>NC_134507.1:40778937-41455827 GCF_027942865.1 Odontesthes bonariensis
ATAAAGCTCTTTAAATGACCTTGTAAGAGAAAGAAAAACAGGAATAGCCTTACTTTTGCGAGTTAAGACGAAATTCGGATTTTTCCTTATAAACACCAATTCCTTCAGTCAAAACAAGTTTAAACTCCTTAGTCCTTCATATTTATCCATTCTGAGTAGGTTCCATGCATAAAGCTCTTTAAATGACCTTGTATGACAAAGAAAAACAGGAATAGCCTTACTTTTGCGAGTTAAGGCCAAATTGGTATTTTTGCTATAAAATGAATTCCTTCAGTCAAAACAAGTTTAAACTCCTTAGTCCTTCATATTTATCCATTCTGAGTAGGTTCCATGCATAAAGCTCTTTAAATGACCTTGTATGACAAAGAAAAACAGGAATAGCCTTACTTTTGCGAGTTAAGGCCAAATTGGTATTTTTGCTATAAAATGAATTCCTTCAGTCAAAACAAGTTCAAACTTATTTGTCCTTCATATATATCAATTCTAAGTAGGTTCCATGCATAAAGCTCTTTAAATGACCTTGTATGACAAAGAAAAACAGGAATAGCCTTACTTTTGCGAGTTAAGGCCAAATTGGTATTTTTGCTATAAAATGAATTCCTTCAGTCAAAACAAGTTCAAACTCCTTTGTCCTTCGTATATCTCAATTCTGAGTAGGTTCCATGCATAAAGCTCTTTAAATGACCTTGTAAGAGAAAGAAAAACAGGAATAGCCTTACTTTTGCGAGTTAAGACGAAATTCGGATTTTTCCTTATAAACACCAATTCCTTCAGTCAAAACAAGTTTAAACTCCTTAGTCCTTCATATTTATCCATTCTGAGTAGGTTCCATGCATAAAGCTCTTTAAATGACCTTGTATGACAAAGAAAAACAGGAATAGCCTTACTTTTGCGAGTTAAGGCCAAATTGGTATTTTTGCTATAAAATGAATTCCTTCAGTCAAAACAAGTTCAAACTCATTTGTCCTTCATATATATCAATTCTAAGTCGGTTCCATGCAAAAAGCTCTTTAAATGACCTTGTATGACAAAGAAAAACAGGAATAGCCTTACTTTTGCGAGTTAAGGCCAAATTGGTATTTTTGCTATAAAATGAATTCCTTCAGTCAAAACAAGTTCAAACTCCTTTGTCCTTCGTATATCTCAATTCTAAGTAGGTTCCATGCATAAAGCTCTTTAAATGACCTTGTAAGAGAAAGAAAAACAGGAATAGCCTTACTTTTGCGAGTTAAGACGAAATTCGGATTTTTTCCTTATAAACACCAATTCCTTCAGTCAAAACAAGTTTAAACTCCTTAGTCCTTCATATTTATCCATTCTGAGTAGGTTCCATGCATAAAGCTCTTTATATGACCTTGTATGACAAAGAAAAACAGGAATAGCCTTACTTTTGCGAGTTAAGGCCAAATTGGTATTTTTGCTATAAAATGAATTCCTTCAGTCAAAACAAGTTTAAACTCCTTAGTCCTTCATATTTATCCATTCTGAGTAGGTTCCATGCATAAAGCTCTTTAAATGACCTTGTATGACAAAGAAAAACAGGAATAGCCTTACTTTTGCGAGTTAAGGCCAAATTGGTATTTTTGCTATAAAATGAATTCCTTCAGTCAAAACAAGTTTAAACTCCTTAGTCCTTAATATTTATCCATTCTGAGTAGGTTCCATGCATAAAGCTCTTTAAATGACCTTGTATGACAAAGAAAAACAGGAATAGCCTTACTTTTGCGAGTTAAGGCCAAATTGGTATTTTTGCTATAAAATGAATTCCTTCAGTCAAAACAAGTTCAAACTCCTTTGTCCTTCGTATATCTCAATTCTAAGTAGGTTCCATGCATAAAGCTCTTTAAATGACCTTGTAAGAGAAAGAAAAACAGGAATAGCCTTACTTTTGCGAGTTAAGACGAAATTCGGATTTTTCCTTATAAACACCAATTCCTTCAGTCAAAACAAGTTTAAACTCCTTAGTCCTTCATATTTATCCATTCTGAGTAGGTTCCATGCATAAAGCTCTTTAAATGACCTTGTATGACAAAGAAAAACAGGAATAGCCTTACTTTTGCGAGTTAAGGCCAAATTGGTATTTTTGCTATAAAATGAATTCCTTCAGTCAAAACAAGTTCAAACTCATTTGTCCTTCATATATATCAATTCTAAGTCGGTTCCATGCAAAAAGCTCTTTAAATGACCTTGTATGACAAAGAAAAACAGGAATAGCCTTACTTTTGCGAGTTAAGGCCAAATTGGTATTTTTGCTATAAAATGAATTCCTTCAGTCAAAACAAGTTCAAACTCCTTTGTCCTTCGTATATCTCAATTCTAAGTAGGTTCCATGCATAAAGCTCTTTAAATGACCTTGTAAGAGAAAGAAAAACAGGAATAGCCTTACTTTTGCGAGTTAAGACGAAATTCGGATTTTTTCCTTATAAACACCAATTCCTTCAGTCAAAACAAGTTTAAACTCCTTAGTCCTTCATATTTATCCATTCTGAGTAGGTTCCATGCATAAAGCTCTTTATATGACCTTGTATGACAAAGAAAAACAGGAATAGCCTTACTTTTGCGAGTTAAGGCCAAATTGGTATTTTTGCTATAAAATGAATTCCTTCAGTCAAAACAAGTTTAAACTCCTTAGTCCTTCATATTTATCCATTCTGAGTAGGTTCCATGCATAAAGCTCTTTAAATGACCTTGTATGACAAAGAAAAACAGGAATAGCCTTACTTTTGCGAGTTAAGGCCAAATTGGTATTTTTGCTATAAAATGAATTCCTTCAGTCAAAACAAGTTCAAACTCCTTTGTCCTTCGTATATCTCAATTCTAAGTAGGTTCCATGCATAAAGCTCTTTAAATGACCTTGTTAGAGAAAGAAAAACAGGAATAGCCTTACTTTTGCGAGTTAAGACGAAATTCGGATTTTTCCTTATAAACACCAATTCCTTCAGTCAAAACAAGTTTAAACTCCTTAGTCCTTCATATTTATCCATTCTGAGTAGGTTCCATGCATAAAGCTCTTTAAATGACCTTGTATGACAAAGAAAAACAGGAATAGCCTTACTTTTGCGAGTTAAGGCCAAATTGGTATTTTTGCTATAAAATGAATTCCTTCAGTCAAAACAAGTTTAAACTCCTTAGTCCTTCATATTTATCCATTCTGAGTAGGTTCCATGCATAAAGCTCTTTAAATGACCTTGTATGACAAAGAAAAACAGGAATAGCCTTACTTTTGCGAGTTAAGGCCAAATTGGTATTTTTGCTATAAAATGAATTCCTTCAGTCAAAACAAGTTCAAACTTATTTGTCCTTCATATATATCAATTCTAAGTAGGTTCCATGCATAAAGCTCTTTAAATGACCTTGTATGACAAAGAAAAACAGGAATAGCCTTATTTTTGCAAGTTAAGACGAAATTCGGATTTTTCCTTATAAACACCAATTCCTTCAGTCAAAACAAGTTTAAACTCCTTAGTCCTTCATATTTATCCATTCTGAGTAGGTTCCATGCATAAAGCTCTTTAAATGACCTTGTATGACAAAGAAAAACAGGAATAGCCTTACTTTTGCGAGTTAAGGCCAAATTGGTATTTTTGCTATAAAATGAATTCCTTCAGTCAAAACAAGTTTAAACTCCTTAGTCCTTCATATTTATCCATTCTGAGTAGGTTCCATGCATAAAGCTCTTTAAATGACCTTGTATGACAAAGAAAAACAGGAATAGCCTTACTTTTGCGAGTTAAGGCCAAATTGGTATTTTTGCTATAAAATGAATTCCTTCAGTCAAAACAAGTTCAAACTCCTTTGTCCTTCGTATATCTCAATTCTAAGTAGGTTCCATGCATAAAGCTCTTTAAATGACCTTGTAAGAGAAAGAAAAAAAGGAATAGCCTTACTTTTGCGAGTTAAGACGAAATTCGGATTTTTCCTTATAAACACCAATTCCTTCAGTCAAAACAAGTTTAAACTCCTTAGTCCTTCATATTTATCCATTCTGAGTAGGTTCCATGCATAAAGCTCTTTAAATGACCTTGTATGACAAAGAAAAACAGGAATAGCCTTACTTTTGCGAGTTAAGGCCAAATTGGTATTTTTGCTATAAAATGAATTCCTTCAGTCAAAACAAGTTCAAACTCCTTTGTCCTTCGTATATCTCAATTCTAAGTAGGTTCCATGCATAAAGCTCTTTAAATGACCTTGTAAGAGAAAGAAAAACAGGAATAGCCTTACTTTTGCGAGTTAAGACGAAATTCGGATTTTTCCTTATAAACACCAATTCCTTCAGTCAAAACAAGTTTAAACTCCTTAGTCCTTCATATTTATCCATTCTGAGTAGGTTCCATGCATAAAGCTCTTTAAATGACCTTGTATGACAAAGAAAAACAGGAATAGCCTTACTTTTGCGAGTTAAGGCCAAATTGGTATTTTTGCTATAAAATGAATTCCTTCAGTCAAAACAAGTTCAAACTCATTTGTCCTTCATATATATCAATTCTAAGTCGGTTCCATGCAAAAAGCTCTTTAAATGACCTTGTATGACAAAGAAAAACAGGAATAGCCTTACTTTTGCGAGTTAAGGCCAAATTGGTATTTTTGCTATAAAATGAATTCCTTCAGTCAAAACAAGTTCAAACTCCTTTGTCCTTCGTATATCTCAATTCTAAGTAGGTTCCATGCATAAAGCTCTTTAAATGACCTTGTAAGAGAAAGAAAAACAGGAATAGCCTTACTTTTGCGAGTTAAGACGAAATTCGGATTTTTTCCTTATAAACACCAATTCCTTCAGTCAAAACAAGTTTAAACTCCTTAGTCCTTCATATTTATCCATTCTGAGTAGGTTCCATGCATAAAGCTCTTTATATGACCTTGTATGACAAAGAAAAACAGGAATAGCCTTACTTTTGCGAGTTAAGGCCAAATTGGTATTTTTGCTATAAAATGAATTCCTTCAGTCAAAACAAGTTTAAACTCCTTAGTCCTTCATATTTATCCATTCTGAGTAGGTTCCATGCATAAAGCTCTTTTAAATGACCTTGTATGACAAAGAAAAACAGGAATAGCCTTACTTTTGCGAGTTAAGGCCAAATTGGTATTTTTGCTATAAAATGAATTCCTTCAGTCAAAACAAGTTTAAACTCCTTAGTCCTTAATATTTATCCATTCTGAGTAGGTTCCATGCATAAAGCTCTTTAAATGACCTTGTATGACAAAGAAAAACAGGAATAGCCTTACTTTTGCGAGTTAAGGCCAAATTGGTATTTTTGCTATAAAATGAATTCCTTCAGTCAAAACAAGTTCAAACTCCTTTGTCCTTCGTATATCTCAATTCTAAGTAGGTTCCATGCATAAAGCTCTTTAAATGACCTTGTAAGAGAAAGAAAAACAGGAATAGCCTTACTTTTGCGAGTTAAGACGAAATTCGGATTTTTCCTTATAAACACCAATTCCTTCAGTCAAAACAAGTTTAAACTCCTTAGTCCTTCATATTTATCCATTCTGAGTAGGTTCCATGCATAAAGCTCTTTAAATGACCTTGTATGACAAAGAAAAACAGGAATAGCCTTACTTTTGCGAGTTAAGGCCAAATTGGTATTTTTGCTATAAAATGAATTCCTTCAGTCAAAACAAGTTCAAACTCATTTGTCCTTCATATATATCAATTCTAAGTCGGTTCCATGCAAAAAGCTCTTTAAATGACCTTGTATGACAAAGAAAAACAGGAATAGCCTTACTTTTGCGAGTTAAGGCCAAATTGGTATTTTTGCTATAAAATGAATTCCTTCAGTCAAAACAAGTTCAAACTCCTTTGTCCTTCGTATATCTCAATTCTAAGTAGGTTCCATGCATAAAGCTCTTTAAATGACCTTGTTAGAGAAAGAAAAACAGGAATAGCCTTACTTTTGCGAGTTAAGACGAAATTCGGATTTTTTCCTTATAAACACCAATTCCTTCAGTCAAAACAAGTTTAAACTCCTTAGTCCTTCATATTTATCCATTCTGAGTAGGTTCCATGCATAAAGCTCTTTATATGACCTTGTATGACAAAGAAAAACAGGAATAGCCTTACTTTTGCGAGTTAAGGCCAAATTGGTATTTTTGCTATAAAATGAATTCCTTCAGTCAAAACAAGTTTAAACTCCTTAGTCCTTCATATTTATCCATTCTGAGTAGGTTCCATGCATAAAGCTCTTTAAATGACCTTGTATGACAAAGAAAAACAGGAATAGCCTTACTTTTGCGAGTTAAGGCCAAATTGGTATTTTTGCTATAAAATGAATTCCTTCAGTCAAAACAAGTTCAAACTCCTTTGTCCTTCGTATATCTCAATTCTAAGTAGGTTCCATGCATAAAGCTCTTTAAATGACCTTGTTAGAGAAAGAAAAACAGGAATAGCCTTACTTTTGCGAGTTAAGACGAAATTCGGATTTTTCCTTATAAACACCAATTCCTTCAGTCAAAACAAGTTTAAACTCCTTAGTCCTTCATATTTATCCATTCTGAGTAGGTTCCATGCATAAAGCTCTTTAAATGACCTTGTATGACAAAGAAAAACAGGAATAGCCTTACTTTTGCGAGTTAAGGCCAAATTGGTATTTTTGCTATAAAATGAATTCCTTCAGTCAAAACAAGTTTAAACTCCTTAGTCCTTCATATTTATCCATTCTGAGTAGGTTCCATGCATAAAGCTCTTTAAATGACCTTGTATGACAAAGAAAAACAGGAATAGCCTTACTTTTGCGAGTTAAGGCCAAATTGGTATTTTTGCTATAAAATGAATTCCTTCAGTCAAAACAAGTTCAAACTTATTTGTCCTTCATATATATCAATTCTAAGTAGGTTCCATGCATAAAGCTCTTTAAATGACCTTGTATGACAAAGAAAAACAGGAATAGCCTTATTTTTGCAAGTTAAGACGAAATTCGGATTTTTCCTTATAAACACCAATTCCTTCAGTCAAAACAAGTTTAAACTCCTTAGTCCTTCATATTTATCCATTCTGAGTAGGTTCCATGCATAAAGCTCTTTAAATGACCTTGTATGACAAAGAAAAACAGGAATAGCCTTACTTTTGCGAGTTAAGGCCAAATTGGTATTTTTGCTATAAAATGAATTCCTTCAGTCAAAACAAGTTTAAACTCCTTAGTCCTTCATATTTATCCATTCTGAGTAGGTTCCATGCATAAAGCTCTTTAAATGACCTTGTATGACAAAGAAAAACAGGAATAGCCTTACTTTTGCGAGTTAAGGCCAAATTGGTATTTTTGCTATAAAATGAATTCCTTCAGTCAAAACAAGTTCAAACTCCTTTGTCCTTCGTATATCTCAATTCTAAGTAGGTTCCATGCATAAAGCTCTTTAAATGACCTTGTAAGAGAAAGAAAAAAAGGAATAGCCTTACTTTTGCGAGTTAAGACGAAATTCGGATTTTTCCTTATAAACACCAATTCCTTCAGTCAAAACAAGTTTAAACTCCTTAGTCCTTCATATTTATCCATTCTGAGTAGGTTCCATGCATAAAGCTCTTTAAATGACCTTGTATGACAAAGAAAAACAGGAATAGCCTTACTTTTGCGAGTTAAGGCCAAATTGGTATTTTTGCTATAAAATGAATTCCTTCAGTCAAAACAAGTTCAAACTCCTTTGTCCTTCGTATATCTCAATTCTAAGTAGGTTCCATGCATAAAGCTCTTTAAATGACCTTGTAAGAGAAAGAAAAACAGGAATAGCCTTACTTTTGCGAGTTAAGACGAAATTCGGATTTTTCCTTATAAACACCAATTCCTTCAGTCAAAACAAGTTTAAACTCCTTAGTCCTTCATATTTATCCATTCTGAGTAGGTTCCATGCATAAAGCTCTTTAAATGACCTTGTATGACAAAGAAAAACAGGAATAGCCTTACTTTTGCGAGTTAAGGCCAAATTGGTATTTTTGCTATAAAATGAATTCCTTCAGTCAAAACAAGTTCAAACTCATTTGTCCTTCATATATATCAATTCTAAGTCGGTTCCATGCAAAAAGCTCTTTAAATGACCTTGTATGACAAAGAAAAACAGGAATAGCCTTACTTTTGCGAGTTAAGGCCAAATTGGTATTTTTGCTATAAAATGAATTCCTTCAGTCAAAACAAGTTCAAACTCCTTTGTCCTTCGTATATCTCAATTCTAAGTAGGTTCCATGCATAAAGCTCTTTAAATGACCTTGTAAGAGAAAGAAAAACAGGAATAGCCTTACTTTTGCGAGTTAAGACGAAATTCGGATTTTTTCCTTATAAACACCAATTCCTTCAGTCAAAACAAGTTTAAACTCCTTAGTCCTTCATATTTATCCATTCTGAGTAGGTTCCATGCATAAAGCTCTTTATATGACCTTGTATGACAAAGAAAAACAGGAATAGCCTTACTTTTGCGAGTTAAGGCCAAATTGGTATTTTTGCTATAAAATGAATTCCTTCAGTCAAAACAAGTTTAAACTCCTTAGTCCTTCATATTTATCCATTCTGAGTAGGTTCCATGCATAAAGCTCTTTAAATGACCTTGTATGACAAAGAAAAACAGGAATAGCCTTACTTTTGCGAGTTAAGGCCAAATTGGTATTTTTGCTATAAAATGAATTCCTTCAGTCAAAACAAGTTTAAACTCCTTAGTCCTTAATATTTATCCATTCTGAGTAGGTTCCATGCATAAAGCTCTTTAAATGACCTTGTATGACAAAGAAAAACAGGAATAGCCTTACTTTTGCGAGTTAAGGCCAAATTGGTATTTTTGCTATAAAATGAATTCCTTCAGTCAAAACAAGTTCAAACTCCTTTGTCCTTCGTATATCTCAATTCTAAGTAGGTTCCATGCATAAAGCTCTTTAAATGACCTTGTAAGAGAAAGAAAAACAGGAATAGCCTTACTTTTGCGAGTTAAGACGAAATTCGGATTTTTCCTTATAAACACCAATTCCTTCAGTCAAAACAAGTTTAAACTCCTTAGTCCTTCATATTTATCCATTCTGAGTAGGTTCCATGCATAAAGCTCTTTAAATGACCTTGTATGACAAAGAAAAACAGGAATAGCCTTACTTTTGCGAGTTAAGGCCAAATTGGTATTTTTGCTATAAAATGAATTCCTTCAGTCAAAACAAGTTCAAACTCATTTGTCCTTCATATATATCAATTCTAAGTCGGTTCCATGCAAAAAGCTCTTTAAATGACCTTGTATGACAAAGAAAAACAGGAATAGCCTTACTTTTGCGAGTTAAGGCCAAATTGGTATTTTTGCTATAAAATGAATTCCTTCAGTCAAAACAAGTTCAAACTCCTTTGTCCTTCGTATATCTCAATTCTAAGTAGGTTCCATGCATAAAGCTCTTTAAATGACCTTGTTAGAGAAAGAAAAACAGGAATAGCCTTACTTTTGCGAGTTAAGACGAAATTCGGATTTTTCCTTATAAACACCAATTCCTTCAGTCAAAACAAGTTTAAACTCCTTAGTCCTTCATATTTATCCATTCTGAGTAGGTTCCATGCATAAAGCTCTTTAAATGACCTTGTATGACAAAGAAAAACAGGAATAGCCTTACTTTTGCGAGTTAAGGCCAAATTGATATTTTTGCTATAAAATGAATTCCTTCAGTCAAAACAAGTTTAAACTCCTTAGTCCTTCATATTTATCCATTCTGAGTAGGTTCCATGCATAAAGCTCTTTAAATGACCTTGTATGACAAAGAAAAACAGGAATAGCCTTACTTTTGCGAGTTAAGGCCAAATTGGTATTTTTGCTATAAAATGAATTCCTTCAGTCAAAACAAGTTTAAACTCCTTAGTCCTTCATATTTATCCATTCTGAGTAGGTTCCATGCATAAAGCTCTTTAAATGACCTTGTATGACAAAGAAAAACAGGAATAGCCTTACTTTTGCGAGTTAAGGCCAAATTGGTATTTTTGCTATAAAATGAATTCCTTCAGTCAAAACAAGTTCAAACTTATTTGTCCTTCATATATATCAATTCTAAGTAGGTTCCATGCATAAAGCTCTTTAAATGACCTTGTATGACAAAGAAAAACAGGAATAGCCTTATTTTTGCGAGTTAAGACGAAATTCGGATTTTTCCTTATAAACACCAATTCCTTCAGTCAAAACAAGTTTAAACTCCTTAGTCCTTCATATTTATCCATTCTGAGTAGGTTCCATGCATAAAGCTCTTTAAATGACCTTGTATGACAAAGAAAAACAGGAATAGCCTTACTTTTGCGAGTTAAGGCCAAATTGGTATTTTTGCTATAAAATGAATTACTTCAGTCAAAACAAGTTTAAACTCCTTAGTCCTTCATATTTATCCATTCTGAGTAGGTTCCATGCATAAAGCTCTTTAAATGACCTTGTATGACAAAGAAAAACAGGAATAGCCTTACTTTTGCGAGTTAAGGCCAAATTGGTATTTTTGCTATAAAATGAATTCCTTCAGTCAAAACAAGTTCAAACTCCTTTGTCCTTCGTATATCTCAATTCTAAGTAGGTTCCATGCATAAAGCTCTTTAAATGACCTTGTAAGAGAAAGAAAAAAAGGAATAGCCTTACTTTTGCGAGTTAAGACGAAATTCGGATTTTTCCTTATAAACACCAATTCCTTCAGTCAAAACAAGTTTAAACTCCTTAGTCCTTCATATTTATCCATTCTGAGTAGGTTCCATGCATAAAGCTCTTTAAATGACCTTGTATGACAAAGAAAAACAGGAATAGCCTTACTTTTGCGAGTTAAGGCCAAATTGGTATTTTTGCTATAAAATGAATTCCTTCAGTCAAAACAAGTTCAAACTCCTTTGTCCTTCGTATATCTCAATTCTAAGTAGGTTCCATGCATAAAGCTCTTTAAATGACCTTGTAAGAGAAAGAAAAACAGGAATAGCCTTACTTTTGCGAGTTAAGACGAAATTCGGATTTTTCCTTATAAACACCAATTCCTTCAGTCAAAACAAGTTTAAACTCCTTAGTCCTTCATATTTATCCATTCTGAGTAGGTTCCATGCATAAAGCTCTTTAAATGACCTTGTATGACAAAGAAAAACAGGAATAGCCTTACTTTTGCAAGTTAAGGCCAAATTGGTATTTTTGCTATAAAATGAATTCCTTCAGTCAAAACAAGTTTAAACTCCTTAGTCCTTCATATTTATCCATTCTGAGTAGGTTCCATGCATAAAGCTCTTTAAATGACCTTGTATGACAAAGAAAAACAGGAATAGCCTTACTTTTGCGAGTTAAGGCCAAATTGGTATTTTTGCTATAAAATGAATTCCTTCAGTCAAAACAAGTTTAAACTCCTTAGTCCTTCATATTTATCCATTCTGAGTAGGTTCCATGCATAAAGCTCTTTAAATGACCTTGTATGACAAAGAAAAACAGGAATAGCCTTACTTTTGCGAGTTAAGGCCAAATTGGTATTTTTGCTATAAAATGAATTCCTTCAGTCAAAACAAGTTCAAACTCCTTTGTCCTTCGTATATCTCAATTCTAAGTAGGTTCCATGCATAAAGCTCTTTAAATGACCTTGTAAGAGAAAGAAAAACAGGAATAGCCTTACTTTTGCGAGTTAAGACGAAATTCGGATTTTTCCTTATAAACACCAATTCCTTCAGTCAAAACAAGTTTAAACTCCTTAGTCCTTCATATTTATCCATTCTGAGTAGGTTCCATGCATAAAGCTCTTTAAATGACCTTGTATGACAAAGAAAAACAGGAATAGCCTTACTTTTGCGAGTTAAGGCCAAATTGGTATTTTTGCTATAAAATGAATTCCTTCAGTCAAAACAAGTTCAAACTCATTTGTCCTTCATATATATCAATTCTAAGTCGGTTCCATGCAAAAAGCTCTTTAAATGACCTTGTATGACAAAGAAAAACAGGAATAGCCTTACTTTTGCGAGTTAAGGCCAAATTGGTATTTTTGCTATAAAATGAATTCCTTCAGTCAAAACAAGTTCAAACTCCTTTGTCCTTCGTATATCTCAATTCTAAGTAGGTTCCATGCATAAAGCTCTTTAAATGACCTTGTAAGAGAAAGAAAAACAGGAATAGCCTTACTTTTGCGAGTTAAGACGAAATTCGGATTTTTTCCTTATAAACACCAATTCCTTCAGTCAAAACAAGTTTAAACTCCTTAGTCCTTCATATTTATCCATTCTGAGTAGGTTCCATGCATAAAGCTCTTTATATGACCTTGTATGACAAAGAAAAACAGGAATAGCCTTACTTTTGCGAGTTAAGGCCAAATTGGTATTTTTGCTATAAAATGAATTCCTTCAGTCAAAACAAGTTTAAACTCCTTAGTCCTTCATATTTATCCATTCTGAGTAGGTTCCATGCATAAAGCTCTTTAAATGACCTTGTATGACAAAGAAAAACAGGAATAGCCTTACTTTTGCGAGTTAAGGCCAAATTGGTATTTTTGCTATAAAATGAATTCCTTCAGTCAAAACAAGTTTAAACTCCTTTGTCCTTCGTATATCTCAATTCTAAGTAGGTTCCATGCATAAAGCTCTTTAAATGACCTTGTTAGAGAAAGAAAAACAGGAATAGCCTTACTTTTGCGAGTTAAGACGAAATTCGGATTTTTCCTTATAAACACCAATTCCTTCAGTCAAAACAAGTTTAAACTCCTTAGTCCTTCATATTTATCCATTCTGAGTAGGTTCCATGCATAAAGCTCTTTAAATGACCTTGTATGACAAAGAAAAACAGGAATAGCCTTACTTTTGCGAGTTAAGGCCAAATTGATATTTTTGCTATAAAATGAATTCCTTCAGTCAAAACAAGTTTAAACTCCTTAGTCCTTCATATTTATCCATTTTGAGTAGGTTTCATGCATAAAGCTCTTTAAATGACCTTGTATGACAAAGAAAAACAGGAATAGCCTTACTTTTGCGAGTTAAGGCCAAATTGATATTTTTGCTATAAAATGAATTCCTTCAGTCAAAACAAGTTTAAACTCCTTAGTCCTTCATATTTATCCATTCTGAGTAGGTTCCATGCATAAAGCTCTTTAAATGACCTTGTATGACAAAGAAAAACAGGAATAGCCTTACTTTTGCGAGTTAAGGCCAAATTGGTATTTTTGCTATAAAATGAATTCCTTCAGTCAAAACAAGTTCAAACTTATTTGTCCTTCATATATATCAATTCTAAGTAGGTTCCATGCATAAAGCTCTTTAAATGACCTTGTATGACAAAGAAAAACAGGAATAGCCTTACTTTTGCGAGTTAAGACGAAATTCGGATTTTTCCTTATAAACACCAATTCCTTCAGTCAAAACAAGTTTAAACTCCTTAGTCCTTCATATTTATCCATTCTGAGTAGGTTCCATGCATAAAGCTCTTTAAATGACCTTGTATGACAAAGAAAAACAGGAATAGCCTTACTTTTGCGAGTTAAGGCCAAATTGGTATTTTTGCTATAAAATGAATTCCTTCAGTCAAAACAAGTTCAAACTCCTTTGTCCTTCGTATATCTCAATTCTAAGTAGGTTCCATGCATAAAGCTCTTTAAATGACCTTGTAAGAGAAAGAAAAAAAGGAATAGCCTTACTTTTGCGAGTTAAGACGAAATTCGGATTTTTCCTTATAAACACCAATTCCTTCAGTCAAAACAAGTTTAAACTCCTTAGTCCTTCATATTTATCCATTCTGAGTAGGTTCCATGCATAAAGCTCTTTAAATGACCTTGTATGACAAAGAAAAACAGGAATAGCCTTACTTTTGCGAGTTAAGGCCAAATTGGTATTTTTGCTATAAAATGAATTCCTTCAGTCAAAACAAGTTCAAACTCCTTTGTCCTTCGTATATCTCAATTCTAAGTAGGTTCCATGCATAAAGCTCTTTAAATGACCTTGTAAGAGAAAGAAAAACAGGAATAGCCTTACTTTTGCGAGTTAAGGCCAAATTGGTATTTTTGCTATAAAATGAATTCCTTCAGTCAAAACAAGTTCAAACTTATTTGTCCTTCATATATATCAATTCTAAGTAGGTTCCATGCATAAAGCTCTTTAAATGACCTTGTATGACAAAGAAAAACAGGAATAGCCTTATTTTTGCGAGTTAAGACGAAATTCGGATTTTTCCTTATAAACACCAATTCCTTCAGTCAAAACAAGTTTAAACTCCTTAGTCCTTCATATTTATCCATTCTGAGTAGGTTCCATGCATAAAGCTCTTTAAATGACCTTGTATGACAAAGAAAAACAGGAATAGCCTTACTTTTGCGAGTTAAGGCCAAATTGGTATTTTTGCTATAAAATGAATTACTTCAGTCAAAACAAGTTTAAACTCCTTAGTCCTTCATATTTATCCATTCTGAGTAGGTTCCATGCATAAAGCTCTTTAAATGACCTTGTATGACAAAGAAAAACAGGAATAGCCTTACTTTTGCGAGTTAAGGCCAAATTGGTATTTTTGCTATAAAATGAATTCCTTCAGTCAAAACAAGTTCAAACTCCTTTGTCCTTCGTATATCTCAATTCTAAGTAGGTTCCATGCATAAAGCTCTTTAAATGACCTTGTAAGAGAAAGAAAAAAAGGAATAGCCTTACTTTTGCGAGTTAAGACGAAATTCGGATTTTTCCTTATAAACACCAATTC
This sequence comes from Odontesthes bonariensis, assembly GCF_027942865.1. Taxonomy (NCBI): domain Eukaryota; kingdom Metazoa; phylum Chordata; class Actinopteri; order Atheriniformes; family Atherinopsidae; genus Odontesthes; species Odontesthes bonariensis. The sequence goes on from NC_134507.1 coordinate 40,793,545, forward strand.
CTTCAGTCAAAACAAGTTTAAACTCCTTAGTCCTTCATATTTATCCATTCTGAGTAGGTTCCATGCATAAAGCTCTTTAAATGACCTTGTATGACAAAGAAAAACAGGAATAGCCTTACTTTTGCGAGTTAAGGCCAAATTGGTATTTTTGCTATAAAATGAATTCCTTCAGTCAAAACAAGTTCAAACTCCTTTGTCCTTCGTATATCTCAATTCTAAGTAGGTTCCATGCATAAAGCTCTTTAAATGACCTTGTAAGAGAAAGAAAAACAGGAATAGCCTTACTTTTGCGAGTTAAGACGAAATTCGGATTTTTCCTTATAAACACCAATTCCTTCAGTCAAAACAAGTTTAAACTCCTTAGTCCTTCATATTTATCCATTCTGAGTAGGTTCCATGCATAAAGCTCTTTAAATGACCTTGTATGACAAAGAAAAACAGGAATAGCCTTACTTTTGCAAGTTAAGGCCAAATTGGTATTTTTGCTATAAAATGAATTCCTTCAGTCAAAACAAGTTTAAACTCCTTAGTCCTTCATATTTATCCATTCTGAGTAGGTTCCATGCATAAAGCTCTTTAAATGACCTTGTATGACAAAGAAAAACAGGAATAGCCTTACTTTTGCGAGTTAAGGCCAAATTGGTATTTTTGCTATAAAATGAATTCCTTCAGTCAAAACAAGTTTAAACTCCTTAGTCCTTCATATTTATCCATTCTGAGTAGGTTCCATGCATAAAGCTCTTTAAATGACCTTGTATGACAAAGAAAAACAGGAATAGCCTTACTTTTGCGAGTTAAGGCCAAATTGGTATTTTTGCTATAAAATGAATTCCTTCAGTCAAAACAAGTTCAAACTCCTTTGTCCTTCGTATATCTCAATTCTAAGTAGGTTCCATGCATAAAGCTCTTTAAATGACCTTGTAAGAGAAAGAAAAACAGGAATAGCCTTACTTTTGCGAGTTAAGACGAAATTCGGATTTTTCCTTATAAACACCAATTCCTTCAGTCAAAACAAGTTTAAACTCCTTAGTCCTTCATATTTATCCATTCTGAGTAGGTTCCATGCATAAAGCTCTTTAAATGACCTTGTATGACAAAGAAAAACAGGAATAGCCTTACTTTTGCGAGTTAAGGCCAAATTGGTATTTTTGCTATAAAATGAATTCCTTCAGTCAAAACAAGTTCAAACTCATTTGTCCTTCATATATATCAATTCTAAGTCGGTTCCATGCAAAAAGCTCTTTAAATGACCTTGTATGACAAAGAAAAACAGGAATAGCCTTACTTTTGCGAGTTAAGGCCAAATTGGTATTTTTGCTATAAAATGAATTCCTTCAGTCAAAACAAGTTCAAACTCCTTTGTCCTTCGTATATCTCAATTCTAAGTAGGTTCCATGCATAAAGCTCTTTAAATGACCTTGTAAGAGAAAGAAAAACAGGAATAGCCTTACTTTTGCGAGTTAAGACGAAATTCGGATTTTTTCCTTATAAACACCAATTCCTTCAGTCAAAACAAGTTTAAACTCCTTAGTCCTTCATATTTATCCATTCTGAGTAGGTTCCATGCATAAAGCTCTTTATATGACCTTGTATGACAAAGAAAAACAGGAATAGCCTTACTTTTGCGAGTTAAGGCCAAATTGGTATTTTTGCTATAAAATGAATTCCTTCAGTCAAAACAAGTTTAAACTCCTTAGTCCTTCATATTTATCCATTCTGAGTAGGTTCCATGCATAAAGCTCTTTAAATGACCTTGTATGACAAAGAAAAACAGGAATAGCCTTACTTTTGCGAGTTAAGGCCAAATTGGTATTTTTGCTATAAAATGAATTCCTTCAGTCAAAACAAGTTTAAACTCCTTTGTCCTTCGTATATCTCAATTCTAAGTAGGTTCCATGCATAAAGCTCTTTAAATGACCTTGTTAGAGAAAGAAAAACAGGAATAGCCTTACTTTTGCGAGTTAAGACGAAATTCGGATTTTTCCTTATAAACACCAATTCCTTCAGTCAAAACAAGTTTAAACTCCTTAGTCCTTCATATTTATCCATTCTGAGTAGGTTCCATGCATAAAGCTCTTTAAATGACCTTGTATGACAAAGAAAAACAGGAATAGCCTTACTTTTGCGAGTTAAGGCCAAATTGATATTTTTGCTATAAAATGAATTCCTTCAGTCAAAACAAGTTTAAACTCCTTAGTCCTTCATATTTATCCATTTTGAGTAGGTTTCATGCATAAAGCTCTTTAAATGACCTTGTATGACAAAGAAAAACAGGAATAGCCTTACTTTTGCGAGTTAAGGCCAAATTGATATTTTTGCTATAAAATGAATTCCTTCAGTCAAAACAAGTTTAAACTCCTTAGTCCTTCATATTTATCCATTCTGAGTAGGTTCCATGCATAAAGCTCTTTAAATGACCTTGTATGACAAAGAAAAACAGGAATAGCCTTACTTTTGCGAGTTAAGGCCAAATTGGTATTTTTGCTATAAAATGAATTCCTTCAGTCAAAACAAGTTCAAACTTATTTGTCCTTCATATATATCAATTCTAAGTAGGTTCCATGCATAAAGCTCTTTAAATGACCTTGTATGACAAAGAAAAACAGGAATAGCCTTACTTTTGCGAGTTAAGACGAAATTCGGATTTTTCCTTATAAACACCAATTCCTTCAGTCAAAACAAGTTTAAACTCCTTAGTCCTTCATATTTATCCATTCTGAGTAGGTTCCATGCATAAAGCTCTTTAAATGACCTTGTATGACAAAGAAAAACAGGAATAGCCTTACTTTTGCGAGTTAAGGCCAAATTGGTATTTTTGCTATAAAATGAATTCCTTCAGTCAAAACAAGTTCAAACTCCTTTGTCCTTCGTATATCTCAATTCTAAGTAGGTTCCATGCATAAAGCTCTTTAAATGACCTTGTAAGAGAAAGAAAAAAAGGAATAGCCTTACTTTTGCGAGTTAAGACGAAATTCGGATTTTTCCTTATAAACACCAATTCCTTCAGTCAAAACAAGTTTAAACTCCTTAGTCCTTCATATTTATCCATTCTGAGTAGGTTCCATGCATAAAGCTCTTTAAATGACCTTGTATGACAAAGAAAAACAGGAATAGCCTTACTTTTGCGAGTTAAGGCCAAATTGGTATTTTTGCTATAAAATGAATTCCTTCAGTCAAAACAAGTTCAAACTCCTTTGTCCTTCGTATATCTCAATTCTAAGTAGGTTCCATGCATAAAGCTCTTTAAATGACCTTGTAAGAGAAAGAAAAACAGGAATAGCCTTACTTTTGCGAGTTAAGACGAAATTCGGATTTTTCCTTATAAACACCAATTCCTTCAGTCAAAACAAGTTTAAACTCCTTAGTCCTTCATATTTATCCATTCTGAGTAGGTTCCATGCATAAAGCTCTTTAAATGACCTTGTATGACAAAGAAAAACAGGAATAGCCTTACTTTTGCAAGTTAAGGCCAAATTGGTATTTTTGCTATAAAATGAATTCCTTCAGTCAAAACAAGTTTAAACTCCTTAGTCCTTCATATTTATCCATTCTGAGTAGGTTCCATGCATAAAGCTCTTTAAATGACCTTGTATGACAAAGAAAAACAGGAATAGCCTTACTTTTGCGAGTTAAGGCCAAATTGGTATTTTTGCTATAAAATGAATTCCTTCAGTCAAAACAAGTTTAAACTCCTTAGTCCTTCATATTTATCCATTCTGAGTAGGTTCCATGCATAAAGCTCTTTAAATGACCTTGTATGACAAAGAAAAACAGGAATAGCCTTACTTTTGCGAGTTAAGGCCAAATTGGTATTTTTGCTATAAAATGAATTCCTTCAGTCAAAACAAGTTCAAACTTATTTGTCCTTCATATATATCAATTCTAAGTAGGTTCCATGCATAAAGCTCTTTAAATGACCTTGTATGACAAAGAAAAACAGGAATAGCCTTACTTTTGCGAGTTAAGACGAAATTCGGATTTTTCCTTATAAACACCAATTCCTTGAGTCAAAACAAGTTTAAACTCCTTAGTCCTTCATATTTATCCATTCTGAGTAGGTTCCATGCATAAAGCTCTTTAAATGACCTTGTATGACAAAGAAAAACAGGAATAGCCTTACTTTTGCGAGTTAAGGCCAAATTGGTATTTTTGCTATAAAATGAATTCCTTCAGTCAAAACAAGTTCAAACTTATTTGTCCTTCATATATATAAATTCTAAGTAGGTTCCATGCATAAAGCTCTTTAAATGACCTTGTATGACAAAGAAAAACAGGAATAGCCTTACTTTTGCGAGTTAAGACGAAATTCGGATTTTTCCTTATAAACACCAATTCCTTCAGTCAAAACAAGTTTAAACTCCTTAGTCCTTCATATTTATCCATTCTGAGTAGGTTCCATGCATAAAGCTCTTTAAATGACCTTGTATGACAAAGAAAAACAGGAATAGCCTTACTTTTGCGAGTTAAGGCCAAATTGGTATTTTTGCTATAAAATGAATTCCTTCAGTCAAAACAAGTTTAAACTCCTTAGTCCTTCATATTTATCCATTCTGAATAGGTTCCATGCATAAAGCTCTTTAAATGACCTTGTATGACAAAGAAAAACAGGAATAGCCTTACTTTTGCGAGTTAAGGCCAAATTGGTATTTTTGCTATAAAATGAATTCCTTCAGTCAAAACAAGTTCAAACTCCTTTGTCCTTCGTATATCTCAATTCTAAGTAGGTTCCATGCATAAAGCTCTTTAAATGACCTTGTAAGAGAAAGAAAAACAGGAATAGCCTTACTTTTGCGAGTTAAGACGAAATTCGGATTTTTCCTTATAAACACCAATTCCTTCAGTCAAAACAAGTTTAAACTCCTTAGTCCTTCATATTTATCCATTCTGAGTAGGTTCCATGCATAAAGCTCTTTAAATGACCTTGTATGACAAAGAAAAACAGGAATAGCCTTACTTTTGCGATTTAAGGCCAAATTGGTATTTTTGCTATAAAATGAATTCCTTCAGTCAAAACAAGTTTAAACTCCTTAGTCCTTCATATTTATCCATTCTGAGTAGGTTCCATGCATAAAGCTCTTTAAATGACCTTGTAAGACAAAGAAAAACAGGAATAGCCTTACTTTTGCGAGTTAAGGCCAAATTGGTATTTTTGCTATAAAATGAATTCCTTCAGTCAAAACAAGTTCAAACTCATTTGTCCTTCATACATATCAATTCTAAGTAGGTTCCATGCAAAAAGCTCTTTAAATGACCTTGTATGACAAAGAAAAACAGGAATAGCCTTACTTATGCGAGTTAAGGCCAAATTGGTATTTTTGCTATAAAATGAATTCCTTCAGTCAAAACAAGTTCAAACTCCTTAGTCCTTCGTATATCTCAATTCTAAGTAGGTTCCATGCATAAAGCTCTTTAAATGACCTTGTAAGAGAAAGAAAAACAGGAATAGCCTTACTTTTGCGAGTTAAGACGAAATTCGGATTTTTCCTTATAAACACTAATTCCTTCAGTCAAAACAAGTTTAAACTCCTTAGTCCTTCATATTTATCCATTCTGAGTAGGTTCCATGCATAAAGCTCTTTAAATGACCTTGTATGACAAAGAAAAACAGGAATAGCCTTACTTTTGCGAGTTAAGGCCAAATTGGTATTTTTGCTATAAAATGAATTCCTTCAGTCAAAACAAGTTCAAAATCCTTTGTCCTTTCATTTATATTAATTCTAAGTAAGTTCCATGCATAAAGCTCTTTAAATGACCTTGTATGACAAAGAAAAACAGGAATAGCCTTACTTTTGCGAGTTAAGGCCAAATTGGTATTTTTGCTATAAAATGAATTCCTTCAGTCAAAACAAGTTCAAACTCCTTTGTCCTTCGTATATCTCAATTCTAAGTAGGTTCCATGCATAAAGCTCTTTAAATGACCTTGTAAGAGAAAGAAAAACAGGAATAGCCTTACTTTTGCGAGTTAAGACGAAATTCGGATTTTTCCTTATAAACACCAATTCCTTCAGTCAAAACAAGTTTAAACTCCTTAGTCCTTCATATTTATCCATTCTGAGTAGGTTCCATGCATAAAGCTCTTTAAATGACCTTGTATGACAAAGAAAAACAGGAATAGCCTTACTTTTGCGATTTAAGGCCAAATTGGTATTTTTGCTATAAAATGAATTCCTTCAGTCAAAACAAGTTTAAACTCCTTAGTCCTTCATATTTATCCATTCTGAGTAGGTTCCATGCATAAAGCTCTTTAAATGACCTTGTAAGACAAAGAAAAACAGGAATAGCCTTACTTTTGCGAGTTAAGGCCAAATTGGTATTTTTGCTATAAAATGAATTCCTTCAGTCAAAACAAGTTCAAACTCATTTGTCCTTCATACATATCAATTCTAAGTAGGTTCCATGCAAAAAGCTCTTTAAATGACCTTGTATGACAAAGAAAAACAGGAATAGCCTTACTTATGCGAGTTAAGGCCAAATTGGTATTTTTGCTATAAAATGAATTCCTTCAGTCAAAACAAGTTCAAACTCCTTAGTCCTTCGTATATCTCAATTCTAAGTAGGTTCCATGCATAAAGCTCTTTAAATGACCTTGTAAGAGAAAGAAAAACAGGAATAGCCTTACTTTTGCGAGTTAAGACGAAATTCGGATTTTTCCTTATAAACACTAATTCCTTCAGTCAAAACAAGTTTAAACTCCTTAGTCCTTCATATTTATCCATTCTGAGTAGGTTCCATGCATAAAGCTCTTTAAATGACCTTGTATGACAAAGAAAAACAGGAATAGCCTTACTTTTGCGAGTTAAGGCCAAATTGGTATTTTTGCTATAAAATGAATTCCTTCAGTCAAAACAAGTTCAAAATCCTTTGTCCTTTCATTTATATTAATTCTAAGTAAGTTCCATGCATAAAGCTCTTTAAATGACCTTGTATGACAAAGAAAAACAGGAATAGCCTTACTTTTGCGAGTTAAGGCAAAATTGGTATTTTTGCTATAAAATGAATTCCTTCAGTCAAAACAAGTTCAAACTCCTTTGTCCTTCGTATATCTCAATTCTAAGTAGGTTCCATGCATAAAGCTCTTTAAATGACCTTGTAAGAGAAAGAAAAACAGGAATAGCCTTACTTTTGCGAGTTAAGACGAAATTCGGATTTTTCCTTATAAACACCAATTCCTTCAGTCAAAACAAGTTTAAACTCCTTAGTCCTTCATATTTATCCATTCTGAGTAGGTTCCATGCATAAAGCTCTTTAAATGACCTTGTATGACAAAGAAAAACAGGAATAGCCTTACTTTTGCGAGTTAAGGCCAAATTGGTATTTTTGCTATAAAATGAATTCCTTCAGTCAAAACAAGTTCAAAATCCTTTGTCCTTTCCTTTATATTAATTCTAAGTAAGTTCCATGCATAAAGCTCTTTAAAAGACCTTGTATGACAAAGAAAAACAGGAATAGCCTTACTTTTGCGAGTTAAGGCAAAATTGGTATTTTTGCTATAAAATGAATTCCTTCAGTCAAAACAAGTTCAAACTCCTTTGTACTTCGTATATCTCAATTCTAAGTAGGTTCCATGCATAAAGCTCTTTAAATGACCTTGTAAGAGAAAGAAAAACAGGAATAGCCTTACTTTTGCGAGTTAAGACGAAATTCGGATTTTTCCTTATAAACACCAATTCCTTCAGTCAAAACAAGTTTAAACTCCTTAGTCCTTCATATTTATCCATTCTGAGTAGGTTCCATGCATAAAGCTCTTTAAATGACCTTGTATGACAAAGAAAAACAGGAATAGCCTTACTTTTGCGAGTTAAGGCCAAATTGGTATTTTTGCTATAAAATGAATTCCTTCAGTCAAAACAAGTTCAAACTTATTTGTCCTTCATATATATCAATTCTAAGTAGGTTCCATGCATAAAGCTCTTTAAATGACCTTGTATGACAAAGAAAAACAGGAATAGCCTTACTTTTGCGAGTTAAGACGAAATTCGGATTTTTCCTTATAAACACCAATTCCTTCAGTCAAAACAAGTTTAAACTCCTTAGTCCTTCATATTTATCCATTCTGAGTAGGTTCCATGCATAAAGCTCTTTAAATGACCTTGTATGACAAAGAAAAACAGGAATAGCCTTACTTTTGCGAGTTAAGGCCAAATTGGTATTTTTGCTATAAAATGAATTCCTTCAGTCAAAACAAGTTTAAACTCCTTAGTCCTTAATATTTATCCATTCTGAGTAGGTTCCATGCATAAAGCTCTTTAAATGACCTTGTATGACAAAGAAAAACAGGAATAGCCTTACTTTTGCGAGTTAAGGCCAAATTGGTATTTTTGCTATAAAATGAATTCCTTCAGTCAAAACAAGTTCAAACTCCTTTGTCCTTCGTATATCTCAATTCTAAGTAGGTTCCATGCATAAAGCTCTTTAAATGACCTTGTAAGAGAAAGAAAAACAGGAATAGCCTTACTTTTGCGAGTTAAGACGAAATTCGGATTTTTCCTTATAAACACCAATTCCTTCAGTCAAAACAAGTTTAAACTCCTTAGTCCTTCATATTTATCCATTCTGAGTAGGTTCCATGCATAAAGCTCTTTAAATGACCTTGTATGACAAAGAAAAACAGGAATAGCCTTACTTTTGCGATTTAAGGCCAAATTGGTATTTTTGCTATAAAATGAATTCCTTCAGTCAAAACAAGTTTAAACTCCTTAGTCCTTCATATTTATCCATTCTGAGTAGGTTCCATGCATAAAGCTCTTTAAATGACCTTGTAAGACAAAGAAAAACAGGAATAGCCTTACTTTTGCGAGTTAAGGCCAAATTGGTATTTTTGCTATAAAATGAATTCCTTCAGTCAAAACAAGTTCAAACTCATTTGTCCTTCATACATATCAATTCTAAGTAGGTTCCATGCAAAAAGCTCTTTAAATGACCTTGTATGACAAAGAAAAACAGGAATAGCCTTACTTATGCGAGTTAAGGCCAAATTGGTATTTTTGCTATAAAATGAATTCCTTCAGTCAAAACAAGTTCAAACTCCTTAGTCCTTCGTATATCTCAATTCTAAGTAGGTTCCATGCATAAAGCTCTTTAAATGACCTTGTAAGAGAAAGAAAAACAGGAATAGCCTTACTTTTGCGAGTTAAGACGAAATTCGGATTTTTCCTTATAAACACTAATTCCTTCAGTCAAAACAAGTTTAAACTCCTTAGTCCTTCATATTTATCCATTCTGAGTAGGTTCCATGCATAAAGCTCTTTAAATGACCTTGTATGACAAAGAAAAACAGGAATAGCCTTACTTTTGCGAGTTAAGGCCAAATTGGTATTTTTGCTATAAAATGAATTCCTTCAGTCAAAACAAGTTCAAAATCCTTTGTCCTTTCATTTATATTAATTCTAAGTAAGTTCCATGCATAAAGCTCTTTAAATGACCTTGTATGACAAAGAAAAACAGGAATAGCCTTACTTTTGCGAGTTAAGGCAAAATTGGTATTTTTGCTATAAAATGAATTCCTTCAGTCAAAACAAGTTCAAACTCCTTTGTCCTTCGTATATCTCAATTCTAAGTAGGTTCCATGCATAAAGCTCTTTAAATGACCTTGTAAGAGAAAGAAAAACAGGAATAGCCTTACTTTTGCGAGTTAAGACGAAATTCGGATTTTTCCTTATAAACACCAATTCCTTCAGTCAAAACAAGTTTAAACTCCTTAGTCCTTCATATTTATCCATTCTGAGTAGGTTCCATGCATAAAGCTCTTTAAATGACCTTGTATGACAAAGAAAAACAGGAATAGCCTTACTTTTGCGAGTTAAGGCCAAATTGGTATTTTTGCTATAAAATGAATTCCTTCAGTCAAAACAAGTTCAAAATCCTTTGTCCTTTCCTTTATATTAATTCTAAGTAAGTTCCATGCATAAAGCTCTTTAAAAGACCTTGTATGACAAAGAAAAACAGGAATAGCCTTACTTTTGCGAGTTAAGGCAAAATTGGTATTTTTGCTATAAAATGAATTCCTTCAGTCAAAACAAGTTCAAACTCCTTTGTACTTCGTATATCTCAATTCTAAGTAGGTTCCATGCATAAAGCTCTTTAAATGACCTTGTAAGAGAAAGAAAAACAGGAATAGCCTTACTTTTGCGAGTTAAGACGAAATTCGGATTTTTCCTTATAAACACCAATTCCTTCAGTCAAAACAAGTTTAAACTCCTTAGTCCTTCATATTTATCCATTCTGAGTAGGTTCCATGCATAAAGCTCTTTAAATGACCTTGTATGACAAAGAAAAACAGGAATAGCCTTACTTTTGCGAGTTAAGGCCAAATTGGTATTTTTGCTATAAAATGAATTCCTTCAGTCAAAACAAGTTCAAACTTATTTGTCCTTCATATATATCAATTCTAAGTAGGTTCCATGCATAAAGCTCTTTAAATGACCTTGTATGACAAAGAAAAACAGGAATAGCCTTACTTTTGCGAGTTAAGACAAAATTCGGATTTTTCCTTATAAACACCAATTCCTTCAGTCAAAACAAGTTTAAACTCCTTAGTCCTTCATATTTATCCATTCTGAGTAGGTTCCATGCATAAAGCTCTTTAAATGACCTTGTATGACAAAGAAAAACAGGAATAGCCTTACTTTTGCGAGTTAAGGCCAAATTGGTATTTTTGCTATAAAATGAATTCCTTCAGTCAAAACAAGTTTAAACTCCTTAGTCCTTAATATTTATCCATTCTGAGTAGGTTCCATGCATAAAGCTCTTTAAATGACCTTGTATGACAAAGAAAAACAGGAATAGCCTTACTTTTGCGAGTTAAGGCCAAATTGGTATTTTTGCTATAAAATGAATTCCTTCAGTCAAAACAAGTTCAAACTCCTTTGTCCTTCGTATATCTCAATTCTAAGTAGGTTCCATGCATAAAGCTCTTTAAATGACCTTGTAAGAGAAAGAAAAACAGGAATAGCCTTACTTTTGCGAGTTAAGACGAAATTCGGATTTTTTCCTTATAAACACCAATTCCTTCAGTCAAAACAAGTTTAAACTCCTTAGTCCTTCATATTTATCCATTCTGAGTAGGTTCCATGCATAAAGCTCTTTATATGACCTTGTATGACAAAGAAAAACAGGAATAGCCTTACTTTTGCGAGTTAAGGCCAAATTGGTATTTTTGCTATAAAATGAATTCCTTCAGTCAAAACAAGTTTAAACTCCTTAGTCCTTCATATTTATCCATTCTGAGTAGGTTCCATGCATAAAGCTCTTTAAATGACCTTGTATGACAAAGAAAAACAGGAATAGCCTTACTTTTGCGAGTTAAGGCCAAATTGGTATTTTTGCTATAAAATGAATTCCTTCAGTCAAAACAAGTTCAAACTCCTTTGTCCTTCGTATATCTCAATTCTAAGTAGGTTCCATGCATAAAGCTCTTTAAATGACCTTGTAAGAGAAAGAAAAACAGGAATAGCCTTACTTTTGCGAGTTAAGACGAAATTCGGATTTTTTCCTTATAAACACCAATTCCTTCAGTCAAAACAAGTTTAAACTCCTTAGTCCTTCATATTTATCCATTCTGAGTAGGTTCCATGCATAAAGCTCTTTATATGACCTTGTATGACAAAGAAAAACAGGAATAGCCTTACTTTTGCGAGTTAAGGCCAAATTGGTATTTTTGCTATAAAATGAATTCCTTCAGTCAAAACAAGTTTAAACTCCTTAGTCCTTCATATTTATCCATTCTGAGTAGGTTCCATGCATAAAGCTCTTTAAATGACCTTGTATGACAAAGAAAAACAGGAATAGCCTTACTTTTGCGAGTTAAGGCCAAATTGGTATTTTTGCTATAAAATGAATTCCTTCAGTCAAAACAAGTTCAAACTCCTTTGTCCTTCGTATATCTCAATTCTAAGTAGGTTCCATGCATAAAGCTCTTTAAATGACCTTGTTAGAGAAAGAAAAACAGGAATAGCCTTACTTTTGCGAGTTAAGACGAAATTCGGATTTTTCCTTATAAACACCAATTCCTTCAGTCAAAACAAGTTTAAACTCCTTAGTCCTTCATATTTATCCATTCTGAGTAGGTTCCATGCATAAAGCTCTTCAAATGACCTTGTATGACAAAGAAAAACAGGAATAGCCTTACTTTTGCGAGTTAAGGCCAAATTGATATTTTTGCTATAAAATGAATTCCTTCAGTCAAAACAAGTTTAAACTCCTTAGTCCTTCATATTTATCCATTCTGAGTAGGTTCCATGCATAAAGCTCTTTAAATGACCTTGTATGACAAAGAAAAACAGGAATAGCCTTACTTTTGCGAGTTAAGGCCAAATTGGTATTTTTGCTATAAAATGAATTCCTTCAGTCAAAACAAGTTCAAACTTATTTGTCCTTCATATATATCAATTCTAAGTAGGTTCCATGCATAAAGCTCTTTAAATGACCTTGTATGACAAAGAAAAACAGGAATAGCCTTACTTTTGCGAGTTAAGACGAAATTCGGATTTTTCCTTATAAACACCAATTCCTTCAGTCAAAACAAGTTTAAACTCCTTAGTCCTTCATATTTATCCATTCTGAGTAGGTTCCATGCATAAAGCTCTTTAAATGACCTTGTATGACAAAGAAAAACAGGAATAGCCTTACTTTTGCGAGTTAAGGCCAAATTTGTATTTTTGCTATAAAATGAATTCCTTCAGTCAAAACAAGTTTAAACTCCTTATTCCTTCATATTTATCCATTCTGAGTAGGTTCCATGCATAAAGCTCTTTAAATGACCTTGTATGACAAAGAAAAACAGGAATAGCCTTACTTTTGCGAGTTAAGGCCAAATTGGTATTTTTGCTATAAAATGAATTCCTTCAGTCAAAACAAGTTCAAACTCCTTTGTCCTTCGTATATCTCAATTCTAAGTAGGTTCCATGCATAAAGCTCTTTAAATGACCTTGTAAGAGAAAGAAAAACAGGAATAGCCTTACTTTTGCGAGTTAAGACGAAATTCGGATTTTTCCTTATAAACACCAATTCCTTCAGTCAAAACAAGTTTAAACTCCTTAGTCCTTCATATTTATCCATTCTGAGTAGGTTCCATGCATAAAGCTCTTTAAATGACCTTGTATGACAAAGAAAAACAGGAATAGCCTTACTTTTGCGAGTTAAGGCCAAATTGGTATTTTTGCTATAAAATGAATTCCTTCAGTCAAAACAAGTTTAAACTCCTTAGTCCTTCATATTTATCCATTCTGAGTAGGTTCCATGCATAAAGCTCTTTAAATGACCTTGTATGACAAAGAAAAACAGGAATAGCCTTACTTTTGCGAGTTAAGGCCAAATTGGTATTTTTGCTATAAAATGAATTCCTTCAGTCAAAACAAGTTCAAACTTATTTGTCCTTCATATATATCAATTCTAAGTAGGTTCCATGCATAAAGCTCTTTAAATGACCTTGTATGACAAAGAAAAACAGGAATAGCCTTATTTTTGCGAGTTAAGACGAAATTCGGATTTTTCCTTATAAACACCAATTCCTTCAGTCAAAACAAGTTTAAACTCCTTAGTCCTTCATATTTATCCATTCTGAGTAGGTTCCATGCATAAAGCTCTTTAAATGACCTTGTATGACAAAGAAAAACAGGAATAGCCTTACTTTTGCGAGTTAAGGCCAAATTGGTATTTTTGCTATAAAATGAATTCCTTCAGTCAAAACAAGTTTAAACTCCTTATTCCTTCATATTTATCCATTCTGAGTAGGTTCCATGCATAAAGCTCTTTAAATGACCTTGTATGACAAAGAAAAACAGGAATAGCCTTACTTTTGCGAGTTAAGGCCAAATTGGTATTTTTGCTATAAAATGAATTCCTTCAGTCAAAACAAGTTCAAACTCCTTTGTCCTTCGTATATCTCAATTCTAAGTAGGTTCCATGCATAAAGCTCTTTAAATGACCTTGTAAGAGAAAGAAAAACAGGAATAGCCTTACTTTTGCGAGTTAAGACTAAATTCGGATTTTTCCTTATAAACACCAATTCCTTCAGTCAAAACAAGTTTAAACTCCTTAGTCCTTCATATTTATCCATTCTGAGTAGGTTCCATGCATAAAGCTCTTTAAATGACCTTGTATGACAAAGAAAAACAGGAATAGCCTTACTTTTGCGAGTTAAGGCCAAATTGGTATTTTTGCTATAAAATGAATTCCTTCAGTCAAAACAAGTTTAAACTCCTTAGTCCTTCATATTTATCCATTCTGAGTAGGTTCCATGCATAAAGCTCTTTAAATGACCTTGTATGACAAAGAAAAACAGGAATAGCCTTACTTTTGCGAGTTAAGGCCAAATTGGTATTTTTGCTATAAAATGAATTCCTTCAGTCAAAACAAGTTCAAACTCCTTTGTCCTTCGTATATCTCAATTCTAAGTAGGTTCCATGCATAAAGCTCTTTAAATGACCTTGTAAGAGAAAGAAAAACAGGAATAGCCTTACTTTTGCGAGTTAAGACGAAATTCGGATTTTTCCTTATAAACACCAATTCCTTCAGTCAAAACAAGTTTAAACTCCTTAGTCCTTCATATTTATCCATTCTGAGTAGGTTCCATGCATAAAGCTCTTTAAATGACCTTGTATGACAAAGAAAAACAGGAATAGCCTTACTTTTGCGAGTTAAGGCCAAATTGATATTTTTGCTATAAAATGAATTCCTTCAGTCAAAACAAGTTTAAACTCCTTAGTCCTTCATATTTATCCATTCTGAGTAGGTTCCATGCATAAAGCTCTTTAAATGACCTTGTATGACAAAGAAAAACAGGAATAGCCTTACTTTTGCGAGTTAAGGCCAAATTGGTATTTTTGCTATAAAATGAATTCCTTCAGTCAAAACAAGTTCAAACTTATTTGTCCTTCATATATATCAATTCTAAGTAGGTTCCATGCATAAAGCTCTTTAAATGACCTTGTATGACAAAGAAAAACAGGAATAGCCTTACTTTTGCGAGTTAAGACGAAATTCGGATTTTTCCTTACAAACACCAATTCCTTCAGTCAAAACAAGTTTAAACTCCTTAGTCCTTCATATTTATCCATTCTGAGTAGGTTCCATGCATAAAGCTCTTTAAATGACCTTGTATGACAAAGAAAAACAGGAATAGCCTTACTTTTGCGAGTTAAGGCCAAATTGGTATTTTTGCTATAAAATGAATTCCTTCAGTCAAAACAAGTTTAAACTCCTTAGTCCTTCATATTTATCCATTCTGAGTAGGTTCCATGCATAAAGCTCTTTAAATGACCTTGTATGACAAAGAAAAACAGGAATAGCCTTACTTTTGCGAGTTAAGGCCAAATTGGTATTTTTGCTATAAAATGAATTCCTTCAGTCAAAACAAGTTCAAACTCCTTTGTCCTTCGTATATCTCAATTCTAAGTAGGTTCCATGCATAAAGCTCTTTAAATGACCTTGTAAGAGAAAGAAAAAAAGGAATAGCCTTACTTTTGCGAGTTAAGACGAAATTCGGATTTTTCCTTATAAACACCAATTCCTTCAGTCAAAACAAGTTTAAACTCCTTAGTCCTTCATATTTATCCATTCTGAGTAGGTTCCATGCATAAAGCTCTTTAAATGACCTTGTATGACAAAGAAAAACAGGAATAGCCTTACTTTTGCGAGTTAAGGCCAAATTGGTATTTTTGCTATAAAATGAATTCCTTCAGTCAAAACAAGTTCAAACTCCTTTGTCCTTCGTATATCTCAATTCTAAGTAGGTTCCATGCATAAAGCTCTTTAAATGACCTTGTAAGAGAAAGAAAAACAGGAATAGCCTTACTTTTGCGAGTTAAGACGAAATTCGGATTTTTCCTTATAAACACCAATTCCTTCAGTCAAAACAAGTTTAAACTCCTTAGTCCTTCATATTTATCCATTCTGAGTAGGTTCCATGCATAAAGCTCTTTAAATGACCTTGTATGACAAAGAAAAACAGGAATAGCCTTACTTTTGCGAGTTAAGGCCAAATTGGTATTTTTGCTATAAAATGAATTCCTTCAGTCAAAACAAGTTTAAACTCCTTAGTCCTTCATATTTATCCATTCTGAGTAGGTTCCATGCATAAAGCTCTTTAAATGACCTTGTATGACAAAGAAAAACAGGAATAGCCTTACTTTTGCGAGTTAAGGCCAAATTGGTATTTTTGCTATAAAATGAATTCCTTCAGTCAAAACAAGTTCAAACTTATTTGTCCTTCATATATATCAATTCTAAGTAGGTTCCATGCATAAAGCTCTTTAAATGACCTTGTATGACAAAGAAAAACAGGAATAGCCTTACTTTTGCGAGTTAAGACGAAATTCGGATTTTTCCTTATAAACACCAATTCCTTGAGTCAAAACAAGTTTAAACTCCTTAGTCCTTCATATTTATCCATTCTGAGTAGGTTCCATGCATAAAGCTCTTTAAATGACCTTGTATGACAAAGAAAAACAGGAATAGCCTTACTTTTGCGAGTTAAGGCCAAATTGGTATTTTTGCTATAAAATGAATTCCTTCAGTCAAAACAAGTTTAAACTCCTTAGTCCTTCATATTTATCCATTCTGAGTAGGTTCCATGCATAAAGCTCTTTAAATGACCTTGTATGACAAAGAAAAACAGGAATAGCCTTACTTTTGCGAGTTAAGGCCAAATTGGTATTTTTGCTATAAAATGAATTCCTTCAGTCAAAACAAGTTCAAACTCCTTTGTCCTTCGTATATCTCAATTCTAAGTAGGTTCCATGCATAAAGCTCTTTAAATGACCTTGTAAGAGAAAGAAAAACAGGAATAGCCTTACTTTTGCGAGTTAAGACGAAATTCGGATTTTTCCTTATAAACACCAATTCCTTCAGTCAAAACAAGTTTAAACTCCTTAGTCCTTCATATTTATCCATTCTGAGTAGGTTCCATGCATAAAGCTCTTTAAATGACCTTGTATGACAAAGAAAAACAGGAATAGCCTTACTTTTGCGAGTTAAGGCCAAATTGATATTTTTGCTATAAAATGAATTCCTTCAGTCAAAACAAGTTTAAACTCCTTAGTCCTTCATATTTATCCATTCTGAGTAGGTTCCATGCATAAAGCTCTTTAAATGACCTTGTATGACAAAGAAAAACAGGAATAGCCTTACTTTTGCGAGTTAAGGCCAAATTGGTATTTTTGCTATAAAATGAATTCCTTCAGTCAAAACAAGTTCAAACTCCTTTGTCCTTCGTATATCTCAATTCTAAGTAGGTTCCATGCATAAAGCTCTTTAAATGACCTTGTAAGAGAAAGAAAAAAAGGAATAGCCTTACTTTTGCGAGTTAAGACGAAATTCGGATTTTTCCTTATAAACACCAATTCCTTCAGTCAAAACAAGTTTAAACTCCTTAGTCCTTCATATTTATCCATTCTGAGTAGGTTCCATGCATAAAGCTCTTTAAATGACCTTGTATGACAAAGAAAAACAGGAATAGCCTTACTTTTGCGAGTTAAGGCCAAATTGGTATTTTTGCTATAAAATGAATTCCTTCAGTCAAAACAAGTTCAAACTCCTTTGTCCTTCGTATATCTCAATTCTAAGTAGGTTCCATGCATAAAGCTCTTTAAATGACCTTGTAAGAGAAAGAAAAACAGGAATAGCCTTACTTTTGCGAGTTAAGACGAAATTCGGATTTTTCCTTATAAACACCAATTCCTTCAGTCAAAACAAGTTTAAACTCCTTAGTCCTTCATATTTATCCATTCTGAGTAGGTTCCATGCATAAAGCTCTTTAAATGACCTTGTATGACAAAGAAAAACAGGAATAGCCTTACTTTTGCGAGTTAAGGCCAAATTGGTATTTTTGCTATAAAATGAATTCCTTCAGTCAAAACAAGTTTAAACTCCTTAGTCCTTCATATTTATCCATTCTGAGTAGGTTCCATGCATAAAGCTCTTTAAATGACCTTGTATGACAAAGAAAAACAGGAATAGCCTTACTTTTGCGAGTTAAGGCCAAATTGGTATTTTTGCTATAAAATGAATTCCTTCAGTCAAAACAAGTTCAAACTTATTTGTCCTTCATATATATCAATTCTAAGTAGGTTCCATGCATAAAGCTCTTTAAATGACCTTGTATGACAAAGAAAAACAGGAATAGCCTTACTTTTGCGAGTTAAGACGAAATTCGGATTTTTCCTTATAAACACCAATTCCTTCAGTCAAAACAAGTTTAAACTCCTTAGTCCTTCATATTTATCCATTCTGAGTAGGTTCCATGCATAAAGCTCTTTAAATGACCTTGTATGACAAAGAAAAACAGGAATAGCCTTACTTTTGCGAGTTAAGGCCAAATTGGTATTTTTGCTATAAAATGAATTCCTTCAGTCAAAACAAGTTTAAACTCCTTAGTCCTTCATATTTATCCATTCTGAGTAGGTTCCATGCATAAAGCTCTTTAAATGACCTTGTATGACAAAGAAAAACAGGAATAGCCTTACTTTTGCGAGTTAAGGCCAAATTGGTATTTTTGCTATAAAATGAATTCCTTCAGTCAAAACAAGTTCAAACTCCTTTGTCCTTCGTATATCTCAATTCTAAGTAGGTTCCATGCATAAAGCTCTTTAAATGACCTTGTAAGAGAAAGAAAAAAAGGAATAGCCTTACTTTTGCGAGTTAAGACGAAATTCGGATTTTTCCTTATAAACACCAATTCCTTCAGTCAAAACAAGTTTAAACTCCTTAGTCCTTCATATTTATCCATTTTGAGTAGGTTCCATGCATAAAGCTCTTTAAATGACCTTGTATGACAAAGAAAAACAGGAATAGCCTTACTTTTGCGAGTTAAGGCCAAATTGGTATTTTTGCTATAAAATGAATTCCTTCAGTCAAAACAAGTTCAAACTCCTTTGTCCTTCGTATATCTCAATTCTAAGTAGGTTCCATGCATAAAGCTCTTTAAATGACCTTGTAAGAGAAAGAAAAACAGGAATAGCCTTACTTTTGCGAGTTAAGACGAAATTCGGATTTTTCCTTATAAACACCAATTCCTTCAGTCAAAACAAGTTTAAACTCCTTAGTCCTTCATATTTATCCATTCTGAGTAGGTTCCATGCATAAAGCTCTTTAAATGACCTTGTATGACAAAGAAAAACAGGAATAGCCTTACTTTTGCGAGTTAAGGCCAAATTGGTATTTTTGCTATAAAATGAATTCCTTCAGTCAAAACAAGTTTAAACTCCTTAGTCCTTCATATTTATCCATTCTGAGTAGGTTCCATGCATAAAGCTCTTTAAATGACCTTGTATGACAAAGAAAAACAGGAATAGCCTTACTTTTGCGAGTTAAGGCCAAATTGGTATTTTTGCTATAAAATGAATTCCTTCAGTCAAAACAAGTTCAAACTTATTTGTCCTTCATATATATCAATTCTAAGTAGGTTCCATGCATAAAGCTCTTTAAATGACCTTGTATGACAAAGAAAAACAGGAATAGCCTTACTTTTGCGAGTTAAGACGAAATTCGGATTTTTCCTTATAAACACCAATTCCTTCAGTCAAAACAAGTTTAAACTCCTTAGTCCTTCATATTTATCCATTCTGAGTAGGTTCCATGCATAAAGCTCTTTAAATGACCTTGTATGACAAAGAAAAACAGGAATAGCCTTACTTTTGCGAGTTAAGGCCAAATTGGTATTTTTGCTATAAAATGAATTCCTTCAGTCAAAACAAGTTTAAACTCCTTAGTCCTTCATATTTATCCATTCTGAGTAGGTTCCATGCATAAAGCTCTTTAAATGACCTTGTATGACAAAGAAAAACAGGAATAGCCTTACTTTTGCGAGTTAAGGCCAAATTGGTATTTTTGCTATAAAATGAATTCCTTCAGTCAAAACAAGTTCAAACTCCTTTGTCCTTCGTATATCTCAATTCTAAGTAGGTTCCATGCATAAAGCTCTTTAAATGACCTTGTAAGAGAAAGAAAAACAGGAATAGCCTTACTTTTGCGAGTTAAGACGAAATTCGGATTTTTCCTTATAAACACCAATTCCTTCAGTCAAAACAAGTTTAAACTCCTTAGTCCTTCATATTTATCCATTCTGAGTAGGTTCCATGCATAAAGCTCTTTAAATGACCTTGTATGACAAAGAAAAACAGGAATAGCCTTACTTTTGCGAGTTAAGGCCAAATTGGTATTTTTGCTATAAAATGAATTCCTTCAGTCAAAACAAGTTCAAACTCATTTGTCCTTCATATATATCAATTCTAAGTAGGTTCCATGCAAAAAGCTCTTTAAATGACCTTGTATGACAAAGAAAAACAGGAATAGCCTTACTTTTGTGAGTTAAGGCCAAATTGGTATTTTTGCTATAAAATGAATTCCTTCAGTCAAAACAAGTTCAAACTCCTTTGTCCTTCGTACATCTCAATTCTAAGTAGGTTCCATGCATAAAGCTCTTTAAATGACCTTGTAAGAGAAAGAAAAACAGGAATAGCCTTACTTTTGCGAGTTAAGACGAAATTCGGATTTTGTCCTTATAAACACCAATTCCTTCAGTCAAAACAAGTTTTAACTCCTTAGTCCTTCATATTTATCCATTCTGAGTAGGTTCCATGCATAAAGCTCTTTAAATGACCTTGTATGACAAAGAAAAACAGGAATAGCCTTACTTTTGCGAGTTAAGGCCAAATTGGTATTTTTGCTATAAAATGAATTCCTTCAGTCAAAACAAGTTTAAACTCCTTAGTCCTTCATATTTATCCATTCTGAGTAGGTTCCATGCATAAAGCTCTTTAAATGACCTTGTATGACAAAGAAAAACAGGAATAGCCTTACTTTTGCGAGTTAAGGCCAAATTGGTATTTTTGCTATAAAATGAATTCCTTCAGTCAAAACAAGTTCAAACTTATTTGTCCTTCATATATATCAATTCTAAGTAGGTTCCATGCATAAAGCTCTTTAAATGACCTTGTATGACAAAGAAAAACAGGAATAGCCTTACTTTTGCGAGTTAAGACGAAATTCGGATTTTTCCTTATAAACACCAATTCCTTCAGTCAAAACAAGTTTAAACTCCTTAGTCCTTCATAT
Source organism: Odontesthes bonariensis (assembly GCF_027942865.1). NCBI lineage: Eukaryota > Metazoa > Chordata > Actinopteri > Atheriniformes > Atherinopsidae > Odontesthes > Odontesthes bonariensis. The sequence continues at coordinate 40,814,596 of NC_134507.1, forward strand.
TTATCCATTCTGAGTAGGTTCCATGCATAAAGCTCTTTAAATGACCTTGTATGACAAAGAAAAACAGGAATAGCCTTACTTTTGCGAGTTAAGGCCAAATTGGTATTTTTGCTATAAAATGAATTCCTTCAGTCAAAACAAGTTCAAACTCATTTGTCCTTCATATATATCAATTCTAAGTAGGTTCCATGCAAAAAGCTCTTTAAATGACCTTGTATGACAAAGAAAAACAGGAATAGCCTTACTTTTGCGAGTTAAGGCCAAATTGGTATTTTTGCTATAAAATGAATTCCTTCAGTCAAAACAAGTTCAAACTCCTTTGTCCTTCGTATATCTCAATTCTAAGTAGGTTCCATGCATAAAGCTCTTTAAATGACCTTGTAAGAGAAAGAAAAACAGGAATAGCCTTACTTTTGCGAGTTAAGACGAAATTCGGATTTTTCCTTATAAACACCAATTCCTTCAGTCAAAACAAGTTTAAACTCCTTAGTCCTTCATATTTATCCATTCTGAGTAGGTTCCATGCATAAAGCTCTTTAAATGACCTTGTATGACAAAGAAAAACAGGAATAGCCTTACTTTTGCGAGTTAAGGCCAAATTGATATTTTTGCTATAAAATGAATTCCTTCAGTCAAAACAAGTTTAAACTCCTTAGTCCTTCATATTTATCCATTCTGAGTAGGTTCCATGCATAAAGCTCTTTAAATGACCTTGTATGACAAAGAAAAACAGGAATAGCCTTACTTTTGCGAGTTAAGGCCAAATTGGTATTTTTGCTATAAAATGAATTCCTTCAGTCAAAACAAGTTCAAACTTATTTGTCCCTTCATATATATCAATTCTAAGTAGGTTCCATGCATAAAGCTCTTTAAATGACCTTGTATGACAAAGAAAAACAGGAATAGCCTTACTTTTGCGAGTTAAGACGAAATTCGGATTTTTCCTTATAAACACCAATTCCTTCAGTCAAAACAAGTTTAAACTCCTTAGTCCTTCATATTTATCCATTCTGAGTAGGTTCCATGCATAAAGCTCTTTAAATGACCTTGTATGACAAAGAAAAACAGGAATAGCCTTACTTTTGCGAATTAAGGCCAAATTGGTATTTTTGCTATAAAATGAATTCCTTCAGTCAAAACAAGTTAAACTCCTTAGTCCTTCATATTTATCCATTCTGAGTAGGTTCCATGCATAAAGCTCTTTAAATGACCTTGTATGACAAAGAAAAACAGGAATAGCCTTACTTTTGCGAGTTAAGGCCAAATTGGTATTTTTGCTATAAAATGAATTCCTTCAGTCAAAACAAGTTCAAACTCATTTGTCCTTCATACATATCAATTCTAAGTAGGTTCCATGCAAAAAGCTCTTTAAATGACCTTGTATGACAAAGAAAAACAGGAATAGCCTTACTTATGCGAGTTAAGGCCAAATTGGTATTTTTGCTATAAAATGAATTCCTTCAGTCAAAACAAGTTCAAACTCCTTAGTCCTTCGTATATCTCAATTCTAAGTAGGTTCCATGCATAAAGCTCTTTAAATGACCTTGTAAGAGAAAGAAAAACAGGAATAGCCTTACTTTTGCGAGTTAAGACGAAATTCGGATTTTTCCTTATAAACACCAATTCCTTCAGTCAAAACAAGTTTAAACTCCTTAGTCCTTCATATTATCCATTCTGAGTAGGTTCCATGCATAAAGCTCTTTAAATGACCTTGTATGACAAAGAAAAACAGGAATAGCCTTACTTTTGCGAGATAAGGCCAAATTGGTATTTTTGCTATAAAATGAATTCCTTCAGTCAAAACAAGTTCAAACTCATTTGTCCTTCATATATATCAATTCTAAGTAGGTTCCATGTATAAAGCTCTTTAAATGACCTTGTATGACAAAGAAAAATAGGAATAGCCTTACTTTTGCGAGTTAAGGCCAATTGGTATTTTTGCTATAAAATGAATTCCTTCAGTCAAAACAAGTTCAAACTCCTTTGTCCTTCGTATATCTCAATTCTAAGTAGGTTCCATGCATAAAGCTCTTTAAATGACCTTGTAAGAGAAAGAAAAACAGGAATAGCCTTACTTTTGCGAGTTAAGACGAAATTCGGATTTTTCCTTATAACACTAATTCCTTCAGTCAAAACAAGTTTAAACTCCTTAGTCCTTCATATTTATCCATTCTGAGTAGGTTCCATGCATAAAGCTCTTTAAATGACCTTGTATGACAAAGAAAAACAGGAATAGCCTTACTTTTGCGAGTTAAGGCCAAATTGGTATTTTTTGCTATAAAATGAATTCCTTCAGTCAAAACAAGTTCAAAATCCTTTGTCCTTTCATTTATATTAATTCTAAGTAAGTTCCATGCATAAAGCTCTTTAAATGACCTTGTATGACAAAGAAAAACAGGAATAGCCTTACTTTTGCGATTTAAGGCAAAATTGGTATTTTTGCTATAAAATGAATTCCTTCAGTCAAAACCAAGTTCAAACTCCTTTTTCCTTCGTATATCTCAATTCTAAGTAGGTTCCATGCATAAAGCTCTTTAAATGACCTTGTAAGAGAAAGAAAAACAGGAATAGCCTTACTTTTGCGAGTTAAGACGAAATTCGGATTTTTCCTTATAAACACCAATTCCTTCAGTCAAAACAAGTTTAAACTCCTTAGTCCTTCATATTTATCCATTCTGAGTAGGTTCCATGCATAAAGCTCTTTAAATGACCTTGTATGACAAAGAAAAACAGGAATAGCCTTACTTTTGCGAGTTAAGGCCAAATTGGTATTTTTGCTATAAAATGAATTCCTTCAGTCAAAACAAGTTCAAAATCCTTTGTCCTTTCCTTTATATTAATTCTAAGTAAGTTCCATGCATAAAGCTCTTTAAATGACCTTGTATGACAAAGAAAAACAGGAATAGCCTTACTTTTGCGAGTTAAGGCAAAATTGGTATTTTTGCTATAAAATGAATTCCTTCAGTCAAAACAAGTTCAAACTCCTTTGTACTTCGTATATCTCAATTCTAAGTAGGTTCCATGCATAAAGCTCTTTAAATGACCTTGTAAGAGAAAGAAAAACAGGAATAGCCTTACTTTGCGAGTTAAGACGAAATTCGGATTTTTCCTTATAAACACCAATTCCTTCAGTCAAAACAAGTTTAAACTCCTTAGTCCTTCATATTTATCCATTCTGAGTAGGTTCCATGCATAAAGCTCTTTAAATGACCTTGTATGACAAAGAAAAACAGGAATAGCCTTACTTTTGCGAGTTAAGGCCAAATTGGTATTTTTGCTATAAAATGAATTCCTTCAGTCAAAACAAGTTCAAAATCCTATGTCCTTTCCTTTATATCAATTCTAAGTAAGTTCCATGCATAAAGCTCTTTAAATGACCTTGTATGACAAAGAAAAACAGGAATAGCCTTACTTTTGCGAGTTAAGGCCAAATTGGTATTTTTGCTATAAAATGAATTCCTTCAGTCAAAACAAGTTTAAACTCCTTAGTCCTTCATATTTATCCATTCTGAGTAGGTTCCATGCATAAAGCTCTTTAAATGACCTTGTATAACAAAGAAAAACAGGAATAGCCTTACTTTTGCGAGTTAAGGCCAAATTGGTATTTTTGCTATAAAATGAATTCCTTCAGTCAAAACAAGTTTAAACTCCTTAGTCCTTCATATTTATCCATTCTGAGTAGGTTCCATGCATAAAGCTCTTTAAATGACCTTGTATGACAAAGAAAAACAGGAATAGCCTTACTTTTGCGAGTTAAGGCCAAATTGGTATTTTTGCTATAAAATGAATTCCTTCAGTCAAAACAAGTTCAAACTCCTTTGTCCTACATATATCTCAATTCTAAGTAGGTTCCATGCATAAAGCTCTTTAAATGACCTTGTAAGAGAAAGAAAAACAGGAATAGCCTTACTTTTGCGAGTTAAGACGAAATTCGGATTTTTCCTTATAAACACCAATTCCTTCAGTCAAAACAAGTTTAAACTCCTTTAAGTCCTTCATATTTATCCATTCTGAGTAGGTTCCATGCATAAAGCTCTTTAAATGACCTTGTATGACAAAGAAAAACAGGAATAGCCTTACTTTTGCGAGTTAAGGCCAAATTGGTATTTTTGCTATAAAATGAATTCCTTCAGTCAAAACAAGTTCAAACTCATTTGTCCTTCATATATATCAATTCTAAGTAGGTTCCATGCAAAAAGCTCTTTAAATGACCTTGTATGACAAAGAAAAACAGGAATAGCCTTACTTTTGTGAGTAAGGCCAAATTGGTATTTTTGCTATAAAATGAATTCCTTCAGTCAAAACAAGTTCAAACTCCTTTGTCCTTCGTACATCTCAATTCTAAGTAGGTTCCATGCATAAAGCTCTTTAAATGACCTTGTAAGAGAAAGAAAAACAGGAATAGCCTTACTTTTGCGAGTTAAGACGAAATTCGGATTTTGTCCTTATAAACACCAATTCCTTCAGTCAAAACAAGTTTAAACTCCTTAGTCCTTCATTAATATTTATCCATTCTGAGTAGGTTCCATGCATAAAGCTCTTTAAATGACCTTGTATGACAAAGAAAAACAGGAATAGCCTTACTTTTGCGAGTTAAGGCCAATTGGTATTTTTGCTATAAAATGAATTCCTTCAGTCAAAACAAGTTTAAACTCCTTAGTCCTTCATATTTATCCATTCTGAGTAGGTTCCATGCATAAAGCTCTTTAAATGACCTTGTATGACAAAGAAAAACAGGAATAGCCTTACTTTTGCGAGGTTAAGGCCAAATTGGTATTTTTGCTATAAAATGAATTCCTTCAGTCAAAACAAGTTCAAACTTATTTGTCCTTCATATATATCAATTCTAAGTAGGTTCCATGCATAAAGCTCTTTAAATGACCTTGTATGACAAAGAAAAACAGGAATAGCCTTACTTTTGCGAGTAAGGCCAAATTGGTATTTTTGCTATAAAATGAATTCCTTCAGTCAAAACAAGTTCAAACTCATTTGTCCTTCATATATATCAATTCTAAGTAGGTTCCATGCAAAAAGCTCTTTAAATGACCTTGTATGACAAAGAAAAACAGGAATAGCCTTACTTTTGCGAGTTAAGGCAAATTGGTATTTTTGCTATAAAATGAATTCCTTCAGTCAAAACAAGTTCAACTCCTTTGTCCTTCGTATATCTCAATTCTAAGTAGGTTCCATGCATAAAGCTCTTTAAATGACCTTGTAAGAGAAGAAAAACAGGAATAGCCTTACTTTTGCGAGTTAAGGCAAATTCGGATTTTTCCTTATAAACACCAATTCCTTCAGTCAAAACAAGTTTAAACTCCTTAGTCCTTCATATTTATCCATTCTGAGTAGGTTCCATGCATAAAGCTCTTTAAAATGACCTTGTATGACAAAGAAAAACAGGAATAGCCTTACTTTTGCGAGTTAAGGCCAATTGGTATTTTTGCTATAAAATGAATTCCTTCAGTCAAAACAAGTTCAAACTCATTTGTCCTTCATATATATCAATTCTAAGTAGGTTCCATGCAAAAAGCTCTTTAAATGACCTTGTATGACAAAGAAAAACAGGAATAGCCTTACTTTTGCGAGTTAAGGCCAAATTGGTATTTTTGCTATAAAATGAATTCCTTCAGTCAAAACAAGTTCAAACTTATTTGTCCTTCATATATATCAATTCTAAGTAGGTTCCATGCATAAAGCTCTTTAAATGACCTTGTATGACAAAGAAAAACAGGAATAGCCTTACTTTTGCGAGTTAAGGCCAAATTGGTATTTTTGCTATAAAATGAATTCCTTCAGTCAAAACAAGTTCAAAATCCTTTGTCCTTTCCTTTATATTAATTCTAAGTAAGTTCCATGCATAAAGCTCTTTAAATGACCTTGTATGACAAAGAAAAACAGGAATAGCCTTACTTTTGCGAGTTAAGGCCAAATTGGTATTTTTGCTATAAAATGAATTCCTTCAGTCAAAACAAGTTCAAAATCCTATGTCCTTTCCTTTATATAAATTCTAAGTAAGTTCCATGCATAAAGCTCTTTAAATGACCTTGTATGACAAAGAAAAACAGGAATAGCCTTACTTTTGCGAGTTAAGGCCAAATTGGTATTTTTGCTATAAAATGAATTCCTTCAGTCAAAACAGTTTAAACTCCTTAGTCCTTCATATTTATCCATTCTGAGTAGGTTCCATGCATAAAGCTCTTTAAATGACCTTGTATGACAAAGAAAAACAGGATAGCCTTACTTTTGCGAGTTAAGGCCAAATTGGTATTTTTGCTATAAAATGAATTCCTTCAGTCAAAACAAGTTTAAACTCCTTAGTCCTTCATATTTATCCATTCTGAGTAGGTTCCATGCATAAAGCTCTTTAAATGACCTTGTATGACAAAGAAAAACAGAATAGCCTTACTTTTGCGAGTTAAGGCCAAATTGGTATTTTTGCTATAAAATGAATTCCTTCAGTCAAAACAAGTTCAAACTCCTTTGTCCTACATATATCTCAATTCTAAGTAGGTTCCATGCATAAAGCTCTTTAAATGACCTTGTAAGAGAAAGAAAAACAGGAATAGCCTTACTTTTGCGAGTTAAGACGAAATTCGGATTTTCCTTATAAACACCAATTCCTTCAGTCAAAACAAGTTTAAACTCCTTAGTCCTTCATATTTATCCATTCTGAGTAGGTTCCATGCATAAAGCTCTTTAAATGACCTTGTATGACAAAGAAAAACAGGAATAGCCTTACTTTTGCGAGTTAAGGCCAAATTGGTATTTTTGCTATAAAATGAATTCCTTCAGTCAAAACAAGTTCAAACTCATTTGTCCTTCATATATATCAATTCTAAGTAGGTTCCATGCAAAAAGCTCTTTAAATGACCTTGTATGACAAAGAAAAACAGGAATAGCCTTACTTTTGTGAGTTAAGGCCAAATTGGTATTTTTGCTATAAAATGAATTCCTTCAGTCAAAACAAGTTCAAACTCCTTTGTCCTTCGTACATCTCAATTCTAAGTAGGTTCCATGCATAAAGCTCTTTAAATGACCTTGTAAGAGAAAGAAAAACAGGAATAGCCTTACTTTTGCGAGTTAAGACGAAATTCGGATTTTGTCCTTATAAACACCAATTCCTTCAGTCAAAACAAGTTTAAACTCCTTAGTCCTTCATATTTATCCATTCTGAGTAGGTTCCATGCATAAAGCTCTTTAAATGACCTTGTATGACAAAGAAAAACAGGAATAGCCTTACTTTTGCGAGTTAAGGCCAAATTGGTATTTTTGCTATAAAATGAATTCCTTCAGTCAAAACAAGTTTAAACTCCTTAGTCCTTCATATTTATCCATTCTGAGTAGGTTCCATGCATAAAGCTCTTTAAATGACCTTGTATGACAAAGAAAAACAGGAATAGCCTTACTTTTGCGAGTTAAGGCCAAATTGGTATTTTTGCTATAAAATGAATTCCTTCAGTCAAAACAAGTTCAAACTTATTTGTCCTTCATATATATCAATTCTAAGTAGGTTCCATGCATAAAGCTCTTTAAATGACCTTGTATGACAAAGAAAAACAGGAATAGCCTTACTTTTGCGAGTTAAGGCCAAATTGGTATTTTTGCTATAAAATGAATTCCTTCAGTCAAAACAAGTTCAAACTCATTTGTCCTTCATATATATCAATTCTAAGTAGGTTCCATGCAAAAAGCTCTTTAAATGACCTTGTATGACAAAGAAAAACAGGAATAGCCTTACTTTTGCGAGTTAAGGGCCAAATTGGTATTTTTGCTATAAAATGAATTCCTTCAGTCAAAACAAGTTCAAACTCCTTTGTCCTTCGTATATCTCAATTCTAAGTAGGTTCCATGCATAAAGCTCTTTAAATGACCTTGTAAGAGAAAGAAAAACAGGAATAGCCTTACTTTTGCGAGTTAAGACGAAATTCGGATTTTTCCTTATAAACACCAATTCCTTCAGTCAAAACAAGTTTAAACTCCTTAGTCCTTCATATTTATCCATTCTGAGTAGGTCCATGCATAAAGCTCTTTAAATGACCTTGTATGACAAAGAAAACAGGAATAGCCTTACTTTTGCGAGTTAAGGCCAAATTGGTATTTTTGTAAAATGAATTCCTTCAGTCAAAACAAGTTCAAACTCATTTGTCCTTCATATATATCAATTCTAAGTAGGTTCCATGCAAAAAGCTCTTTAAATGACCTTGTATGACAAAGAAAAACAGGAATAGCCTTACTTTTGCGAGTTAAGGCCAAATTGGTATTTTTGCTATAAAATGAATTTCTTCAGTCAAAACAAGTTCAAACTCCTTTGTCCTTCGTATATCTCAATTCTAAGTAGGTTCCATGCATAAAGCTCTTTAAATGACTTTGTAAGAGAAAGAAAAACAGGAATAGCCTTACTTTTGCGAGTTAAGACGAAATTCGGATTTTTCCTTATAAACACCAATTCCTTCAGTCAAAACAAGTTTAAACTCCTTAGTCCTTCATATTTATCCATTCTGAGTAGGTTCCATGCATAAAGCTCTTTAAATGACCTTGTATGACAAAGAAAAACAGGAATAGCCTTACTTTTGCGAGTTAAGGCCAAATTGGTATTTTTGCTATAAAATGAATTCCTTCAGTCAAAACAAGTTCAAACTCATTTGTCCTTCATATATATCAATTCTAAGTAGGTTCCATGCAAAAAGCTCTTTAAATGACCTTGTATGACAAAGAAAAACAGGAATAGCCTTACTTTTGCGAGTTAAGGCCAAATTGGTATTTTTGCTATAAAATGAATTCCTTCAGTCAAAACAAGTTCAAACTCCTTTGTCCTTCGTATATCTCAATTCTAAGTAGGTTCCATGCATAAAGCTCTTTAAATGACCTTGTAAGAGAAAGAAAAACAGGAATAGCCTTACTTTTGCGAGTTAAGACGAAATTCGGATTTTTTCCTTATAAACACCAATTCCTTCAGTCAAAACAAGTTTAAACTCCTTAGTCCTTCATATTTATCCATTCTGAGTAGGTTCCATGCATAAAGCTCTTTAAATGACCTTGTATGACAAAGAAAAACAGGAATAGCCTTACTTTTGCGAGTTAAGGCCAAATTGGTATTTTTGCTATAAAATGAATTCCTTCAGTCAAAACAAGTTCAAACTCATTTGTCCTTCATATATATCAATTCTAAGTAGGTTCCATGCAAAAAGCTCTTTAAATGACCTTGTATGACAAAGAAAAACAGGAATAGCCTTACTTTTGCGAGTTAAGGCCAAATTGGTATTTTTGCTATAAAATGAATTCCTTCAGTCAAAACAAGTTCAAACTCCTTTGTCCTTCGTATATCTCAATTCTAAGTAGGTTCCATGCATAAAGCTCTTTAAATGACCTTGTAAGAGAAAGAAAAACAGGAATAGCCTTACTTTTGCGAGTTAAGACGAAATTCGGATTTTTCCTTATAAACACCAATTCCTTCAGTCAAAACAAGTTTAAACTCCTTAGTCCTTCATATTTATCCATTCTGAGTAGGTTCCATGCATAAAGCTCTTTAAATGACCTTGTATGACAAAGAAAAACAGGAATAGTCTTACTTTTGCGAGTTAAGGCCAAATTGGTATTTTTGCTATAAAATGAATTCCTTCAGTCAAAGCAAGTTCAAAATCCTTTGTCCTTTCCTTTATATTAATTCTAAGTAAGTTCCATGCATAAAGCTCTTTAAATGACCTTGTATGACAAAGAAAAACAGGAATAGCCTTACTTTTGCGAGTTAAGGCAAAATTGGTATTTTTGCTATAAAATGAATTCCTTCAGTCAAAACAAGTTCAAACTCCTTTGTCCTTCGTATATCTCAATTCTAAGTAGGTTCCATGCATAAAGCTCTTTAAATGACCTTGTAAGAGAAAGAAAAACAGGAATAGCCTTACTTTTGCGAGTTAAGACGAAATTCGGATTTTTCCTTATAAACACCAATTCCTTCAGTCAAAACAAGTTTAAACTCCTTAGTCCTTCATATTTATCCATTCTGAGTAGGTTTCATGCATAATGCTCTTTAAATGACCTTGTATGACAAAGAAAAACAGGAATAGCCTTACTTTTGCGAGTTAAGGCAAAATTGGTATTTTTGCTATAAAATGAATTCCTTCAGTCAAAACAAGTTCAAACTCCTTTGTCCTTCGTATATCTCAATTCTAAGTAGGTTCCATGCATAAAGCTCTTTAAATGACCTTGTATGACAAAGAAAACAGGAATAGCCTTACTTTTGCGAGTTAAGACGAAATTCGGATTTTTCCTTATAAACACCAATTCCTTCAGTCAAAACAAGTTTAAACTCCTTAGTCCTTCATATTTATCCATTCTGAGTAGGTTCCATGCATAAAGCTCTTTAAATGACCTTGTATGACAAAGAAAAACAGGAATAGCCTTACTTTTGCGAGTTAAGGCCAAATTGGTATTTTTGCTATAAAATGAATTCCTTCAGTCAAAACAAGTTTAAACTCCTTAGTCCTTCATATTTATCCATTCTGAGTAGGTTCCATGCATAAAGCTCTTTAAATGACCTTGTATGACAAAGAAAAACAGGAATAGCCTTACTTTTGCGAGTTAAGGCCAAATTGGTATTTTTGCTATAAAATGAATTCCTTCAGTCAAAACAAGTTCAAACTTATTTGTCCTTCATATATATCAATTCTAAGTAGGTTCCATGCATAAAGCTCTTTAAATGACCTTGTATGACAAAGAAAAACAGGAATAGCCTTACTTTTGCGAGTTAAGACGAAATTCGGATTTTTCCTTATAAACACCAATTCCTTCAGTCAAAACAAGTTTAAACTCCTTAGTCCTTCATATTTATCCATTCTGAGTAGGTTCCATGCATAAAGCTCTTTAAATGACCTTGTATGACAAAGAAAAACAGGAATAGCCTTACTTTTGCAAGTTAAGGCCAAATTGGTATTTTTGCTATAAAATGAATTCCTTCAGTCAAAACAAGTTTAAACTCCTTAGTCCTTCATATTTATCCATTCTGAGTAGGTTCCATGCATAAAGCTCTTTAAATGACCTTGTATGACAAAGAAAAACAGGAATAGCCTTACTTTTGCGAGTTAAGGCCAAATTGGTATTTTTGCTATAAAATGAATTCCTTCAGTCAAAACAAGTTCAAACTCCTTTGTCCTTCGTATATCTCAATTCTAAGTAGGTTCCATGCATAAAGCTCTTTAAATGACCTTGTAAGAGAAAGAAAAACAGGAATAGCCTTACTTTTGCGAGTTAAGACGAAATTCGGATTTTTCCTTATAAACACCAATTCCTTCAGTCAAAACAAGTTTAAACTCCTTAGTCCTTCATATTTATCCACTCTGAGTAGGTTCCATGCATAAAGCTCTTTAAATGACCTTGTATGACAAAGAAAAACAGGAATAGCCTTACTTTTGCGAGTTAAGGCCAAATTGGTATTTTTGCTATAAAATGAATTCCTTCAATCAAAACAAGTTCAAACTCATTTGTCCTTCATATATATCAATTCTAAGTAGGTTCCATGCAAAAAGCTCTTTAAATGACCTTGTATGACAAAGAAAAACTGGAATAGCCTTACTTTTGCGAGTTAAGGCCAAATTGGTATTTTTGCTATAAAATGAATTCCTTCAGTCAAAACAAGTTCAAACTCCTTTGTCCTTCGTATATCTCAATTCTAAGTAGGTTCCATGCATAAAGCTCTTTAAATGACCTTGTAAGAGAAAGAAAAACAGGAATAGCCTTACTTTTGCGAGTTAAGACGAAATTCGGATTTTTCCTTATAAACACCAATTCCTTCAGTCAAAACAAGTTTAAACTCCTTAGTCCTTCATATTTATCCATTCTGAGTAGGTTCCATGCATAAAGCTCTTTAAATGACCTTGTATGACAAAGAAAAACAGGAATAGCCTTACTTTTGCGAGTTAAGGCCTAATTGGTATTTTTGCTATAAAATGAATTCCTTCAGTCAAAACAAGTTCAAACTCATTTGTCCTTCATATATATCAATTCTAAGTAGGTTCCATGCAAAAAGCTCTTTAAATGACCTTGTATGACAAAGAAAAACAGGAATAGCCTTACTTTTGCGAGTTAAGGCCAAATTGGTATTTTTGCTATAAAATGAATTCCTTCAGTCAAAACAAGTTCAAACTCCTTTGTCCTTCGTATATCTCAATTCTAAGTAGGTTCCATGCATAAAGCTCTTTAAATGACCTTGTAAGAGAAAGAAAAACAGGAATAGCCTTACTTTTGCGAGTTAAGACGAAATTCGGATTTTTCCTTATAAACACCAATTCCTTCAGTCAAAACAAGTTTAAACTCCTTAGTCCTTCATATTTATCCATTCTGAGTAGGTTCCATGCATAAAGCTCTTTAAATGACCTTGTATGACAAAGAAAAACAGGAATAGCCTTACTTTTGCGAGTTAAGGCCAAATTGGTATTTTTGCTATAAAATGAATTCCTTCAGTCAAAACAAGTTCAAACTCATTTGTCCTTCATATATATCAATTCTAAGTAGGTTCCATGCAAAAAGCTCTTTAAATGACCTTGTATGACAAAGAAAAACAGGAATAGCCTTACTTTTGCGAGTTAAGGCCAAATTGGTATTTTTGCTATAAAATGAATTCCTTCAGTCAAAACAAGTTCAAACTCCTTTGTCCTTCGTATATCTCAATTCTAAGTAGGTTCCATGCATAAAGCTCTTTAAATGACCTTGTATGACAAAGAAAAACAGGAATAGCCTTACTTTTGAGAGTTAAGGCCAAATTGGTATTTTTGCTATAAAATGAATTCCTTCAGTCAAAACAAGTTTAAACTCCTTAGTCCTTCATATTTATCCATTCTGAGTAGGTTCCATGCATAAAGCTCTTTAAATGACCTTGTATGACAAAGAAAAACAGGAATAGCCTTACTTTTGAGAGTTAAGGCCAAATTGGTATTTTTGCTATAAAATGAATTCCTTCAGTCAAAACAAGTTCAAAATCCTTTGTCCTTTCCTTTATATTAATTCTAAGTAAGTTCCATGTATAAAGCTCTTTAAATGACCTTGTATGACAAAGAAAAACAGGAATAGCCTTACTTTTGCGAGGTAAGGCCAAATTGGTATTTTTGCTATAAAATGAATTCCTTCAGTCAAAACAAGTTCAAACTCCTTTGTCCTTCGTATATCTCAATTCTAAGTAGGTTCCATGCATAAAGCTCTTTAAATGACCTTGTAAGAGAAAGAAAAACAGGAATAGCCTTACTTTTGCGAGTTAAGACGAAATTCGGATTTTTCCTTATAAACACCAATTCCTTCAGTCAAAACAAGTTTAAACTCCTTAGTCCTTCATATTTATCCATTCTGAGTAGGTTCCATGCATAAAGCTCTTTAAATGACCTTGTATGACAAAGAAAAACAGGAATAGCCTTACTTTTGCAAGTTAAGGCAAAATTGGTATTTTTGCTATAAAATGAATTCCTTCAGTCAAAACAAGTTCAAACTCCTTTGTCCTTCGTATATCTCAATTCTAAGTAGGTTCCATGCATAAAGCTCTTTAAATGACCTTGTAAGAGAAAGAAAAACAGGAATAGCCTTACTTTTGCGAGTTAAGACGAAATTCGGATTTTTTCCTTATAAACACCAATTCCTTCAGTCAAAACAAGTTTAAACTCCTTAGTCCTTCATATTTATCCATTCTGAGTAGGTTCCATGCATAAAGCTCTTTAAATGACCTTGTATGACAAAGAAAAACAGGAATAGCCTTACTTTTGCGAGTTAAGGCCAAATTGGTATTTTTGCTATAAAATGAATTCCTTCAGTCAAAACAAGTTTAAACTCCTTAGTCCTTCATATTTATCCATTCTGAGTAGGTTCCATGCATAAAGCTCTTTAAATGACCTTGTATGACAAAGAAAAACAGGAATAGCCTTACTTTTGCGAGTTAAGGCCAAATTGGTATTTTTGCTATAAAATGAATTCCTTCAGTCAAAACAAGTTCAAACTTATTTGTCCTTCATATATATCAATTCTAAGTAGGTTCCATGCATAAAGCTCTTTAAATGACCTTGTATGACAAAGAAAAACAGGAATAGCCTTACTTTTGCGAGTTAAGGCCAAATTGGTATTTTTGCTATAAAATTAATTCCTTCAGTCAAAACAAGTTTAAACTCCTTAGTCCTTCATATTTATCCATTCTGAGTAGGTTCCATGCATAAAGCTCTTTAAATGACCTTGTATGACAAAGAAAAACAGGAATAGCCTTACTTTTGCGAGTTAAGGCCAAATTGGTATTTTTGCTATAAAATAAATTCCTTCAGTCAAAACAAGTTTAAACTCCTTAGTCCTTCATATTTATCCATTCTGAGTAGGTTCCATGCATAAAGCTCTTTAAATGACCTTGTATGACAAAGAAAAACAGGAATAGCCTTACTTTTGCGAGTTAAGGCCAAATTGGTATTTTTGCTATAAAATGAATTCCTTCAGTCAAAACAAGTTCAAACTCCTTTGTCCTTCGTAAATCTCAATTCTAAGTAGGTTCCATGCATAAAGCTCTTTAAATGACCTTGTAAGAGAAAGAAAAACAGGAATAGCCTTACTTTTGCGAGTTAAGACGAAATTCGGATTTTTCCTTATAAACACCAATTCCTTCAGTCAAAACAAGTTTAAACTCCTTAGTCCTTCATATTTATCCATTCTGAGTAGGTTCCATGCATAAAGCTCTTTAAATGACCTTGTATGACAAAGAAAAACAGGAATAGCCTTACTTTTGCGAGTTAAGGCCAAATTGGTATTTTTGCTATAAAATGAATTCCTTCAGTCAAAACAAGTTCAAACTCATTTGTCCTTCATATATATCAATTCTAAGTAGGTTCGATGCATAAAGCTCTTTAAATGACCTTGTATGACAAAGAAAAACAGGAATAGCCTTACTATTGCGAGTTAAGACGAAATTTGGATTTTTCCTTATAAACACCAATTCCTTCAGTCAAAACAAGTTTAAACTCCTTAGTCCTTCATATTTATCCATTCTGAGTAGGTTCCATGCATAAAGCTCTTTAAATGACCTTGTATGACAAAGAAAAACAGGAATAGCCTTACTTTTGCGAGTTAAGGCCAAATTGGTATTTTTGCTATAAAATGAATTCCTTCAGTCAAAACAAGTTCAAACTCATTTGTCCTTCATATATATCAATTCTAAGTAGGTTCCATGCAAAAAGCTCTTTAAATGACCTTGTATGACAAAGAAAAACAGGAATAGCCTTACTTTTGCGAGTTAAGGCCAAATTGGTATTTTTGCTATAAAATGAATTCCTTCAGTCAAAACAAGTTCAAACTCCTTTGTCCTTCGTATATCTCAATTCTAAGTAGGTTCCATGCATAAAGCTCTTTAAATGACTTTGTAAGAGAAAGAAAAACAGGAATAGCCTTACTTTTGCGAGTTAAGACGAAATTCGGATTTTTCCTTATAAACACCAATTCCTTCAGTCAAAACAAGTTTAAACTCCTTAGTCCTTCATATTTATCCATTCTGAGTAGGTTCCATGCATAAAGCTCTTTAAATGACCTTGTATGACAAAGAAAAACAGGAATAGCCTTACTTTTGCAAGTTAAGGCAAAATTGGTATTTTTGCTATAAAATGAATTCCTTCAGTCAAAACAAGTTCAAACTCCTTTGTCCTTCGTATATCTCAATTCTAAGTAGGTTCCATGCATAAAGCTCTTTAAATGACCTTGTAAGAGAAAGAAAAACAGGAATAGCCTTACTTTTGCGAGTTAAGACGAAATTCGGATTTTTTCCTTATAAACACCAATTCCTTCAGTCAAAACAAGTTTAAACTCCTTAGTCCTTCATATTTATCCATTCTGAGTAGGTTCCATGCATAAAGCTCTTTAAATGACCTTGTATGACAAAGAAAAACAGGAATAGCCTTACTTTTGCGAGTTAAGGCCAAATTGGTATTTTTGCTATAAAATGAATTCCTTCAGTCAAAACAAGTTTAAACTCCTTAGTCCTTCATATTTATCCATTCTGAGTAGGTTCCATGCATAAAGCTCTTTAAATGACCTTGTATGACAAAGAAAAACAGGAATAGCCTTACTTTTGCGAGTTAAGGCCAAATTGGTATTTTTGCTCTAAAATGAATTCCTTCAGTCAAAACAAGTTCAAACTTATTTGTCCTTCATATATATCAATTCTAAGTAGGTTCCATGCATAAAGCTCTTTAAATGACCTTGTATGACAAAGAAAAACAGGAATAGCCTTACTTTTGCGAGTTAAGGCCAAATTGGTATTTTTGCTATAAAATGAATTCCTTCAGTCAAAACAAGTTTAAACTCCTTAGTCCTTCATATTTATCCATTCTGAGTAGGTTCCATGCATAAAGCTCTTTAAATGACCTTGTATGACAAAGAAAAACAGGAATAGCCTTACTTTTGCGAGTTAAGGCCAAATTGGTATTTTTGCTATAAAATGAATTCCTTCAGTCAAAACAAGTTTAAACTCCTTAGTCCTTCATATTTATCCATTCTGAGTAGGTTTCATGCATAAAGCTCTTTAAATGACCTTGTATGACAAAGAAAAACAGGAATAGCCTTACTTTTGCGAGTTAAGGCCAAATTGGTATTTTTGCTATAAAATGAATTCCTTCAGTCAAAACAAGTTCAAACTTATTTGTCCTTCATATATATCAATTCTAAGTAGGTTCCATGCATAAAGCTCTTTAAATGACCTTGTATGACAAAGAAAAACAGGAATAGCCTTACTTTTGCGAGTTAAGACGAAATTCGGATTTTTCCTTATAAACACCAATTCCTTCAGTCAAAACAAGTTTAAACTCCTTAGTCCTTCATATTTATCCATTCTGAGTAGGTTCCATGCATAAAGCTCTTTAAATGACCTTGTATGACAAAGAAAAACAGGAATAGCCTTACTTTTGCGAGTTAAGGCCAAATTGGTATTTTTGCTATAAAATGAATTCCTTCAGTCAAAACAAGTTTAAACTCCTTAGTCCTTCATATTTATCCATTCTGAGTAGGTTCCATGCATAAAGCTCTTTAAATGACCTTGTATGACAAAGAAAAACAGGAATAGCCTTACTTTTGCGAGTTGTGGCCAAATTGGTATTTTTGCTATAAAATGAATTCCTTCAGTCAAAACAAGTTCAAACTCCTTTGTCCTTCGTAAATCTCAATTCTAAGTAGGTTCCATGCATAAAGCTCTTTAAATGACCTTGTAAGAGAAAGAAAAACAGGAATAGCCTTACTTTTGCGAGTTAAGACGAAATTCGGATTTTTCCTTATAAACACCAATTCCTTCAGTCAAAACAAGTTTAAACTCCTTAGTCCTTCATATTTATCCATTCTGAGTAGGTTCCATGCATAAAGCTCTTTAAATGACCTTGTATGACAAAGAAAAACAGGAATAGCCTTACTTTTGCGAGTTAAGGCCAAATTGGTATTTTTGCTATAAAATGAATTCCTTCAGTCAAAACAAGTTCAAACTCATTTGTCCTTCATATATATCAATTCTAAGTAGGTTCGATGCATAAAGCTCTTTAAATGACCTTGTATGACAAAGAAAAACAGGAATAGCCTTACTATTGCGAGTTAAGACGAAATTCGGATTTTTCCTTATAAACACCAATTCCTTCAGTCAAAACAAGTTTAAACTCCTTAGTCCTTCATATTTATCCATTCTGAGTAGGTTCCATGCATAAAGCTCTTTAAATGACCTTGTATGACAAAGAAAAACAGGAATAGCCTTACTTTTGCGAGTTAAGGCCAAATTGGTATTTTTGCTATAAAATGAATTCCTTCAGTCAAAACAAGTTCAAACTCATTTGTCCTTCGTATATCTCAATTCTAAGTAGGTTCCAAGCATAAAGCTCTTTAAATGACCTTGTAAGAGAAAGAAAAACAGGAATAGCCTTACTTTTGCGAGTTAAGACGAAATTCGGATTTTTCCTTATAAACACCAATTCCTTCAGTCAAAACAAGTTTAAACTCCTTAGTCCTTCATATTTATCCATTCTGAGTAGGTTCCATGCATAAAGCTCTTTAAATGACCTTGTATGACAAAGAAAAACAGGAATAGCCTTACTTTTGCGAGTTAAGGCCAAATTGGTATTTTTGCTATAAAATGAATTCCTTCAGTCAAAACAAGTTCAAACTCATTTGTCCTTCATATATATCAATTCTAAGTAGGTTCCATGCAAAAAGCTCTTTAAATGACCTTGTATGACAAAGAAAAACAGGAATAGCCTTACTTTTGCGAGTTAGGGCCAAATTGGTATTTTTGCTATAAAATGAATTCCTTCAGTCAAAACAAGTTTAAACTCCTTAGTCCTTCATATTTATCCATTCTGAGTAGGTTCCATGCATAAAGCTCTTTAAATGACCTTGTATGACAAAGAAAAACAGGAATAGCCTTACTTTTGCAAGTTAAGGCAAAATTGGTATTTTTGCTATAAAATGAATTCCTTCAGTCAAAACAAGTTCAAACTCCTTTGTCCTTCGTATATCTCAATTCTAAGTAGGTTCCATGCATAAAGCTCTTTAAATGACCTTGTAAGAGAAAGAAAAACAGGAATAGCCTTACTTTTGCGAGTTAAGACGAAATTCGGATTTTTTCCTTATAAACACCAATTCCTTCAGTCAAAACAAGTTTAAACTCCTTAGTCCTTCATATTTATCCATTCTGAGTAGGTTCCATGCATAAAGCTCTTTAAATGACCTTGTATGACAAAGAAAAACAGGAATAGCCTTACTTTTGCGAGTTAAGGCCAAATTGGTATTTTTGCTATAAAATGAATTCCTTCAGTCAAAACAAGTTTAAACTCCTTAGTCCTTCATATTTATCCATTCTGAGTAGGTTCCATGCATAAAGCTCTTTAAATGACCTTGTATGACAAAGAAAAACAGGAATAGCCTTACTTTTGCGAGTTAAGGCCAAATTGGTATTTTTGCTATAAAATGAATTCCTTCAGTCAAAACAAGTTCAAACTTATTTGTCCTTCATATATATCAATTCTAAGTAGGTTCCATGCATAAAGCTCTTTAAATGACCTTGTATGACAAAGAAAAACAGGAATAGCCTTACTTTTGCGAGTTAAGGCCAAATTGGTATTTTTGCTATAAAATTAATTCCTTCAGTCAAAACAAGTTTAAACTCCTTAGTCCTTCATATTTATCCATTCTGAGTAGGTTCCATGCATAAAGCTCTTTAAATGACCTTGTATGACAAAGAAAAACAGGAATAGCCTTACTTTTGCGAGTTAAGGCCAAATTGGTATTTTTGCTATAAAATGAATTCCTTCAGTCAAAACAAGTTCAAACTTATTTGTCCTTCATATATATCAATTCTAAGTAGGTTCCATGCATAAAGCTCTTTAAATGACCTTGTATGACAAAGAAAAACAGGAATAGCCTTACTTTTGCGAGTTAAGGCCAAATTGGTATTTTTGCTATAAAATGAATTCCTTCAGTCAAAACAAGTTTAAACTCCTTAGTCCTTCATATTTATCCATTCTGAGTAGGTTCCATGCATAAAGCTCTTTAAATGACCTTGTATGACAAAGAAAAACAGGAATAGCCTTACTTTTGCGAGTTAAGGCCAAATTGGTATTTTTGCTATAAAATGAATTCCTTCAGTCAAAACAAGTTTAAACTCCTTAGTCCTTCATATTTATCCATTCTGAGTAGGTTTCATGCATAAAGCTCTTTAAATGACCTTGTATGACAAAGAAAAACAGGAATAGCCTTACTTTTGCGAGTTAAGGCCAAATTGGTATTTTTGCTATAAAATGAATTCCTTCAGTCAAAACAAGTTCAAACTTATTTGTCCTTCATATATATCA
Organism: Odontesthes bonariensis; assembly: GCF_027942865.1. NCBI lineage: Eukaryota > Metazoa > Chordata > Actinopteri > Atheriniformes > Atherinopsidae > Odontesthes > Odontesthes bonariensis. Next base: position 40,834,422 of record NC_134507.1, read on the forward strand.
ATTCTAAGTAGGTTCCATGCATAAAGCTCTTTAAATGACCTTGTATGACAAAGAAAAACAGGAATAGCCTTACTTTTGCGAGTTAAGACGAAATTCGGATTTTTCCTTATAAACACCAATTCCTTCAGTCAAAACAAGTTTAAACTCCTTAGTCCTTCATATTTATCCATTCTGAGTAGGTTCCATGCATAAAGCTCTTTAAATGACCTTGTATGACAAAGAAAAACAGGAATAGCCTTACTTTTGCGAGTTAAGGCCAAATTGGTATTTTTGCTATAAAATGAATTCCTTCAGTCAAAACAAGTTTAAACTCCTTAGTCCTTCATATTTATCCATTCTGAGTAGGTTCCATGCATAAAGCTCTTTAAATGACCTTGTATGACAAAGAAAAACAGGAATAGCCTTACTTTTGCGAGTTGTGGCCAAATTGGTATTTTTGCTATAAAATGAATTCCTTCAGTCAAAACAAGTTCAAACTCCTTTGTCCTTCGTAAATCTCAATTCTAAGTAGGTTCCATGCATAAAGCTCTTTAAATGACCTTGTAAGAGAAAGAAAAACAGGAATAGCCTTACTTTTGCGAGTTAAGACGAAATTCGGATTTTTCCTTATAAACACCAATTCCTTCAGTCAAAACAAGTTTAAACTCCTTAGTCCTTCATATTTATCCATTCTGAGTAGGTTCCATGCATAAAGCTCTTTAAATGACCTTGTATGACAAAGAAAAACAGGAATAGCCTTACTTTTGCGAGTTAAGGCCAAATTGGTATTTTTGCTATAAAATGAATTCCTTCAGTCAAAACAAGTTCAAACTCATTTGTCCTTCATATATATCAATTCTAAGTAGGTTCGATGCATAAAGCTCTTTAAATGACCTTGTATGACAAAGAAAAACAGGAATAGCCTTACTATTGCGAGTTAAGACGAAATTCGGATTTTTCCTTATAAACACCAATTCCTTCAGTCAAAACAAGTTTAAACTCCTTAGTCCTTCATATTTATCCATTCTGAGTAGGTTCCATGCATAAAGCTCTTTAAATGACCTTGTATGACAAAGAAAAACAGGAATAGCCTTACTTTTGCGAGTTAAGGCCAAATTGGTATTTTTGCTATAAAATGAATTCCTTCAGTCAAAACAAGTTCAAACTCATTTGTCCTTCGTATATCTCAATTCTAAGTAGGTTCCAAGCATAAAGCTCTTTAAATGACCTTGTAAGAGAAAGAAAAACAGGAATAGCCTTACTTTTGCGAGTTAAGACGAAATTCGGATTTTTCCTTATAAACACCAATTCCTTCAGTCAAAACAAGTTTAAACTCCTTAGTCCTTCATATTTATCCATTCTGAGTAGGTTCCATGCATAAAGCTCTTTAAATGACCTTGTATGACAAAGAAAAACAGGAATAGCCTTACTTTTGCGAGTTAAGGCCAAATTGGTATTTTTGCTATAAAATGAATTCCTTCAGTCAAAACAAGTTCAAACTCATTTGTCCTTCATATATATCAATTCTAAGTAGGTTCCATGCAAAAAGCTCTTTAAATGACCTTGTATGACAAAGAAAAACAGGAATAGCCTTACTTTTGCGAGTTAGGGCCAAATTGGTATTTTTGCTATAAAATGAATTCCTTCAGTCAAAACAAGTTTAAACTCCTTAGTCCTTCATATTTATCCATTCTGAGTAGGTTCCATGCATAAAGCTCTTTAAATGACCTTGTATGACAAAGAAAAACAGGAATAGCCTTACTTTTGCAAGTTAAGGCAAAATTGGTATTTTTGCTATAAAATGAATTCCTTCAGTCAAAACAAGTTCAAACTCCTTTGTCCTTCGTATATCTCAATTCTAAGTAGGTTCCATGCATAAAGCTCTTTAAATGACCTTGTAAGAGAAAGAAAAACAGGAATAGCCTTACTTTTGCGAGTTAAGACGAAATTCGGATTTTTTCCTTATAAACACCAATTCCTTCAGTCAAAACAAGTTTAAACTCCTTAGTCCTTCATATTTATCCATTCTGAGTAGGTTCCATGCATAAAGCTCTTTAAATGACCTTGTATGACAAAGAAAAACAGGAATAGCCTTACTTTTGCGAGTTAAGGCCAAATTGGTATTTTTGCTATAAAATGAATTCCTTCAGTCAAAACAAGTTTAAACTCCTTAGTCCTTCATATTTATCCATTCTGAGTAGGTTCCATGCATAAAGCTCTTTAAATGACCTTGTATGACAAAGAAAAACAGGAATAGCCTTACTTTTGCGAGTTAAGGCCAAATTGGTATTTTTGCTATAAAATGAATTCCTTCAGTCAAAACAAGTTCAAACTTATTTGTCCTTCATATATATCAATTCTAAGTAGGTTCCATGCATAAAGCTCTTTAAATGACCTTGTATGACAAAGAAAAACAGGAATAGCCTTACTTTTGCGAGTTAAGGCCAAATTGGTATTTTTGCTATAAAATTAATTCCTTCAGTCAAAACAAGTTTAAACTCCTTAGTCCTTCATATTTATCCATTCTGAGTAGGTTCCATGCATAAAGCTCTTTAAATGACCTTGTATGACAAAGAAAAACAGGAATAGCCTTACTTTTGCGAGTTAAGGCCAAATTGGTATTTTTGCTATAAAATGAATTCCTTCAGTCAAAACAAGTTCAAACTTATTTGTCCTTCATATATATCAATTCTAAGTAGGTTCCATGCATAAAGCTCTTTAAATGACCTTGTATGACAAAGAAAAACAGGAATAGCCTTACTTTTGCGAGTTAAGGCCAAATTGGTATTTTTGCTATAAAATGAATTCCTTCAGTCAAAACAAGTTTAAACTCCTTAGTCCTTCATATTTATCCATTCTGAGTAGGTTCCATGCATAAAGCTCTTTAAATGACCTTGTATGACAAAGAAAAACAGGAATAGCCTTACTTTTGCGAGTTAAGGCCAAATTGGTATTTTTGCTATAAAATGAATTCCTTCAGTCAAAACAAGTTTAAACTCCTTAGTCCTTCATATTTATCCATTCTGAGTAGGTTTCATGCATAAAGCTCTTTAAATGACCTTGTATGACAAAGAAAAACAGGAATAGCCTTACTTTTGCGAGTTAAGGCCAAATTGGTATTTTTGCTATAAAATGAATTCCTTCAGTCAAAACAAGTTCAAACTTATTTGTCCTTCATATATATCAATTCTAAGTAGGTTCCATGCATAAAGCTCTTTAAATGACCTTGTATGACAAAGAAAAACAGGAATAGCCTTACTTTTGCGAGTTAAGACGAAATTCGGATTTTTCCTTATAAACACCAATTCCTTCAGTCAAAACAAGTTTAAACTCCTTAGTCCTTCATATTTATCCATTCTGAGTAGGTTCCATGCATAAAGCTCTTTAAATGACCTTGTATGACAAAGAAAAACAGGAATAGCCTTACTTTTGCGAGTTAAGGCCAAATTGGTATTTTTGCTATAAAATGAATTCCTTCAGTCAAAACAAGTTTAAACTCCTTAGTCCTTCATATTTATCCATTCTGAGTAGGTTCCATGCATAAAGCTCTTTAAATGACCTTGTATGACAAAGAAAAACAGGAATAGCCTTACTTTTGCGAGTTGTGGCCAAATTGGTATTTTTGCTATAAAATGAATTCCTTCAGTCAAAACAAGTTCAAACTCCTTTGTCCTTCGTAAATCTCAATTCTAAGTAGGTTCCATGCATAAAGCTCTTTAAATGACCTTGTAAGAGAAAGAAAAACAGGAATAGCCTTACTTTTGCGAGTTAAGACGAAATTCGGATTTTTCCTTATAAACACCAATTCCTTCAGTCAAAACAAGTTTAAACTCCTTAGTCCTTCATATTTATCCATTCTGAGTAGGTTCCATGCATAAAGCTCTTTAAATGACCTTGTATGACAAAGAAAAACAGGAATAGCCTTACTTTTGCGAGTTAAGGCCAAATTGGTATTTTTGCTATAAAATGAATTCCTTCAGTCAAAACAAGTTCAAACTCATTTGTCCTTCATATATATCAATTCTAAGTAGGTTCGATGCATAAAGCTCTTTAAATGACCTTGTATGACAAAGAAAAACAGGAATAGCCTTACTATTGCGAGTTAAGACGAAATTCGGATTTTTCCTTATAAACACCAATTCCTTCAGTCAAAACAAGTTTAAACTCCTTAGTCCTTCATATTTATCCATTCTGAGTAGGTTCCATGCATAAAGCTCTTTAAATGACCTTGTATGACAAAGAAAAACAGGAATAGCCTTACTTTTGCGAGTTAAGGCCAAATTGGTATTTTTGCTATAAAATGAATTCCTTCAGTCAAAACAAGTTCAAACTCATTTGTCCTTCGTATATCTCAATTCTAAGTAGGTTCCAAGCATAAAGCTCTTTAAATGACCTTGTAAGAGAAAGAAAAACAGGAATAGCCTTACTTTTGCGAGTTAAGACGAAATTCGGATTTTTCCTTATAAACACCAATTCCTTCAGTCAAAACAAGTTTAAACTCCTTAGTCCTTCATATTTATCCATTCTGAGTAGGTTCCATGCATAAAGCTCTTTAAATGACCTTGTATGACAAAGAAAAACAGGAATAGCCTTACTTTTGCGAGTTAAGGCCAAATTGGTATTTTTGCTATATAATGAATTCCTTCAGTCAAAACAAGTTCAAACTCATTTGTCCTTCATATATATCAATTCTAAGTAGGTTCCATGCAAAAAGCTCTTTAAATGACCTTGTATGACAAAGAAAAACAGGAATAGCCTTACTTTTGCGAGTTAAGGCCAAATTGGTATTTTTGCTATAAAATGAATTCCTTCAGTCAAAACAAGTTTAAACTCCTTAGTCCTTCATATTTATCCATTCTGAGTAGGTTCCATGCATAAAGCTCTTTAAATGACCTTGTATGACAAAGAAAAACAGGAATAGCCTTACTTTTGCAAGTTAAGGCAAAATTGGTATTTTTGCTATAAAATGAATTCCTTCAGTCAAAACAAGTTCAAACTCCTTTGTCCTTCGTATATCTCAATTCTAAGTAGGTTCCATGCATAAAGCTCTTTAAATGACCTTGTAAGAGAAAGAAAAACAGGAATAGCCTTACTTTTGCGAGTTAAGACGAAATTCGGATTTTTTCCTTATAAACACCAATTCCTTCAGTCAAAACAAGTTTAAACTCCTTAGTCCTTCATATTTATCCATTCTGAGTAGGTTCCATGCATAAAGCTCTTTAAATGACCTTGTATGACAAAGAAAAACAGGAATAGCCTTACTTTTGCGAGTTAAGGCCAAATTGGTATTTTGCTATAAAATGAATTCCTTCAGTCAAAACAAGTTTAAACTCCTTAGTCCTTCATATTTATCCATTCTGAGTAGGTTCCATGCATAAAGCTCTTTAAATGACCTTGTATGACAAAGAAAAACAGGAATAGCCTTACTTTTGCGAGTTAAGGCCAAATTGGTATTTTTGCTATAAAATGAATTCCTTCAGTCAAAACAAGTTCAAACTTATTTGTCCTTCATATATATCAATTCTAAGTAGGTTCCATGCATAAAGCTCTTTAAATGACCTTGTATGACAAAGAAAAACAGGAATAGCCTTACTTTTGCGAGTTAAGGCCAAATTGGTATTTTTGCTATAAAATGAATTCCTTCAGTCAAAACAAGTTTAAACTCCTTAGTCCTTCATATTTATCCATTCTGAGTAGGTTCCATGCATAAAGCTCTTTAAATGACCTTGTATGACAAAGAAAAACAGGAATAGCCTTACTTTTGCGAGTTAAGGCCAAATTGGTATTTTTGCTATAAAATGAATTCCTTCAGTCAAAACAAGTTTAAACTCCTTAGTCCTTCATATTTATCCATTCTGAGTAGGTTTCATGCATAAAGCTCTTTAAATGACCTTGTATGACAAAGAAAAACAGGAATAGCCTTACTTTTGCGAGTTAAGGCCAAATTGGTATTTTTGCTATAAAATGAATTCCTTCAGTCAAAACAAGTTCAAACTTATTTGTCCTTCATATATATCAATTCTAAGTAGGTTCCATGCATAAAGCTCTTTAAATGACCTTGTATGACAAAGAAAAACAGGAATAGCCTTACTTTTGCGAGTTAAGACGAAATTCGGATTTTTCCTTATAAACACCAATTCCTTCAGTCAAAACAAGTTTAAACTCCTTAGTCCTTCATATTTATCCATTCTGAGTAGGTTCCATGCATAAAGCTCTTTAAATGACCTTGTATGACAAAGAAAAACAGGAATAGCCTTACTTTTGCGAGTTAAGGCCAAATTGGTATTTTTGCTATAAAATGAATTCCTTCAGTCAAAACAAGTTTAAACTCCTTAGTCCTTCATATTTATCCATTCTGAGTAGGTTCCATGCATAAAGCTCTTTAAATGACCTTGTATGACAAAGAAAAACAGGAATAGCCTTACTTTTGCGAGTTGTGGCCAAATTGGTATTTTTGCTATAAAATGAATTCCTTCAGTCAAAACAAGTTCAAACTCCTTTGTCCTTCGTAAATCTCAATTCTAAGTAGGTTCCATGCATAAAGCTCTTTAAATGACCTTGTAAGAGAAAGAAAAACAGGAATAGCCTTACTTTTGCGAGTTAAGACGAAATTCGGATTTTTCCTTATAAACACCAATTCCTTCAGTCAAAACAAGTTTAAACTCCTTAGTCCTTCATATTTATCCATTCTGAGTAGGTTCCATGCATAAAGCTCTTTAAATGACCTTGTATGACAAAGAAAAACAGGAATAGCCTTACTTTTGCGAGTTAAGGCCAAATTGGTATTTTTGCTATAAAATGAATTCCTTCAGTCAAAACAAGTTCAAACTCATTTGTCCTTCATATATATCAATTCTAAGTAGGTTCGATGCATAAAGCTCTTTAAATGACCTTGTATGACAAAGAAAAACAGGAATAGCCTTACTATTGCGAGTTAAGACGAAATTCGGATTTTTCCTTATAAACACCAATTCCTTCAGTCAAAACAAGTTTAAACTCCTTAGTCCTTCATATTTATCCATTCTGAGTAGGTTCCATGCATAAAGCTCTTTAAATGACCTTGTATGACAAAGAAAAACAGGAATAGCCTTACTTTTGCGAGTTAAGGCCAAATTGGTATTTTTGCTATAAAATGAATTCCTTCAGTCAAAACAAGTTCAAACTCATTTGTCCTTCGTATATCTCAATTCTAAGTAGGTTCCAAGCATAAAGCTCTTTAAATGACCTTGTAAGAGAAAGAAAAACAGGAATAGCCTTACTTTTGCGAGTTAAGACGAAATTCGGATTTTTCCTTATAAACACCAATTCCTTCAGTCAAAACAAGTTTAAACTCCTTAGTCCTTCATATTTATCCATTCTGAGTAGGTTCCATGCATAAAGCTCTTTAAATGACCTTGTATGACAAAGAAAAACAGGAATAGCCTTACTTTTGCGAGTTAAGGCCAAATTGGTATTTTTGCTATATAATGAATTCCTTCAGTCAAAACAAGTTCAAACTCATTTGTCCTTCATATATATCAATTCTAAGTAGGTTCCATGCAAAAAGCTCTTTAAATGACCTTGTATGACAAAGAAAAACAGGAATAGCCTTACTTTTGCGAGTTAAGGCCAAATTGGTATTTTTGCTATAAAATGAATTCCTTCAGTCAAAACAAGTTTAAACTCCTTAGTCCTTCATATTTATCCATTCTGAGTAGGTTCCATGCATAAAGCTCTTTAAATGACCTTGTATGACAAAGAAAAACAGGAATAGCCTTACTTTTGCAAGTTAAGGCAAAATTGGTATTTTTGCTATAAAATGAATTCCTTCAGTCAAAACAAGTTCAAACTCCTTTGTCCTTCGTATATCTCAATTCTAAGTAGGTTCCATGCATAAAGCTCTTTAAATGACCTTGTAAGAGAAAGAAAAACAGGAATAGCCTTACTTTTGCGAGTTAAGACGAAATTCGGATTTTTTCCTTATAAACACCAATTCCTTCAGTCAAAACAAGTTTAAACTCCTTAGTCCTTCATATTTATCCATTCTGAGTAGGTTCCATGCATAAAGCTCTTTAAATGACCTTGTATGACAAAGAAAAACAGGAATAGCCTTACTTTTGCGAGTTAAGGCCAAATTGGTATTTTTGCTATAAAATGAATTCCTTCAGTCAAAACAAGTTTAAACTCCTTAGTCCTTCATATTTATCCATTCTGAGTAGGTTCCATGCATAAAGCTCTTTAAATGACCTTGTATGACAAAGAAAAACAGGAATAGCCTTACTTTTGCGAGTTAAGGCCAAATTGGTATTTTTGCTATAAAATGAATTCCTTCAGTCAAAACAAGTTCAAACTTATTTGTCCTTCATATATATCAATTCTAAGTAGGTTCCATGCATAAAGCTCTTTAAATGACCTTGTATGACAAAGAAAAACAGGAATAGCCTTACTTTTGCGAGTTAAGGCCAAATTGGTATTTTTGCTATAAAATTAATTCCTTCAGTCAAAACAAGTTTAAACTCCTTAGTCCTTCATATTTATCCATTCTGAGTAGGTTCCATGCATAAAGCTCTTTAAATGACCTTGTATGACAAAGAAAAACAGGAATAGCCTTACTTTTGCGAGTTAAGGCCAAATTGGTATTTTTGCTATAAAATAAATTCCTTCAGTCAAAACAAGTTTAAACTCCTTAGTCCTTCATATTTATCCATTCTGAGTAGGTTCCATGCATAAAGCTCTTTAAATGACCTTGTATGACAAAGAAAAACAGGAATAGCCTTACTTTTGCGAGTTAAGGCCAAATTGGTATTTTTGCTATAAAATGAATTCCTTCAGTCAAAACAAGTTCAAACTCCTTTGTCCTTCGTAAATCTCAATTCTAAGTAGGTTCCATGCATAAAGCTCTTTAAATGACCTTGTAAGAGAAAGAAAAACAGGAATAGCCTTACTTTTGCGAGTTAAGGCCAAATTGGTATTTTTGCTATAAAATGAATTCCTTCAGTCAAAACAAGTTCAAACTCATTTGTCCTTCATATATATCAATTCTAAGTAGGTTCGATGCATAAAGCTCTTTAAATGACCTTGTATGACAAAGAAAAACAGGAATAGCCTTACTATTGCGAGTTAAGACGAAATTTGGATTTTTCCTTATAAACACCAATTCCTTCAGTCAAAACAAGTTTAAACTCCTTAGTCCTTCATATTTATCCATTCTGAGTAGGTTCCATGCATAAAGCTCTTTAAATGACCTTGTATGACAAAGAAAAACAGGAATAGCCTTACTTTTGCGAGTTAAGGCCAAATTGGTATTTTTGCTATAAAATGAATTCCTTCAGTCAAAACAAGTTCAAACTCATTTGTCCTTCATATATATCAATTCTAAGTAGGTTCCATGCAAAAAGCTCTTTAAATGACCTTGTATGACAAAGAAAAACAGGAATAGCCTTACTTTTGCGAGTTTAGGCCAAATTGGTATTTTTGCTATAAAATGAATTCCTTCAGTCAAAACAAGTTCAAACTCCTTTGTCCTTCGTATATCTCAATTCTAAGTAGGTTCCATGCATAAAGCTCTTTAAATGACTTTGTAAGAGAAAGAAAAACAGGAATAGCCTTACTTTTGCGAGTTAAGACGAAATTCGGATTTTTCCTTATAAACACCAATTCCTTCAGTCAAAACAAGTTTAAACTCCTTAGTCCTTCATATTTATCCATTCTGAGTAGGTTCCATGCATAAAGCTCTTTAAATGACCTTGTATGACAAAGAAAAACAGGAATAGCCTTACTTTTGCAAGTTAAGGCAAAATTGGTATTTTTGCTATAAAATGAATTCCTTCAGTCAAAACAAGTTCAAACTCCTTTGTCCTTCGTAAATCTCAATTCTAAGTAGGTTCCATGCATAAAGCTCTTTAAATGACCTTGTAAGAGAAAGAAAAACAGGAATAGCCTTACTTTTGCGAGTTAAGACGAAATTCGGATTTTTTCCTTATAAACACCAATTCCTTCAGTCAAAACAAGTTTAAACTCCTTAGTCCTTCATATTTATCCATTCTGAGTAGGTTCCATGCATAAAGCTCTTTAAATGACCTTGTATGACAAAGAAAAACAGGAATAGCCTTACTTTTGCGAGTTAAGGCCAAATTGGTATTTTTGCTATAAAATGAATTCCTTCAGTCAAAACAAGTTTAAACTCCTTAGTCCTTCATATTTATCCATTCTGAGTAGGTTCCATGCATAAAGCTCTTTAAATGACCTTGTATGACAAAGAAAAACAGGAATAGCCTTACTTTTGCGAGTTAAGGCCAAATTGGTATTTTTGCTCTAAAATGAATTCCTTCAGTCAAAACAAGTTCAAACTTATTTGTCCTTCATATATATCCATTCTGAGTAGGTTCCATGCATAAAGCTCTTTAAATGACCTTGTATGACAAAGAAAAACAGGAATAGCCTTACTTTTGCGAGTTAAGGCCAAATTGGTATTTTTGCTATAAAATGAATTCCTTCAGTCAAAACAAGTTCAAACTCCTTTGTCCTTCGTATATCTCAATTCTAAGTAGGTTCCATGCATAAAGCTCTTTAAATGACCTTGTAAGAGAAAGAAAAACAGGAATAGCCTTACTTTTGCGAGTTAAGAGGAAATTCGGATTTTTCCTTATAAACACCAATTTCTTCAGTCAAAACAAGTTTAAACTCCTTAGTCCTTCATATTTATCCATTCTGAGTAGGTTCCATGCATAAAGCTCTTTAAATGACCTTGTATGACAAAGAAAAACAGGAATAGCCTTACTTTTGCGAGTTAAGGCCAAATTGGTATTTTTGCTATAAAATGAATTCCTTCAGTCAAAACAAGTTCAAACTCCTTTGTCCTTCGTATATCTCAATTCTAAGTAGGTTCCATGCATAAAGCTCTTTAAATGACCTTGTATGAAAAAGAAAAACAGGAATAGCCTTACTTTTGCGAGATAAGGCCAAATTGGTATTTTTGCTATAAAATGAATTCTTTCAGTCAAAACAAGTTCAAACTCATTTGTCCTTCATATATATCAATTCTAAGTAGGTTCCATGTATAAAGCTCTTTAGATGACCTAGTATGACAAAGAAAAACAGGAATAGCCTTACTTTTGTGAGTTAAGGCCAAATTGGTATTTTTGCTATAAAATGAATTCCTTCAGTCAAAACAAGTTCAAACTCCTTTGTTCTTCGTATATCTCAATTCTAAGTAGGTTCCATGCATAAAGCTCTTTAAATGACCTTGTAAGAGAAAGAAAAACAGGAATAGCCTTACTTTTGCGAGTTAAGACGAAATTCGGATTTTTCCTTATAAACACCAATTCCTTCAGTCAAAACAAGTTTAAACTCCTTAGTCCTTCATATTTATCCATTCTGAGTAGGTTCCATGCATAAAGCTCTTTAAATGACCTTGTATGACAAAGAAAAACAGGAATAGCCTTACTTTTGCGAGTTAAGGCCAAATTGGTATTTTTGCTATAAAATGAATTCCTTCAGTCAAAACAAGTTTAAACTCCTTAGTCCTTCATATTTATCCATTCTGAGTAGATTCCATGCATAAAGCTCTTTAAATGACCTTGTATGACAAAGAAAAACAGGAATAGCCTTACTTTTGCGAGTTAAGGCCAAATTGGTATTTTTGCTATAAAATGAATTCCTTCAGTCAAAACAAGTTTAAACTCCTTAGTCCTTCATATTTATCCATTCTGAGTAGGTTCCATGCATAAAGCTCTTTAAATGACCTTGTATGACAAAGAAAAACAGGAATAGCCTTACTTTTGCGAGTTAAGGCCAAATTGGTATTTTTGCTATAAAATGAATTCCTTCAGTCAAAACAAGTTCAAACTCCTTAGTCCTTCATATTTATCCATTCTGAGTAGGTTCCATGCATAAAGCTCTTTAAATGACCTTGTCATGTTGCCTTTAAGTTTTCGGACCCACATGCAGAATCAACACGGAAAACCAGTAGATTTGAATGCTTTTATTGCTGGGACAACAGGGATCCAGAAAACAGGACAAGGGATGTTAAATGGTGGTGAAGTCTGAGGAAGGGAAGCAGACGGATTAGTGGTTGTAGATGGGTCCTTAGCAGATGACTGAAGGATAAGCTTACTTGGTTGTTGAAAGGGGGAGACGTGGACGGGGTGGAAGACAGATGTGGAGGGTCTGCAGAAGGTTCCCTTGGTGTTCCAGGGAGGGGTGAGAGAGGGGTCCGGGAGGATAAAGTCTGCTGGAGGCGTCGCACTGGAGAGTGGGCAGGCAGAGGAAGGACGTATGTGACAGCTGTTTGCTCGTTGCGTCTTTGAGGGAAGGTTGAGGACAGACTGGGCTCTCGGATTGTTCTGGAGGGAAAAAGTAGATTCCACATGAAAGTACACAAGAAGTTCGGAATTCACAAGGATGCAAAAATCTTATTTAGACTACTCGATACACGTTCTGGCTGGAAGTACCGTCTGGGTTAATCATCCGGCGGCGCAAGGTGATCTTCCTTCTTCTTTTAAGCACCAGCCAGCTTGATGATGGATTGGCCTCAGGTGTGCAACCACTCAGAACTGGCTCACTCTCCAGTGAAGATCCTCTCTGCAGCCAGATCGCTCACTCACCCCAAAAACATCAAATCCTAACAGACCTTGTATGACAAAGAAAAACAGGAATAGCCTTACTTTTGCGAGATAAGGCCAAATTGGTATTTTTGCTATAAAATGAATTCCTTCAGTCAAAACAAGTTCAAACTCATTTGTCCTTCATATATATCAATTCTAAGTAGGTTCCATGTATAAAGCTCTTTAAATGACCTTGTATGACAAAGAAAAACAGGAATAGCCTTACTTTTGCGAGTTAAGGCCAAATTGGTATTTTTGCTATAAAATTAATTCCTTCAGTCAAAACAAGTTCAAACTCCTTTGTCCTTCGTAGATCTCAATTCTAAGTAGGTTCCATGCATAAAGCTCTTTAAATGACCTTGTAAGAGAAAGAAAAACAGGAATAGCCTTACTTTTGCGAGTTAAGACGAAATTCGGATTTTTCCTTATAAACACCAATTCCTTCAGTCAAAACAAGTTTAAACTCCTTAGTCCTTCATATTTATCCATTCTGAGTAGGTTCCATGCATAAAGCTCTTTAAATGACCTTGTATGACAAAGAAAAACAGGAATAGCCTTACTTTTGCGAGATAAGGCCAAATTGGTATTTTTGCTATAAAATGAATTCCTTCAGTCAAAACAAGTTCAAACTCATTTGTCCTTCATATATATCAATTCTAAGTAGGTTCCATGTATAAAGCTCTTTAAATGACCTTGTATGACAAAGAAAAACAGGAATAGCCTTACTTTTGCGAGTTAAGACCAAATTGGTATTTTTGCTATAAAATGAATTCCTTCAGTCAAAACAAGTTCAAACTCATTTGTCCTTCATATATATCAATTCTAAGTAGGTTCCATGCAAAAAGCTCTTTAAATGACCTTGTATGACAAAGAAAAACAGGAATAGCCTTACTTATGCGAGTTAAGGCCAAATTGGTATTTTTGCTATAAAATGAATTCCTTCAGTCAAAACAAGTTCAAACTCCTTTGTCCTTTTTTATATCTCAATTCTAAGTAGGTTCCATGCATAAAGCTCTTTAAATGACCTTGTAAGAGAAAGAAAAACAGGAATAGCCTTACTTTTGCGAGTTAAGACGAAATTCGGATTTTTCCTTATAAACACCAATTCCTTCAGTCAAAACAAGTTTAAACTCCTTAGTCCTTCATATTTATCCATTCTGAGTAGGTTCCATGCATAAAGCTCTTTAAATGACCTTGTATGACAAAGAAAAACAGGAATAGCCTTACTTTTGCGAGTTAAGGCCAAATTGGTATTTTTGCTATAAAATGAATTCCTTCATTCAAAACAAGTTTAAACTCCTTAGTCCTTCATATTTATCCATTCTGAGTAGGTTCCATGCATAAAGCTCTTTAAATGACCTTGTATGACAAAGAAAAACAGGAATAGCCTTACTTTTGCGAGTTAAGGCCAAATTGGTATTTTTGCTATAAAATGAATTCCTTCAGTCAAAACAAGTTCAAACTCCTTTGTCCTTCGTATATCTCAATTCTAAGTAGGTTCCATGCATAAAGCTCTTTAAATGACCTTGTAAGAGAAAGAAAAACAGGAATAGCCTTACTTTTGCGAGTTAAGAGGAAATTCGGATTTTTCCTTATAAACACCAATTCCTTCAGTCAAAACAAGTTTAAACTCCTTAGTCCTTCATATTTATCCATTCTGAGTAGGTTCCATGCATAAAGCTCTTTAAATGACCTTGTATGACAAAGAAAAACAGGAATAGCCTTACTTTTGCGAGTTAAGGCCAAATTGGTATTTTTGCTATAAAATGAATTCCTTCAGTCAAAACAAGTTCAAACTCCTTTGTCCTTCGTATATCTCAATTCTAAGTAGGTTCCATGCATAAAGCTCTTTAAATGACCTTGTATGAAAAAGAAAAACAGGAATAGCCTTACTTTTGCGAGATAAGGCCAAATTGGTATTTTTGCTATAAAATGAATTCTTTCAGTCAAAACAAGTTCAAACTCATTTGTCCTTCATATATATCAATTCTAAGTAGGTTCCATGTATAAAGCTCTTTAAATGACCTTGTATGACAAAGAAAAACAGGAATAGCCTTACTTTTGTGAGTTAAGGCCAAATTGGTATTTTTGCTATAAAATGAATTCCTTCAGTCAAAACAAGTTCAAACTCCTTTGTTCTTCGTATATCTCAATTCTAAGTAGGTTCCATGCATAAAGCTCTTTAAATGACCTTGTAAGAGAAAGAAAAACAGGAATAGCCTTACTTTTGCGAGTTAAGACGAAATTCGGATTTTTCCTTATAAACACCAATTCCTTCAGTCAAAACAAGTTTAAACTCCTTAGTCCTTCATATTTATCCATTCTGAGTAGGTTCCATGCATAAAGCTCTTTAAATGACCTTGTATGACAAAGAAAAACAGGAATAGCCTTACTTTTGCGAGTGAAGGCCAAATTGGTATTTTTGCTATAAAATGAATTCCTTCAGTCAAAACAAGTTCAAACTCATTTGTCCTTCATATATATCAATTCTAAGTAGGTTCCATGTATAAAGCTCTTTAAATGACCTTGTATGACAAAGAAAAACAGGAATAGCCTTACTTTTGCGAGTTAAGACCAAATTGGTATTTTTGCTATAAAATGAATTCCTTCAGTCAAAACAAGTTCAAACTCATTTGTCCTTCATATATATCAATTCTAAGTAGGTTCCATGCAAAAAGCTCTTTAAATGACCTTGTATGACAAAGAAAAACAGGAATAGCCTTACTTTTGCGAGTTAAGACGAAATTCGGATTTTTCCTTATAAACACCAATTCCTTCAGTCAAAACAAGTTTAAACTCCTTAGTCCTTCATATTTATCCATTCTGAGTAGGTTCCATGCATAAAGCTCTTTAAATGACCTTGTATGAAAAAGAAAAACAGGAATAGCCTTACTTTTGCGAGATAAGGCCAAATTGGTATTTTTGCTATAAAATGAATTCCTTCAGTCAAAACAAGTTCAAACTCATTTGTCCTTCATATATATCAATTCTAAGTAGGTTCCATGTATAAAGCTCTTTAAATGACCTTGTATGACAAAGAAAAACAGGAATATTCTTACTTTTGCGAGTTAAGGCCAAATTGGTATTTTTGCTATAAAATGAATTCCTTCAGTCAAAACAAGTTCAAACTCCTTTGTCCTTCGTATATCTCAATTCTAAGTAGGTTCCATGCATAAAGCTCTTTAAATGACTTTGTAAGAGAAAGAAAAACAGGAATAGCCTTACTTTTGCGAGTTAAGACGAAATTCGGATTTTTCCTTATAAACACCAATTCCTTCAGTCAAAACAAGTTTAAACTCCTTAGTCCTTCATATTTATCCATTCTGAGCAGGTTCCATGCATAAAGCTCTTTAAATGACCTTGTATGACAAAGACAAACAGGAATAGCCTTACTTTTGCGAGTTAAGGCCAAATTGGTATTTTTGCTATAAAATGAATTCCTTCAGTCAAAACAAGTTTAAACTCCTTAGTCCTTCATATTTATCCATTCTGAGTAGGTTCCATGCATAAAGCTCTTTAAATGACCTTGTAAGAGAAAGAAAAACAGGAATAGCCTTACTTTTGCGAGTTAAGACGAAATTCGGATTTTGTCCTTATAAACACCAATTCCTTCAGTCAAAACAAGTTTAAACTCCTTAGTCCTTCATATTTATCCATTCTGAGTAGGTTCCATGCATAAAGCTCTTTAAATGACCTTGTATGACAAAGAAAAACAGGAATAGCCTTACTTTTGCGAGTTAAGGCCAAATTGGTATTTTTGCTATAAAATGAATTCCTTCAGTCAAAACAAGTTTAAACTCCTTAGTCCTTCATATTTATCCATTCTGAGTAGGTTCCATGCATAAAGCTCTTTAAATGACCTTGTATGACAAAGAAAAACAGGAATAGCCTTACTTTTGCGAGTTAAGGCCAAATTGGTATTTTTGCTCTAAAATGAATTCCTTCAGTCAAAACAAGTTCAAACTTATTTGTCCTTCATATATATCAATTCTAAGTAGGTTCCATGCATAAAGCTCTTTAAATGACCTTGTATGACAAAGAAAAACAGGAATAGCCTTACTTTTGCGAGTTAAGGCCAAATTGGTATTTTTGCTATAAAATGAATTCCTTCAGTCAAAACAAGTTTAAACTCCTTAGTCCTTCATATTTATCCATTCTGAGTAGGTTCCATGCATAAAGCTCTTTAAATGACCTTGTATGACAAAGAAAAACAGGAATAGCCTTACTTTTGCGAGTTAAGGCCAAATTGGTATTTTTGCTATAAAATGAATTCCTTCAGTCAAAACAAGTTCAAACTCCTTTGTCCTTCGTATATCTCAATTCTAAGTAGGTTCCATGCATAAAGCTCTTTAAATGACCTTGTAAGAGAAAGAAAAACAGGAATAGCCTTACTTTTGCGAGTTAAGACGAAATTCGGATTTTTCCTTATAAACACCAATTCCTTCAGTCAAAACAAGTTTAAACTCCTTAGTCCTTCATATTTATCCATTCTGAGTAGGTTCCATGCATAAAGCTCTTTAAATGACCTTGTATGACAAAGAAAAACAGGAATAGCCTTACTTTTGCGAGTTAAGGCAAAATTGGTATTTTTGCTATAAAATGAATTCCTTCAGTCAAAACAAGTTCAAACTCCTTTGTCCTTCGTATATCTCAATTCTAAGTAGGTTCCATGCATAAAGCTCTTTAAATGACCTTGTAAGAGAAAGAAAAACAGGAATAGCCTTACTTTTGCGAGTTAAGACGAAATTCGGATTTTTTCCTTATAAACACCAATTCCTTCAGTCAAAACAAGTTTAAACTCCTTAGTCCTTCATATTTATCCATTCTGAGTAGGTTCCATGCATAAAGCTCTTTAAATGACCTTGTATGACAAAGAAAAACAGGAATAGCCTTACTTTTGCGAGTTAAGGCCAAATTGGTATTTTTGCTATAAAATGAATTCCTTCAGTCAAAACAAGTTTAAACTCCTTAGTCCTTCATATTTATCCATTCTGAGTAGGTTTCATGCATAAAGCTCTTTAAATGACCTTGTATGACAAAGAAAAACAGGAATAGCCTTACTTTTGCGAGTTAAGGCCAAATTGGTATTTTTGCTATAAAATGAATTCCTTCAGTCAAAACAAGTTCAAACTTATTTGTCCTTCATATATATCAATTCTAAGTAGGTTCCATGCATAAAGCTCTTTAAATGACCTTGTATGACAAAGAAAAACAGGAATAGCCTTACTTTTGCGAGTTAAGACGAAATTCGGATTTTTCCTTATAAACACCAATTCCTTCAGTCAAAACAAGTTTAAACTCCTTAGTCCTTCATATTTATCCATTCTGAGTAGGTTCCATGCATAAAGCTCTTTAAATGACCTTGTATGACAAAGAAAAACAGGAATAGCCTTACTTTTGCGAGTTAAGGCCAAATTGGTATTTTTGCTATAAAATGAATTCCTTCAGTCAAAACAAGTTTAAACTCCTTAGTCCTTCATATTTATCCATTCTGAGTAGGTTCCATGCATAAAGCTCTTTAAATGACCTTGTATGACAAAGAAAAACAGGAATAGCCTTACTTTTGCGAGTTAAGGCCAAATTGGTATTTTTGCTATAAAATGAATTCCTTCAGTCAAAACAAGTTCAAACTCCTTTGTCCTTCGTATATCTCAATTCTAAGTAGGTTCCATGCATAAAGCTCTTTAAATGACCTTGTAAGAGAAAGAAAAACAGGAATAGCCTTACTTTTGCGAGTTAAGAGGAAATTCGGATTTTTCCTTATAAACACCAATTCCTTCAGTCAAAACAAGTTTAAACTCCTTAGTCCTTCATATTTATCCATTCTGAGTAGGTTCCATGCATACAGCTCTTTAAATGACCTTGTATGACAAAGAAAAACAGGAATAGCCTTACTTTTGCGAGTTAAGGCCAAATTGGTATTTTTGCTATAAAATGAATTCCTTCAGTCAAAACAAGTTCAAACTCCTTTGTCCTTCGTATATCTCAATTCTAAGTAGGTTCCATGCATAAAGCTCTTTAAATGACCTTGTATGAAAAAGAAAAACAGGAATAGCCTTACTTTTGCGAGATAAGGCCAAATTGGTATTTTTGCTATAAAATGAATTCTTTCAGTCAAAACAAGTTCAAACTCATTTGTCCTTCATATATATCAATTCTAAGTAGGTTCCATGTATAAAGCTCTTTAAATGACCTTGTATGACAAAGAAAAACAGGAATAGCCTTACTTTTGTGAGTTAAGGCCAAATTGGTATTTTTGCTATAAAATGAATTCCTTCAGTCAAAACAAGTTCAAACTCCTTTGTTCTTCGTATATCTCAATTCTAAGTAGGTTCCATGCATAAAGCTCTTTAAATGACCTTGTAAGAGAAAGAAAAACAGGAATAGCCTTACTTTTGCGAGTTAAGACGAAATTCGGATTTTTCCTTATAAACACCAATTCCTTCAGTCAAAACAAGTTTAAACTCCTTAGTCCTTCATATTTATCCATTCTGAGTAGGTTCCATGCATAAAGCTCTTTAAATGACCTTGTATGACAAAGAAAAACAGGAATAGCCTTACTTTTGCGAGTTAAGGCCAAATTGGTATTTTTGCTATAAAATGAATTCCTTCAGTCAAAACAAGTTTAAACTCCTTAGTCCTTCATATTTATCCATTCTGAGTAGGTTCCATGCATAAAGCTCTTTAAATGACCTTGTATGACAAAGAAAAACAGGAATAGCCTTACTTTTGCGAGTTAAGGCCAAATTGGTATTTTTGCTATAAAATGAATTCCTTCAGTCAAAACAAGTTCAAACTTATTTGTCCTTCATATATATCAATTCTAAGTAGGTTCCATGCATAAAGCTCTTTAAATGACCTTGTATGACAAAGAAAAACAGGAATAGCCTTACTTTTGCGAGTTAAGACGAAATTCGGATTTTTCCTTATAAACACCAATTCCTTCAGTCAAAACAAGTTTAAACTCCTTAGTCCTTCATATTTATCCATTCTGAGTAGGTTCCATGCATAAAGCTCTTTAAATGACCTTGTATGACAAAGAAAAACAGGAATAGCCTTACTTTTGCGAGATAAGGCCAAATTGGTATTTTTGCTATAAAATGAATTCCTTCAGTCAAAACAAGTTCAAACTCCTTTGTTCTTCGTATATCTCAATTCTAAGTAGGTTCCATGCATAAAGCTCTTTAAATGACCTTGTAAGAGAAAGAAAAACAGGAATAGCCTTACTTTTGCGAGTTAAGACGAAATTCGGATTTTTCCTTATAAACACCAATTCCTTCAGTCAAAACAAGTTTAAACTCCTTAGTCCTTCATATTTATCCATTCTGAGTAGGTTCCATGCATAAAGCTCTTTAAATGACCTTGTATGACAAAGAAAAACAGGAATAGCCTTACTTTTGCGAGTTAAGGCCAAATTGGTATTTTTGCTATAAAATGAATTCCTTCAGTCAAAACAAGTTTAAACTCCTTAGTCCTTCATATTTATCCATTCTGAGTAGGTTCCATGCATAAAGCTCTTTAAATGACCTTGTATGACAAAGAAAAACAGGAATAGCCTTACTTTTGCGAGATAAGGCCAAATTGGTATTTTTGCTATAAAATGAATTCCTTCAGTCAAAACAAGTTCAAACTCATTTGTCCTTCATATATATCAATTCTAAGTAGGTTCCATGTATAAAGCTCTTTAAATGACCTTGTATGACAAAGAAAAACAGGAATAGCCTTACTTTTGCGAGTTAAGGCCAAATTGGTATTTTTGCTATAAAATTAATTCCTTCAGTCAAAACAAGTTCAAACTCCTTTGTCCTTCGTAGATCTCAATTCTAAGTAGGTTCCATGCATAAAGCTCTTTAAATGACCTTGTAAGAGAAAGAAAAACAGGAATATCCTTACTTTTGCGAGTTAAGACGAAATTCGGATTTTTCCTTATAAACACCAATTCCTTCAGTCAAAACAAGTTTAAACTCCTTAGTCCTTCATATTTATCCATTCTGAGTAGGTTCCATGCATAAAGCTCTTTAAATGACCTTGTATGACAAAGAAAAACAGGAATAGCCTTACTTTTGCGAGATAAGGCCAAATTGGTATTTTTGCTATAAAATGAATTCCTTCAGTCAAAACAAGTTCAAACTCATTTGTCCTTCATATATATCAATTCTAAGTAGGTTCCATGTATAAAGCTCTTTAAATGACCTTGTATGACAAAGAAAAACAGGAATAGCCTTACTTTTGCGAGTTAAGACCAAATTGGTATTTTTGCTATAAAATGAATTCCTTCAGTCAAAACAAGTTCAAACTCATTTGTCCTTCATATATATCAATTCTAAGTAGGTTCCATGCAAAAAGCTCTTTAAATGACCTTGTATGACAAAGAAAAACAGGAATAGCCTTACTTATGCGAGTTAAGGCCAAATTGGTATTTTTGCTATAAAATGAATTCCTTCAGTCAAAACAAGTTCAAACTCCTTTGTCCTTCGTATATCTCAATTCTAAGTAGGTTCCATGCATAAAGCTCTTTAAATGACCTTGTAAGAGAAAGAAAAACAGGAATAGCCTTACTTTTGCGAGTTAAGACGAAATTCGGATTTTTCCTTATAAACACCAATTCCTTCATTCAAAACAAGTTTAAACTCCTTAGTCCTTCATATTTATCCATTCTGAGTAGGTTCCATGCATAAAGCTCTTTAAATGACCTTGTATGACAAAGAAAAACAGGAATAGCCTTACTTTTGCGAGTTAAGGCCAAATTGGTATTTTTGCTATAAAATGAATTCCTTCAGTCAAAACAAGTTCAAACTCCTTTGTCCTTCGTATATCTCAATTCTAAGTAGGTTCCATGCATAAAGCTCTTTAAATGACCTTGTAAGAGAAAGAAAAACAGGAATAGCCTTACTTTTGCGAGTTAAGAGGAAATTCGGATTTTTCCTTATAAACACCAATTCCTTCAGTCAAAACAAGTTTAAACTCCTTAGTCCTTCATATTTATCCATTCTGAGTAGGTTCCATGCATAAAGCTCTTTAAATGACCTTGTATGACAAAGAAAAACAGGAATAGCCTTACTTTTGCGAGTTAAGGCCAAATTGGTATTTTTGCTATAAAATGAATTCCTTCAGTCAAAACAAGTTCAAACTCCTTTGTCCTTCGTATATGTCAATTCTAAGTAGGTTCCATGCATAAAGCTCTTTAAATGACCTTGTATGAAAAAGAAAAACAGGAATAGCCTTACTTTTGCGAGATAAGGCCAAATTGGTATTTTTGCTATAAAATGAATTCTTTCAGTCAAAACAAGTTCAAACTCATTTGTCCTTCATATATATCAATTCTAAGTAGGTTCCATGTATAAAGCTCTTTAAATGACCTTGTATGACAAAGAAAAACAGGAATAGCCTTACTTTTGTGAGTTAAGGCCAAATTGGTATTTTTGCTATAAAATGAATTCCTTCAGTCAAAACAAGTTCAAACTCCTTTGTTCTTCGTATATCTCAATTCTAAGTAGGTTCCATGCATAAAGCTCTTTAAATGACCTTGTAAGAGAAAGAAAAACAGGAATAGCCTTACTTTTGCGAGTTAAGACGAAATTCGGATTTTTCCTTATAAACACCAATTCCTTCAGTCAAAACAAGTTTAAACTCCTTAGTCCTTCATATTTATCCATTCTGAGTAGGTTCCATGCATAAAGCTCTTTAAATGACCTTGTATGACAAAGAAAAACAGGAATAGCCTTACTTTTGCGAGTTAAGGCCAAATTGGTATTTTTGCTATAAAATGAATTCCTTCAGTCAAAACAAGTTTAAACTCCTTAGTCCTTCATATTTATCCATTCTGAGTAGGTTCCATGCATAAAGCTCTTTAAATGACCTTGTATGACAAAGAAAAACAGGAATAGCCTTACTTTTGCGAGTTAAGGCCAAATTGGTATTTTTGCTATAAAATGAATTCCTTCAGTCAAAACAAGTTTAAACTCCTTAGTCCTTCATATTTATCCATTCTGAGTAGGTTCCATGCATAAAGCTCTTTAAATGACCTTGTATGACAAAGAAAAACAGGAATAGCCTTACTTTTGCGAGTTAAGGCCAAATTGGTATTTTTGCTATAAAATGAATTCCTTCAGTCAAAACAAGTTCAAACTTATTTGTCCTTCATATATATCAATTCTAAGTAGGTTCCATGCATAAAGCTCTTTAAATGACCTTGTATGACAAAGAAAAACAGGAATAGCCTTACTTTTGCGAGTTAAGACGAAATTCGGATTTTTCCTTATAAACACCAATTCCTTCAGTCAAAACAAGTTTAAACTCCTTAGTCCTTCATATTTATCCATTCTGAGTAGGTTCCATGCATAAAGCTCTTTAAATGACCTTGTATGAAAAAGAAAAACAGGAATAGCCTTACTTTTGCGAGATAAGGCCAAATTGGTATTTTTGCTATAAAATGAATTCCTTCAGTCAAAACAAGTTCAAACTCATTTGTCCTTCATATATATCAATTCTAAGTAGGTTCCATGTATAAAGCTCTTTAAATGACCTTGTATGACAAAGAAAAACAGGAATATTCTTACTTTTGCGAGTTAATGCCAAATTGGTATTTTTGCTATAAAATGAATTCCTTCAGTCAAAACAAGTTCAAACTCATTTGTCCTTCATATATATCAATTCTAAGTAGGTTCGATGCATAAAGCTCTTTAAATGACCTTGTATGACAAAGAAAAACAGGAATAGCCTTACTATTGCGAGTTAAGACGAAATTCGGATTTTTCCTTATAAACACCAATTCCTTCAGTCAAAACAAGTTTAAACTCCTTAGTCCTTCATATTTATCCATTCTGAGTAGGTTCCATGCATAAAGCTCTTTAAATGACCTTGTATGACAAAGAAAAACAGGAATAGCCTTACTTTTGCGAGTTAAGGCCAAATTGGTATTTTTGCTATAAAATGAATTCCTTCAGTCAAAACAAGTTCAAACTCCTTTGTCCTTCGTATATCTCAATTCTAAGTAGGTTCCATGCATAAAGCTCTTTAAATGACTTTGTAAGAGAAAGAAAAACAGGAATAGCCTTACTTTTGCGAGTTAAGACGAAATTCGGATTTTTCCTTATAAACACCAATTCCTTCAGTCAAAACAAGTTTAAACTCCTTAGTCCTTCATATTTATCCATTCTGAGTAGGTTCCATGCATAAAGCTCTTTAAATGACCTTGTATGACAAAGAAAAACAGGAATAGCCTTACTTTTGCAAGTTAAGGCAAAATTGGTATTTTTGCTATAAAATGAATTCCTTCAGTCAAAACAAGTTCAAACTCCTTTGTCCTTCGTATATCTCAATTCTAAGTAGGTTCCATGCATAAAGCTCTTTAAATGACCTTGTAAGAGAAAGAAAAACAGGAATAGCCTTACTTTTGCGAGTTAAGACGAAATTCGGATTTTTTCCTTATAAACACCAATTCCTTCAGTCAAAACAAGTTTAAACTCCTTAGTCCTTCATATTTATCCATTCTGAGTAGGTTCCATGCATAAAGCTCTTTAAATGACCTTGTATGACAAAGAAAAACAGGAATAGCCTTACTTTTGCGAGTTAAGGCCAAATTGGTATTTTTGCTATAAAATGAATTCCTTCAGTCAAAACAAGTTTAAACTCCTTAGTCCTTCATATTTATCCATTCTGAGTAGGTTCCATGCATAAAGCTCTTTAAATGACCTTGTATGACAAAGAAAAACAGGAATAGCCTTACTTTTGCGAGTTAAGGCCAAATTGGTATTTTTGCTCTAAAATGAATTCCTTCAGTCAAAACAAGTTCAAACTTATTTTTCCTTCATATATATCAATTCTAAGTAGGTTCCATGCATAAAGCTCTTTAAATGACCTTGTATGACAAAGAAAAACAGGAATAGCCTTACTTTTGCGAGTTAAGGCCAAATTGGTATTTTTGCTATAAAATGAATTCCTTCAGTCAAAACAAGTTTAAACTCCTTAGTCCTTCATATTTATCCATTCTGAGTAGGTTCCATGCATAAAGCTCTTTAAATGACCTTGTATGACAAAGAAAAACAGGAATAGCCTTACTTTTGCGAGTTAAGGCCAAATTGGTATTTTTGCTATAAAATGAATTCCTTCAGTCAAAACAAGTTCAAACTCCTTTGTCCTTCGTATATCTCAATTCTAAGTAGGTTCCATGCATAAAGCTCTTTAAATGACCTTGTAAGAGAAAGAAAAACAGGAATAGCCTTACTTTTGCGAGTTAAGACGAAATTCGGATTTTTCCTTATAAACACCAATTCCTTCAGTCAAAACAAGTTTAAACTCCTTAGTCCTTCATATTTATCCATTCTGAGTAGGTTCCATGCATAAAGCTCTTTAAATGACCTTGTATGACAAAGAAAAACAGGAATAGCCTTACTTTTGCGAGTTAAGGCCAAATTGGTATTTTTGCTATAAAATGAATTCCTTCAGTCAAAACAAGTTCAAAATCCTTTGTCCTTTCCTTTATATTAATTCTAAGTAAGTTCCATGCATAAAGCTCTTTAAATGACCTTGTATGACAAAGAAAAACAGGAATAGCCTTACTTTTGCGAGTTAAGGCAAAATTGGTATTTTTGCTATAAAATGAATTCCTTCAGTCAAAACAAGTTCAAACTCCTTTGTCCTTCGTATATCTCAATTCTAAGTAGGTTCCATGCATAAAGCTCTTTAAATGACCTTGTAAGAGAAAGAAAAACAGGAATAGCCTTACTTTTGCGAGTTAAGACGAAATTCGGATTTTTCCTTATAAACACCAATTCCTTCAGTCAAAACAAGTTTAAACTCCTTAGTCCTTCATATTTATCCATTCTGAGTAGGTTCCATGCATAAAGCTCTTTAAATGACCTTGTATGACAAAGAAAAACAGGAATAGCCTTACTTTTGCGAGTTAAGGCAAAATTGGTATTTTTGCTATAAAATGAATTCCTTCAGTCAAAACAAGTTCAAACTCCTTTGTCCTTCGTATATCTCAATTCTAAGTAGGTTCCATGCATAAAGCTCTTTAAATGACCTTGTAAGAGAAAGAAAAACAGGAATAGCCTTACTTTTGCGAGTTAAGACGAAATTCGGATTTTTTCCTTATAAACACCAATTCCTTCAGTCAAAACAAGTTTAAACTCCTTAGTCCTTCATATTTATCCATTCTGAGTAGGTTCCATGCATAAAGCTCTTTAAATGACCTTGTATGACAAAGAAAAACAGGAATAGCCTTACTTTTGCGAGTTAAGGCCAAATTGGTATTTTTGCTATAAAATGAATTCCTTCAGTCAAAACAAGTTTAAACTCCTTAGTCCTTCATATTTATCCATTCTGAGTAGGTTTCATGCATAAAGCTCTTTAAATGACCTTGTATGACAAAGAAAAACAGGAATAGCCTTACTTTTGCGAGTTAAGGCCAAATTGGTATTTTTGCTATAAAATGAATTCCTTCAGTCAAAACAAGTTCAAACTTATTTGTCCTTCATATATATCAATTCTAAGTAGGTTCCATGCATAAAGCTCTTTAAATGACCTTGTATGACAAAGAAAAACAGGAATAGCCTTACTTTTGCGAGTTAAGACGAAATTCGGATTTTTCCTTATAAACACCAATTCCTTCAGTCAAAACAAGTTTAAACTCCTTAGTCCTTCATATTTATCCATTCTGAGTAGGTTCCATGCATAAAGCTCTTTAAATGACCTTGTATGACAAAGAAAAACAGGAATAGCCTTACTTTTGCGAGTTAAGGCCAAATTGGTATTTTTGCTATAAAATGAATTCCTTCAGTCAAAACAAGTTTAAACTCCTTAGTCCTTCATATTTATCCATTCTGAGTAGGTTCCATGCATAAAGCTCTTTAAATGACCTTGTATGACAAAGAAAAACAGGAATAGCCTTACTTTTGCGAGTTGTGGCCAAATTGGTATTTTTGCTATAAAATGAATTCCTTCAGTCAAAACAAGTTCAAACTCATTTGTCCTTCATATATATCAATTCTAAGTAGGTTCCATGCAAAAAGCTCTTTAAATGACCTTGTATGACAAAGAAAAACAGGAATAGCCTTACTTTTGCGAGTTAAGGCCAAATTGGTATTTTTGCTATAAAATGAATTCCTTCAGTCAAAACAAGTTCAAACTCCTTTGTCCTTCGTATATCTCAATTCTAAGTAGGTTCCATGCATAAAGCTCTTTAAATGACTTTGTAAGAGAAAGAAAAACAGGAATAGCCTTACTTTTGCGAGTTAAGACGAAATTCGGATTTTTCCTTATAAACACCAATTCCTTCAGTCAAAACAAGTTTAAACTCCTTAGTCCTTCATATTTATCCATTCTGAGTAGGTTCCATGCATAAAGCTCTTTAAATGACTTTGTATGACAAAGAAAAACAGGAATAGCCTTACTTTTGCGAGATAAGGCCAAATTGGTATTTTTGCTATAAAATGAATTCCTTCAGTCAAAACAAGTTCAAACTCATTTGTCCTTCATATATATCAATTCTAAGTAGGTTCCATGTATAAAGCTCTTTAAATGACCTTGTATGACAAAGAAAAACAGGAATAGCCTTACTTTTGCGAGTTAAGACCAAATTGGTATTTTTGCTATAAAATGAATTCCTTCAGTCAAAACATGTTCAAACTCATTTGTCCTTCATATATATCAATTCTAAGTAGGTTCCATGCAAAAAGCTCTTTAAATGACCTTGTATGACAAAGAAAAACAGGAATAGCCTTACTTTTGCGAGTTAAGACGAAATTCGGATTTTTCCTTATAAACACCAATTCCTTCAGTCAAAACAAGTTTAAACTCCTTAGTCCTTCATATTTATCCATTCTGAGTAGGTTCCATGCATAAAGCTCTTTAAATGACCTTGTATGACAAAGAAAAACAGGAATAGCCTTACTTTTGCGAGTTAAGGCCAAATTGGTATTTTTGCTATAAAATGAATTCCTTCATTCAAAACAAGTTTAAACTCCTTAGTCCTTCATATTTATCCATTCTGAGTAGGTTCCATGCATAAAGCTCTTTAAATGACCTTGTATGACAAAGAAAAACAGGAATAGCCTTACTTTTGCGAGTTAAGGCCAAATTGGTATTTTTGCTATAAAATGAATTCCTTCAGTCAAAACAAGTTCAAACTCCTTTGTCCTTCGTATATCTCAATTCTAAGTAGGTTCCATGCATAAAGCTCTTTAAATGACCTTGTAAGAGAAAGAAAAACAGGAATAGCCTTACTTTTGCGAGTTAAGAGGAAATTCGGATTTTTCCTTATAAACACCAATTCCTTCAGTCAAAACAAGTTTAAACTCCTTAGTCCTTCATATTTATCCATTCTGAGTAGGTTCCATGCATAAAGCTCTTTAAATGACCTTGTATGACAAAGAAAAACAGGAATAGCCTTACTTTTGCGAGTTAAGGCCAAATTGGTATTTTTGCTATAAAATGAATTCCTTCAGTCAAAACAAGTTCAAACTCCTTTGTCCTTCGTATATCTCAATTCTAAGTAGGTTCCATGCATAAAGCTCTTTAAATGACCTTGTATGAAAAAGAAAAACAGGAATAGCCTTACTTTTGCGAGATAAGGCCAAATTGGTATTTTTGCTATAAAATGAATTCTTTCAGTCAAAACAAGTTCAAACTCATTTGTCCTTCATATATATCAATTCTAAGTAGGTTCCATGTATAAAGCTCTTTAGATGACCTAGTATGACAAAGAAAAACAGGAATAGCCTTACTTTTGTGAGTTAAGGCCAAATTGGTATTTTTGCTATAAAATGAATTCCTTCAGTCAAAACAAGTTCAAACTCCTTTGTTCTTCGTATATTTCAATTCTAAGTAGGTTCCATGCATAAAGCTCTTTAAATGACCTTGTAAGAGAAAGAAAAACAGGAATAGCCTTACTTTTGCGAGTTAAGACGAAATTCGGATTTTTCCTTATAAACACCAATTCCTTCAGTCAAAACAAGTTTAAACTCCTTAGTCCTTCATATTTATCCATTCTGAGTAGGTTCCATGCATAAAGCTCTTTAAATGACCTTGTATGACAAAGAAAAACAGGAATAGCCTTACTTTTGCGAGTTAAGGCCAAATTGGTATTTTTGCTATAAAATGAATTCCTTCAGTCAAAACAAGTTTAAACTCCTTAGTCCTTCATATTTATCCATTCTGAGTAGGTTCCATGCATAAAGCTCTTTAAATGACCTTGTGTGACAAAGAAAAACAGGAATAGCCTTACTTTTGCGAGTTAAGGCCAAATTGGTATTTTTGCTATAAAATGAATTCCTTCAGTCAAAACAAGTTTAAACTCCTTAGTCCTTCATATTTATCCATTCTGAGTAGGTTCCATGCATAAAGCTCTTTAAATGACCTTGTATGACAAAGAAAAACAGGAATAGCCTTACTTTTGCGAGTTAAGGCCAAATTGGTATTTTTGCTATAAAATGAATTCCTTCAGTCAAAACAAGTTCAAACTTATTTGTCCTTCATATATATCAATTCTAAGTAGGTTCCATGCATAAAGCTCTTTAAATGACCTTGTATGACAAAGAAAAACAGGAATAGCCTTACTTTTGCGAGTTAAGACGAAATTCGGATTTTTCCTTATAAACACCAATTCCTTCAGTCAAAACAAGTTTAAACTCCTTAGTCCTTCATATTTATCCATTCTGAGTAGGTTCCATGCATAAAGCTCTTTAAATGACCTTGTATGACAAAGAAAAACAGGAATAGCCTTACTTTTGCGAGATAAGGCCAAATTGGTATTTTTGCTATAAAATGAATTCCTTCAGTCAAAACAAGTTCAAACTCATTTGTCCTTCATATATATCAATTCTAAGTAGGTTCCATGTATAAAGCTCTTTAAATGACCTTGTATGACAAAGAAAAACAGGAATAGCCTTACTTTTGCGAGTTAAGGCCAAATTGGTATTTTTGCTATAAAATTAATTCCTTCAGTCAAAACAAGTTCAAACTCCTTTGTCCTTCGTAGATCTCAATTCTAAGTAGGTTCCATGCATAAAGCTCTTTAAATGACCTTGTAAGAGAAAGAAAAACAGGAATAGCCTTACTTTTGCGAGTTAAGACGAAATTCGGATTTTTCCTTATAAACACCAATTCCTTCAGTCAAAACAAGTTTAAACTCCTTAGTCCTTCATATTTATCCATTCTGAGTAGGTTCCATGCATAAAGCTCTTTAAATGACCTTGTATGACAAAGAAAAACAGGAATAGCCTTACTTTTGCGAGATAAGGCCAAATTGGTATTTTTGCTATAAAATGAATTCCTTCAGTCAAAACAAGTTCAAACTCATTTGTCCTTCATATATATCAATTCTAAGTAGGTTCCATGTATAAAGCTCTTTAAATGACCTTGTATGACAAAGAAAAACAGGAATAGCCTTACTTTTGCGAGTTAAGACCAAATTGGTATTTTTGCTATAAAATGAATTCCTTCAGTCAAAACAAGTTCAAACTCATTTGTCCTTCATATATATCAATTCTAAGTAGGTTCCATGCAAAAAGCTCTTTAAATGACCTTGTATGACAAAGAAAAACAGGAATAGCCTTACTTATGCGAGTTAAGGCCAAATTGGTATTTTTGCTATAAAATGAATTCCTTCAGTCAAAACAAGTTCAAACTCCTTTGTCCTTCGTATATCTCAATTCTAAGTAGGTTCCATGCATAAAGCTCTTTAAATGACCTTGTAAGAGAAAGAAAAACAGGAATAGCCTTACTTTTGCGAGTTAAGACGAAATTCGGATTTTTCCTTATAAACACCAATTCCTTCAGTCAAAACAAGTTTAAACTCCTTAGTCCTTCATATTTATCCATTCTGAGTAGGTTCCATGCATAAAGCTCTTTAAATGACCTTGTATGACAAAGAAAAACAGGAATAGCCTTACTTTTGCGAGTTAAGGCCAAATTGGTATTTTTGCTATAAAATGAATTCCTTCATTTAAAACAAGTTTAAACTCCTTAGTCCTTCATATTTATCCATTCTGAGTAGGTTCCATGCATAAAGCTCTTTAAATGACCTTGTATGACAAAGAAAAACAGGAATAGCCTTACTTTTGCGAGTTAAGGCCAAATTGGTATTTTTGCTATAAAATGAATTCCTTCAGTCAAAACAAGTTCAAACTCCTTTGTCCTTCGTATATCTCAATTCTAAGTAGGTTCCATGCATAAAGCTCTTTAAATGACCTTGTAAGAGAAAGAAAAACAGGAATAGCCTTACTTTTGCGAGTTAAGACGAAATTCGGATTTTTCCTTATAAACACCAATTCCTTCAGTCAAAACATGTTTAAACTCCTTAGTCCTTCATATTTATCCATTCTGAGTAGGTTCCATGCATAAAGCTCTTTAAATGACCTTGTATGACAAAGAAAAACAGGAATAGCCTTACTTTTGCGAGTTAAGGCCAAATTGGTATTTTTGCTATAAAATGAATTCCTTCAGTCAAAACAAGTTCAAACTCATTTGTCCTTCATATATATCAATTCTAAGTAGGTTCCATGCAAAAAGCTCTTTAAATGACCTTGTATGACAAAGAAAAACAGGAATAGCCTTACTTTTGCGAGTTAAGGCCAAATTGGTATTTTTGCTATAAAATGAATTCCTTCAGTCAAAACAAGTTCAAACTCCTTTGTCCTTCGTATATCTCAATTCTAAGTAGGTTCCATGCATAAAGCTCTTTAAATGACTTTGTAAGAGAAAGAAAAACAGGAATAGCCTTACTTTTGCGAGTTAAGACGAAATTCGGATTTTTCCTTATAAACACCAATTCCTTCAGTCAAAACAAGTTTAAACTCCTTAGTCCTTCATATTTATCCATTCTGAGTAGGTTCCATGCATAAAGCTCTTTAAATGACCTTGTATGACAAAGAAAAACAGGAATAGCCTTACTTTTGCGAGATAAGGCCAAATTGGTATTTTTGCTATAAAATGAATTCCTTCAGTCAAAACAAGTTCAAACTCATTTGTCCTTCATATATATCAATTCTAAGTAGGTTCCATGTATAAAGCTCTTTAAATGACCTTGTATGACAAAGAAAAACAGGAATAGCCTTACTTTTGCGAGTTAAGACCAAATTGGTATTTTTGCTATAAAATGAATTCCTTCAGTCAAAACATGTTCAAACTCATTTGTCCTTCATATATATCAATTCTAAGTAGGTTCCATGCAAAAAGCTCTTTAAATGACCTTGTATGACAAAGAAAAACAGGAATAGCCTTACTTTTGCGAGTTAAGACGAAATTCGGATTTTTCCTTATAAACACCAATTCCTTCAGTCAAAACAAGTTTAAACTCCTTAGTCCTTCATATTTATCCATTCTGAGTAGGTTCCATGCATAAAGCTCTTTAAATGACCTTGTATGACAAAGAAAAACAGGAATAGCCTTACTTTTGCGAGTTAAGGCCAAATTGGTATTTTTGCTATAAAATGAATTCCTTCATTCAAAACAAGTTTAAACTCCTTAGTCCTTCATATTTATCCATTCTGAGTAGGTTCCATGCATAAAGCTCTTTAAATGACCTTGTATGACAAAGAAAAACAGGAATAGCCTTACTTTTGCGAGTTAAGGCCAAATTGGTATTTTTGCTATAAAATGAATTCCTTCAGTCAAAACAAGTTCAAACTCCTTTGTCCTTCGTATATCTCAATTCTAAGTAGGTTCCATGCATAAAGCTCTTTAAATGACCTTGTAAGAGAAAGAAAAACAGGAATAGCCTTACTTTTGCGAGTTAAGAGGAAATTCGGATTTTTCCTTATAAACACCAATTCCTTCAGTCAAAACAAGTTTAAACTCCTTAGTCCTTCATATTTATCCATTCTGAGTAGGTTCCATGCATAAAGCTCTTTAAATGACCTTGTATGACAAAGAAAAACAGGAATAGCCTTACTTTTGCGAGTTAAGGCCAAATTGGTATTTTTGCTATAAAATGAATTCCTTCAGTCAAAACAAGTTCAAACTCCTTTGTCCTTCGTATATCTCAATTCTAAGTAGGTTCCATGCATAAAGCTCTTTAAATGACCTTGTATGAAAAAGAAAAACAGGAATAGCCTTACTTTTGCGAGATAAGGCCAAATTGGTATTTTTGCTATAAAATGAATTCTTTCAGTCAAAACAAGTTCAAACTCATTTGTCCTTCATATATATCAATTCTAAGTAGGTTCCATGTATAAAGCTCTTTAGATGACCTAGTATGACAAAGAAAAACAGGAATAGCCTTACTTTTGTGAGTTAAGGCCAAATTGGTATTTTTGCTATAAAATGAATTCCTTCAGTCAAAACAAGTTCAAACTCCTTTGTTCTTCGTATATCTCAATTCTAAGTAGGTTCCATGCATAAAGCTCTTTAAATGACCTTGTAAGAGAAAGAAAAACAGGAATAGCCTTACTTTTGCGAGTTAAGACGAAATTCGGATTTTTCCTTATAAACACCAATTCCTTCAGTCAAAACAAGTTTAAACTCCTTAGTCCTTCATATTTATCCATTCTGAGTAGGTTCCATGCATAAAGCTCTTTAAATGACCTTGTATGACAAAGAAAAACAGGAATAGCCTTACTTTTGCGAGTTAAGGCCAAATTGGTATTTTTGCTATAAAATGAATTCCTTCAGTCAAAACAAGTTTAAACTCCTTAGTCCTTCATATTTATCCATTCTGAGTAGGTTCCATGCATAAAGCTCTTTAAATGACCTTGTATGACAAAGAAAAACAGGAATAGCCTTACTTTTGCGAGTTAAGGCCAAATTGGTATTTTTGCTATAAAATGAATTCCTTCAGTCAAAACAAGTTTAAACTCCTTAGTCCTTCATATTTATCCATTCTGAGTAGGTTCCATGCATAAAGCTCTTTAAATGACCTTGTATGACAAAGAAAAACAGGAATAGCCTTACTTTTGCGAGTTAAGGCCAAATTGGTATTTTTGCTATAAAATGAATTCCTTCAGTCAAAACAAGTTCAAACTTATTTGTCCTTCATATATATCAATTCTAAGTAGGTTCCATGCATAAAGCTCTTTAAATGACCTTGTATGACAAAGAAAAACAGGAATAGCCTTACTTTTGCGAGTTAAGACGAAATTCGGATTTTTCCTTATAAACACCAATTCCTTCAGTCAAAACAAGTTTAAACTCCTTAGTCCTTCATATTTATCCATTCTGAGTAGGTTCCATGCATAAAGCTCTTTAAATGACCTTGTATGACAAAGAAAAACAGGAATAGCCTTACTTTTGCGAGATAAGGCCAAATTGGTATTTTTGCTATAAAATGAATTCCTTCATTCAAAACAAGTTTAAACTCCTTAGTCCTTCATATTTATCCATTCTGAGTAGGTTCCATGCATAAAGCTCTTTAAATGACCTTGTATGACAAAGAAAAACAGGAATAGCCTTACTTTTGCGAGTTAAGGCCAAATTGGTATTTTTGCTATAAAATGAATTCCTTCAGTCAAAACAAGTTCAAACTCCTTTGTCCTTCGTATATCTCAATTCTAAGTAGGTTCCATGCATAAAGCTCTTTAAATGACCTTGTAAGAGAAAGAAAAACAGGAATAGCCTTACTTTTGCGAGTTAAGAGGAAATTCGGATTTTTCCTTATAAACACCAATTCCTTCAGTCAAAACAAGTTTAAACTCCTTAGTCCTTCATATTTATCCATTCTGAGTAGGTTCCATGCATAAAGCTCTTTAAATGACCTTGTATGACAAAGAAAAACAGGAATAGCCTTACTTTTGCGAGTTATGGCCAAATTGGTATTTTTGCTATAAAATGAATTCCTTCAGTCAAAACAAGTTCAAACTCCTTTGTCCTTCGTATATCTCAATTCTAAGTAGGTTCCATGCATAAAGCTCTTTAAATGACCTTGTATGAAAAAGAAAAACAGGAATAGCCTTACTTTTGCGAGTTAAGACCAAATTGGTATTTTTGCTATAAAATGAATTCCTTCAGTCAAAACAAGTTCAAACTCATTTGTCCTTCATATATATCAATTCTAAGTAGGTTCCATGCAAAAAGCTCTTTAAATGACCTTGTATGACAAAGAAAAACAGGAATAGCCTTACTTATGCGAGTTAAGGCCAAATTGGTATTTTTGCTATAAAATGAATTCCTTCAGTCAAAACAAGTTCAAACTCCTTTGTCCTTCGTATATCTCAATTCTAAGTAGGTTCCATGCATAAAGCTCTTTAAATGACCTTGTAAGAGAAAGAAAAACAGGAATAGCCTTACTTTTGCGAGTTAAGACGAAATTCGGATTTTTCCTTATAAACACCAATTCCTTCAGTCAAAACAAGTTTAAACTCCTTAGTCCTTCATATTTATCCATTCTGAGTAGGTTCCATGCATAAAGCTCTTTAAATGACCTTGTATGACAAAGAAAAACAGGAATAGCCTTACTTTTGCGAGTTAAGGCCAAATTGGTATTTTTGCTATAAAATGAATTCCTTCATTCAAAACAAGTTTAAACTCCTTAGTCCTTCATATTTATCCATTCTGAGTAGGTTCCATGCATAAAGCTCTTTAAATGACCTTGTATGACAAAGAAAAACAGGAATAGCCTTACTTTTGCGAGTTAAGGCCAAATTGGTATTTTTGCTATAAAATGAATTCCTTCAGTCAAAACAAGTTCAAACTCCTTTGTCCTTCGTATATCTCAATTCTAAGTAGGTTCCATGCATAAAGCTCTTTAAATGACCTTGTATGACAAAGAAAAACAGGAATAGCCTTACTTTTGCGAGTTAAGGCCAAATTGGTATTTTTGCTATAAAATGAATTCCTTCAGTCAAAACAAGTTCAAACTCCTTTGTCCTTCGTATATCTCAATTCTAAGTAGGTTCCATGCATAAAGCTCTTTAAATGACCTTGTATGAAAAAGAAAAACAGGAATAGCCTTACTTTTGCGAGATAAGGCCAAATTGGTATTTTTGCTATAAAATGAATTCTTTCAGTCAAAACAAGTTCAAACTCATTTGTCCTTCATATATATCAATTCTAAGTAGGTTCCATGTATAAAGCTCTTTAAATGACCTTGTATGACAAAGAAAAACAGGAATAGCCTTACTTTTGTGAGTTAAGGCCAAATTGGTATTTTTGCTATAAAATGAATTCCTTCAGTCAAAACAAGTTCAAACTCCTTTGTTCTTCGTATATCTCAATTCTAAGTAGGTTCCATGCATAAAGCTCTTTAAATGACCTTGTAAGAGAAAGAAAAACAGGAATAGCCTTACTTTTGCGAGTTAAGACGAAATTCGGATTTTTCCTTATAAACACCAATTCCTTCAGTCAAAACAAGTTTAAACTCCTTAGTCCTTCATATTTATCCATTCTGAGTAGGTTCCATGCATAAAGCTCTTTAAATGACCTTGTATGACAAAGAAAAACAGGAATAGCCTTACTTTTGCGAGTGAAGGCCAAATTGGTATTTTTGCTATAAAATGAATTCCTTCAGTCAAAACAAGTTCAAACTCATTTGTCCTTCATATATATCAATTCTAAGTAGGTTCCATGTATAAAGCTCTTTAAATGACCTTGTATGACAAAGAAAAACAGGAATAGCCTTACTTTTGCGAGTTAAGACCAAATTGGTATTTTTGCTATAAAATGAATTCCTTCAGTCAAAACAAGTTCAAACTCATTTGTCCTTCATATATATCAATTCTAAGTAGGTTCCATGCAAAAAGCTCTTTAAATGACCTTGTATGACAAAGAAAAACAGGAATAGCCTTACTTTTGCGAGTTAAGACGAAATTCGGATTTTTCCTTATAAACACCAATTCCTTCAGTCAAAACAAGTTTAAACTCCTTAGTCCTTCATATTTATCCATTCTGAGTAGGTTCCATGCATAAAGCTCTTTAAATGACCTTGTATGACAAAGAAAAACAGGAATAGCCTTACTTTTGCGAGTTAAGGCCAAATTGGTATTTTTGCTATAAAATGAATTCCTTCAGTCAAAACAAGTTTAAACTCCTTAGTCCTTCATATTTATCCATTCTGAGTAGGTTCCATGCATAAAGCTCTTTAAATGACCTTGTATGACAAAGAAAAACAGGAATAGCCTTACTTTTGCGAGTTAAGGCCAAATTGGTATTTTTGCTATAAAATGAATTCCTTCAGTCAAAACAAGTTCAAACTCCTTTGTCCTTCGTATATCTCAATTCTAAGTAGGTTCCATGCATAAAGCTCTTTAAATGACCTTGTAAGAGAAAGAAAAACAGGAATAGCCTTACTTTTGCGAGTTAAGAGGAAATTCGGATTTTTCCTTATAAACACCAATTCCTTCAGTCAAAACAAGTTTAAACTCCTTAGTCCTTCATATTTATCCATTCTGAGTAGGTTCCATGCATAAAGCTCTTTAAATGACCTTGTATGACAAAGAAAAACAGGAATAGCCTTACTTTTGCGAGTTAAGGCCAAATTGGTATTTTTGCTATAAAATGAATTCCTTCAGTCAAAACAAGTTCAAACTCCTTTGTCCTTCGTATATCTCAATTCTAAGTAGGTTCCATGCATAAAGCTCTTTAAATGACCTTGTATGAAAAAGAAAAACAGGAATAGCCTTACTTTTGCGAGTTAAGACCAAATTGGTATTTTTGCTATAAAATGAATTCCTTCAGTCAAAACAAGTTCAAACTCATTTGTCCTTCATATATATCAATTCTAAGTAGGTTCCATGCAAAAAGCTCTTTAAATGACCTTGTATGACAAAGAAAAACAGGAATAGCCTTACTTATGCGAGTTAAGGCCAAATTGGTATTTTTGCTATAAAATGAATTCCTTCAGTCAAAACAAGTTCAAACTCCTTTGTCCTTCGTATATCTCAATTCTAAGTAGGTTCCATGCATAAAGCTCTTTAAATGACCTTGTAAGAGAAAGAAAAACAGGAATAGCCTTACTTTTGCGAGTTAAGACGATATTCGGATTTTTCCTTATAAACACCAATTCCTTCAGTCAAAACAAGTTTAAACTCCTTAGTCCTTCATATTTATCCATTCTGAGTAGGTTCCATGCATAAAGCTCTTTAAATGACCTTGTATGACAAAGAAAAACAGGAATAGCCTTACTTTTGCGAGTTAAGGCCAAATTGGTATTTTTGCTATAAAATGAATTCCTTCATTCAAAACAAGTTTAAACTCCTTAGTCCTTCATATTTATCCATTCTGAGTAGGTTCCATGCATAAAGCTCTTTAAATGACCTTGTATGACAAAGAAAAACAGGAATAGCCTTACTTTTGCGAGTTAAGGCCAAATTGGTATTTTTGCTATAAAATGAATTCCTTCAGTCAAAACAAGTTCAAACTCCTTTGTCCTTCGTATATCTCAATTCTAAGTAGGTTCCATGCATAAAGCTCTTTAAATGACCTTGTAAGAGAAAGAAAAACAGGAATAGCCTTACTTTTGCGAGTTAAGAGGAAATTCGGATTTTTCCTTATAAACACCAATTCCTTCAGTCAAAACAAGTTTAAACTCCTTAGTCCTTCATATTTATCCATTCTGAGTAGGTTCCATGCATAAAGCTCTTTAAATGACCTTGTATGACAAAGAAAAACAGGAATAGCCTTACTTTTGCGAGTTAAGGCCAAATTGGTATTTTTGCTATAAAATGAATTCCTTCAGTCAAAACAAGTTCAAACTCCTTTGTCCTTCGTATATCTCAATTCTAAGTAGGTTCCATGCATAAAGCTCTTTAAATGACCTTGTATGAAAAAGAAAAACAGGAATAGCCTTACTTTTGCGAGATAAGGCCAAATTGGTATTTTTGCTATAAAATGAATTCTTTCAGTCAAAACAAGTTCAAACTCATTTGTCCTTCATATATATCAATTCTAAGTAGGTTCCATGTATAAAGCTCTTTAAATGACCTTGTATGACAAAGAAAAACAGGAATAGCCTTACTTTTGTGAGTTAAGGCCAAATTGGTATTTTTGCTATAAAATGAATTCCTTCAGTCAAAACAAGTTCAAACTCCTTTGTTCTTCGTATATCTCAATTCTAAGTAGGTTCCATGCATAAAGCTCTTTAAATGACCTTGTAAGAGAAAGAAAAACAGGAATAGCCTTACTTTTGCGAGTTAAGACGAAATTCGGATTTTTCCTTATAAACACCAATTCCTTCAGTCAAAACAAGTTTAAACTCCTTAGTCCTTCATATTTATCCATTCTGAGTAGGTTCCATGCATAAAGCTCTTTAAATGACCTTGTATGACAAAGAAAAACAGGAATAGCCTTACTTTTGCGAGTGAAGGCCAAATTGGTATTTTTGCTATAAAATGAATTCCTTCAGTCAAAACAAGTTCAAACTTATTTGTCCTTCATATATATCAATTCTAAGTAGGTTCCATGCATAAAGCTCTTTAAATGACCTTGTATGACAAAGAAAAACAGGAATAGCCTTACTTTTGCGAGTTAGACGAAATTCGGATGTTTCCTTATAAACACCAATTCCTTCAGTCAAAACAAGTTTAAACTCCTTAGTCCTTCATATTTATCCATTCTGAGTAGGTTCCATGCATAAAGCTCTTTAAATGACCTTGTATGACAAAGAAAAACAGGAATAGCCTTACTTTTGCGAGTTAAGGCCAAATTGGTATTTTTGATATAAAATGAATTCCTTCAGTCAAAACAAGTTCAAACTCCTTTGTCCTTCGTATATCTCAATTCTAAGTAGGTTCCATGCATAAAGCTCTTTAAATGACCTTGTAAGAGAAAGAAAAACAGGAATAGCCTTACTTTTGCGAGTTAAGACGAAATTCGGATTTTTCCTTATAAACACCAATTCCTTCAGTCAAAACAAGTTTAAACTCCTTAGTCCTTCATATTTATCCATTCTGAGTAGGTTCCATGCATAAAGCTCTTTAAATGACCTTGTATGACAAAGAAAAACAGGAATAGCCTTACTTTTGCGAGTTAAGGCCAAATTGGTATTTTTGCTATAAAATG
Organism: Odontesthes bonariensis; assembly: GCF_027942865.1. Classification (NCBI taxonomy): domain Eukaryota; kingdom Metazoa; phylum Chordata; class Actinopteri; order Atheriniformes; family Atherinopsidae; genus Odontesthes; species Odontesthes bonariensis. The sequence goes on from NC_134507.1 coordinate 40,873,916, forward strand.
AATTCCTTCAGTAAAAACAAGTTCAAACTCATTTGTCCTTCATATATATCAATTCTAAGTAGGTTCCATGCAAAAAGCTCTTTAAATGACCTTGTATGACAAAGAAAAACAGGAATAGCCTTACTTTTGCGAGTTAAGGCCAAATTGGTATTTTTGCTATAAAATGAATTCCTTCAGTCAAAAACAAGTTCAAACTCCTTTGTCCTTCGTATATCTCAATTCTAAGTAGGTTCCATGCATAAAGCTCTTTAAATGACCTTGTAAGAGAAAGAAAAACAGGAATAGCCTTACTTTTGCGAGTTAAGACGAAATTCGGATTTTTCCTTATAAACACCAATTCCTTCATTCAAAACAAGTTTAAACTCCTTAGTCCTTCATATTTATCCATTCTGAGTAGGTTCCATGCATAAAGCTCTTTAAATGACCTTCTATGACAAAGAAAAACAGGAATAGCCTTACTTTTGCGAGTTAAGAGGAAATTCGGATTTTTCCTTATAAACACCAATTCCTTCAGTCAAAACAAGTTTAAACTCCTTAGTCCTTCATATTTATCCATTCTGAGTAGGTTCCATGCATAAAGCTCTTTAAATGACCTTGTATGACAAAGAAAAACAGGAATAGCCTTACTTTTGCGAGTTAAGGCCAAATTGGTATTTTTGCTATAAAATGAATTCCTTCAGTCAAAACAAGTTCAAACTCCTTTGTCCTTCGTATATGTCAATTCTAAGTAGGTTCCATGCATAAAGCTCTTTAAATGACCTTGTATGAAAAAGAAAAACAGGAATAGCCTTACTTTTGCGAGATAAGGCCAAATTGGTATTTTTGCTATAAAATGAATTCTTTCAGTCAAAACAAGTTCAAACTCATTTGTCCTTCATATATATCAATTCTAAGTAGGTTCCATGCATAAAGCTCTTTAAATGACCTTGTATGACAAAGAAAAACAGGAATAGCCTTACTTTTGCGAGTTAGACGAAATTCGGATTTTTCCTTATAAACACCAATTCCTTCAGTCAAAACAAGTTTAAACTCCTTAGTCCTTCATATTTATCCATTCTGAGTAGGTTCCATGCATAAAGCTCTTTAAATGACCTTGTATGACAAAGAAAAACAGGAATAGCCTTACTTTTGCGAGTTAAGGCCAAATTGGTATTTTTGCTATAAAATGAATTCCTTCAGTCAAAACAAGTTCAAACTCCTTTGTCCTTCGTATATCTCAATTCTAAGTAGGTTCCATGCATAAAGCTCTTTAAATGACCTTGTAAGAGAAAGAAAAACAGGAATAGCCTTACTTTTGCGAGTTAAGAGGAAATTCGGATTTTTCCTTATAAACACCAATTCCTTCAGTCAAAACAAGTTTAAACTCCTTAGTCCTTCATATTTATCCATTCTGAGTAGGTTCCATGCATAAAGCTCTTTTAATGACCTTGTATGACAAAGAAAAACAGGAATAGCCTTACTTTTGCGAGTTAAGGCCAAATTGGTATTTTTGCTATAAAATGAATTCCTTCAGTCAAAACAAGTTCAAACTCCTTTGTCCTTCGTATATCTCAATTCTAAGTAGGTTCCATGCATAAAGCTCTTTAAATGACCTTGTATGAAAAAGAAAAACAGGAATAGCCTTACTTTTGCGAGATAAGGCCAAATTGGTATTTTTGCTATAAAATGAATTCTTTCAGTCAAAACAAGTTCAAACTCATTTGTCCTTCATATATATCAATTCTAAGTAGGTTCCATGTATAAAGCTCTTTAAATGACCTTGTATGACAAAGAAAAACAGGAATAGCCTTACTTTTGTGAGTTAAGGCCAAATTGGTATTTTTGCTATAAAATGAATTCCTTCAGTCAAAACAAGTTCAAACTCCTTTGTTCTTCGTATATCTCAATTCTAAGTAGGTTCCATGCATAAAGCTCTTTAAATGACCTTGTAAGAGAAAGAAAAACAGGAATAGCCTTACTTTTGCGAGTTAAGACGAAATTCGGATTTTTCCTTATAAACACCAATTCCTTCAGTCAAAACAAGTTTAAACTCCTTAGTCCTTCATATTTATCCATTCTGAGTAGGTTCCATGCATAAAGCTCTTTAAATGACCTTGTATGACAAAGAAAAACAGGAATAGCCTTACTTTTGCGAGTGAAGGCCAAATTGGTATTTTTGCTATAAAATGAATTCCTTCAGTCAAAACAAGTTCAAACTTATTTGTCCTTCATATATATCAATTCTAAGTAGGTTCCATGCATAAAGCTCTTTAAATGACCTTGTATGACAAAGAAAAACAGGAATAGCCTTACTTTTGCGAGTTAGACGAAATTCGGATTTTTCCTTATAAACACCAATTCCTTCAGTAAAAACAAGTTTAAACTCCTTAGTCCTTCATATTTATCCATTCTGAGTAGGTTCCATGCATAAAGCTCTTTAAATGACCTTGTATGACAAAGAAAAACAGGAATAGCCTTACTTTTGCGAGTTAAGGCCAAATTGGTATTTTTGATATAAAATGAATTCCTTCAGTCAAAACAAGTTCAAACTCCTTTGTCCTTCGTATATCTCAATTCTAAGTAGGTTCCATGCATAAAGCTCTTTAAATGACCTTGTAAGAGAAAGAAAAACAGGAATAGCCTTACTTTTGCGAGTTAAGACGAAATTCGGATTTTTCCTTATAAACACCAATTCCTTCAGTCAAAACAAGTTTAAACTCCTTAGTCCTTCATATTTATCCATTCTGAGTAGGTTCCATGCATAAAGCTCTTTAAATGACCTTGTATGACAAAGAAAAACAGGAATAGCCTTACTTTTGCGAGTTAAGGCCAAATTGGTATTTTTGCTATAAAATGAATTCCTTCAGTAAAAACAAGTTCAAACTCATTTGTCCTTCATATATATCAATTCTAAGTAGGTTCCATGCAAAAAGCTCTTTAAATGACCTTGTATGACAAAGAAAAACAGGAATAGCCTTACTTTTGCGAGTTAAGGCCAAATTGGTATTTTTGCTATAAAATGAATTCCTTCAGTCAAAAACAAGTTCAAACTCCTTTGTCCTTCGTATATCTCAATTCTAAGTAGGTTCCATGCATAAAGCTCTTTAAATGACCTTGTAAGAGAAAGAAAAACAGGAATAGCCTTACTTTTGCGAGTTAAGACGAAATTCGGATTTTTCCTTATAAACACCAATTCCTTCATTCAAAACAAGTTTAAACTCCTTAGTCCTTCATATTTATCCATTCTGAGTAGGTTCCATGCATAAAGCTCTTTAAATGACCTTCTATGACAAAGAAAAACAGGAATAGCCTTACTTTTGCGAGTTAAGGCCAAATTGGTATTTTTGCTATAAAATGAATTCCTTCAGTCAAAACAAGTTCAAACTCCTTTGTCCTTCGTATATCTCAATTCTAAGTAGGTTCCATGCATAAAGCTCTTTAAATGACCTTGTAAGAGAAAGAAAAACAGGAATAGCCTTACTTTTGCGAGTTAAGAGGAAATTCGGATTTTTCCTTATAAACACCAATTCCTTCAGTCAAAACAAGTTTAAACTCCTTAGTCCTTCATATTTATCCATTCTGAGTAGGTTCCATGCATAAAGCTCTTTAAATGACCTTGTATGACAAAGAAAAACAGGAATAGCCTTACTTTTGCGAGTTAAGGCCAAATTGGTATTTTTGCTATAAAATGAATTCCTTCAGTCAAAACAAGTTCAAACTCCTTTGTCCTTCGTATATGTCAATTCTAAGTAGGTTCCATGCATAAAGCTCTTTAAATGACCTTGTATGAAAAAGAAAAACAGGAATAGCCTTACTTTTGCGAGATAAGGCCAAATTGGTATTTTTGCTATAAAATGAATTCTTTCAGTCAAAACAAGTTCAAACTCATTTGTCCTTCATATATATCAATTCTAAGTAGGTTCCATGCATAAAGCTCTTTAAATGACCTTGTATGACAAAGAAAAACAGGAATAGCCTTACTTTTGCGAGTTAGACGAAATTCGGATTTTTCCTTATAAACACCAATTCCTTCAGTCAAAACAAGTTTAAACTCCTTAGTCCTTCATATTTATCCATTCTGAGTAGGTTCCATGCATAAAGCTCTTTAAATGACCTTGTATGACAAAGAAAAACAGGAATAGCCTTACTTTTGCGAGTTAAGGCCAAATTGGTATTTTTGCTATAAAATGAATTCCTTCAGTCAAAACAAGTTCAAACTCCTTTGTCCTTCGTATATCTCAATTCTAAGTAGGTTCCATGCATAAAGCTCTTTAAATGACCTTGTAAGAGAAAGAAAAACAGGAATAGCCTTACTTTTGCGAGTTAAGAGGAAATTCGGATTTTTCCTTATAAACACCAATTCCTTCAGTCAAAACAAGTTTAAACTCCTTAGTCCTTCATATTTATCCATTCTGAGTAGGTTCCATGCATAAAGCTCTTTAAATGACCTTGTATGACAAAGAAAAACAGGAATAGCCTTACTTTTGCGAGTTAAGGCCAAATTGGTATTTTTGCTATAAAATGAATTCCTTCAGTCAAAACAAGTTCAAACTCCTTTGTCCTTCGTATATGTCAATTCTAAGTAGGTTCCATGCATAAAGCTCTTTAAATGACCTTGTATGAAAAAGAAAAACAGGAATAGCCTTACTTTTGCGAGATAAGGCCAAATTGGTATTTTTGCTATAAAATGAATTCTTTCAGTCAAAACAAGTTCAAACTCATTTGTCCTTCATATATATCAATTCTAAGTAGGTTCCATGCATAAAGCTCTTTAAATGACCTTGTATGACAAAGAAAAACAGGAATAGCCTTACTTTTGCGAGTTAGACGAAATTCGGATTTTTCCTTATAAACACCAATTCCTTCAGTCAAAACAAGTTTAAACTCCTTAGTCCTTCATATTTATCCATTCTGAGTAGGTTCCATGCATAAAGCTCTTTAAATGACCTTGTATGACAAAGAAAAACAGGAATAGCCTTACTTTTGCGAGTTAAGGCCAAATTGGTATTTTTGCTATAAAATGAATTCCTTCAGTCAAAACAAGTTCAAACTCCTTTGTCCTTCGTATATCTCAATTCTAAGTAGGTTCCATGCATAAAGCTCTTTAAATGACCTTGTAAGAGAAAGAAAAACAGGAATAGCCTTACTTTTGCGAGTTAAGACGAAATTCGGATTTTTCCTTTTAAACACCAATTCCTTCAGTCAAAACAAGTTTAAACTCCTTAGTCCTTCATATTTATCCATTCTGAGTAGGTTCCATGCATAAAGCTCTTTAAATGACCTTGTATGACAAAGAAAAACAGGAATAGCCTTACTTTTGCGAGTTAAGGCCAAATTGGTATTTTTGCTATAAAATGAATTCCTTCAGTAAAAACAAGTTCAAACTCATTTGTCCTTCATATATATCAATTCTAAGTAGGTTCCATGCAAAAAGCTCTTTAAATGACCTTGTATGACAAAGAAAAACAGGAATAGCCTTACTTTTGCGAGTTAAGGCCAAATTGGTATTTTTGCTATAAAATGAATTCCTTCAGTCAAAAACAAGTTCAAACTCCTTTGTCCTTCGTATATCTCAATTCTAAGTAGGTTCCATGCATAAAGCTCTTTAAATGACCTTGTAAGAGAAAGAAAAACAGGAATAGCCTTACTTTTGCGAGTTAAGAGGAAATTCGGATTTTTCCTTATAAACACCAATTCCTTCAGTCAAAACAAGTTTAAACTCCTTAGTCCTTCATATTTATCCATTCTGAGTAGGTTCCATGCATAAAGCTCTTTAAATGACCTTGTATGACAAAGAAAAACAGGAATAGCCTTACTTTTGCGAGTTAAGGCCAAATTGGTATTTTTGCTATAAAATGAATTCCTTCAGTCAAAACAAGTTTAAACTCCTTAGTCCTTCATATTTATCCATTCTGAGTAGGTTCCATGCATAAAGCTCTTTAAATGACCTTGTATGACAAAGAAAAACAGGAATAGCCTTACTTTTGCGAGTTAAGGCCAAATTGGTATTTTTGCTATAAAATGAATTCCTTCAGTCAAAACAAGTTTAAACTCCTTAGTCCTTCATATTTATCCATTCTGAGTAGGTTCCATGCATAAAGCTCTTTAAATGACCTTGTATGACAAAGAAAAACAGGAATAGCCTTACTTTTGCGAGTTAAGGCCAAATTGGTATTTTTGCTATAAAATGAATTCCTTCATTCAAAACAAGTTTAAACTCCTTAGTCCTTCATATTTATCCATTCTGAGTAGGTTCCATGCATAAAGCTCTTTAAATGACCTTGTATGACAAAGAAAAACAGGAATAGCCTTACTTTTGCGAGTTAAGGCCAAATTGGTATTTTTGCTATAAAATGAATTCCTTCAGTCAAAACAAGTTCAAACTCCTTTGTCCTTCGTATATCTCAATTCTAAGTAGGTTCCATGCATAAAGCTCTTTAAATGACCTTGTAAGAGAAAGAAAAACAGGAATAGCCTTACTTTTGCGAGTTAAGAGGAAATTCGGATTTTTCCTTATAAACACCAATTCCTTCAGTCAAAACAAGTTTAAACTCCTTAGTCCTTCATATTTATCCATTCTGAGTAGGTTCCATGCATAAAGCTCTTTAAATGACCTTGCATGACAAAGAAAAACAGGAATAGCCTTACTTTTGCGAGTTAAGGCCAAATTGGTATTTTTGCTATAAAATGAATTCCTTCAGTCAAAACAAGTTCAAACTCCTTTGTCCTTCGTATATCTCAATTCTAAGTAGGTTCCATGCATAAAGCTCTTTAAATGACCTTGTATGAAAAAGAAAAACAGGAATAGCCTTACTTTTGCGAGTTAAGACCAAATTGGTATTTTTGCTATAAAATGAATTCCTTCAGTCAAAACAAGTTCAAACTCATTTGTCCTTCATATATATCAATTCTAAGTAGGTTCCATGCAAAAAGCTCTTTAAATGACCTTGTATGACAAAGAAAAACAGGAATAGCCTTACTTATGCGAGTTAAGGCCAAATTGGTATTTTTGCTATAAAATGAATTCCTTCAGTCAAAACAAGTTCAAACTCCTTTGTCCTTCGTATATCTCAATTCTAAGTAGGTTCCATGCATAAAGTTCTTTAAATGACCTTGTAAGAGAAAGAAAAACAGGAATAGCCTTACTTTTGCGAGTTAAGACGAAATTCGGATTTTTCCTTATAAACACCAATTTCTTCAGTCAAAACAAGTTTAAACTCCTTAGTCCTTCATATTTATCCATTCTGAGTAGGTTCCATGCATAAAGCTCTTTAAATGACCTTGTATGACAAAGAAAAACAGGAATAGCCTTACTTTTGCGAGTTAAGGCCAAATTGGTATTTTTGCTATAAAATGAATTCCTTCATTCAAAACAAGTTTAAACTCCTTAGTCCTTCATATTTATCCATTCTGAGTAGGTTCCATGCATAAAGCTCTTTAAATGACCTTGTATGACAAAGAAAAACAGGAATAGCCTTACTTTTGCGAGTTAAGGCCAAATTGGTATTTTTGCTATAAAATGAATTCCTTCAGTCAAAACAAGTTCAAACTCCTTTGTCCTTCGTATATCTCAATTCTAAGTAGGTTCCATGCATAAAGCTCTTTAAATGACCTTGTAAGAGAAAGAAAAACAGGAATAGCCTTACTTTTGCGAGTTAAGAGGAAATTCGGATTTTTCCTTATAAACACCAATTCCTTCAGTCAAAACAAGTTTAAACTCCTTAGTCCTTCATATTTATCCATTCTGAGTAGGTTCCATGCATAAAGCTCTTTAAATGACCTTGTATGACAAAGAAAAACAGGAATAGCCTTACTTTTGCGAGTTAAGGCCAAATTGGTATTTTTGCTATAAAATGAATTCCTTCAGTCAAAACAAGTTCAAACTCCTTTGTCCTTCGTATATCTCAATTCTAAGTAGGTTCCATGCATAAAGCTCTTTAAATGACCTTGTATGAAAAAGAAAAACAGGAATAGCCTTACTTTTGCGAGATAAGGCCAAATTGGTATTTTTGCTATAAAATGAATTCTTTCAGTCAAAACAAGTTCAAACTCATTTGTCCTTCATATATATCAATTCTAAGTAGGTTCCATGTATAAAGCTCTTTAAATGACCTTGTATGACAAAGAAAAACAGGAATAGCCTTACTTTTGTGAGTTAAGGCCAAATTGGTATTTTTGCTATAAAATGAATTCCTTCAGTCAAAACAAGTTCAAACTCCTTTGTTCTTCGTATATCTCAATTCTAAGTAGGTTCCATGCATAAAGCTCTTTAAATGACCTTGTAAGAGAAAGAAAAACAGGAATAGCCTTACTTTTGCGAGTTAAGACAAAATTCGGATTTTTCCTTATAAACACCAATTCCTTCAGTCAAAACAAGTTTAAACTCCTTAGTCCTTCATATTTATCCATTCTGAGTAGGTTCCATGCATAAAGCTCTTTAAATGACCTTGTATGACAAAGAAAAACAGGAATAGCCTTACTTTTGCGAGTTAAGGCCAAATTGGTATTTTTGCTATAAAATGAATTCCTTCAGTCAAAACAAGTTTAAACTCCTTAGTCCTTCATATTTATCCATTCTGAGTAGGTTCCATGCATAAAGCTCTTTAAATGACCTTGTATGACAAAGAAAAACAGGAATAGCCTTACTTTTGCGAGTTAAGGCCAAATTGGTATTTTTGCTATAAAATGAATTCCTTCAGTCAAAACAAGTTCAAACTTATTTGTCCTTCATATATATCAATTCTAAGTAGGTTCCATGCATAAAGCTCTTTAAATGACCTTGTATGACAAAGAAAAACAGGAATAGCCTTACTTTTGCGAGTTAAGACGAAATTCGGATTTTTCCTTATAAACACCAATTCCTTCAGTCAAAACAAGTTTAAACTCCTTAGTCCTTCATATTTATCCATTCTGAGTAGGTTCCATGCATAAAGCTCTTTAAATGACCTTGTATGACAAAGAAAAACAGGAATAGCCTTACTTTTGCGAGATAAGGCCAAATTGGTATTTTTGCTATAAAATGAATTCCTTCAGTCAAAACAAGTTCAAACTCCTTTGTTCTTCGTATATCTCAATTCTAAGTAGGTTCCATGCATAAAGCTCTTTAAATGACCTTGTAAGAGAAAGAAAAACAGGAATAGCCTTACTTTTGCGAGTTAAGACGAAATTCGGATTTTTCCTTATAAACACCAATTCCTTCAGTCAAAACAAGTTTAAACTCCTTAGTCCTTCATATTTATCCATTCTGAGTAGGTTCCATGCATAAAGCTCTTTAAATGACCTTGTATGACAAAGAAAAACAGGAATAGCCTTACTTTTGCGAGTTAAGGCCAAATTGGTATTTTTGCTATAAAATGAATTCCTTCAGTCAAAACAAGTTTAAACTCCTTAGTCCTTCATATTTATCCATTCTGAGTAGGTTCCATGCATAAAGCTCTTTAAATGACCTTGTATGACAAAGAAAAACAGGAATAGCCTTACTTTTGCGAGATAAGGCCAAATTGGTATTTTTGCTATAAAATGAATTCCTTCAGTCAAAACAAGTTCAAACTCATTTGTCCTTCATATATATCAATTCTAAGTAGGTTCCATGTATAAAGCTCTTTAAATGACCATGTATGACAAAGAAAAACAGGAATAGCCTTACTTTTGCGAGTTAAGGCCAAATTGGTATTTTTGCTATAAAATTAATTCCTTCAGTCAAAACAAGTTCAAACTCCTTTGTCCTTCGTAGATCTCAATTCTAAGTAGGTTCCATGCATAAAGCTCTTTAAATGACCTTGTAAGAGAAAGAAAAACAGGAATAGCCTTACTTTTGCGAGTTAAGACGAAATTCGGATTTTTCCTTATAAACACCAATTCCTTCAGTCAAAACAAGTTTAAACTCCTTAGTCCTTCATATTTATCCATTCTGAGTAGGTTCCATGCATAAAGCTCTTTAAATGACCTTGTATGACAAAGAAAAACAGGAATAGCCTTACTTTTGCGAGATAAGGCCAAATTGGTATTTTTGCTATAAAATGAATTCCTTCAGTCAAAACAAGTTCAAACTCATTTGTCCTTCATATATATCAATTCTAAGTAGGTTCCATGTATAAAGCTCTTTAAATGACCTTGTATGACAAAGAAAAACAGGAATAGCCTTACTTTTGCGAGTTAAGACCAAATTGGTATTTTTGCTATAAAATGAATTCCTTCAGTCAAAACAAGTTCAAACTCATTTGTCCTTCATATATATCAATTCTAAGTAGGTTCCATGCAAAAAGCTCTTTAAATGACCTTGTATGACAAAGAAAAACAGGAATAGCCTTACTTATGCGAGTTAAGGCCAAATTGGTATTTTTGCTATAAAATGAATTCCTTCAGTCAAAACAAGTTCAAACTCCTTTGTCCTTCGTATATCTCAATTCTAAGTAGGTTCCATGCATAAAGCTCTTTAAATGACCTTGTAAGAGAAAGAAAAACAGGAATAGCCTTACTTTTGCGAGTTAAGACGAAATTTGGATTTTTCCTTATAAACACCAATTCCTTCATTCAAAACAAGTTTAAACTCCTTAGTCCTTCATATTTATCCATTCTGAGTAGGTTCCATGCATAAAGCTCTTTAAATGACCTTGTATGACAAAGAAAAACAGGAATAGCCTTACTTTTGCGAGTTAAGGCCAAATTGGTATTTTTGCTATAAAATGAATTCCTTCAGTCAAAACAAGTTCAAACTCCTTTGTCCTTCGTATATCTCAATTCTAAGTAGGTTCCATGCATAAAGCTCTTTAAATGACCTTGTAAGAGAAAGAAAAACAGGAATAGCCTTACTTTTGCGAGTTAAGAGGAAATTCGGATTTTTCCTTATAAACACCAATTCCTTCAGTCAAAACAAGTTTAAACTCCTTAGTCCTTCATATTTATCCATTCTGAGTAGGTTCCATGCATAAAGCTCTTTAAATGACCTTGTATGACAAAGAAAAACAGGAATAGCCTTACTTTTGCGAGTTAAGGCCAAATTGGTATTTTTGCTATAAAATGAATTCCTTCAGTCAAAACAAGTTTAAACTCCTTAGTCCTTCATATTTATCCATTCTGAGTAGGTTCCATGCATAAAGCTCTTTAAATGACCTTGTATGACAAAGAAAAACAGGAATAGCCTTACTTTTGCGAGTTAAGGCCAAATTGGTATTTTTGCTATAAAATGAATTCCTTCAGTCAAAACAAGTTTAAACTCCTTAGTCCTTCATATTTATCCATTCTGAGTAGGTTCCATGCATAAAGCTCTTTAAATGACCTTGTATGACAAAGAAAAACAGGAATAGCCTTACTTTTGCGAGTTAAGGCCAAATTGGTATTTTTGCTATAAAATGAATTCCTTCAGTCAAAACAAGTTCAAACTTATTTGTCCTTCATATATATCAATTCTAAGTAGGTTCCATGCATAAAGCTCTTTAAATGACCTTGTATGACAAAGAAAAACAGGAATAGCCTTACTTTTGCGAGTTAAGACGAAATTCGGATTTTTCCTTATAAACACCAATTCCTTCAGTCAAAACAAGTTTAAACTCCTTAGTCCTTCATATTTATCCATTCTGAGTAGGTTCCATGCATAAAGCTCTTTAAATGACCTTGTATGAAAAAGAAAAACAGGAATAGCCTTACTTTTGCGAGATAAGGCCAAATTGGTATTTTTGCTATAAAATGAATTCCTTCAGTCAAAACAAGTTCAAACTCATTTGTCCTTCATTTATATCAATTCTAAGTAGGTTCCATGTATAAAGCTCTTTAAATGACCTTGTATGACAAAGAAAAACAGGAATATTCTTACTTTTGCGAGTTAAGGCCAAATTGGTATTTTTGCTATAAAATGAATTCCTTCAGTCAAAACAAGTTCAAACTCATATGTCCTTCATATATATCAATTCTAAGTAGGTTCCATGCAAAAAGCTCTTTAAATGACCTTGTATGACAAAGAAAAACAGGAATAGCCTTACTTATGCGAGTTAAGGCCAAATTGGTATTTTTGCTATAAAATGAATTCCTTCAGTCAAAACAAGTTCAAACTCCTTTGTCCTTCGTATATCTCAATTCTAAGTAGGTTCCATGCATAAAGCTCTTTAAATGACCTTGTAAGAGAAAGAAAAACAGGAATAGCCTTACTTTTGCGAGTTAAGACGAAATTCGGATTTTTCCTTATAAACACCAATTCCTTCAGTCAAAACAAGTTTAAACTCCTTAGTCCTTCATATTTATCCATTCTGAGTAGGTTCCATGCATAAAGCTCTTTAAATGACCTTGTATGACAAAGAAAAACAGGAATAGCCTTACTTTTGCGAGTGAAGGCCAAATTGGTATTTTTGCTATAAAATGAATTCCTTCAGTCAAAACAAGTTCAAACTTATTTGTCCTTCATATATATCAATTCTAAGTAGGTTCCATGCATAAAGCTCTTTAAATGACCTTGTATGACAAAGAAAAACAGGAATAGCCTTACTTTTGCGAGTTAGACGAAATTCGGATTTTTCCTTATAAACACCAATTCCTTCAGTCAAAACAAGTTTAAACTCCTTAGTCCTTCATATTTATCCATTCTGAGTAGGTTCCATGCATAAAGCTCTTTAAATGACCTTGTATGACAAAGAAAAACAGGAATAGCCTTACTTTTGCGAGTTAAGGCCAAATTGGTATTTTTGCTATAAAATGAATTCCTTCAGTCAAAACAAGTTCAAACTCCTTTGTCCTTCGTATATCTCAATTCTAAGTAGGTTCCATGCATAAAGCTCTTTAAATGACCTTGTAAGAGAAAGAAAAACAGGAATAGCCTTACTTTTGCGAGTTAAGACGAAATTCGGATTTTTCCTTATAAACACCAATTCCTTCAGTCAAAACAAGTTTAAACTCCTTAGTCCTTCATATTTATCCATTCTGAGTAGGTTCCATGCATAAAGCTCTTTAAATGACCTTGTATGACAAAGAAAAACAGGAATAGCCTTACTTTTGCGAGTTAAGGCCAAATTGGTATTTTTGCTATAAAATGAATTCCTTCAGTAAAAACAAGTTCAAACTCATTTGTCCTTCATATATATCAATTCTAAGTAGGTTCCATGCAAAAGGCTCTTTAAATGACCTTGTATGACAAAGAAAAACAGGAATAGCCTTACTTTTGCGAGTTAAGGCCAAATTGGTATTTTTGCTATAAAATGAATTCCTTCAGTCAAAAACAAGTTCAAACTCCTTTGTCCTTCGTATATCTCAATTCTAAGTAGGTTCCATGCATAAAGCTCTTTAAATGACCTTGTAAGAGAAAGAAAAACAGGAATAGCCTTACTTTTGCGAGTTAAGACGAAATTCGGATTTTTCCTTATAAACACCAATTCCTTCATTCAAAACAAGTTTAAACTCCTTAGTCCTTCATATTTATCCATTCTGAGTAGGTTCCATGCATAAAGCTCTTTAAATGACCTTGTATGACAAAGAAAAACAGGAATAGCCTTACTTTTGCGAGTTAAGGCCAAATTGGTATTTTTGCTATAAAATGAATTCCTTCAGTCAAAACAAGTTCAAACTCCTTTGTCCTTCGTATATGTCAATTCTAAGTAGGTTCCATGCATAAAGCTCTTTAAATGACCTTGTATGAAAAAGAAAAACAGGAATAGCCTTACTTTTGCGAGATAAGGCCAAATTGGTATTTTTGCTATAAAATGAATTCTTTCAGTCAAAACAAGTTCAAATTCATTTGTCCTTCATATATATCAATTCTAAGTAGGTTCCATGTATAAAGCTCTTTAAATGACCTTGTATGACAAAGAAAAACAGGAATAGCCATACTTTTGTGAGTTAAGGCCAAATTGGTATTTTTGCTATAAAATGAATTCCTTCAGTCAAAACAAGTTCAAACTCCTTTGTTCTTCGTATATCTCAATTCTAAGTAGGTTCCATGCATAAAGCTCTTTAAATGACCTTGTAAGAGAAAGAATAACAGGAATAGCCTTACTTTTGCGAGTTAAGACGAAATTCGGATTTTTCCTTATAAACACCAATTCCTTCAGTCAAAACAAGTTTAAACTCCTTAGTCCTTCATATTTATCCATTCTGAGTAGGTTCCATGCATAAAGCTCTTTAAATGACCTTGTATGACAAAGAAAAACAGGAATAGCCTTACTTTTGCGAGTTAAGGCCAAATTGGTATTTTTGCTATAAAATGAATTCCTTCAGTCAAAACAAGTTTAAACTCCTTAGTCCTTCATATTTATCCATTCTGAGTAGGTTCCATGCATAAAGCTCTTTAAATGACCTTGTATGACAAAGAAAAACAGGAATAGCCTTACTTTTGCGAGTTAAGGCCAAATTGGTATTTTTGCTATAAAATGAATTACTTCAGTCAAAACAAGTTTAAACTCCTTAGTCCTTCATATTTATCCATTCTGAGTAGGTTCCATGCATAAAGCTCTTTAAATGACCTTGTATGACAAAGAAAAACAGGAATAGCCTTACTTTTGCGAGTTAAGGCCAAATTGGTATTTTTGCTATAAAATGAATTCCTTCAGTCAAAACAAGTTCAAACTTATTTGTCCTTCATATATATCAATTCTAAGTAGGTTCCATGCATAAAGCTCTTTAAATGACCTTGTATGACAAAGAAAAACAGGAATAGCCTTACTTTTGCGAGTTAAGACGAAATTCGGATTTTTCCTTATAAACACCAATTCCTTCAGTCAAAACAAGTTTAAACTCCTTAGTCCTTCATATTTATCCATTCTGAGTAGGTTCCATGCATAAAGCTCTTTAAATGACCTTGTATGAAAAAGAAAAACAGGAATAGCCTTACTTTTGCGAGATAAGGCCAAATTGGTATTTTTGCTATAAAATGAATTCCTTCAGTCAAAACAAGTTCAAACTCATTTGTCCTTCATATATATCAATTCTAAGTAGGTTCCATGTATAAAGCTCTTTAAATGACCTTGTATGACAAAGAAAAACAGGAATATTCTTACTTTTGCGAGTTAAGGCCAAATTGGTATTTTTGCTATAAAATGAATTCCTTCAGTCAAAACAAGTTCAAACTCATATGTCCTTCATATATATCAATTCTAAGTAGGTTCCATGCAAAAAGCTCTTTAAACGACCTTGTATGACAAAGAAAAACAGGAATAGCCTTACTTATGCGAGTTAAGGCCAAATTGGTATTTTTGCTATAAAATGAATTCCTTCAGTCAAAACAAGTTCAAACTCCTTTGTCCTTCGTATATCTCAATTCTAAGTAGGTTCCATGCATAAAGCTCTTTAAATGACCTTGTAAGAGAAAGAAAAACAGGAATAGCCTTACTTTTGCGAGTTAAGACGAAATTCGGATTTTTCCTTATAAACACCAATTCCTTCAGTCAAAACAAGTTTAAACTCCTTAGTCCTTCATATTTATCCATTCTGAGTAGGTTCCATGCATAAAGCTCTTTAAATGACCTTGTATGACAAAGAAAAACAGGAATAGCCTTACTTTTGCGAGTGAAGGCCAAATTGGTATTTTTGCTATAAAATGAATTCCTTCAGTCAAAACAAGTTCAAACTTATTTGTCCTTCATATATATCAATTCTAAGTAGGTTCCATGCATAAAGCTCTTTAAATGACCTTGTATGACAAAGAAAAACAGGAATAGCCTTACTTTTGCGAGTTAGACGAAATTCGGATTTTTCCTTATAAACACCAATTCCTTCAGTCAAAACAAGTTTAAACTCCATAGTCCTTCATATTTATCCATTCTGAGTAGGTTCCATGCATAAAGCTCTTTAAATGACCTTGTATGACAAAGAAAAACAGGAATAGCCTTACTTTTGCGAGTTAGACGAAATTCGGATTTTTCCTTATAAACACCAATTCCTTCAGTCAAAACAAGTTTAAACTCCTTAGTCCTTCATATTTATCCATTCTGAGTAGGTTCCATGCATAAAGCTCTTTAAATGACCTTGTATGACAAAGAAAAACAGGAATAGCCTTACTTTTGCGAGTTAAGGCCAAATTGGTATTTTTGCTATAAAATGAATTCCTTCATTCAAAACAAGTTTAAACTCCTTAGTCCTTCATATTTATCCATTCTGAGTAGGTTCCATGCATAAAGCTCTTTAAATGACCTTGTATGACAAAGAAAAACAGGAATAGCCTTACTTTTGCGAGTTAAGACGAAATTCGGATTTTTCCTTATAAACACCAATTCCTTCAGTCAAAACAAGTTTAAACTCCTTAGTCCTTCATATTTATCCATTCTGAGTAGGTTCCATGCATAAAGCTCTTTAAATGACCTTGTATGACAAAGAAAAACAGGAATAGCCTTACTTTTGCGAGATAAGGCCAAATTGGTATTTTTGCTATAAAATGAATTCCTTCAGTCAAAACAAGTTCAAACTCATTTGTCCTTCATATATATAAATTCTAAGTAGGTTCCATGTATAAAGCTCTTTAAATGACCTTGTATGACAAAGAAAAACAGGAATAGCCTTACTTTTGCGAGTTAAGGCCAAATTGGTATTTTTGCTATAAAATGAATTCCTTCAGTCAAAACAAGTTCAAACTAATTTGTCCTTCATATATATCAATTCTAAGTAGGTTCCATGCAAAAAGCTCTTTAAATGACCTTGTATGACAAAGAAAAACAGGAATAGCCTTACTTATGCGAGTTAAGGCCAAATTGGTATTTTTGCTATAAAATGAATTCCTTCAGTCAAAACAAGTTCAAACTCCTTTGTCCTTCGTATATCTCAATTCTAAGTAGGTTCCATGCATAAAGCTCTTTAAATGACCTTGTAAGAGAAAGAATAACAGGAATAGCCTTACTTTTGCGAGTTAAGACGAAATTCGGATTTTTCCTTATAAACACCAATTCCTTCAGTCAAAACAAGTTTAAACTCCTTGGTCCTTCATATTTATCCATTCTGAGTAGGTTCCATGCATAAAGCTCTTTAAATGACCTTGTATGACAAAGAAAAACAGGAATAGCCTTACTTTTGCGAGATAAGGCCAAATTGGTATTTTTGCTATAAAATGAATTCCTTCAGTCAAAACAAGTTCAAACTCATTTGTCCTTCATATATATCAATTCTAAGTAGGTTCCATGTATAAAGCTCTTTAAATGACCTTGTATGACAAAGAAAAACAGGAATAGCCTTACTTTTGCGAGTTAAGGCCAAATTGGTATTTTTGCTATAAAATGAATTCCTTCAGTCAAAACAAGTTCAAACTCATTTGTCCTTCATATATATCAATTCTAAGTAGGTTCCATGCAAAAAGCTCTTTAAATGACCTTGTATGACAAAGAAAAACAGGAATAGCCTTACTTTTGCGAGTTAAGGCCAAATTGGTATTTTTGCTATAAAATGAATTCCTTCAGTCAAAACAAGTTCAAACTCCTTTGTCCTTCGTATATCTCAATTCTAAGTAGGTTCCATGCATAAAGCTCTTTAAATGACCTTGTAAGAGAAAGAAAAACAGGAATAGCCTTACTTTTGCGAGTTAAGACGAAATTCGGATTTTTCCTTATAAACACCAATTCCTTCAGTCAAAACAAGTTTAAACTCCTTAGTCCTTCATATTTATCCATTCTGAGTAGGTTCCATGCATAAAGCTCTTTAAATGACCTTGTATGACAAAGAAAAACAGGAATAGCCTTACTTTTGCGAGTTAAGGCCAAATTGGTATTTTTGCTATAAAATGAATTCCTTCAGTCAAAACAAGTTCAAACTCCTTTGTCCTTCGTATATCTAAATTCTAAGTAGGTTCCATGCATAAAGCTCTTTAAATGACCTTGTAAGAGAAAGAAAAACAGGAATAGCCTTTCTTTTGCGAGTTAAGACGAAATTCGGATTTTTCCTTATAAACACCAATTCCTTCAGTCAAAACAAGTTTAAACTCCTTAGTCCTTCATATTTATCCATTCTGAGTAGGTTCCATGCATAAAGCTCTTTAAATGACCTTGTATGACAAAGAAAAACAGGAATAGCCTTACTTTTGCGAGTTAAGGCCAAATTGGTATTTTTGCTATAAAATGAATTCCTTCATTCAAAACAAGTTTAAACTCCTTAGTCCTTCATATTTATCCATTCTGAGTAGGTTCCATGCATAAAGCTCTTTAAATGACCTTGTAAGAGAAAGAAAAACAGGAATAGCCTTACTTTTGCGAGTTAAGACGAAATTCGGATTTTTCCTTATAAACACCAATTCCTTCAGTCAAAACAAGTTTAAACTCCTTAGTCCTTCATATTTATCCATTCTGAGTAGGTTCCATGCATAAAGCTCTTTAAATGACCTTGTATGACAAAGAAAAACAGGAATAGCCTTACTTTTGCGAGTTAAGGCCAAATTGGTATTTTTGCTATAAAATGAATTCCTTCAGTCAAAACAAGTTCAAACTCATTTGTCCTTCATATATATCAATTCTAAGTAGGTTCCATGCAAAAAGCTCTTTAAATGACC
Source organism: Odontesthes bonariensis (assembly GCF_027942865.1). NCBI lineage: Eukaryota > Metazoa > Chordata > Actinopteri > Atheriniformes > Atherinopsidae > Odontesthes > Odontesthes bonariensis. The sequence continues at coordinate 40,892,340 of NC_134507.1, forward strand.
TTGTATGACAAAGAAAAACAGGAATAGCCTTACTTTTGCGAGTTAAGGCCAAATTGGTATTTTTGCTATAAAATGAATTCCTTCAGTCAAAACAAGTTCAAACTCCTTTGTCCTTCGTATATCTCTATTCTAAGTAGGTTCCATGCATAAAGCTCTTTAAATGACCTTGTAAGAGAAAGAAAAACAGGAATAGCCTTACTTTTGCGAGTTAAGACGAACTTCGGATTTTTCCTTATAAACACCAATTCCTTCAGTCAAAACAAGTTTAAACTCCTTAGTCCTTCATATTTATCCATTCTGAGTAGGTTCCATGCATAAAGCTCTTTAAATGACCTTGTATGACAAAGAAAAACAGGAATAGCCTTACTTTTGCGAGTTAAGGCCAAATTGGTATTTTTGCTATAAAATGAATTCCTTCAGTCAAAACAAGTTTAAACTCCTTAGTCCTTCATATTTATCCATTCTGAGTAGGTTCCATGCATAAAGCTCTTTAAATGACCTTGTATGACAAAGAAAAACAGGAATAGCCTTACTTTTGCGAGTTAAGGCCAAATTGGTATTTTTGCTATAAAATGAATTCCTTCAGTCAAAACAAGTTTAAACTCCTTAGTCCTTCATATTTATCCATTCTGAGTAGGTTCCATGCATAAAGCTCTTTAAATGACCTTGTATGACAAAGAAAAACAGGAATAGCCTTACTTTTGCGAGTTAAGGCCAAATTGGTATTTTTGCTATAAAATGAATTCCTTCAGTCAAAACAAGTTTAAACTCCTTAGTCCTTCATATCTATCCATTCTGAGTAGGTTCCATGCATAAAGCTCTTTAAATGACCTTGTATGACAAAGAAAAACAGGAATAGCCTTACTTTTGCGAGTTAAGGCCAAATTGGTATTTTTGCTATAAAATGAATTCCTTCAGTCAAAACAAGTTCAAACTTATTTGTCCTTCATATATATCAATTCTAAGTAGGTTCCATGCATAAAGCTCTTTAAATGACCTTGTATGACAAAGAAAAACAGGAATAGCCTTACTTTTGCGAGTTAAGACGAAATTCGGATTTTTCCTTATAAACACCAATTCCTTCAGTCAAAACAAGTTTAAACTCCTTAGTCCTTCATATTTATCCATTCTGAGTAGGTTCCATGCATAAAGCTCTTTAAATGACCTTGTATGACAAAGAAAAACAGGAATAGCCTTACTTTTGCGAGATAAGGCCAAATTGGTATTTTTGCTATAAAATGAATTCCTTCAGTCAAAACAAGTTCAAACTCATTTGTCCTTCATATATATCAATTCTAAGTAGGTTCCATATATAAAGCTCTTTAAATGACCTTGGATGACAAAGAAAAACAGGAATAGCCTTACTTTTGCGAGTTAAGGCCAAATTGGTATTTTTGCTATAAAATTAATTCCTTCAGTCAAAACAAGTTCAAACTCCTTTGTCCTTCGTAGATCTCAATTCTAAGTAGGTTCCATGCATAAAGCTCTTTAAATGACCTTGTAAGAGAAAGAAAAACAGGAATAGCCTTACTTTTGCGAGTTAAGACGAAATTCGGATTTTTCCTTATTAACACCAATTCCTTCAGTCAAAACAAGTTTAAACTCCTTAGTCCTTCATATTTATCCATTCTGAGTAGGTTCCATGCATAAAGCTCTTTAAATGACCTTGTATGACAAAGAAAAACAGGAATAGCCTTACTTTTGCGAGTTAAGGCCAAATTGGTATTTTTGCTATAAAATGAATTCCTTCAGTCAAAACAAGTTTAAACTCCTTTGTCCTTCGTATATCTCAATTCTAAGTAGGTTCCATGCATAAAGCTCTTTAAATGACCTTGTATGAAAAAGAAAAACAGGAATAGCCTTACTTTTGCGAGATAAGGCCAAATTGGTATTTTTGCTATAAAATGAATTCTTTCAGTCAAAACAAGTTCAAACTCATTTGTCCTTCATATATATCAATTCTAAGTAGGTTCCATGTATAAAGCTCTTTAAATGACCTTGTATGACAAAGAAAAACAGGAATAGCCTTACTTTTGTGAGTTAAGGCCAAATTGGTATTTTTGCTATAAAAAGAATTCCTTCAGTCAAAACAAGTTCAAACTCCTTTGTTCTTCGTATATCTCAATTCTAAGTAGGTTCCATGCATAAAGCTCTTTAAATGACCTTGTAAGAGAAAGAAAAACAGGAATAGCCTTACTTCTGCGAGTTAAGACGAAATTCGGATTTTTCCTTATAAACACCAATTCCTTCAGTCAAAACAAGTTTAAACTCCTTAGTCCTTCATATTTATCCATTCTGAGTAGGTTCCATGCATAAAGCTCTTTAAATGACCTTGTATGACAAAGAAAAACAGGAATAGCCTTACTTTTGCGATTTAAGGCCAAATTGGTATTTTTGCTATAAAATGAATTCCTTCAGTCAAAACAAGTTTAAACTCCTTAGTCCTTCATATTTATCCATTCTGAGTAGGTTCCATGCATAAAGCTCTTTAAATGACCTTGTATGACAAAGAAAAACAGGAATAGCCTTACTTTTGCGAGTTAAGGCCAAATTGGTATTTTTGCTATAAAATGAATTCCTTCAGTCAAAACAAGTTTAAACTCCTTAGTCCTTCATATTTATCCATTCTGAGTAGGTTCCATGCATAAAGCTCTTTAAATGACCTTGTATGACAAAGAAAAACAGGAATAGCCTTACTTTTGCGAGTTAAGGCCAAATTGGTATTTTTGCTATAAAATTAATTCCTTCAGTCAAAACAAGTTCAAACTTATTTGTCCTTCGTAGATCTCAATTCTAAGTAGGTTCCATGCATAAAGCTCTTTAAATGACCTTGTAAGAGAAAGAAAAACAGGAATAGCCTCACTTTTGCGAGTTAAGACGAAATTCGGATTTTTCCTTATAAACACCAATTCCTTCAGTCAAAACAAGTTTAAACTCCTTAGTCCTTCATATTTATCCATTCTGAGTAGGTTCCATGCATAAAGTTCTTTAAATGACCTTGTATGACAAAGAAAAACAGGAATAGCCTTACTTTTGCGAGTTAAGGCCAAATTGGTATTTTTGCTATAAAATGAATTCCTTCAGTCAAAACAAGTTTAAACTCCTTAGTCCTTCATATTTATCCATTCTGAGTAGGTTCCATGCATAAAGCTCTTTAAATGACCTTGTATGACAAAGAAAAACAGGAATAGCCTTACTTATGCGAGTTAAGGCCAAATTGGTATTTTTGCTATAAAATGAATTCCTTCAGTCAAAACAAGTTCAAACTCCTTTGTCCTTCGTATATCTCAATTCTAAGTAGGTTCCATGCATAAAGCTCTTTAAATGACCTTGTAAGAGAAAGAAAAACAGGAATAGCCTTACTTTTGCGAGTTAAGACGAAATTCGGATTTTTCCTTATAAACACCAATTCCTTCATTCAAAACAAGTTTAAACTCCTTAGTCCTTCATATTTATCCATTCTGAGTAGGTTCCATGCATAAAGCTCTTTAAATGACCTTGTATGACAAAGAAAAACAGGAATAGCCTTACTTTTGCGAGTTAAGGCCAAATTGGTATTTTTGCTATAAAATGAATTCCTTCAGTCAAAACAAGTTCAAACTCCTTTGTCCTTCGTATATCTCATTTCTAAGTAGGTTCCATGCATAAAGCTCTTTAAATGACCTTGTAAGAGAAAGAAAAACAGGAATAGCCTTACTTTTGCGAGATAAGGCCAAATTGGTATTTTTGCTATAAAATGAATTCCTTCAGTCAAAACAAGTTCAAACTCATTTGTCCTTCATATTTATCCATTCTGAGTAGGTTCCATGCATAAAGCTCTTTAAATGACCTTGTATGACAAAGAAAAACAGGAATAGCCTTACTTTTGCGAGTTAAGGCCAAATTGGTATTTTTGCTATAAAATGAATTCCTTCAGTCAAAACAAGTTCAAACTCCTTTGTCCTTCGTATATCTCAATTCTAAGTAGGTTCCATGCATAAAGCTCTTTAAATGTCCTTGTAAGAGAAATAAAAACAGGAATAGCCTTACTTTTGCGAGTTAAGAGGAAATTCGGATTTTTCCTTATAAACACCAATTCCTTCAGTCAAAACAAGTTTAAACTCCTTAGTCCTTCATATTTATCCATTCTGAGTAGGTTCCATGCATAAAGCTCTTTAAATGACCTTGTATGACAAAGAAAAACAGGAATAGCCTTACTTTTGCGAGTTAAGCCCAAATTGGTATTTTTGCTATAAAATGAATTCCTTCAATCAAAACAAGTTCAAACTCCTTTGTCCTTCGTATATGTCAATTCTAAGTAGGTTCCATGCATAAAGCTCTTTAAATGACCTTGTATGAAAAAGAAAAACAGGAATAGCCTTACTTTTGCGAGATAAGGCCAAATTGGTATTTTTGCTATAAAATGAATTCTTTCAGTCAAAACAAGTTCAAACTCATTTGTCCTTCATATATATCAATTCTAAGTAGGTTCCATGTATAAAGCTCTTTAAATGACCTTGTATGACAAAGAAAAACAGGAATAGCCTTACTTTTGCGAGTTAAGGCCAAATTGGTATTTTTGCTATAAAATTAATTCCTTCAGTCAAAACAAGTTCAAACTCCTTTGTCCTTCGTAGATCTCAATTCTAAGTAGGTTCCATGCATAAAGCTCTTTAAATGACCTTGTAAGAGAAAGAAAAACAGGAATAGCCTTACTTTTGCGAGTTAAGACGAAATTCGGATTTTTCCTTATAAACACCAATTCCTTCAGTCAAAACAAGTTTAAACTCCTTAGTCCTTCATATTTATCCATTCTGAGTAGGTTCCATGCATAAAGCTCTTTAAATGACCTTGTATGACAAAGAAAAACAGGAATAGCCTTACTTTTGCGAGTTAAGGCCAAATTGGTATTTTTGCTATAAAATGAATTCCTTCAGTCAAAACAAGTTCAAACTCCTTTGTCCTTCGTATATCTCAATTCTAAGTAGGTTCCATGCATAAAGCTCTTTAAATGACCTTGTATGAAAAAGAAAAACAGGAATAGCCTTACTTTTGCGAGATAAGGCCAAATTGGTATTTTTGCTATAAAATGAATTCTTTCAGTCAAAACAAGTTCAAACTCATTTGTCCTTCATATATATCAATTCTAAGTAGGTTCCATGTATAAAGCTCTTTAAATGACCTTGTATGACAAAGAAAAACAGGAATAGCCTTACTTTTGTGAGTTAAGGCCAAATTGGTATTTTTGCTATAAAATGAATTCCTTCAGTCAAAACAAGTTCAAACTCCTTTGTTCTTCGTATATCTCAATTCTAAGTAGGTTCCATGCATAAAGCTCTTTAAATGACCTTGTAAGAGAAAGAAAAACAGGAATAGCCTTACTTTTGCGAGTTAAGACGAAATTCGGATTTTTCCTTATAAACACCAATTCCTTCAGTCAAAACAAGTTTAAACTCCTTAGTCCTTCATATTTATCCATTCTGAGTAGGTTCCATGCATAAAGCTCTTTAAATGACCTTGTATGACAAAGAAAAACAGGAATAGCCTTACTTTTGCGAGTTAAGGCCAAATTGGTATTTTTGCTATAAAATGAATTCCTTCAGTCAAAACAAGTTTAAACTCCTTAGTCCTTCATATTTATCCATTCTGAGTAGGTTCCATGCATAAAGCTCTTTAAATGACCTTGTATGACAAAGAAAAACAGGAATAGCCTTACTTTTGCGAGTTAAGGCCAAATTGGTATTTTTGCTATAAAATGAATTCCTTCAGTCAAAACAAGTTTAAACTCCTTAGTCCTTCATATTTATCCATTCTGAGTAGGTTCCATGCATAAAGCTCTTTAAATGACCTTGTATGACAAAGAAAAACAGGAATAGCCTTACTTTTGCGAGTTAAGGCCAAATTGGTATTTTTGCTATAAAATTAATTCCTTCAGTCAAAACAAGTTCAAACTTATTTGTCCTTCGTAGATCTCAATTCTAAGTAGGTTCCATGCATAAAGCTCTTTAAATGACCTTGTAAGAGAAAGAAAAACAGGAATAGCCTCACTTTTGCGAGTTAAGACGAAATTCGGATTTTTCCTTATAAACACCAATTCCTTCAGTCAAAACAAGTTTAAACTCCTTAGTCCTTCATATTTATCCATTCTGAGTAGGTTCCATGCATAAAGTTCTTTAAATGACCTTGTATGACAAAGAAAAACAGGAATAGCCTTACTTTTGCGAGTTAAGGCCAAATTGGTATTTTTGCTATAAAATGAATTCCTTCAGTCAAAACAAGTTTAAACTCCTTAGTCCTTCATATTTATCCATTCTGAGTAGGTTCCATGCATAAAGCTCTTTAAATGACCTTGTATGACAAAGAAAAACAGGAATAGCCTTACTTTTGCGAGTTAAGGCCAAATTGGTATTTTTGCTATAAAATGAATTCCTTCAGTCAAAACAAGTTTAAACTCCTTAGTCCTTCATATTTATCCATTCTGAGTAGGTTCCATGCATAAAGCTCTTTAAATGACCTTGTATGACAAAGAAAAACAGGAATAGCCTTACTTATGCGAGTTAAGGCCAAATTGGTATTTTTGCTATAAAATGAATTCCTTCAGTCAAAACAAGTTCAAACTCCTTTGTCCTTCGTATATCTCAATTCTAAGTAGGTTCCATGCATAAAGCTCTTTAAATGACCTTGTAAGAGAAAGAAAAACAGGAATAGCCTTACTTTTGCGAGTTAAGACGAAATTCGGATTTTTCCTTATAAACACCAATTCCTTCATTCAAAACAAGTTTAAACTCCTTAGTCCTTCATATTTATCCATTCTGAGTAGGTTCCATGCATAAAGCTCTTTAAATGACCTTGTATGACAAAGAAAAACAGGAATAGCCTTACTTTTGCGAGTTAAGGCCAAATTGGTATTTTTGCTATAAAATGAATTCCTTCAGTCAAAACAAGTTCAAACTCCTTTGTCCTTCGTATATCTCAATTCTAAGTAGGTTCCATGCATAAAGCTCTTTAAATGACCTTGTAAGAGAAAGAAAAACAGGAATAGCCTTACTTTTGCGAGTTAAGAGGAAATTCGGATTTTTCCTTATAAACACCAATTCCTTCAGTCAAAACAAGTTTAAACTCCTTAGTCCTTCATATTTATCCATTCTGAGTAGGTTCCATGCATAAAGCTCTTTAAATGACCTTGTATGACAAAGAAAAACAGGAATAGCCTTACTTTTGCGAGTTAAGGCCAAATTGGTATTTTTGCTATAAAATGAATTCCTTCAGTCAAAACAAGTTTAAACTCCTTAGTCCTTCATATTTATCCATTCTGAGTAGGTTCCATGCATAAAGCTCTTTAAATGACCTTGTATGACAAAGAAAAACAGGAATAGCCTTACTTTTGCGAGTTAAGGCCAAATTGGTATTTTTGCTATAAAATGAATTCCTTCAGTCAAAACAAGTTTAAACTCCTTAGTCCTTCATATTTATCCATTCTGAGTAGGTTCCATGCATAAAGCTCTTTAAATGACCTTGTATGACAAAGAAAAACAGGAATAGCCTTACTTTTGCGAGTTAAGGCCAAATTGGTATTTTTGCTATAAAATGAATTCCTTCAGTCAAAACAAGTTCAAACTTATTTGTCCTTCATATATTTCAATTCTAAGTAGGTTCCATGCATAAAGCTCTTTAAATGACCTTGTATGACAAAGAAAAACAGGAATAGCCTTACTTTTGCGAGTTAAGACGAAATTCGGATTTTTCCTTATAAACACCAATTCCTTCAGTCAAAACAAGTTTAAACTCCTTAGTCCTTCATATTTATCCATTCTGAGTAGGTTCCATGCATAAAGCTCTTTAAATGACCTTGTATGAAAAAGAAAAACAGGAATAGCCTTACTTTTGCGAGATAAGGCCAAATTGGTATTTTTGCTATAAAATGAATTCCTTCAGTCAAAACAAGTTCAAACTCATTTGTCCTTCATATATATCAATTCTAAGTAGGTTCCATGTATAAAGCTCTTTAAATGACCTTGTATGACAAAGAAAAACAGGAATATTCTTACTTTTGCGAGTTAAGGCCAAATTGGTATTTTTGCTATAAAATGAATTCCTTCAGTCAAAACAAGTTCAAACTCATATGTCCTTCATATATATCAATTCTAAGTAGGTTCCATGCAAAAATCTCTTTAAATGACCTTGTATGACAAAGAAAAACAGGAATAGCCTTACTTATGCGAGTTAAGGCCAAATTGGTATTTTTGCTATAAAATGAATTCCTTCAGTCAAAACAAGTTCAAACTCCTTTGTCCTTCGTATATCTCAATTCTAAGTAGGTTCCATGCATAAAGCTCTTTAAATGACCTTGTAAGAGAAAGAAAAACAGGAATAGCCTTACTTTTGCGAGTTAAGACGAAATTCGGATTTTTCCTTATAAACACCAATTCCTTCAGTCAAAACAAGTTTAAACTCCTTAGTCCTTCATATTTATCCATTCTGAGTAGGTTCCATGCATAAAGCTCTTTAAATGACCTTGTATGACAAAGAAAAACAGGAATAGCCTTACTTTTGCGAGTGAAGGCCAAATTGGTATTTTTGCTATAAAATGAATTCCTTCAGTCAAAACAAGTTCAAACTTATTTGTCCTTCATATATATCAATTCTAAGTAGGTTCCATGCATAAAGCTCTTTAAATGACCTTGTATGACAAAGAAAAACAGGAATAGCCTTACTTTTGCGAGTTAGACGAAATTCGGATTTTTCCTTATAAACACCAATTCCTTCAGTCAAAACAAGTTTAAACTCCTTAGTCCTTCATATTTATCCATTCTGAGTAGGTTCCATGCATAAAGCTCTTTAAATGACCTTGTATGACAAAGAAAAACAGGAATAGCCTTACTTTTGCGAGTGAAGGCCAAATTGGTATTTTTGCTATAAAATGAATTCCTTCAGTCAAAACAAGTTCAAACTTATTTGTCCTTCATATATATCAATTCTAAGTAGGTTCCATGCATAAAGCTCTTTAAATGACCTTGTATGACAAAGACAAACAGGAATAGCCTTACTTTTGCGAGTTAGACGAAATTCGGATTTTTCCTTATAAACACCAATTCCTTCAGTCAAAACAAGTTTAAACTCCTTAGTCCTTCATATTTATCCATTCTGAGTAGGTTCCATGCATAAAGCTCTTTAAATGACCTTGTATGACAAAGAAAAACAGGAATAGCCTTACTTTTGCGAGTTAAGGCCAAATTGGTATTTTTGCTATAAAATGAATTCCTTCAGTCAAAACAAGTTCAAACTCCTTTGTCCTTCGTATATCTCAATTCTAAGTAGGTTCCATGCATAAAGCTCTTTAAATGACCTTGTAAGAGAAAGAAAAACAGGAATAGCCTTACTTTTGCGAGTTAAGACGAAATTCGGATTTTTCCTTATAAACACCAATTCCTTCAGTCAAAACAAGTTTAAACTCCTTAGTCCTTCATATTTATCCATTCTGAGTAGGTTCCATGCATAAAGCTCTTTAAATGACCTTGTATGACAAAGAAAAACAGGAATAGCCTTACTTTTGCGAGTTAAGGCCAAATTGGTATTTTTGCTATAAAATGAATTCCTTCAGTAAAAACAAGTTCAAACTCATTTGTCCTTCATATATATCAATTCTAAGTAGGTTCCATGCAAAAAGCTCTTTAAATGACCTTGTATGACAAAGAAAAACAGGAATAGCCTTACTTTTGCGAGTTAAGGCCAAATTGGTATTTTTGCTATAAAATGAATTCCTTCAGTCAAAAACAAGTTCAAACTCCTTTGTCCTTCGTATATCTCAATTCTAAGTAGGTTCCATGCATAAAGCTCTTTAAATGACCTTGTAAGAGAAAGAAAAACAGGAATAGCCTTACTTTTGCGAGTTAAGACGAAATTCGGATTTTTCCTTATAAACACCAATTCCTTCATTCAAAACAAGTTTAAACTCCTTAGTCCTTCATATTTATCCATTCTGAGTAGGTTCCATGCATAAAGCTCTTTAAATGACCTTGTATGACAAAGAAAAACAGGAATAGCCTTACTTTTGCGAGTTAAGGCCAAATTGGTATTTTTGCTATAAAATGAATTCCTTCAGTCAAAACAAGTTCAAACTCCTTTGTCCTTCGTATATCTCAATTCTAAGTAGGTTCCATGCATAAAGCTCTTTAAATGACCTTGTAAGAGAAAGAAAAACAGGAATAGCCTTACTTTTGCGAGTTAAGAGGAAATTCGGATTTTTCCTTATAAACACCAATTCCTTCAGTCAAAACAAGTTTAAACTCCTTAGTCCTTCATATTTATCCATTCTGAGTAGGTTCCATGCATAAAGCTCTTTAAATGACCTTGTATGACAAAGAAAAACAGGAATAGCCTTACTTTTGCGAGTTAAGGCCAAATTGGTATTTTTGCTATAAAATGAATTCCTTCAGTCAAAACAAGTTCAAACTCCTTTGTCCTTCGTATATGTCAATTCTAAGTAGGTTCCATGCATAAAGCTCTTTAAATGACCTTGTATGAAAAAGAAAAACAGGAATAGCCTTACTTTTGCGAGATAAGGCCAAATTGGTATTTTTGCTATAAAATGAATTCTTTCAGTCAAAACAAGTTCAAACTCATTTGTCCTTCATATATATCAATTCTAAGTAGGTTCCATGTATAAAGCTCTTTAAATGACCTTGTATGACAAAGAAAAACAGGAATAGCCTTACTTTTGTGAGTTAAGGCCAAATTGGTATTTTTGCTATAAAATGAATTCCTTCAGTCAAAACAAGTTCAAACTCCTTTGTTCTTCGTATATCTCAATTCTAAGTAGGTTCCATGCATAAAGCTCTTTAAATGACCTTGTAAGAGAAAGAAAAACAGGAATAGCCTTACTTTTGCGAGTTAAGACGAAATTCGGATTTTTCCTTATAAACACCAATTCCTTCAGTCAAAACAAGTTTAAACTCCTTAGTCCTTCATATTTATCCATTCTGAGTAGGTTCCATGCATAAAGCTCTTTAAATGACCTTGTATGACAAAGAAAAACAGGAATAGCCTTACTTTTGCGAGTTAAGGCCAAATTGGTATTTTTGCTATAAAATGAATTCCTTCAGTCAAAACAAGTTTAAACTCCTTAGTCCTTCATATTTATCCATTCTGAGTAGGTTCCATGCATAAAGCTCTTTAAATGACCTTGTATGACAAAGAAAAACAGGAATAGCCTTACTTTTGCGAGTTAAGGCCAAATTGGTATTTTTGCTATAAAATGAATTCCTTCAGTCAAAACAAGTTTAAACTCCTTAGTCCTTCATATTTATCCATTCTGAGTAGGTTCCATGCATAAAGCTCTTTAAATGACCTTGTATGACAAAGAAAAACAGGAATAGCCTTACTTTTGCGAGTTAAGGCCAAATTGGTATTTTTGCTATAAAATGAATTCCTTCAGTCAAAACAAGTTCAAACTTATTTGTCCTTCATATATATCAATTCTAAGTAGGTTCCATGCATAAAGCTCTTTAAATGACCTTGTATGACAAAGAAAAACAGGAATAGCCTTACTTTTGCGAGTTAAGACGAAATTCGGATTTTTCCTTATAAACACCAATTCCTTCAGTCAAAACAAGTTTAAACTCCTTAGTCCTTCATATTTATCCATTCTGAGTAGGTTCCATGCATAAAGCTCTTTAAATGACCTTGTATGAAAAAGAAAAACAGGAATAGCCTTACTTTCGCGAGATAAGGCCAAATTGGTATTTTTGCTATAAAATGAATTCCTTCAGTCAAAACAAGTTCAAACTCATTTGTCCTTCATATATATCAATTCTAAGTAGGTTCCATGTATAAAGCTCTTTAAATGACCTTGTATGACAAAGAAAAACAGGAATATTCTTACTTTTGCGAGTTAAGGCCAAATTGGTATTTTTGCTTTAAAATGAATTCCTTCAGTCAAAACAAGTTCAAACTCATATGTCCTTCATATATATCAATTCTAAGTAGGTTCCATGCAAAAAGCTCTTTAAATGACCTTGTATGACAAAGAAAAACAGGAATAGCCTTACTTTTGCGAGTTAAGACGAAATTCGGATTTTTCCTTATAAACACCAATTCCTTCAGTCAAAACAAGTTTAAACTCCTTAGTCCTTCATATTTATCCATTCTGAGTAGGTTCCATGCATAAAGCTCTTTAAATGACCTTGTATGACAAAGAAAAACAGGAATAGCCTTACTTTTGCGAGTGAAGGCCAAATTGGTATTTTTGCTATAAAATGAATTCCTTCAGTCAAAACAAGTTCAAACTTATTTGTCCTTCATATATATCAATTCTAAGTAGGTTCCATGCATAAAGCTCTTTAAATGACCTTGTATGACAAAGAAAAACAGGAATAGCCTTACTTTTGCGAGTTAGACGAAATTCGGATTTTTCCTTATAAACACCAATTCCTTCAGTCAAAACAAGTTTAAACTCCTTAGTCCTTCATATTTATCCATTCTGAGTAGGTTCCATGCATAAAGCTCTTTAAATGACCTTGTATGACAAAGAAAAACAGGAATAGCCTTACTTTTGCGAGTGAAGGCCAAATTGGTATTTTTGCTATAAAATGAATTCCTTCAGTCAAAACAAGTTCAAACTTATTTGTCCTTCATATATATCAATTCTAAGTAGGTTCCATGCATAAAGCTCTTTAAATGACCTTGTATGACAAAGACAAACAGGAATAGCCTTACTTTTGCGAGTTAGACGAAATTCGGATTTTTCCTTATAAACACCAATTCCTTCAGTCAAAACAAGTTTAAACTCCTTAGTCCTTCATATTTATCCATTCTGAGTAGGTTCCATGCATAAAGCTCTTTAAATGACCTTGTATGACAAAGAAAAACAGGAATAGCCTTACTTTTGCGAGTTAAGGCCAAATTGGTATTTTTGCTATAAAATGAATTCCTTCAGTCAAAACAAGTTCAAACTCCTTTGTCCTTCGTATATCTCAATTCTAAGTAGGTTCCATGCATAAAGCTCTTTAAATGACCTTGTAAGAGAAAGAAAAACAGGAATAGCCTTACTTTTGCGAGTTAAGACGAAATTCGGATTTTTCCTTATAAACACCAATTCCTTCAGTCAAAACAAGTTTAAACTCCTTAGTCCTTCATATTTATCCATTCTGAGTAGGTTCCATGCATAAAGCTCTTTAAATGACCTTGTATGACAAAGAAAAACAGGAATAGCCTTACTTTTGCGAGTTAAGGCCAAATTGGTATTTTTGCTATAAAATGAATTCCTTCAGTAAAAACAAGTTCAAACTCATTTGTCCTTCATATATATCAATTCTAAGTAGGTTCCATGCAAAAAGCTCTTTAAATGACCTTGTATGACAAAGAAAAACAGGAATAGCCTTACTTTTGCGAGTTAAGGCCAAATTGGTATTTTTGCTATAAAATGAATTCCTTCAGTCAAAAACAAGTTCAAACTCCTTTGTCCTTCGTATATCTCAATTCTAAGTAGGTTCCATGCATAAAGCTCTTTAAATGACCTTGTAAGAGAAAGAAAAACAGGAATAGCCTTACTTTTGCGAGTTAAGACGAAATTCGGATTTTTCCTTATAAACACCAATTCCTTCATTCAAAACAAGTTTAAACTCCTTAGTCCTTCATATTTATCCATTCTGAGTAGGTTCCATGCATAAAGCTCTTTAAATGACCTTGTATGACAAAGAAAAACAGGAATAGCCTTACTTTTGCGAGTTAAGGCCAAATTGGTATTTTTGCTATAAAATGAATTCCTTCAGTCAAAACAAGTTCAAACTCCTTTGTCCTTCGTATATCTCAATTCTAAGTAGGTTCCATGCATAAAGCTCTTTAAATGACCTTGTAAGAGAAAGAAAAACAGGAATAGCCTTACTTTTGCGAGTTAAGAGGAAATTCGGATTTTTCCTTATAAACACCAATTCCTTCAGTCAAAACAAGTTTAAACTCCTTAGTCCTTCATATTTATCCATTCTGAGTAGGTTCCATGCATAAAGCTCTTTAAATGACCTTGTATGACAAAGAAAAACAGGAATAGCCTTACTTTTGCGAGTTAAGGCCAAATTGGTATTTTTGCTATAAAATGAATTCCTTCAGTCAAAACAAGTTCAAACTCCTTTGTCCTTCGTATATGTCAATTCTAAGTAGGTTCCATGCATAAAGCTCTTTAAATGACCTTGTATGAAAAAGAAAAACAGGAATAGCCTTACTTTTGCGAGATAAGGCCAAATTGGTATTTTTGCTATAAAATGAATTCTTTCAGTCAAAACAAGTTCAAACTCATTTGTCCTTCATATATATCAATTCTAAGTAGGTTCCATGTATAAAGCTCTTTAAATGACCTTGTATGACAAAGAAAAACAGGAATAGCCTTACTTTTGTGAGTTAAGGCCAAATTGGTATTTTTGCTATAAAATGAATTCCTTCAGTCAAAACAAGTTCAAACTCCTTTGTTCTTCGTATATCTCAATTCTAAGTAGGTTCCATGCATAAAGCTCTTTAAATGACCTTGTAAGAGAAAGAAAAACAGGAATAGCCTTACTTTTGCGAGTTAAGACGAAATTCGGATTTTTCCTTATAAACACCAATTCCTTCAGTCAAAACAAGTTTAAACTCCTTAGTCCTTCATATTTATCCATTCTGAGTAGGTTCCATGCATAAAGCTCTTTAAATGACCTTGTATGACAAAGAAAAACAGGAATAGCCTTACTTTTGCGAGTTAAGGCCAAATTGGTATTTTTGCTATAAAATGAATTCCTTCAGTCAAAACAAGTTTAAACTCCTTAGTCCTTCATATTTATCCTTTCTGAGTAGGTTCCATGCATAAAGCTCTTTAAATGACCTTGTATGACAAAGAAAAACAGGAATAGCCTTACTTTTGCGAGTTAAGGCCAAATTGGTATTTTTGCTATAAAATGAATTCCTTCAGTCAAAACAAGTTTAAACTCCTTAGTCCTTCATATTTATCCATTCTGAGTAGGTTCCATGCATAAAGCTCTTTAAATGACCTTGTATGACAAAGAAAAACAGGAATAGCCTTACTTTTGCGAGTTAAGGCCAAATTGGTATTTTTGCTATAAAATGAATTCCTTCAGTCAAAACAAGTTCAAACTTATTTGTCCTTCATATATATCAATTCTAAGTAGGTTCCATGCATAAAGCTCTTTAAATGACCTTGTATGACAAAGAAAAACAGGAATAGCCTTACTTTTGCGAGTTAAGACGAAATTCGGATTTTTCCTTATAAACACCAATTCCTTCAGTCAAAACAAGTTTAAACTCCTTAGTCCTTCATATTTATCCATTCTGAGTAGGTTCCATGCATAAAGCTCTTTAAATGACCTTGTATGAAAAAGAAAAACAGGAATAGCCTTACTTTTGCGAGATAAGGCCAAATTGGTATTTTTGCTATAAAATGAATTCCTTCAGTCAAAACAAGTTCAAACTCATTTGTCCTTCATATATATCAATTCTAAGTAGGTTCCATGTATAAAGCTCTTTAAATGACCTTGTATGACAAAGAAAAACAGGAATATTCTTACTTTTGCGAGTTAAGGCCAAATTGGTATTTTTGCTTTAAAATGAATTCCTTCAGTCAAAACAAGTTCAAACTCATATGTCCTTCATATATATCAATTCTAAGTAGGTTCCATGCAAAAAGCTCTTTAAATGACCTTGTATGACAAAGAAAAACAGGAATAGCCTTACTTTTGCGAGTTAAGACGAAATTCGGATTTTTCCTTATAAACACCAATTCCTTCAGTCAAAACAAGTTTAAACTCCTTAGTCCTTCATATTTATCCATTCTGAGTAGGTTCCATGCATAAAGCTCTTTAAATGACCTTGTATGACAAAGAAAAACAGGAATAGCCTTACTTTTGCGAGTGAAGGCCAAATTGGTATTTTTGCTATAAAATGAATTCCTTCAGTCAAAACAAGTTCAAACTTATTTGTCCTTCATATATATCAATTCTAAGTAGGTTCCATGCATAAAGCTCTTTAAATGACCTTGTATGACAAAGAAAAACAGGAATAGCCTTACTTTTGCGAGTTAGACGAAATTCGGATTTTTCCTTATAAACACCAATTCCTTCAGTCAAAACAAGTTTAAACTCCTTAGTCCTTCATATTTATCCATTCTGAGTAGGTTCCATGCATAAAGCTCTTTAAATGACCTTGTATGACAAAGAAAAACAGGAATAGCCTTACTTTTGCGAGTGAAGGCCAAATTGGTATTTTTGCTATAAAATGAATTCCTTCAGTCAAAACAAGTTCAAACTTATTTGTCCTTCATATATATCAATTCTAAGTAGGTTCCATGCATAAAGCTCTTTAAATGACCTTGTATGACAAAGACAAACAGGAATAGCCTTACTTTTGCGAGTTAGACGAAATTCGGATTTTTCCTTATAAACACCAATTCCTTCAGTCAAAACAAGTTTAAACTCCTTAGTCCTTCATATTTATCCATTCTGAGTAGGTTCCATGCATAAAGCTCTTTAAATGACCTTGTATGACAAAGAAAAACAGGAATAGCCTTACTTTTGCGAGTTAAGGCCAAATTGGTATTTTTGCTATAAAATGAATTCCTTCAGTCAAAACAAGTTCAAACTCCTTTGTCCTTCGTATATCTCAATTCTAAGTAGGTTCCATGCATAAAGCTCTTTAAATGACCTTGTAAGAGAAAGAAAAACAGGAATAGCCTTACTTTTGCGAGTTAAGACGAAATTCGGATTTTTCCTTATAAACACCAATTCCTTCAGTCAAAACAAGTTTAAACTCCTTAGTCCTTCATATTTATCCATTCTGAGTAGGTTCCATGCATAAAGCTCTTTAAATGACCTTGTATGACAAAGAAAAACAGGAATAGCCTTACTTTTGCGAGTTAAGGCCAAATTGGTATTTTTGCTATAAAATGAATTCCTTCAGTAAAAACAAGTTCAAACTCATTTGTCCTTCATATATATCAATTCTAAGTAGGTTCCATGCAAAAAGCTCTTTAAATGACCTTGTATGACAAAGAAAAACAGGAATAGCCTTACTTTTGCGAGTTAAGGCCAAATTGGTATTTTTGCTATAAAATGAATTCCTTCAGTCAAAAACAAGTTCAAACTCCTTTGTCCTTCGTATATCTCAATTCTAAGTAGGTTCCATGCATAAAGCTCTTTAAATGACCTTGTAAGAGAAAGAAAAACAGGAATAGCCTTACTTTTGCGAGTTAAGACGAAATTCGGATTTTTCCTTATAAACACCAATTCCTTCATTCAAAACAAGTTTAAACTCCTTAGTCCTTCATATTTATCCATTCTGAGTAGGTTCCATGCATAAAGCTCTTTAAATGACCTTGTATGACAAAGAAAAACAGGAATAGCCTTACTTTTGCGAGTTAAGGCCAAATTGGTATTTTTGCTATAAAATGAATTCCTTCAGTCAAAACAAGTTCAAACTCCTTTGTCCTTCGTATATCTCAATTCTAAGTAGGTTCCATGCATAAAGCTCTTTAAATGACCTTGTAAGAGAAAGAAAAACAGGAATAGCCTTACTTTTGCGAGTTAAGAGGAAATTCGGATTTTTCCTTATAAACACCAATTCCTTCAGTCAAAACAAGTTTAAACTCCTTAGTCCTTCATATTTATCCATTCTGAGTAGGTTCCATGCATAAAGCTCTTTAAATGACCTTGTATGACAAAGAAAAACAGGAATAGCCTTACTTTTGCGAGTTAAGGCCAAATTGGTATTTTTGCTATAAAATGAATTCCTTCAGTCAAAACAAGTTCAAACTCCTTTGTCCTTCGTATATGTCAATTCTAAGTAGGTTCCATGTATAAAGCTCTTTAAATGACCTTGTATGACAAAGAAAAACAGGAATAGCCTTACTTTTGTGAGTTAAGGCCAAATTGGTATTTTTGCTATAAAATGAATTCCTTCAGTCAAAACAAGTTCAAACTCCTTTGTTCTTCGTATATCTCAATTCTAAGTAGGTTCCATGCATAAAGCTCTTTAAATGACCTTGTAAGAGAAAGAAAAACAGGAATAGCCTTACTTTTGCGAGTTAAGACGAAATTCGGATTTTTCCTTATAAACACCAATTCCTTCAGTCAAAACAAGTTTAAACTCCTTAGTCCTTCATATTTATCCATTCTGAGTAGGTTCCATGCATAAAGCTCTTTAAATGACCTTGTATGACAAAGAAAAACAGGAAGAGCCTTACTTTTGCGAGTTAAGGCCAAATTGGTATTTTTGCTATAAAATGAATTCCTTCAGTCAAAACAAGTTTAAACTCCTTAGTCCTTCATATTTATCCATTCTGAGTAGGTTCCATGCATAAAGCTCTTTAAATGACCTTGTATGACAAAGAAAAACAGGAATAGCCTTACTTTTGCGAGTTAAGGCCAAATTGGTATTTTTGCTATAAAATGAATTCCTTCAGTCAAAACAAGTTTAAACTCCTTAGTCCTTCATATTTATCCATTCTGAGTAGGTTCCATGCATAAAGCTCTTTAAATGACCTTGTATGACAAAGAAAAACAGGAATAGCCTTACTTTTGCGAGTTAAGGCCAAATTGGTATTTTTGCTATAAAATGAATTCCTTCAGCCAAAACAAGTTCAAACTTATTTGTCCTTCATATATATCAATTCTAAGTAGGTTCCATGCATAAAGCTCTTTAAATGACCTTGTATGACAAAGAAAAACAGGAATAGCCTTACTTTTGCGAGTTAAGACGAAATTCGGATTTTTCCTTATAAACACCAATTCCTTCAGTCAAAACAAGTTTAAACTCCTTAGTCCTTCATATTTATCCATTCTGAGTAGGTTCCATGCATAAAGCTCTTTAAATGACCTTGTATGAAAAAGAAAAACAGGAATAGCCTTACTTTTGCGAGATAAGGCCAAATTGGTATTTTTGCTATAAAATGAATTCCTTCAGTCAAAACAAGTTCAAACTCATTTGTCCGTCATATATATCAATTCTAAGTAGGTTCCATGCAAAAAGCTCTTTAAATGACCTTGTATGACAAAGAAAAACAGGAATAGCCTTACTTTTGCGAGTTAAGGCCAAATTGGTATTTTTGCTATAAAATGAATTCCTTCAGTCAAAAACAAGTTCAAACTCCTTTGTCCTTCGTATATCTCAATTCTAAGTAGGTTCCATGCATAAAGCTCTTTAAATGACCTTGTAAGAGAAAGAAAAACAGGAATAGCCTTACTTTTGCGAGTTAAGACGAAATTCGGATTTTTCCTTATAAACACCAATTCCTTCATTCAAAACAAGTTTAAACTCCTTAGTCCTTCATATTTATCCATTCTGAGTAGGTTCCATGCATAAAGCTCTTTAAATGACCTTGTATGACAAAGAAAAACAGGAATAGCCTTACTTTTGCGAGTTAAGGCCAAATTGGTATTTTTGCTATAAAATGAATTCCTTCAGTCAAAACAAGTTCAAACTCCTTTGTCCTTCGTATATCTCAATTCTAAGTAGGTTCCATGCATAAAGCTCTTTAAATGACCTTGTAAGAGAAAGAAAAACAGGAATAGCCTTACTTTTGCGAGTTAAGAGGAAATTCGGATTTTTCCTTATAAACACCAATTCCTTCAGTCAAAACAAGTTTAAACTCCTTAGTCCTTCATATTTATCCATTCTGAGTAGGTTCCATGCATAAAGCTCTTTAAATGACCTTGTATGACAAAGAAAAACAGGAATAGCCTTACTTTTGCGAGTTAAGGCCAAATTGGTATTTTTGCTATAAAATGAATTCCTTCAGTCAAAACAAGTTCAAACTCCTTTGTCCTTCGTATATGTCAATTCTAAGTAGGTTCCATGCATAAAGCTCTTTAAATGACCTTGTATGAAAAAGAAAAACAGGAATAGCCTTACTTTTGCGAGATAAGGCCAAATTGGTATTTTTGCTATAAAATGAATTCTTTCAGTCAAAACAAGTTCAAACTCATTTGTCCTTCATATATATCAATTCTAAGTAGGTTCCATGTATAAAGCTCTTTAAATGACCTTGTATGACAAAGAAAAACAGGAATATTCTTACTTTTGCGAGTTAAGGCCAAATTGGTATTTTTGCTTTAAAATGAATTCCTTCAGTCAAAACAAGTTCAAACTCATATGTCCTTCATATATATCAATTCTAAGTAGGTTCCATGCAAAAAGCTCTTTAAATGACCTTGTATGACAAAGAAAAACAGGAATAGCCTTACTTTTGCGAGTTAAGACGAAATTCGGATTTTTCCTTATAAACACCAATTCCTTCAGTCAAAACAAGTTTAAACTCCTTAGTCCTTCATATTTATCCATTCTGAGTAGGTTCCATGCATAAAGCTCTTTAAATGACCTTGTATGACAAAGAAAAACAGGAATAGCCTTACTTTTGCGAGTGAAGGCCAAATTGGTATTTTTGCTATAAAATGAATTCCTTCAGTCAAAACAAGTTCAAACTTATTTGTCCTTCATATATATCAATTCTAAGTAGGTTCCATGCATAAAGCTCTTTAAATGACCTTGTATGACAAAGAAAAACAGGAATAGCCTTACTTTTGCGAGTTAGACGAAATTCGGATTTTTCCTTATAAACACCAATTCCTTCAGTCAAAACAAGTTTAAACTCCTTAGTCCTTCATATTTATCCATTCTGAGTAGGTTCCATGCATAAAGCTCTTTAAATGACCTTGTATGACAAAGAAAAACAGGAATAGCCTTACTTTTGCGAGTGAAGGCCAAATTGGTATTTTTGCTATAAAATGAATTCCTTCAGTCAAAACAAGTTCAAACTTATTTGTCCTTCATATATATCAATTCTAAGTAGGTTCCATGCATAAAGCTCTTTAAATGACCTTGTATGACAAAGACAAACAGGAATAGCCTTACTTTTGCGAGTTAGACGAAATTCGGATTTTTCCTTATAAACACCAATTCCTTCAGTCAAAACAAGTTTAAACTCCTTAGTCCTTCATATTTATCCATTCTGAGTAGGTTCCATGCATAAAGCTCTTTAAATGACCTTGTATGACAAAGAAAAACAGGAATAGCCTTACTTTTGCGAGTTAAGGCCAAATTGGTATTTTTGCTATAAAATGAATTCCTTCAGTCAAAACAAGTTCAAACTCCTTTGTCCTTCGTATATCTCAATTCTAAGTAGGTTCCATGCATAAAGCTCTTTAAATGACCTTGTAAGAGAAAGAAAAACAGGAATAGCCTTACTTTTGCGAGTTAAGACGAAATTCGGATTTTTCCTTATAAACACCAATTCCTTCAGTCAAAACAAGTTTAAACTCCTTAGTCCTTCATATTTATCCATTCTGAGTAGGTTCCATGCATAAAGCTCTTTAAATGACCTTGTATGACAAAGAAAAACAGGAATAGCCTTACTTTTGCGAGTTAAGGCCAAATTGGTATTTTTGCTATAAAATGAATTCCTTCAGTAAAAACAAGTTCAAACTCATTTGTCCTTCATATATATCAATTCTAAGTAGGTTCCATGCAAAAAGCTCTTTAAATGACCTTGTATGACAAAGAAAAACAGGAATAGCCTTACTTTTGCGAGTTAAGGCCAAATTGGTATTTTTGCTATAAAATGAATTCCTTCAGTCAAAAACAAGTTCAAACTCCTTTGTCCTTCGTATATCTCAATTCTAAGTAGGTTCCATGCATAAAGCTCTTTAAATGACCTTGTAAGAGAAAGAAAAACAGGAATAGCCTTACTTTTGCGAGTTAAGACGAAATTCGGATTTTTCCTTATAAACACCAATTCCTTCATTCAAAACAAGTTTAAACTCCTTAGTCCTTCATATTTATCCATTCTGAGTAGGTTCCATGCATAAAGCTCTTTAAATGACCTTGTATGACAAAGAAAAACAGGAATAGCCTTACTTTTGCGAGTTAAGGCCAAATTGGTATTTTTGCTATAAAATGAATTCCTTCAGTCAAAACAAGTTCAAACTCCTTTGTCCTTCGTATATCTCAATTCTAAGTAGGTTCCATGCATAAAGCTCTTTAAATGACCTTGTAAGAGAAAGAAAAACAGGAATAGCCTTACTTTTGCGAGTTAAGAGGAAATTCGGATTTTTCCTTATAAACACCAATTCCTTCAGTCAAAACAAGTTTAAACTCCTTAGTCCTTCATATTTATCCATTCTGAGTAGGTTCCATGCATAAAGCTCTTTAAATGACCTTGTATGACAAAGAAAAACAGGAATAGCCTTACTTTTGCGAGTTAAGGCCAAATTGGTATTTTTGCTATAAAATGAATTCCTTCAGTCAAAACAAGTTCAAACTCCTTTGTCCTTCGTATATGTCAATTCTAAGTAGGTTCCATGCATAAAGCTCTTTAAATGACCTTGTATGAAAAAGAAAAACAGGAATAGCCTTACTTTTGCGAGATGAGGCCAAATTGGTATTTTTGCTATAAAATGAATTCTTTCAGTCAAAACAAGTTCAAACTCATTTGTCCTTCATATATATCAATTCTAAGTAGGTTCCATGTATAAAGCTCTTTAAATGACCTTGTATGACAAAGAAAAACAGGAATAGCCTTACTTTTGTGAGTTAAGGCCAAATTGGTATTTTTGCTATAAAATGAATTCCTTCAGTCAAAACAAGTTCAAACTCCTTTGTTCTTCGTATATCTCAATTCTAAGTAGGTTCCATGCATAAAGCTCTTTAAATGACCTTGTAAGAGAAAGAAAAACAGGAATAGCCTTACTTTTGCGAGTTAAGACGAAATTCGGATTTTTCCTTATAAACACCAATTCCTTCAGTCAAAACAAGTTTAAACTCCTTAGTCCTTCATATTTATCCATTCTGAGTAGGTTCCATGCATAAAGCTCTTTAAATGACCTTGTATGACAAAGAAAAACAGGAATAGCCTTACTTTTGCGAGTTAAGGCCAAATTGGTATTTTTGCTATAAAATGAATTCCTTCAGTCAAAACAAGTTTAAACTCCTTAGTCCTTCATATTTATCCATTCTGAGTAGGTTCCATGCATAAAGCTCTTTAAATGACCTTGTATGACAAAGAAAAACAGGAATAGCCTTACTTTTGCGAGTTAAGGCCAAATTGGTATTTTTGCTATAAAATGAATTCCTTCAGCCAAAACAAGTTCAAACTTATTTGTCCTTCATATATATCAATTCTAAGTAGGTTCCATGCATAAAGCTCTTTAAATGACCTTGTATGACAAAGAAAAACAGGAATAGCCTTACTTTTGCGAGTTAAGACGAAATTCGGATTTTTCCTTATAAACACCAATTCCTTCAGTCAAAACAAGTTTAAACTCCTTAGTCCTTCATATTTATCCATTCTGAGTAGGTTCCATGCATAAAGCTCTTTAAATGACCTTGTATGAAAAAGAAAAACAGGAATAGCCTTACTTTTGCGAGATAAGGCCAAATTGGTATTTTTGCTATAAAATGAATTCCTTCAGTCAAAACAAGTTCAAACTCATTTGTCCTTCATATATATCAATTCTAAGTAGGTTCCATGCAAAAAGCTCTTTAAATGACCTTGTATGACAAAGAAAAACAGGAATAGCCTTACTTTTGCGAGTTAAGGCCAAATTGGTATTTTTGCTATAAAATGAATTCCTTCAGTCAAAAACAAGTTCAAACTCCTTTGTCCTTCGTATATCTCAATTCTAAGTAGGTTCCATGCATAAAGCTCTTTAAATGACCTTGTAAGAGAAAGAAAAACAGGAATAGCCTTACTTTTGCGAGTTAAGACGAAATTCGGATTTTTCCTTATAAACACCAATTCCTTCATTCAAAACAAGTTTAAACTCCTTAGTCCTTCATATTTATCCATTCTGAGTAGGTTCCATGCATAAAGCTCTTTAAATGACCTTGTATGACAAAGAAAAACAGGAATAGCCTTACTTTTGCGAGTTAAGGCCAAATTGGTATTTTTGCTATAAAATGAATTCCTTCAGTCAAAACAAGTTCAAACTCCTTTGTCCTTCGTATATCTCAATTCTAAGTAGGTTCCATGCATAAAGCTCTTTAAATGACCTTGTAAGAGAAAGAAAAACAGGAATAGCCTTACTTTTGCGAGTTAAGAGGAAATTCGGATTTTTCCTTATAAACACCAATTCCTTCAGTCAAAACAAGTTTAAACTCCTTAGTCCTTCATATTTATCCATTCTGAGTAGGTTCCATGCATAAAGCTCTTTAAATGACCTTGTATGACAAAGAAAAACAGGAATAGCCTTACTTTTGCGAGTTAAGGCCAAATTGGTATTTTTGCTATAAAATGAATTCCTTCAGTCAAAACAAGTTCAAACTCCTTTGTCCTTCGTATATGTCAATTCTAAGTAGGTTCCATGCATAAAGCTCTTTAAATGACCTTGTATGAAAAAGAAAAACAGGAATAGCCTTACTTTTGCGAGATAAGGCCAAATTGGTATTTTTGCTATAAAATGAATTCCTTCAGTCAAAACAAGTTTAAACTCCTTAGTCCTTCATATTTATCCATTCTGAGTAGGTTCCATGCATAAAGCTCTTTAAATGACCTTGTATGACAAAGAAAAACAGGAATAGCCTTACTTTTGCGAGTTAAGGCCAAATTGGTATTTTTGCTATAAAATGAATTCCTTCAGCCAAAACAAGTTCAAACTTATTTGTCCTTCATATATATCAATTCTAAGTAGGTTCCATGCATAAAGCTCTTTAAATGACCTTGTATGACAAAGAAAAACAGGAATAGCCTTACTTTTGCGAGTTAAGACGAAATTCGGATTTTTCCTTATAAACACCAATTCCTTCAGTCAAAACAAGTTTAAACTCCTTAGTCCTTCATATTTATCCATTCTGAGTAGGTTCCATGCATAAAGCTCTTTAAATGACCTTGTATGAAAAAGAAAAACAGGAATAGCCTTACTTTTGCGAGATAAGGCCAAATTGGTATTTTTGCTATAAAATGAATTCCTTCAGTCAAAACAAGTTCAAACTCATTTGTCCTTCATATATATCAATTCTAAGTAGGTTCCATGCAAAAAGCTCTTTAAATGACCTTGTATGACAAAGAAAAACAGGAATAGCCTTACTTTTGCGAGTTAAGGCCAAATTGGTATTTTTGCTATAAAATGAATTCCTTCAGTCAAAAACAAGTTCAAACTCCTTTGTCCTTCGTATATCTCAATTCTAAGTAGGTTCCATGCATAAAGCTCTTTAAATGACCTTGTAAGAGAAAGAAAAACAGGAATAGCCTTACTTTTGCGAGTTAAGACGAAATTCGGATTTTTCCTTATAAACACCAATTCCTTCATTCAAAACAAGTTTAAACTCCTTAGTCCTTCATATTTATCCATTCTGAGTAGGTTCCATGCATAAAGCTCTTTAAATGACCTTGTATGACAAAGAAAAACAGGAATAGCCTTACTTTTGCGAGTTAAGGCCAAATTGGTATTTTTGCTATAAAATGAATTCCTTCAGTCAAAACAAGTTCAAACTCCTTTGTCCTTCGTATATCTCAATTCTAAGTAGGTTCCATGCATAAAGCTCTTTAAATGACCTTGTAAGAGAAAGAAAAACAGGAATAGCCTTACTTTTGCGAGTTAAGAGGAAATTCGGATTTTTCCTTATAAACACCAATTCCTTCAGTCAAAACAAGTTTAAACTCCTTAGTCCTTCATATTTATCCATTCTGAGTAGGTTCCATGCATAAAGCTCTTTAAATGACCTTGTATGACAAAGAAAAACAGGAATAGCCTTACTTTTGCGAGTTAAGGCCAAATTGGTATTTTTGCTATAAAATGAATTCCTTCAGTCAAAACAAGTTCAAACTCCTTTGTCCTTCGTATATGTCAATTCTAAGTAGGTTCCATGCATAAAGCTCTTTAAATGACCTTGTATGAAAAAGAAAAACAGGAATAGCCTTACTTTTGCGAGATAAGGCCAAATTGGTATTTTTGCTATAAAATGAATTCTTTCAGTCAAAACAAGTTCAAACTCATTTGTCCTTCATATATATCAATTCTAAGTAGGTTCCATGTATAAAGCTCTTTAAATGACCTTGTATGACAAAGAAAAACAGGAATATTCTTACTTTTGCGAGTTAAGGCCAAATTGGTATTTTTGCTTTAAAATGAATTCCTTCAGTCAAAACAAGTTCAAACTCATATGTCCTTCATATATATCAATTCTAAGTAGGTTCCATGCAAAAAGCTCTTTAAATGACCTTGTATGACAAAGAAAAACAGGAATAGCCTTACTTTTGCGAGTTAAGACGAAATTCGGATTTTTCCTTATAAACACCAATTCCTTCAGTCAAAACAAGTTTAAACTCCTTAGTCCTTCATATTTATCCATTCTGAGTAGGTTCCATGCATAAAGCTCTTTAAATGACCTTGTATGACAAAGAAAAACAGGAATAGCCTTACTTTTGCGAGTGAAGGCCAAATTGGTATTTTTGCTATAAAATGAATTCCTTCAGTCAAAACAAGTTCAAACTTATTTGTCCTTCATATATATCAATTCTAAGTAGGTTCCATGCATAAAGCTCTTTAAATGACCTTGTATGACAAAGAAAAACAGGAATAGCCTTACTTTTGCGAGTTAGACGAAATTCGGATTTTTCCTTATAAACACCAATTCCTTCAGTCAAAACAAGTTTAAACTCCTTAGTCCTTCATATTTATCCATTCTGAGTAGGTTCCATGCATAAAGCTCTTTAAATGACCTTGTATGACAAAGAAAAACAGGAATAGCCTTACTTTTGCGAGTGAAGGCCAAATTGGTATTTTTGCTATAAAATGAATTCCTTCAGTCAAAACAAGTTCAAACTTATTTGTCCTTCATATATATCAATTCTAAGTAGGTTCCATGCATAAAGCTCTTTAAATGACCTTGTATGACAAAGACAAACAGGAATAGCCTTACTTTTGCGAGTTAGACGAAATTCGGATTTTTCCTTATAAACACCAATTCCTTCAGTCAAAACAAGTTTAAACTCCTTAGTCCTTCATATTTATCCATTCTGAGTAGGTTCCATGCATAAAGCTCTTTAAATGACCTTGTATGACAAAGAAAAACAGGAATAGCCTTACTTTTGCGAGTTAAGGCCAAATTGGTATTTTTGCTATAAAATGAATTCCTTCAGTCAAAACAAGTTCAAACTCCTTTGTCCTTCGTATATCTCAATTCTAAGTAGGTTCCATGCATAAAGCTCTTTAAATGACCTTGTAAGAGAAAGAAAAACAGGAATAGCCTTACTTTTGCGAGTTAAGACGAAATTCGGATTTTTCCTTATAAACACCAATTCCTTCAGTCAAAACAAGTTTAAACTCCTTAGTCCTTCATATTTATCCATTCTGAGTAGGTTCCATGCATAAAGCTCTTTAAATGACCTTGTATGACAAAGAAAAACAGGAATAGCCTTACTTTTGCGAGTTAAGGCCAAATTGGTATTTTTGCTATAAAATGAATTCCTTCAGTAAAAACAAGTTCAAACTCATTTGTCCTTCATATATATCAATTCTAAGTAGGTTCCATGCAAAAAGCTCTTTAAATGACCTTGTATGACAAAGAAAACCAGGAATAGCCTTACTTTTGCGAGTTAAGGCCAAATTGGTATTTTTGCTATAAAATGAATTCCTTCAGTCAAAAACAAGTTCAAACTCCTTTGTCCTTCGTATATCTCAATTCTAAGTAGGTTCCATGCATAAAGCTCTTTAAATGACCTTGTAAGAGAAAGAAAAACAGGAATAGCCTTACTTTTGCGAGTTAAGACGAAATTCGGATTTTTCCTTATAAACACCAATTCCTTCATTCAAAACAAGTTTAAACTCCTTAGTCCTTCATATTTATCCATTCTGAGTAGGTTCCATGCATAAAGCTCTTTAAATGACCTTGTATGACAAAGAAAAACAGGAATAGCCTTACTTTTGCGAGTTAAGGCCAAATTGGTATTTTTGCTATAAAATGAATTCCTTCAGTCAAAACAAGTTCAAACTCCTTTGTCCTTCGTATATCTCAATTCTAAGTAGGTTCCATGCATAAAGCTCTTTAAATGACCTTGTAAGAGAAAGAAAAACAGGAATAGCCTTACTTTTGCGAGTTAAGAGGAAATTCGGATTTTTCCTTATAAACACCAATTCCTTCAGTCAAAACAAGTTTAAACTCCTTAGTCCTTCATATTTATCCATTCTGAGTAGGTTCCATGCATAAAGCTCTTTAAATGACCTTGTATGACAAAGAAAAACAGGAATACCCTTACTTTTGCGAGTTAAGGCCAAATTGGTATTTTTGCTATAAAATGAATTCCTTCAGTCAAAACAAGTTCAAACTCCTTTGTCCTTCGTATATGTCAATTCTAAGTAGGTTCCATGCATAAAGCTCTTTAAATGACCTTGTATGAAAAAGAAAAACAGGAATAGCCTTACTTTTGCGAGATGAGGCCAAATTGGTATTTTTGCTATAAAATGAATTCTTTCAGTCAAAACAAGTTCAAACTCATTTGTCCTTCATATATATCAATTCTAAGTAGGTTCCATGTATAAAGCTCTTTAAATGACCTTGTATGACAAAGAAAAACAGGAATAGCCTTACTTTTGTGAGTTAAGGCCAAATTGGTATTTTTGCTATAAAATGAATTCCTTCAGTCAAAACAAGTTCAAACTCCTTTGTTCTTCGTATATCTCAATTCTAAGTAGGTTCCATGCATAAAGCTCTTTAAATGACCTTGTAAGAGAAAGAAAAACAGGAATAGCCTTACTTTTGCGAGTTAAGACGAAATTCGGATTTTTCCTTATAAACACCAATTCCTTCAGTCAAAACAAGTTTAAACTCCTTAGTCCTTCATATTTATCCATTCTGAGTAGGTTCCATGCATAAAGCTCTTTAAATGACCTTGTATGACAAAGAAAAACAGGAATAGCCTTACTTTTGCGAGTTAAGGCCAAATTGGTATTTTTGCTATAAAATGAATTCCTTCAGTCAAAACAAGTTTAAACTCCTTAGTCCTTCATATTTATCCATTCTGAGTAGGTTCCATGCATAAAGCTCTTTAAATGACCTTGTATGACAAAGAAAAACAGGAATAGCCTTACTTTTGCGAGTTAAGGCCAAATTGGTATTTTTGCTATAAAATGAATTCCTTCAGTCAAAACAAGTTTAAACTCCTTAGTCCTTCATATTTATCCATTCTGAGTAGGTTCCATGCATAAAGCTCTTTAAATGACCTTGTATGACAAAGAAAAACAGGAATAGCCTTACTTTTGCGAGTTAAGGCCAAATTGGTATTTTTGCTATAAAATGAATTCCTTCAGTCAAAACAAGTTCAAACTTATTTGTCCTTCATATATATCAATTCTAAGTAGGTTCCATGCATAAAGCTCTTTAAATGACCTTGTATGACAAAGAAAAACAGGAATAGCCTTACTTTTGCGAGTTAAGACGAAATTCGGATTTTTCCTTATAAACACCAATTCCTTCAGTCAAAACAAGTTTAAACTCCTTAGTCCTTCATATTTATCCATTCTGAGTAGGTTCCATGCATAAAGCTCTTTAAATGACCTTGTATGAAAAAGAAAAACAGGAATAGCCTTACTTTTGCGAGATAAGGCCAAATTGGTATTTTTGCTATAAAATGAATTCCTTCAGTCAAAACAAGTTCAAACTCATTTGTCC
The DNA here is from genome assembly GCF_027942865.1 of Odontesthes bonariensis. NCBI lineage: Eukaryota > Metazoa > Chordata > Actinopteri > Atheriniformes > Atherinopsidae > Odontesthes > Odontesthes bonariensis. The sequence continues at coordinate 40,921,953 of NC_134507.1, forward strand.
TTCATATATATCAATTCTAAGTAGGTTCCATGCAAAAAGCTCTTTAAATGACCTTGTATGACAAAGAAAAACAGGAATAGCCTTACTTTTGCGAGTTAAGGCCAAATTGGTATTTTTGCTATAAAATGAATTCCTTCAGTCAAAAACAAGTTCAAACTCCTTTGTCCTTCGTATATCTCAATTCTAAGTAGGTTCCATGCATAAAGCTCTTTAAATGACCTTGTAAGAGAAAGAAAAACAGGAATAGCCTTACTTTTGCGAGTTAAGACGAAATTCGGATTTTTCCTTATAAACACCAATTCCTTCATTCAAAACAAGTTTAAACTCCTTAGTCCTTCATATTTATCCATTCTGAGTAGGTTCCATGCATAAAGCTCTTTAAATGACCTTGTATGACAAAGAAAAACAGGAATAGCCTTACTTTTGCGAGTTAAGGCCAAATTGGTATTTTTGCTATAAAATGAATTCCTTCAGTCAAAACAAGTTCAAACTCCTTTGTCCTTCGTATATCTCAATTCTAAGTAGGTTCCATGCATAAAGCTCTTTAAATGACCTTGTAAGAGAAAGAAAAACAGGAATAGCCTTACTTTTGCGAGTTAAGAGGAAATTCGGATTTTTCCTTATAAACACCAATTCCTTCAGTCAAAACAAGTTTAAACTCCTTAGTCCTTCATATTTATCCATTCTGAGTAGGTTCCATGCATAAAGCTCTTTAAATGACCTTGTATGACAAAGAAAAACAGGAATAGCCTTACTTTTGCGAGTTAAGGCCAAATTGGTATTTTTGCTATAAAATGAATTCCTTCAGTCAAAACAAGTTCAAACTCCTTTGTCCTTCGTATATGTCAATTCTAAGTAGGTTCCATGCATAAAGCTCTTTAAATGACCTTGTATGAAAAAGAAAAACAGGAATAGCCTTACTTTTGCGAGATAAGGCCAAATTGGTATTTTTGCTATAAAATGAATTCTTTCAGTCAAAACAAGTTCAAACTCATTTGTCCTTCATATATATCAATTCTAAGTAGGTTCCATGTATAAAGCTCTTTAAATGACCTTGTATGACAAAGAAAAACAGGAATAGCCTTACTTTTGTGAGTTAAGGCCAAATTGGTATTTTTGCTATAAAATGAATTCCTTCAGTCAAAACAAGTTCAAACTCCTTTGTTCTTCGTATATCTCAATTCTAAGTAGGTTCCATGCATAAAGCTCTTTAAATGACCTTGTAAGAGAAAGAAAAACAGGAATAGCCTTACTTTTGCGAGTTAAGACGAAATTCGGATTTTTCCTTATAAACACCAATTCCTTCAGTCAAAACAAGTTTAAACTCCTTAGTCCTTCATATTTATCCATTCTGAGTAGGTTCCATGCATAAAGCTCTTTAAATGACCTTGTATGACAAAGAAAAACAGGAATAGCCTTACTTTTGCGAGTTAAGGCCAAATTGGTATTTTTGCTATAAAATGAATTCCTTCAGTCAAAACAAGTTTAAACTCCTTAGTCCTTCATATTTATCCATTCTGAGTAGGTTCCATGCATAAAGCTCTTTAAATGACCTTGTATGACAAAGAAAAACAGGAATAGCCTTACTTTTGCGAGTTAAGGCCAAATTGGTATTTTTGCTATAAAATGAATTCCTTCAGTCAAAACAAGTTTAAACTCCTTAGTCCTTCATATTTATCCATTCTGAGTAGGTTCCATGCATAAAGCTCTTTAAATGACCTTGTATGACAAAGAAAAACAGGAATAGCCTTACTTTTGCGAGTTAAGGCCAAATTGGTATTTTTGCTATAAAATGAATTCCTTCAGTCAAAACAAGTTCAAACTTATTTGTCCTTCATATATATCAATTCTAAGTAGGTTCCATGCATAAAGCTCTTTAAATGACCTTGTATGACAAAGAAAAACAGGAATAGCCTTACTTTTGCGAGTTAAGACGAAATTCGGATTTTTCCTTATAAACACCAATTCCTTCAGTCAAAACAAGTTTAAACTCCTTAGTCCTTCATATTTATCCATTCTGAGTAGGTTCCATGCATAAAGCTCTTTAAATGACCTTGTATGAAAAAGAAAAACAGGAATAGCCTTACTTTTGCGAGATAAGGCCAAATTGGTATTTTTGCTATAAAATGAATTCCTTCAGTCAAAACAAGTTCAAACTCATTTGTCCTTCATATATATCAATTCTAAGTAGGTTCCATGTATAAAGCTCTTTAAATGACCTTGTATGACAAAGAAAAACAGGAATATTCTTACTTTTGCGAGTTAAGGCCAAATTGGTATTTTTGCTTTAAAATGAATTCCTTCAGTCAAAACAAGTTCAAACTCATATGTCCTTCATATATATCAATTCTAAGTAGGTTCCATGCAAAAAGCTCTTTAAATGACCTTGTATGACAAAGAAAAACAGGAATAGCCTTACTTTTGCGAGTTAAGACGAAATTCGGATTTTTCCTTATAAACACCAATTCCTTCAGTCAAAACAAGTTTAAACTCCTTAGTCCTTCATATTTATCCATTCTGAGTAGGTTCCATGCATAAAGCTCTTTAAATGACCTTGTATGACAAAGAAAAACAGGAATAGCCTTACTTTTGCGAGTGAAGGCCAAATTGGTATTTTTGCTATAAAATGAATTCCTTCAGTCAAAACAAGTTCAAACTTATTTGTCCTTCATATATATTAATTCTAAGTAGGTTCCATGCATAAAGCTCTTTAAATGACCTTGTATGACAAAGAAAAACAGGAATAGCCTTACTTTTGCGAGTTAGACGAAATTCGGATTTTTCCTTATAAACACCAATTCCTTCAGTCAAAACAAGTTTAAACTCCTTAGTCCTTCATATTTATCCATTCTGAGTAGGTTCCATGCATAAAGCTCTTTAAATGACCTTGTATGACAAAGAAAAACAGGAATAGCCTTACTTTTGCGAGTGAAGGCCAAATTGGTATTTTTGCTATAAAATGAATTCCTTCAGTCAAAACAAGTTCAAACTTATTTGTCCTTCATATATATCAATTCTAAGTAGGTTCCATGCATAAAGCTCTTTAAATGACCTTGTATGACAAAGACAAACAGGAATAGCCTTACTTTTGCGAGTTAGACGAAATTCGGATTTTTCCTTATAAACACCAATTCCTTCAGTCAAAACAAGTTTAAACTCCTTAGTCCTTCATATTTATCCATTCTGAGTAGGTTCCATGCATAAAGCTCTTTAAATGACCTTGTATGACAAAGAAAAACAGGAATAGCCTTACTTTTGCGAGTTAAGGCCAAATTGGTATTTTTGCTATAAAATGAATTCCTTCAGTCAAAACAAGTTCAAACTTATTTGTCCTTCATATATATCAATTCTAAGTAGGTTCCATGCATAAAGCTCTTTAAATGACCTTGTATGACAAAGAAAAACAGGAATAGCCTTACTTTTGCGAGTTAAGACGAAATTCGGATTTTTCCTTATAAACACCAATTCCTTCAGTCAAAACAAGTTTAAACTCCTTAGTCCTTCATATTTATCCATTCTGAGTAGGTTCCATGCATAAAGCTCTTTAAATGACCTTGTATGAAAAAGAAAAACAGGAATAGCCTTACTTTTGCGAGATAAGGCCAAATTGGTATTTTTGCTATAAAATGAATTCCTTCAGTCAAAACAAGTTCAAACTCATTTGTCCTTCATATATATCAATTCTAAGTAGGTTCCATGTATAAAGCTCTTTAAATGACCTTGTATGACAAAGAAAAACAGGAATATTCTTACTTTTGCGAGTTAAGGCCAAATTGGTATTTTTGCTTTAAAATGAATTCCTTCAGTCAAAACAAGTTCAAACTCATATGTCCTTCATATATATCAATTCTAAGTAGGTTCCATGCAAAAAGCTCTTTAAATGACCTTGTATGACAAAGAAAAACAGGAATAGCCTTACTTTTGCGAGTTAAGACGAAATTCGGATTTTTCCTTATAAACACCAATTCCTTCAGTCAAAACAAGTTTAAACTCCTTAGTCCTTCATATTTATCCATTCTGAGTAGGTTCCATGCATAAAGCTCTTTAAATGACCTTGTATGACAAAGAAAAACAGGAATAGCCTTACTTTTGCGAGTGAAGGCCAAATTGGTATTTTTGCTATAAAATGAATTCCTTCAGTCAAAACAAGTTCAAACTTATTTGTCCTTCATATATATCAATTCTAAGTAGGTTCCATGCATAAAGCTCTTTAAATGACCTTGTATGACAAAGAAAAACAGGAATAGCCTTACTTTTGCGAGTTAGACGAAATTCGGATTTTTCCTTATAAACACCAATTCCTTCAGTCAAAACAAGTTTAAACTCCTTAGTCCTTCATATTTATCCATTCTGAGTAGGTTCCATGCATAAAGCTCTTTAAATGACCTTGTATGACAAAGAAAAACAGGAATAGCCTTACTTTTGCGAGTGAAGGCCAAATTGGTATTTTTGCTATAAAATGAATTCCTTCAGTCAAAACAAGTTCAAACTTATTTGTCCTTCATATATATCAATTCTAAGTAGGTTCCATGCATAAAGCTCTTTAAATGACCTTGTATGACAAAGACAAACAGGAATAGCCTTGCTTTTGCGAGTTAGACGAAATTCGGATTTTTCCTTATAAACACCAATTCCTTCAGTCAAAACAAGTTTAAACTCCTTAGTCCTTCATATTTATCCATTCTGAGTAGGTTCCATGCATAAAGCTCTTTAAATGACCTTGTATGACAAAGAAAAACAGGAATAGCCTTACTTTTGCGAGTTAAGGCCAAATTGGTATTTTTGCTATAAAATGAATTCCTTCAGTCAAAACAAGTTCAAACTCCTTTGTCCTTCGTATATCTCAATTCTAAGTAGGTTCCATGCATAAAGCTCTTTAAATGACCTTGTAAGAGAAAGAAAAACAGGAATAGCCTTACTTTTGCGAGTTAAGACGAAATTCGGATTTTTCCTTATAAACACCAATTCCTTCAGTCAAAACAAGTTTAAACTCCTTAGTCCTTCATATTTATCCATTCTGAGTAGGTTCCATGCATAAAGCTCTTTAAATGACCTTGTATGACAAAGAAAAACAGGAATAGCCTTACTTTTGCGAGTTAAGGCCAAATTGGTATTTTTGCTATAAAATGAATTCCTTCAGTAAAAACAAGTTCAAACTCATTTGTCCTTCATATATATCAATTCTAAGTAGGTTCCATGCAAAAAGCTCTTTAAATGACCTTGTATGACAAAGAAAAACAGGAATAGCCTTACTTTTGCGAGTTAAGGCCAAATTGGTATTTTTGCTATAAAATGAATTCCTTCAGTCAAAAACAAGTTCAAACTCCTTTGTCCTTCGTATATCTCAATTCTAAGTAGGTTCCATGCATAAAGCTCTTTAAATGACCTTGTAAGAGAAAGAAAAACAGGAATAGCCTTACTTTTGCGAGTTAAGACGAAATTCGGATTTTTCCTTATAAACACCAATTCCTTCATTCAAAACAAGTTTAAACTCCTTAGTCCTTCATATTTATCCATTCTGAGTAGGTTCCATGCATAAAGCTCTTTAAATGACCTTGTATGACAAAGAAAAACAGGAATAGCCTTACTTTTGCGAGTTAAGGCCAAATTGGTATTTTTGCTATAAAATGAATTCCTTCAGTCAAAACAAGTTCAAACTCCTTTGTCCTTCGTATATCTCAATTCTAAGTAGGTTCCATGCATAAAGCTCTTTAAATGACCTTGTAAGAGAAAGAAAAACAGGAATAGCCTTACTTTTGCGAGTTAAGAGGAAATTCGGATTTTTCCTTATAAACACCAATTCCTTCAGTCAAAACAAGTTTAAACTCCTTAGTCCTTCATATTTATCCATTCTGAGTAGGTTCCATGCATAAAGCTCTTTAAATGACCTTGTATGACAAAGAAAAACAGGAATAGCCTTACTTTTGCGAGTTAAGGCCAAATTGGTATTTTTGCTATAAAATGAATTCCTTCAGTCAAAACAAGTTCAAACTCCTTTGTCCTTCGTATATGTCAATTCTAAGTAGGTTCCATGCATAAAGCTCTTTAAATGACCTTGTATGAAAAAGAAAAACAGGAATAGCCTTACTTTTGCGAGATGAGGCCAAATTGGTATTTTTGCTATAAAATGAATTCTTTCAGTCAAAACAAGTTCAAACTCATTTGTCCTTCATATATATCAATTCTAAGTAGGTTCCATGTATAAAGCTCTTTAAATGACCTTGTATGACAAAGAAAAACAGGAATAGCCTTACTTTTGTGAGTTAAGGCCAAATTGGTATTTTTGCTATAAAATGAATTCCTTCAGTCAAAACAAGTTCAAACTCCTTTGTTCTTCGTATATCTCAATTCTAAGTAGGTTCCATGCATAAAGCTCTTTAAATGACCTTGTAAGAGAAAGAAAAACAGGAATAGCCTTACTTTTGCGAGTTAAGACGAAATTCGGATTTTTCCTTATAAACACCAATTCCTTCAGTCAAAACAAGTTTAAACTCCTTAGTCCTTCATATTTATCCATTCTGAGTAGGTTCCATGCATAAAGCTCTTTAAATGACCTTGTATGACAAAGAAAAACAGGAATAGCCTTACTTTTGCGAGTTAAGGCCAAATTGGTATTTTTGCTATAAAATGAATTCCTTCAGTCAAAACAAGTTTAAACTCCTTAGTCCTTCATATTTATCCATTCTGAGTAGGTTCCATGCATAAAGCTCTTTAAATGACCTTGTATGACAAAGAAAAACAGGAATAGCCTTACTTTTGCGAGTTAAGGCCAAATTGGTATTTTTGCTATAAAATGAATTCCTTCAGTCAAAACAAGTTTAAACTCCTTAGTCCTTCATATTTATCCATTCTGAGTAGGTTCCATGCATAAAGCTCTTTAAATGACCTTGTATGACAAAGAAAAACAGGAATAGCCTTACTTTTGCGAGTGAAGGCCAAATTGGTATTTTTGCTATAAAATGAATTCCTTCAGTCAAAACAAGTTCAAACTTATTTGTCCTTCATATATATCAATTCTAAGTAGGTTCCATGCATAAAGCTCTTTAAATGACCTTGTATGACAAAGACAAACAGGAATAGCCTTACTTTTGCGAGTTAGACGAAATTCGGATTTTTCCTTATAAACACCAATTCCTTCAGTCAAAACAAGTTTAAACTCCTTAGTCCTTCATATTTATCCATTCTGAGTAGGTTCCATGCATAAAGCTCTTTAAATGACCTTGTATGACAAAGAAAAACAGGAATAGCCTTACTTTTGCGAGTTAAGGCCAAATTGGTATTTTTGCTATAAAATGAATTCCTTCAGTCAAAACAAGTTCAAACTTATTTGTCCTTCATATATATCAATTCTAAGTAGGTTCCATGCATAAAGCTCTTTAAATGACCTTGTATGACAAAGAAAAACAGGAATAGCCTTACTTTTGCGAGTTAGACGAAATTCGGATTTTTCCTTATAAACACCAATTCCTTCAGTCAAAACAAGTTTAAACTCCTTAGTCCTTCATATTTATCCATTCTGAGTAGGTTCCATGCATAAAGCTCTTTAAATGACCTTGTATGACAAAGAAAAACAGGAATAGCCTTACTTTTGCGAGTGAAGGCCAAATTGGTATTTTTGCTATAAAATGAATTCCTTCAGTCAAAACAAGTTCAAACTTATTTGTCCTTCATATATATCAATTCTAAGTAGGTTCCATGCATAAAGCTCTTTAAATGACCTTGTATGACAAAGAAAAACAGGAATAGCCTTACTTTTGCGAGTTAGACGAAATTCGGATTTTTCCTTATAAACACCAATTCCTTCAGTCAAAACAAGTTTAAACTCCTTAGTCCTTCATATTTATCCATTCTGAGTAGGTTCCATGCATAAAGCTCTTTAAATGACCTTGTATGACAAAGAAAAACAGGAATAGCCTTACTTTTGCGAGTTAAGGCCAAATTGGTATTTTTGCTATAAAATGAATTCCTTCAGTCAAAACAAGTTCAAACTCCTTTGTCCTTCGTATATCTCAATTCTAAGTAGGTTCCATGCATAAAGCTCTTTAAATGACCTTGTAAGAGAAAGAAAAACAGGAATAGCCTTACTTTTGCGAGTTAAGACGAAATTCGGATTTTTCCTTATAAACACCAATTCCTTCAGTCAAAACAAGTTTAAACTCCTTAGTCCTTCATATTTATCCATTCTGAGTAGGTTCCATGCATAAAGCTCTTTAAATGACCTTGTATGACAAAGAAAAACAGGAATAGCCTTACTTTTGCGAGTTAAGGCCAAATTGGTATTTTTGCTATAAAATGAATTCCTTCAGTAAAAACAAGTTCAAACTCATTTGTCCTTCATATATATCAATTCTAAGTAGGTTCCATGCAAAAAGCTCTTTAAATGACCTTGTATGACAAAGAAAAACAGGAATAGCCTTACTTTTGCGAGTTAAGGCCAAATTGGTATTTTTGCTATAAAATGAATTCCTTCAGTCAAAAACAAGTTCAAACTCCTTTGTCCTTCGTATATCTCAATTCTAAGTAGGTTCCATGCATAAAGCTCTTTAAATGACCTTGTAAGAGAAAGAAAAACAGGAATAGCCTTACTTTTGCGAGTTAAGACGAAATTCGGATTTTTCCTTATAAACACCAATTCCTTCATTCAAAACAAGTTTAAACTCCTTAGTCCTTCATATTTATCCATTCTGAGTAGGTTCCATGCATAAAGCTCTTTAAATGACCTTGTATGACAAAGAAAAACAGGAATAGCCTTACTTTTGCGAGATAAGGCCAAATTGGTATTTTTGCTATAAAATGAATTCCTTCAGTCAAAACAAGTTCAAACTCCTTTGTCCTTCGTATATCTCAATTCTAAGTAGGTTCCATGCATAAAGCTCTTTAAATGACCTTGTAAGAGAAAGAAAAACAGGAATAGCCTTACTTTTGCGAGTTAAGAGGAAATTCGGATTTTTCCTTATAAACACCAATTCCTTCAGTCAAAACAAGTTTAAACTCCTTAGTCCTTCATATTTATCCATTCTGAGTAGGTTCCATGCATAAAGCTCTTTAAATGACCTTGTATGACAAAGAAAAACAGGAATAGCCTTACTTTTGCGAGTTAAGGCCAAATTGGTATTTTTGCTATAAAATGAATTCCTTCAGTCAAAACAAGTTCAAACTCCTTTGTCCTTCGTATATGTCAATTCTAAGTAGGTTCCATGCATAAAGCTCTTTAAATGACCTTGTATGAAAAAGAAAAACAGGAATAGCCTTACTTTTGCGAGATGAGGCCAAATTGGTATTTTTGCTATAAAATGAATTCTTTCAGTCAAAACAAGTTCAAACTCATTTGTCCTTCATATATATCAATTCTAAGTAGGTTCCATGTATAAAGCTCTTTAAATGACCTTGTATGACAAAGAAAAACAGGAATAGCCTTACTTTTGTGAGTTAAGGCCAAATTGGTATTTTTGCTATAAAATGAATTCCTTCAGTCAAAACAAGTTCAAACTCCTTTGTTCTTCGTATATCTCAATTCTAAGTAGGTTCCATGCATAAAGCTCTTTAAATGACCTTGTAAGAGAAAGAAAAACAGGAATAGCCTTACTTTTGCGAGTTAAGACGAAATTCGGATTTTTCCTTATAAACACCAATTCCTTCAGTCAAAACAAGATTAAACTCCTTAGTCCTTCATATTTATCCATTCTGAGTAGGTTCCATGCATAAAGCTCTTTAAATGACCTTGTATGACAAAGAAAAACAGGAATAGCCTTACTTTTGCGAGTTAAGGCCAAATTGGTATTTTTGCTATAAAATGAATTCCTTCAGTCAAAACAAGTTTAAACTCCTTAGTCCTTCATATTTATCCATTCTGAGTAGGTTCCATGCATAAAGCTCTTTAAATGACCTTGTATGACAAAGAAAAACAGGAATAGCCTTACTTTTGCGAGTTAAGGCCAAATTGGTATTTTTGCTATAAAATGAATTCCTTCAGTCAAAACAAGTTTAAACTCCTTAGTCCTTCATATTTATCCATTCTGAGTAGGTTCCATGCATAAAGCTCTTTAAATGACCTTGTATGACAAAGAAAAACAGGAATAGCCTTACTTTTGCGAGTTAAGGCCAAATTGGTATTTTTGCTATAAAATGAATTCCTTCAGTCAAAACAAGTTCAAACTTATTTGTCCTTCATATATATCAATTCTAAGTAGGTTCCATGCATAAAGCTCTTTAAATGACCTTGTATGACAAAGAAAAACAGGAATAGCCTTACTTTTGCGAGTTAAGACGAAATTCGGATTTTTCCTTATAAACACCAATTCCTTCAGTCAAAACAAGTTTAAACTCCTTAGTCCTTCATATTTATCCATTCTGAGTAGGTTCCATGCATAAAGCTCTTTAAATGACCTTGTATGAAAAAGAAAAACAGGAATAGCCTTACTTTTGCGAGATAAGGCCAAATTGGTATTTTTGCTATAAAATGAATTCCTTCAGTCAAAACAAGTTCAAACTCATTTGTCCTTCATATATATCAATTCTAAGTAGGTTCCATGCAAAAAGCTCTTTAAATGACCTTGTATGACAAAGAAAAACAGGAATAGCCTTACTTTTGCGAGTTAAGGCCAAATTGGTATTTTTGCTATAAAATGAATTCCTTCAGTCAAAAACAAGTTCAAACTCCTTTGTCCTTCGTATATCTCAATTCTAAGTAGGTTCCATGCATAAAGCTCTTTAAATGACCTTGTAAGAGAAAGAAAAACAGGAATAGCCTTACTTTTGCGAGTTAAGACGAAATTCGGATTTTTCCTTATAAACACCAATTCCTTCATTCAAAACAAGTTTAAACTCCTTAGTCCTTCATATTTATCCATTCTGAGTAGGTTCCATGCATAAAGCTCTTTAAATGACCTTGTATGACAAAGAAAAACAGGAATAGCCTTACTTTTGCGAGTTAAGGCCAAATTGGTATTTTTGCTATAAAATGAATTCCTTCAGTCAAAACAAGTTCAAACTCCTTTGTCCTTCGTATATCTCAATTCTAAGTAGGTTCCATGCATAAAGCTCTTTAAATGACCTTGTAAGAGAAAGAAAAACAGGAATAGCCTTACTTTTGCGAGTTAAGAGGAAATTCGGATTTTTCCTTATAAACACCAATTCCTTCAGTCAAAACAAGTTTAAACTCCTTAGTCCTTCATATTTATCCATTCTGAGTAGGTTCCATGCATAAAGCTCTTTAAATGACCTTGTATGACAAAGAAAAACAGGAATAGCCTTACTTTTGCGAGTTAAGGCCAAATTGGTATTTTTGCTATAAAATGAATTCCTTCAGTCAAAACAAGTTCAAACTCCTTTGTCCTTCGTATATGTCAATTCTAAGTAGGTTCCATGCATAAAGCTCTTTAAATGACCTTGTATGAAAAAGAAAAACAGGAATAGCCTTACTTTTGCGAGATAAGGCCAAATTGGTATTTTTGCTATAAAATGAATTCTTTCAGTCAAAACAAGTTCAAACTCATTTGTCCTTCATATATATCAATTCTAAGTAGGTTCCATGTATAAAGCTCTTTAAATGACCTTGTATGACAAAGAAAAACAGGAATAGCCTTACTTTTGTGAGTTAAGGCCAAATTGGTATTTTTGCTATAAAATGAATTCCTTCAGTCAAAACAAGTTCAAACTCCTTTGTTCTTCGTATATCTCAATTCTAAGTAGGTTCCATGCATAAAGCTCTTTAAATGACCTTGTAAGAGAAAGAAAAACAGGAATAGCCTTACTTTTGCGAGTTAAGACGAAATTCGGATTTTTCCTTATAAACACCAATTCCTTCAGTCAAAACAAGTTTAAACTCCTTAGTCCTTCATATTTATCCATTCTGAGTAGGTTCCATGCATAAAGCTCTTTAAATGACCTTGTATGACAAAGAAAAACAGGAATAGCCTTACTTTTGCGAGTTAAGGCCAAATTGGTATTTTTGCTATAAAATGAATTCCTTCAGTCAAAACAAGTTTAAACTCCTTAGTCCTTCATATTTATCCATTCTGAGTAGGTTCCATGCATAAAGCTCTTTAAATGACCTTGTATGACAAAGAAAAACAGGAATAGCCTTACTTTTGCGAGTTAAGGCCAAATTGGTATTTTTGCTATAAAATGAATTCCTTCAGTCAAAACAAGTTTAAACTCCTTAGTCCTTCATATTTATCCATTCTGAGTAGGTTCCATGCATAAAGCTCTTTAAATGACCTTGTATGACAAAGAAAAACAGGAATAGCCTTACTTTTGCGAGTTAAGGCCAAATTGGTATTTTTGCTATAAAATGAATTCCTTCAGTCAAAACAAGTTCAAACTTATTTGTCCTTCATATATATCAATTCTAAGTAGGTTCCATGCATAAAGCTCTTTAAATGACCTTGTATGACAAAGAAAAACAGGAATAGCCTTACTTTTGCGAGTTAAGACGAAATTCGGATTTTTCCTTATAAACACCAATTCCTTCAGTCAAAACAAGTTTAAACTCCTTAGTCCTTCATATTTATCCATTCTGAGTAGGTTCCATGCATAAAGCTCTTTAAATGACCTTGTATGACAAAGAAAAACAGGAATATTCTTACTTTTGCGAGATAAGGCCAAATGGGTATTTTTGCTATAAAATGAATTCCTTCAGTCAAAACAAGTTCAAACTCATTTGTCCTTCATATATATCAATTCTAAGTAGGTTCCATGCAAAAAGCTCTTTAAATGACCTTGTATGACAAAGAAAAACAGGAATAGCCTTACTTTTGCGAGTTAAGACGAAATTCGGATTTTTCCTTATAAACACCAATTCCTTCAGTCAAAACAAGTTTAAACTCCTTAGTCCTTCATATTTATCCATTCTGAGTAGGTTCCATGCATAAAGCTCTTTAAATGACCTTGTATGACAAAGAAAAACAGGAATAGCCTTACTTTTGCGAGTGAAGGCCAAATTGGTATTTTTGCTATAAAATGAATTCCTTCAGTCAAAACAAGTTCAAACTTATTTGTCCTTCATATATATCAATTCTAAGTAGGTTCCATGCATAAAGCTCTTTAAATGACCTTGTATGACAAAGAAAAACAGGAATAGCCTTACTTTTGCGAGTTAGACGAAATTCGGATTTTTCCTTATAAACACCAATTCCTTCAGTCAAAACAAGTTTAAACTCCTTAGTCCTTCATATTTATCCATTCTGAGTAGGTTCCATGCATAAAGCTCTTTAAATGACCTTGTATGACAAAGAAAAACAGGAATAGCCTTACTTTTGCGAGTTAAGGCCAAATTGGTATTTTTGCTATAAAATGAATTCCTTCAGTCAAAACAAGTTCAAACTTATTTGTCCTTCATATATATCAATTCTAAGTAGGTTCCATGCATAAAGCTCTTTAAATGACCTTGTATGACAAAGACAAACAGGAATAGCCTTACTTTTGCGAGTTAGACGAAATTCGGATTTTTCCTTATAAACACCAATTCCTTCAGTCAAAACAAGTTTAAACTCCTTAGTCCTTCATATTTATCCATTCTGAGTAGGTTCCATGCATAAAGCTCTTTAAATGACCTTGTATGACAAAGAAAAACAGGAATAGCCTTACTTTTGCGAGTTAAGGCCAAATTGGTATTTTTGCTATAAAATGAATTCCTTCAGTCAAAACAAGTTCAAACTTATTTGTCCTTCATATATATCAATTCTAAGTAGGTTCCATGCATAAAGCTCTTTAAATGACCTTGTATGACAAAGAAAAACAGGAATAGCCTTACTTTTGCGAGTTAAGACGAAATTCGGATTTTTCCTTATAAACACCAATTCCTTCAGTCAAAACAAGTTTAAACTCCTTAGTCCTTCATATTTATCCATTCTGAGTAGGTTCCATGCATAAAGCTCTTTAAATGACCTTGTATGAAAAAGAAAAACAGGAATAGCCTTACTTTTGCGAGATAAGGCCAAATTGGTATTTTTGCTATAAAATGAATTCCTTCAGTCAAAACAAGTTCAAACTCATTTGTCCTTCATATATATCAATTCTAAGTAGGTTCCATGTATAAAGCTCTTTAAATGACCTTGTATGACAAAGAAAAACAGGAATATTCTTACTTTTGCGAGTTAAGGCCAAATTGGTATTTTTGCTTTAAAATGAATTCCTTCAGTCAAAACAAGTTCAAACTCATATGTCCTTCATATATATCAATTCTAAGTAGGTTCCATGCAAAAAGCTCTTTAAATGACCTTGTATGACAAAGAAAAACAGGAATAGCCTTACTTTTGCGAGTTAAGACGAAATTCGGATTTTTCCTTATAAACACCAATTCCTTCAGTCAAAACAAGTTTAAACTCCTTAGTCCTTCATATTTATCCATTCTGAGTAGGTTCCATGCATAAAGCTCTTTAAATGACCTTGTATGACAAAGAAAAACAGGAATAGCCTTACTTTTGCGAGTTAGACGAAATTCGGATTTTTCCTTATAAACACCAATTCCTTCAGTCAAAACAAGTTTAAACTCCTTAGTCCTTCATATTTATCCATTCTGAGTAGGTTCCATGCATAAAGCTCTTTAAATGACCTTGTATGACAAAGAAAAACAGGAATAGCCTTACTTTTGCGAGTGAAGGCCAAATTGGTATTTTTGCTATAAAATGAATTCCTTCAGTCAAAACAAGTTCAAACTTATTTGTCCTTCATATATATCAATTCTAAGTAGGTTCCATGCATAAAGCTCTTTAAATGACCTTGTATGACAAAGACAAACAGGAATAGCCTTACTTTTGCGAGTTAGACGAAATTCGGATTTTTCCTTATAAACACCAATTCCTTCAGTCAAAACAAGTTTAAACTCCTTAGTCCTTCATATTTATCCATTCTGAGTAGGTTCCATGCATAAAGCTCTTTAAATGACCTTGTATGACAAAGAAAAACAGGAATAGCCTTACTTTTGCGAGTTAAGGCCAAATTGGTATTTTTGCTATAAATGAATTCCTTCAGTCAAAACAAGTTCAAACTCCTTTGTCCTTCGTATATCTCAATTCTAAGTAGGTTCCATGCATAAAGCTCTTTAAATGACCTTGTAAGAGAAAGAAAAACAGGAATAGCCTTACTTTTGCGAGTTAAGACGAAATTCGGATTTTTCCTTATAAACACCAATTCCTTCAGTCAAAACAAGTTTAAACTCCTTAGTCCTTCATATTTATCCATTCTGAGTAGGTTCCATGCATAAAGCTCTTTAAATGACCTTGTATGACAAAGAAAAACAGGAATAGCCTTACTTTTGCGAGTTAAGGCCAAATTGGTATTTTTGCTATAAAATGAATTCCTTCAGTAAAAACAAGTTCAAACTCATTTGTCCTTCATATATATCAATTCTAAGTAGGTTCCATGCAAAAAGCTCTTTAAATGACCTTGTATGACAAAGAAAAACAGGAATAGCCTTACTTTTGCGAGTTAAGGCCAAATTGGTATTTTTGCTATAAAATGAATTCCTTCAGTCAAAAACAAGTTCAAACTCCTTTGTCCTTCGTATATCTCAATTCTAAGTAGGTTCCATGCATAAAGCTCTTAAATGACCTTGTAAGAGAAAGAAAAACAGGAATAGCCTTACTTTTGCGAGTTAAGACGAAATTCGGATTTTTCCTTATAAACACCAATTCCTTCATTCAAACAAGTTTAAACTCCTTAGTCCTTCATATTTATCCATTCTGAGTAGGTTCCATGCATAAAGCTCTTTAAATGACCTTGTATGACAAAGAAAAACAGGAATAGCCTTACTTTTGCGAGTTAAGGCCAAATTGGTATTTTTGCTATAAAATGAATTCCTTCAGTCAAAACAAGTTCAAACTCCTTTGTCCTTCGTATATCTCAATTCTAAGTAGGTTCCATGCATAAAGCTCTTTAAATGACCTTGTAAGAGAAAGAAAAACAGGAATAGCCTTACTTTTGCGAGTTAAGAGGAAATTCGGATTTTTCCTTATAAACACCAATTCCTTCAGTCAAAACAAGTTTAAACTCCTTAGTCCTTCATATTTATCCATTCTGAGTAGGTTCCATGCATAAAGCTCTTTAAATGACCTTGTATGACAAAGAAAAACAGGAATAGCCTTACTTTTGCGAGTTAAGGCCAAATTGGTATTTTTGCTATAAAATGAATTCCTTCAGTCAAAACAAGTTCAAACTCCTTTGTCCTTCGTATATGTCAATTCTAAGTAGGTTCCATGCATAAAGCTCTTTAAATGACCTTGTATGAAAAAGAAAAACAGGAATAGCCTTACTTTTGCGAGATAAGGCCAAATTGGTATTTTTGCTATAAAATGAATTCTTTCAGTCAAAACAAGTTCAAACTCATTTGTCCTTCATATATATCAATTCTAAGTAGGTTCCATGTATAAAGCTCTTTAAATGACCTTGTATGACAAAGAAAAACAGGAATAGCCTTACTTTTGTGAGTTAAGGCCAAATTGGTATTTTTGCTATAAAATGAATTCTTCAGTCAAAACAAGTTCAAACTCCTTTGTTCTTCGTATATCTCAATTCTAAGTAGGTTCCATGCATAAAGCTCTTTAAATGACCTTGTAAGAGAAAGAAAAACAGGAATAGCCTTACTTTTGCGAGTTAAGACGAAATTCGGATTTTTCCTTATAAACACCAATTCCTTCAGTCAAAACAAGTTTAAACTCCTTAGTCCTTCATATTTATCCATTCTGAGTAGGTTCCATGCATAAAGCTCTTTAAATGACCTTGTATGACAAAGAAAAACAGGAATAGCCTTACTTTTGCGAGTTAAGGCCAAATTGGTATTTTTGCTATAAAATGAATTCCTTCAGTCAAAACAAGTTTAAACTCCTTAGTCCTTCATATTTATCCATTCTGAGTAGGTTCCATGCATAAAGCTCTTTAAATGACCTTGTATGACAAAGAAAAACAGGAATAGCCTTACTTTTGCGAGTTAAGGCCAAATTGGTATTTTTGCTATAAAATGAATTCCTTCAGTCAAAACAAGTTTAAACTCCTTAGTCCTTCATATTTATCCATTCTGAGTAGGTTCCATGCATAAAGCTCTTTAAATGACCTTGTATGACAAAGAAAAACAGGAATAGCCTTACTTTTGCGAGTTAAGACGAAATTCGGATTTTTCCTTATAAACACCAATTCCTTCAGTCAAAACAAGTTTAAACTCCTTAGTCCTTCATATTTATCCATTCTGAGTAGGTTCCATGCATAAGCTCTTTAAATGACCTTGTATGAAAAAGAAAAACAGGAATAGCCTTACTTTTGCGAGATAAGGCCAAATTGGTATTTTTGCTATAAAATGAATTCCTTCAGTCAAAACAAGTTCAAACTCATTTGTCCTTCATATATATCAATTCTAAGTAGGTTCCATGCAAAAAGCTCTTTAAATGACCTTGTATGACAAAGAAAAACAGGAATAGCCTTACTTTTGCGAGTTAAGGCCAAATTGGTATTTTTGCTATAAAATGAATTCCTTCAGTCAAAAACAAGTTCAAACTCCTTTGTCCTTCGTATATCTCAATTCTAAGTAGGTTCCATGCATAAAGCTCTTTAAATGACCTTGTAAGAGAAAGAAAAACAGAATAGCCTTACTTTTGCGAGTTAAGACGAAATTCGGATTTTTCCTTATAAACACCAATTCCTTCATTCAAAACAAGTTTAAACTCCTTAGTCCTTCATATTTATCCATTCTGAGTAGGTTCCATGCATAAAGCTCTTTAAATGACCTTGTATGACAAAGAAAAACAGGAATAGCCTTACTTTTGCGAGTTAAGGCCAAATTGGTATTTTTGCTATAAAATGAATTCCTTCAGTCAAAACAAGTTCAAACTCCTTTGTCCTTCGTATATCTCAATTCTAAGTAGGTTCCATGCATAAAGCTCTTTAAATGACCTTGTAAGAGAAAGAAAAACAGGAATAGCCTTACTTTTGCGAGTTAAGAGGAAATTCGGATTTTTCCTTATAAACACCAATTCCTTCAGTCAAAACAAGTTTAAACTCCTTAGTCCTTCATATTTATCCATTCTGAGTAGGTTCCATGCATAAAGCTCTTTAAATGACCTTGTATGACAAAGAAAAACAGGAATAGCCTTACTTTTGCGAGTTAAGGCCAAATTGGTATTTTTGCTATAAAATGAATTCCTTCAGTCAAAACAAGTTCAAACTCCTTTGTCCTTCGTATATGTCAATTCTAAGTAGGTTCCATGCATAAAGCTCTTTAAATGACCTTGTATGAAAAAGAAAAACAGGAATAGCCTTACTTTTGCGAGATAAGGCCAAATTGGTATTTTTGCTATAAAATGAATTCTTTCAGTCAAAACAAGTTCAAACTCATTTGTCCTTCATATATATCAATTCTAAGTAGGTTCCATGTATAAAGCTCTTTAAATGACCTTGTATGACAAAGAAAAACAGGAATAGCCTTACTTTTGTGAGTTAAGGCCAAATTGGTATTTTTGCTATAAAATGAATTCCTTCAGTCAAAACAAGTTCAAACTCCTTTGTTCTTCGTATATCTCAATTCTAAGTAGGTTCCATGCATAAAGCTCTTTAAATGACCTTGTAAGAGAAAGAAAAACAGGAATAGCCTTACTTTTGCGAGTTAAGACGAAATTCGGATTTTTCCTTATAAACACCAATTCCTTCAGTCAAAACAAGTTTAAACTCCTTAGTCCTTCATATTTATCCATTCTGAGTAGGTTCCATGCATAAAGCTCTTTAAATGACCTTGTATGACAAAGAAAAACAGGAATAGCCTTACTTTTGCGAGTTAAGGCCAAATTGGTATTTTTGCTATAAAATGAATTCCTTCAGTCAAAACAAGTTTAAACTCCTTAGTCCTTCATATTTATCCATTCTGAGTAGGTTCCATGCATAAAGCTCTTTAAATGACCTTGTATGACAAAGAAAAACAGGAATAGCCTTACTTTTGCGAGTTAAGGCCAAATTGGTATTTTTGCTATAAAATGAATTCCTTCAGTCAAAACAAGTTTAAACTCCTTAGTCCTTCATATTTATCCATTCTGAGTAGGTTCCATGCATAAAGCTCTTTAAATGACCTTGTATGACAAAGAAAAACAGGAATAGCCTTACTTTTGCGAGTTAAGGCCAAATTGGTATTTTTGCTATAAAATGAATTCCTTCAGTCAAAACAAGTTCAAACTTATTTGTCCTTCATATATATCAATTCTAAGTAGGTTCCATGCATAAAGCTCTTTAAATGACCTTGTATGACAAAGAAAAACAGGAATAGCCTTACTTTTGCGAGTTAAGACGAAATTCGGATTTTTCCTTATAAACACCAATTCCTTCAGTCAAAACAAGTTTAAACTCCTTAGTCCTTCATATTTATCCATTCTGAGTAGGTTCCATGCATAAAGCTCTTTAAATGACCTTGTATGAAAAAGAAAAACAGGAATAGCCTTACTTTTGCGAGATAAGGCCAAATTGGTATTTTTGCTATAAAATGAATTCCTTCAGTCAAAACAAGTTCAAACTCATTTGTCCTTCATATATATCAATTCTAAGTAGGTTCCATGTATAAAGCTCTTTAAATGACCTTGTATGACAAAGAAAAACAGGAATATTCTTACTTTTGCGAGTTAAGGCCAAATTGGTATTTTTGCTTTAAAATGAATTCCTTCAGTCAAAACAAGTTCAAACTCATATGTCCTTCATATATATCAATTCTAAGTAGGTTCCATGCAAAAAGCTCTTTAAATGACCTTGTATGACAAAGAAAAACAGGAATAGCCTTACTTTTGCGAGTTAAGACGAAATTCGGATTTTTCCTTATAAACACCAATTCCTTCAGTCAAAACAAGTTTAAACTCCTTAGTCCTTCATATTTATCCATTCTGAGTAGGTTCCATGCATAAAGCTCTTTAAATGACCTTGTATGACAAAGAAAAACAGGAATAGCCTTACTTTTGCGAGTGAAGGCCAAATTGGTATTTTTGCTATAAAATGAATTCCTTCAGTCAAAACAAGTTCAAACTTATTTGTCCTTCATATATATCAATTCTAAGTAGGTTCCATGCATAAAGCTCTTTAAATGACCTTGTATGACAAAGAAAAACAGGAATAGCCTTACTTTTGCGAGTTAGACGAAATTCGGATTTTTCCTTATAAACACCAATTCCTTCAGTCAAAACAAGTTTAAACTCCTTAGTCCTTCATATTTATCCATTCTGAGTAGGTTCCATGCATAAAGCTCTTTAAATGACCTTGTATGACAAAGAAAAACAGGAATAGCCTTACTTTTGCGAGTGAAGGCCAAATTGGTATTTTTGCTATAAAATGAATTCCTTCAGTCAAAACAAGTTCAAACTTATTTGTCCTTCATATATATCAATTCTAAGTAGGTTCCATGCATAAAGCTCTTTAAATGACCTTGTATGACAAAGACAAACAGGAATAGCCTTACTTTTGCGAGTTAGACGAAATTCGGATTTTTCCTTATAAACACCAATTCCTTCAGTCAAAACAAGTTTAAACTCCTTAGTCCTTCATATTTATCCATTCTGAGTAGGTTCCATGCATAAAGCTCTTTAAATGACCTTGTATGACAAAGAAAAACAGGAATAGCCTTACTTTTGCGAGTTAAGGCCAAATTGGTATTTTTGCTATAAAATGAATTCCTTCAGTCAAAACAAGTTCAAACTTATTTGTCCTTCATATATATCAATTCTAAGTAGGTTCCATGCATAAAGCTCTTTAAATGACCTTGTATGACAAAGAAAAACAGGAATAGCCTTACTTTTGCGAGTTAAGACGAAATTCGGATTTTTCCTTATAAACACCAATTCCTTCAGTCAAAACAAGTTTAAACTCCTTAGTCCTTCATATTTATCCATTCTGAGTAGGTTCCATGCATAAAGCTCTTTAAATGACCTTGTATGAAAAAGAAAAACAGGAATAGCCTTACTTTTGCGAGATAAGGCCAAATTGGTATTTTTGCTATAAAATGAATTCCTTCAGTCAAAACAAGTTCAAACTCATTTGTCCTTCATATATATCAATTCTAAGTAGGTTCCATGTATAAAGCTCTTTAAATGACCTTGTATGACAAAGAAAAACAGGAATATTCTTACTTTTGCGAGTTAAGGCCAAATTGGTATTTTTGCTTTAAAATGAATTCCTTCAGTCAAAACAAGTTCAAACTCATATGTCCTTCATATATATCAATTCTAAGTAGGTTCCATGCAAAAAGCTCTTTAAATGACCTTGTATGACAAAGAAAAACAGGAATAGCCTTACTTTTGCGAGTTAAGACGAAATTCGGATTTTTCCTTATAAACACCAATTCCTTCAGTCAAAACAAGTTTAAACTCCTTAGTCCTTCATATTTATCCATTCTGAGTAGGTTCCATGCATAAAGCTCTTTAAATGACCTTGTATGACAAAGAAAAACAGGAATAGCCTTACTTTTGCGAGTTAGACGAAATTCGGATTTTTCCTTATAAACACCAATTCCTTCAGTCAAAACAAGTTTAAACTCCTTAGTCCTTCATATTTATCCATTCTGAGTAGGTTCCATGCATAAAGCTCTTTAAATGACCTTGTATGACAAAGAAAAACAGGAATAGCCTTACTTTTGCGAGTGAAGGCCAAATTGGTATTTTTGCTATAAAATGAATTCCTTCAGTCAAAACAAGTTCAAACTTATTTGTCCTTCATATATATCAATTCTAAGTAGGTTCCATGCATAAAGCTCTTTAAATGACCTTGTATGACAAAGACAAACAGGAATAGCCTTACTTTTGCGAGTTAGACGAAATTCGGATTTTTCCTTATAAACACCAATTCCTTCAGTCAAAACAAGTTTAAACTCCTTAGTCCTTCATATTTATCCATTCTGAGTAGGTTCCATGCATAAAGCTCTTTAAATGACCTTGTATGACAAAGAAAAACAGGAATAGCCTTACTTTTGCGAGTTAAGGCCAAATTGGTATTTTTGCTATAAAATGAATTCCTTCAGTCAAAACAAGTTCAAACTCCTTTGTCCTTCGTATATCTCAATTCTAAGTAGGTTCCATGCATAAAGCTCTTTAAATGACCTTGTAAGAGAAAGAAAAACAGGAATAGCCTTACTTTTGCGAGTTAAGACGAAATTCGGATTTTTCCTTATAAACACCAATTCCTTCAGTCAAAACAAGTTTAAACTCCTTAGTCCTTCATATTTATCCATTCTGAGTAGGTTCCATGCATAAAGCTCTTTAAATGACCTTGTATGACAAAGAAAAACAGGAATAGCCTTACTTTTGCGAGTTAAGGCCAAATTGGTATTTTTGCTATAAAATGAATTCCTTCAGTAAAAACAAGTTCAAACTCATTTGTCCTTCATATATATCAATTCTAAGTAGGTTCCATGCAAAAAGCTCTTTAAATGACCTTGTATGACAAAGAAAAACAGGAATAGCCTTACTTTTGCGAGTTAAGGCCAAATTGGTATTTTTGCTATAAAATGAATTCCTTCAGTCAAAAACAAGTTCAAACTCCTTTGTCCTTCGTATATCTCAATTCTAAGTAGGTTCCATGCATAAAGCTCTTTAAATGACCTTGTAAGAGAAAGAAAAACAGGAATAGCCTTACTTTTGCGAGTTAAGACGAAATTCGGATTTTTCCTTATAAACACCAATTCCTTCATTCAAAACAAGTTTAAACTCCTTAGTCCTTCATATTTATCCATTCTGAGTAGGTTCCATGCATAAAGCTCTTTAAATGACCTTGTATGACAAAGAAAAACAGGAATAGCCTTACTTTTGCGAGTTAAGGCCAAATTGGTATTTTTGCTATAAAATGAATTCCTTCAGTCAAAACAAGTTCAAACTCCTTTGTCCTTCGTATATCTCAATTCTAAGTAGGTTCCATGCATAAAGCTCTTTAAATGACCTTGTAAGAGAAAGAAAAACAGGAATAGCCTTACTTTTGCGAGTTAAGAGGAAATTCGGATTTTTCCTTATAAACACCAATTCCTTCAGTCAAAACAAGTTTAAACTCCTTAGTCCTTCATATTTATCCATTCTGAGTAGGTTCCATGCATAAAGCTCTTTAAATGACCTTGTATGACAAAGAAAAACAGGAATAGCCTTACTTTTGCGAGTTAAGGCCAAATTGGTATTTTTGCTATAAAATGAATTCCTTCAGTCAAAACAAGTTCAAACTCCTTTGTCCTTCGTATATGTCAATTCTAAGTAGGTTCCATGCATAAAGCTCTTTAAATGACCTTGTATGAAAAAGAAAAACAGGAATAGCCTTACTTTTGCGAGATAAGGCCAAATTGGTATTTTTGCTATAAAATGAATTCTTTCAGTCAAAACAAGTTCAAACTCATTTGTCCTTCATATATATCAATTCTAAGTAGGTTCCATGTATAAAGCTCTTTAAATGACCTTGTATGACAAAGAAAAACAGGAATAGCCTTACTTTTGTGAGTTAAGGCCAAATTGGTATTTTTGCTATAAAATGAATTCCTTCAGTCAAAACAAGTTCAAACTCCTTTGTTCTTCGTATATCTCAATTCTAAGTAGGTTCCATGCATAAAGCTCTTTAAATGACCTTGTAAGAGAAAGAAAAACAGGAATAGCCTTACTTTTGCGAGTTAAGACGAAATTCGGATTTTTCCTTATAAACACCAATTCCTTCAGTCAAAACAAGTTTAAACTCCTTAGTCCTTCATATTTATCCATTCTGAGTAGGTTCCATGCATAAAGCTCTTTAAATGACCTTGTATGACAAAGAAAAACAGGAATAGCCTTACTTTTGCGAGTTAAGGCCAAATTGGTATTTTTGCTATAAAATGAATTCCTTCAGTCAAAACAAGTTTAAACTCCTTAGTCCTTCATATTTATCCATTCTGAGTAGGTTCCATGCATAAAGCTCTTTAAATGACCTTGTATGACAAAGAAAAACAGGAATAGCCTTACTTTTGCGAGTTAAGGCCAAATTGGTATTTTTGCTATAAAATGAATTCCTTCAGTCAAAACAAGTTTAAACTCCTTAGTCCTTCATATTTATCCATTCTGAGTAGGTTCCATGCATAAAGCTCTTTAAATGACCTTGTATGACAAAGAAAAACAGGAATAGCCTTACTTTTGCGAGTTAAGGCCAAATTGGTATTTTTGCTATAAAATGAATTCCTTCAGTCAAAACAAGTTCAAACTTATTTGTCCTTCATATATATCAATTCTAAGTAGGTTCCATGCATAAAGCTCTTTAAATGACCTTGTATGACAAAGAAAAACAGGAATAGCCTTACTTTTGCGAGTTAAGACGAAATTCGGATTTTTCCTTATAAACACCAATTCCTTCAGTCAAAACAAGTTTAAACTCCTTAGTCCTTCATATTTATCCATTCTGAGTAGGTTCCATGCATAAAGCTCTTTAAATGACCTTGTATGAAAAAGAAAAACAGGAATAGCCTTACTTTTGCGAGATAAGGCCAAATTGGTATTTTTGCTATAAAATGAATTCCTTCAGTCAAAACAAGTTCAAACTCATTTGTCCTTCATATATATCAATTCTAAGTAGGTTCCATGTATAAAGCTCTTTAAATGACCTTGTATGACAAAGAAAAACAGGAATATTCTTACTTTTGCGAGTTAAGGCCAAATTGGTATTTTTGCTTTAAAATGAATTCCTTCAGTCAAAACAAGTTCAAACTCATATGTCCTTCATATATATCAATTCTAAGTAGGTTCCATGCAAAAAGCTCTTTAAATGACCTTGTATGACAAAGAAAAACAGGAATAGCCTTACTTTTGCGAGTTAAGACGAAATTCGGATTTTTCCTTATAAACACCAATTCCTTCAGTCAAAACAAGTTTAAACTCCTTAGTCCTTCATATTTATCCATTCTGAGTAGGTTCCATGCATAAAGCTCTTTAAATGACCTTGTATGACAAAGAAAAACAGGAATAGCCTTACTTTTGCGAGTGAAGGCCAAATTGGTATTTTTGCTATAAAATGAATTCCTTCAGTCAAAACAAGTTTAAACTCCTTAGTCCTTCATATTTATCCATTCTGAGTAGGTTCCATGCATAAAGCTCTTTAAATGACCTTGTATGACAAAGAAAAACAGGAATAGCCTTACTTTTGCGAGTTAAGGCCAAATTGGTATTTTTGCTATAAAATGAATTCCTTCAGTCAAAACAAGTTCAAACTCCTTTGTCCTTCGTATATCTCAATTCTAAGTAGGTTCCATGCATAAAGCTCTTTAAATGACCTTGTAAGAGAAAGAAAAACAGGAATAGCCTTACTTTTGCGAGTTAAGACGAAATTCGGATTTTTCCTTATAAACACCAATTCCTTCAGTCAAAACAAGTTTAAACTCCTTAGTCCTTCATATTTATCCATTCTGAGTAGGTTCCATGCATAAAGCTCTTTAAATGACCTTGTATGACAAAGAAAAACAGGAATAGCCTTACTTTTGCGAGTTAAGGCCAAATTGGTATTTTTGCTATAAAATGAATTCCTTCAGTAAAAACAAGTTCAAACTCATTTGTCCTTCATATATATCAATTCTAAGTAGGTTCCATGCAAAAAGCTCTTTAAATGACCTTGTATGACAAAGAAAAACAGGAATAGCCTTACTTTTGCGAGTTAAGGCCAAATTGGTATTTTTGCTATAAAATGAATTCCTTCAGTCAAAAACAAGTTCAAACTCCTTTGTTCTTCGTATATCTCAATTCTAAGTAGGTTCCATGCATAAAGCTCTTTAAATGACCTTGTAAGAGAAAGAAAAACAGGAATAGCCTTACTTTTGCGAGTTAAGACGAAATTCGGATTTTTCCTTATAAACACCAATTCCTTCATTCAAAACAAGTTTAAACTCCTTAGTCCTTCATATTTATCCATTCTGAGTAGGTTCCATGCATAAAGCTCTTTAAATGACCTTGTATGACAAAGAAAAACAGGAATAGCCTTACTTTTGCGAGTTAAGGCCAAATTGGTATTTTTGCTATAAAATGAATTCCTTCAGTCAAAACAAGTTCAAACTCCTTTGTCCTTCGTATATCTCAATTCTAAGTAGGTTCCATGCATAAAGCTCTTTAAATGACCTTGTAAGAGAAAGAAAAACAGGAATAGCCTTACTTTTGCGAGTTAAGAGGAAATTCGGATTTTTCCTTATAAACACCAATTCCTTCAGTCAAAACAAGTTTAAACTCCTTAGTCCTTCATATTTATCCATTCTGAGTAGGTTCCATGCATAAAGCTCTTTAAATGACCTTGTATGACAAAGAAAAACAGGAATAGCCTTACTTTTGCGAGTTAAGGCCAAATTGGTATTTTTGCTATAAAATGAATTCCTTCAGTCAAAACAAGTTCAAACTCCTTTGTCCTTCGTATATGTCAATTCTAAGTAGGTTCCATGCATAAAGCTCTTTAAATGACCTTGTATGAAAAAGAAAAACAGGAATAGCCTTACTTTTGCGAGATAAGGCCAAATTGGTATTTTTGCTATAAAATGAATTCTTTCAGTCAAAACAAGTTCAAACTCATTTGTCCTTCATATATATCAATTCTAAGTAGGTTCCATGTATAAAGCTCTTTAAATGACCTTGTATGACAAAGAAAAACAGGAATAGCCTTACTTTTGTGAGTTAAGGCCAAATTGGTATTTTTGCTATAAAATGAATTCCTTCAGTCAAAACAAGTTCAAACTCCTTTGTTCTTCGTATATCTCAATTCTAAGTAGGTTCCATGCATAAAGCTCTTTAAATGACCTTGTAAGAGAAAGAAAAACAGGAATAGCCTTACTTTTGCGAGTTAAGACGAAATTCGGATTTTTCCTTATAAACACCAATTCCTTCAGTCAAAACAAGTTTAAACTCCTTAGTCCTTCATATTTATCCATTCTGAGTAGGTTCCATGCATAAAGCTCTTTAAATGACCTTGTATGACAAAGAAAAACAGGAATAGCCTTACTTTTGCGAGTTAAGGCCAAATTGGTATTTTTGCTATAAAATGAATTCCTTCAGTCAAAACAAGTTTAAACTCCTTAGTCCTTCATATTTATCCATTCTGAGTAGGTTCCATGCATAAAGCTCTTTAAATGACCTTGTATGACAAAGAAAAACAGGAATAGCCTTACTTTTGCGAGTTAAGGCCAAATTGGTATTTTTGCTATAAAATGAATTCCTTCAGTCAAAACAAGTTTAAACTCCTTAGTCCTTCATATTTATCCATTCTGAGTAGGTTCCATGCATAAAGCTCTTTAAATGACCTTGTATGACAAAGAAAAACAGGAATAGCCTTACTTTTGCGAGTTAAGGCCAAATTGGTATTTTTGCTATAAAATGAATTCCTTCAGTCAAAACAAGTTCAAACTTATTTGTCCTTCATATATATCAATTCTAAGTAGGTTCCATGCATAAAGCTCTTTAAATGACCTTGTATGACAAAGAAAAACAGGAATAGCCTTACTTTTGCGAGTTAAGACGAAATTCGGATTTTTCCTTATAAACACCAATTCCTTCAGTCAAAACAAGTTTAAACTCCTTAGTCCTTCATATTTATCCATTCTGAGTAGGTTCCATGCATAAAGCTCTTTAAATGACCTTGTATGAAAAAGAAAAACAGGAATAGCCTTACTTTTGCGAGATAAGGCCAAATTGGTATTTTTGCTATAAAATGAATTCCTTCAGTCAAAACAAGTTCAAACTCATTTGTCCTTCATATATATCAATTCTAAGTAGGTTCCATGTATAAAGCTCTTTAAATGACCTTGTATGACAAAGAAAAACAGGAATATTCTTACTTTTGCGAGTTAAGGCCAAATTGGTATTTTTGCTTTAAAATGAATTCCTTCAGTCAAAACAAGTTCAAACTCATATGTCCTTCATATATATCAATTCTAAGTAGGTTCCATGCAAAAAGCTCTTTAAATGACCTTGTATGACAAAGAAAAACAGGAATAGCCTTACTTTTGCGAGTTAAGACGAAATTCGGATTTTTCCTTATAAACACCAATTCCTTCAGTCGAAACAAGTTTAAACTCCTTAGTCCTTCATATTTATCCATTCTGAGTAGGTTCCATGCATAAAGCTCTTTAAATGACCTTGTAAGAGAAAGAAAAACAGGAATAGCCTTACTTTTGCGAGTTAAGACGAAATTCGGATTTTTCCTTATAAACACCAATTCCTTCAGTCGAAACAAGTTTAAACTCCTTAGTCCTTCATATTTATCCATTCTGAGTAGGTTCCATGCATAAAGCTCTTTAAATGACCTTGTATGACAAAGAAAAACAGGAATAGCCTTACTTTTGCGAGTTAAGGCCAAATTGGTATTTTTGCTATAAAATGAATTCCTTCAGTCAAAACAAGTTTAAACTCCTTAGTCCTTCATATTTATCCATTCTGAGTAGGTTCCATGCATAAAGCTCTTTAAATGACCTTGTATGACAAAGAAAAACAGGAATAGCCTTACTTTTGCGAGTTAAGGCCAAATTGGTATTTTTGCTATAAAATGAATTCCTTCAGTCAAAACAAGTTCAAACTTATTTGTCCTTCATATATATCAATTCTAAGTAGGTTCCATGCATAAAGCTCTTTAAATGACCTTGTATGACAAAGAAAAACAGGAATAGCCTTACTTTTGCGAGTTAAGACGAAATTCGGATTTTTCCTTATAAACACCAATTCCTTCAGTCAAAACAAGTTTAAACTCCTTAGTCCTTCATATTTATCCATTCTGAGTAGGTTCCATGCATAAAGCTCTTTAAATGACCTTGTATGACAAAGAAAAACAGGAATAGCCTTACTTTTGCGAGATAAGGCCAAATTGGTATTTTTGCTATAAAATGAATTCCTTCAGTCAAAACAAGTTCAAACTCATTTGTCCTTCATATATATCAATTCTAAGTAGGTTCCATATATAAAGCTCTTTAAATGACCTTGGATGACAAAGAAAAACAGGAATAGCCTTACTTTTGCGAGTTAAGGCCAAATTGGTATTTTTGCTATAAAATTAATTCCTTCAGTCAAAACAAGTTCAAACTCCTTTGTCCTTCGTAGATCTCAATTCTAAGTAGGTTCCATGCATAAAGCTCTTTAAATGACCTTGTAAGAGAAAGAAAAACAGGAATAGCCTTACTTTTGCGAGTTAAGACGAAATTCGGATTTTTCCTTATAAACACCAATTCCTTCAGTCAAAACAAGTTTAAACTCCTTAGTCCTTCATATTTATCCATTCTGAGTAGGTTCCATGCATAAAGCTCTTTAAATGACCTTGTATGACAAAGAAAAACAGGAATAGCCTTACTTTTGCGAGTTAAGACCAAATTGGTATTTTTGCTATAAAATGAATTCCTTCAGTCAAAACAAGTTCAAACTCATTTGTCCTTCATATATATCAATTCTAAGTAGGTTCCATGCAAAAAGCTCTTTAAATGAACTTGTATGACAAAGAAAAACAGGAATAGCCTTACTTATGCGAGTTAAGGCCAAATTGGTATTTTTGCTATAAAATGAATTCCTTCAGTCAAAACAAGTTCAAACTCCTTTGTCCTTCGTATATCTCAATTCTAAGTAGGTTCCATGCATAAAGCTCTTTAAATGACCTTGTAAGAGAAAGATAAACAGGAATAGCCTTACTTTTGCGAGTTAAGACGAAATTCGGATTTTTCCTTATAAACACCAATTCCTTCAGTCAAAACAAGTTTAAACTCCTTAGTCCTTCATATTTATCCATTCTGAGTAGGTTCCATGCATAAAGCTCTTTAAATGACCTTGTATGACAAAGAAAAACAGGAATAGCCTTACTTTTGCGAGTTAAGGCCAAATTGGTATTTTTGCTATAAAATGAATTCCTTCATTCAAAACAAGTTTAAACTCCTTAGTCCTTCATATTTATCCATTCTGAGTAGGTTCCATGCATAAAGCTCTTTAAATGACCTTGTATGACAAAGAAAAACAGGAATAGCCTTACTTTTGCGAGTTAAGGCCAAATTGGTATTTTTGCTATAAAATGAATTCCTTCAGTCAAAACAAGTTCAAACTCCTTTGTCCTTCGTATATCTCAATTCTAAGTAGGTTCCATGCATAAAGCTCTTTAAATGTCCTTGTAAGAGAAAGAAAAACAGGAATAGCCTTACTTTTGCGAGTTAAGAGGAAATTCGGATTTTTCCTTATAAACACCAATTCCTTCAGTCAAAACAAGTTTAAACTCCTTAGTCCTTCATATTTATCCATTCTGAGTAGGTTCCATGCATAAAGCTCTTTAAATGACCTTGTATGACAAAGAAAAACAGGAATAGCCTTACTTTTGCGAGTTAAGGCCAAATTGGTATTTTTGCTATAAAATGAATTCCTTCAATCAAAACAAGTTCAAACTCCTTTGTCCTTCCTATATGTCAATTCTAAGTAGGTTCCATGCATAAAGCTCTTTAAATGACCTTGTATGAAAAAGAAAAACAGGAATAGGCTTACTTTTGCGAGATAAGGCCAAATTGGTATTTTTGCTATAAAATGAATTCTTTCAGTCAAAACAAGTTCAAACTCATTTGTCCTTCATATATATCAATTCTAAGTAGGTTCCATGTATAAAGCTCTTTAAATGACCTTGTATGACAAAGAAAAACAGGAATAGCCTTACTTTTGCGAGTTAAGGCCAAATTGGTATTTTTGCTATAAAATTAATTCCTTCAGTCAAAACAAGTTCAAACTCCTTTGTCCTTCGTAGATCTCAATTCTAAGTAGGTTCCATGCATAAAGCTCTTTAAATGACCTTGTAAGAGAAAGAAAAACAGGAATAGCCTTACTTTTGCGAGTTAAGACGAAATTCGGATTTTTCCTTATAAACACCAATTCCTTCAGTCAAAACAAGTTTAAACTCCTTAGTCCTTCATATTTATCCATTCTGAGTAGGTTCCATGCATAAAGCTCTTTAAATGACCTTGTATGACAAAGAAAAACAGGAATAGCCTTACTTTTGCGAGTTAAGGCCAAATTGGTATTTTTGCTATAAAATGAATTCCTTCAGTCAAAACAAGTTCAAACTCCTTTGTCCTTCGTATATCTCAATTCTAAGTAGGTTCCATGCATAAAGCTCTTTAAATGACCTTGTATGAAAAAGAAAAACAGGAATAGCCTTACTTTTGCGAGATAAGGCCAAATTGGTATTTTTGCTATAAAATGAATTCTTTCAGTCAAAACAAGTTCAAACTCATTTGTCCTTCATATATATCAATTCTAAGTAGGTTCCATGTATAAAGCTCTTTAAATGACCTTGTATGACAAAGAAAAACAGGAATAGCCTTACTTTTGTGAGTTAAGAACAAATTGGTATTTTTGCTATAAAATGAATTCCTTCAGTCAAAACAAGTTCAAACTCCTTTGTTCTTAGTATATCTCAATTCTAAGTAGGTTCCATGCATAAAGCTCTTTAAATGACCTTGTAAGAGAAAGAAAAACAGGAATAGCCTTACTTTTGCGAGTTAAGACGAAATTCGGATTTTTCCTTATAAACACCAATTCCTTCAGTCAAAACAAGTTTAAACTCCTTAGTCCTTCATATTTATCCATTCTGAGTAGGTTCCATGCATAAAGCTCTTTAAATGACCTTGTATGACAAAGAAAAACAGGAATAGCCTTACTTTTGCGAGTTAAGGCCAAATTGGTATTTTTGCTATAAAATGAATTCCTTCAGTCAAAACAAGTTTAAACTCCTTAGTCCTTCATATTTATCCATTCTGAGTAGGTTCCATGCATAAAGCTCTTTAAATGACCTTGTATGACAAAGAAAAACAGGAATAGCCTTACTTTTGCGAGTTAAGGCCAAATTGGTATTTTTGCTATAAAATGAATTCCTTCAGTCAAAACAAGTTTAAACTCCTTAGTCCTTCATATTTATCCATTCTGAGTAGGTTCCATGCATAAAGCTCTTTAAATGACCTTGTATGACAAAGAAAAACAGGAATAGCCTTACTTTTGCGAGTTAAGGCCAAATTGGTATTTTTGCTATAAAATTAATTCCTTCAGTCAAAACAAGTTCAAACTTATTTGTCCTTCGTAGATCTCAATTCTAAGTAGGTTCCATGCATAAAGCTCTTTAAATGACCTTGTAAGAGAAAGAAAAACAGGAATAGCCTCACTTTTGCGAGTTAAGACGAAATTCGGATTTTTCCTTATAAACACCAATTCCTTCAGTCAAAACAAGTTTAAACTCCTTAGTCCTTCATATTTATCCATTCTGAGTAGGTTCCATGCATAAAGTTCTTTAAATGACCTTGTATGACAAAGAAAAACAGGAATAGCCTTACTTTTGCGAGTTAAGGCCAAATTGGTATTTTTGCTATAAAATGAATTCCTTCAGTCAAAACAAGTTTAAACTCCTTAGTCCTTCATATTTATCCATTCTGAGTAGGTTCCATGCATAAAGCTCTTTAAATGACCTTGTATGACAAAGAAAAACAGGAATAGCCTTACTTTTGCGAGTTAAGGCCAAATTGGTATTTTTGCTATAAAATGAATTCCTTCAGTCAAAACAAGTTTAAACTCCTTAGTCCTTCATATTTATCCATTCTGAGTAGGTTCCATGCATAAAGCTCTTTAAATGACCTTGTATGACAAAGAAAAACAGGAATAGCCTTACTTTTGCGAGTTAAGGCCAAATTGGTATTTTTGCTATAAAATGAATTCCTTCAGTCAAAACAAGTTCAAACTTATTTGTCCTTCATATATATCAATTCTAAGTAGGTTCCATGCATAAAGCTCTTTAAATGACCTTGTATGACAAAGAAAAACAGGAATAGCCTTACTTTTGCGAGTTAAGACGAAATTCGGATTTTTCCTTATAAACACCAATTCCTTCAGTCAAAACAAGTTTAAACTCCTTAGTCCTTCATATTTATCCATTCTGAGTAGGTTCCATGCATAAAGCTCTTTAAATGACCTTGTATGAAAAAGAAAAACAGGAATAGCCTTACTTTTGCGAGATAAGGCCAAATTGGTATTTTTGCTATAAAATGAATTCCTTCAGTCAAAACAAGTTCAAACTCATTTGTCCTTCATATATATCAATTCTAAGTAGGTTCCATGTATAAAGCTCTTTAAATGACCTTGTATGACAAAGAAAAACAGGAATATTCTTACTTTTGCGAGTTAAGGCCAAATTGGTATTTTTGCTATAAAATGAATTCCTTCAGTCAAAACAAGTTCAAACTCATATGTCCTTCATATATATCAATTCTAAGTAGGTTCCATGCAAAAAGCTCTTTAAATGACCTTGTATGACAAAGAAAAACAGGAATAGCCTTACTTATGCGAGTTAAGGCCAAATTGGTATTTTTGCTATAAAATGAATTCCTTCAGTCAAAACAAGTTCAAACTCCTTTGTCCTTAGTATATCTCAATTCTAAGTAGGTTCCATGCATAAAGCTCTTTAAATGACCTTGTAAGAGAAAGAAAAACAGGAATAGCCTTACTTTTGCGAGTTAAGACGAAATTCGGATTTTTCCTTATAAACACCAATTCCTTCAGTCAAAACAAGTTTAAACTCCTTTGTCCTTCATATTTATCCATTCTGAGTAGGTTCCATGCATAAAGCTCTTTAAATGACCTTGTATGACAAAGAAAAACAGGAATAGCCTTACTTTTGCGAGTGAAGGCCAAATTGGTATTTTTGCTATAAAATGAATTCCTTCAGTCAAAACAAGTTCAAACTTATTTGTCCTTCATATATATCAATTCTAAGTAGGTTCCATGCATAAAGCTCTTTAAATGACCTTGTATGACAAAGAAAAACAGGAATAGCCTTACTTTTGCGAGTTAGACGAAATTCGGATTTTTCCTTATAAACACCAATTCCTTCAGTCAAAACAAGTTTAAACTCCTTAGTCCTTCATATTTATCCATTCTGAGTAGGTTCCATGCATAAAGCTCTTTAAATGACCTTGTATGACAAAGAAAAACAGGAATATTCTTACTTTTGCGAGTTAAGGCCAAATTGGTATTTTTGCTATAAACACCAATTCCTTCAGTCAAAACAAGTTCAAACTCATATGTCCTTCATATATATCAATTCTAAGTAGGTTCCATGCAAAAAGCTCTTTAAATGACCTTGTATGACAAAGAAAAACAGGAATAGCCTTACTTATGCGAGTTAAGGCCAAATTGGTATTTTTGCTATAAAATGAATTCCTTCAGTCAAAACAAGTTCAAACTCCTTTGTCCTTCGTATATCTCAATTCTAAGTAGGTTCCATGCATAAAGCTCTTTAAATGACCTTGTAAGAGAAAGAAAAACAGGAATAGCCTTACTTTTGCGAGTTAAGACGAAATTCGGATTTTTCCTTATAAACACCAATTCCTTCAGTCAAAACAAGTTTAAACTCCTTAGTCCTTCATATTTATCCATTCTGAGTAGGTTCCATGCATAAAGCTCTTTAAATGACCTTGTATGACAAAGAAAAACAGGAATAGCCTTACTTTTGCGAGATAAGGCCAAATTGGTATTTTTGCTATAAAATGAATTCCTTCAGTCAAAACAAGTTCAAACTCATTTGTCCTTCATATATATCAATTCTAAGTAGGTTCCATGTATAAAGCTCTTTAAATGACCTTGTATGACAAAGAAAAACAGGAATAGCCTTACTTTTGCGAGTTAAGGCCAAATTGGGATTTTTCCTTATAAACACCAATTCCTTCAGTCAAAACAAGTTTAAACTCCTTAGTCCTTCATATATATCAATTCTGAGTAGGTTCCATGCATAAAGCTCTTTAAATGACCTTGTATGACAAAGAAAAACAGGAATAGCCTTACTTTTGCGAGTTAAGGCCAAATTGGTATTTTTGCTATAAAATGAATTCCTTCAGTAAAAACAAGTTCAAACTCATTTGTCCTTCATATATATCAATTCTAAGTAGGTTCCATGCAAAAAGCTCTTTAAATGACCTTGTATGACAAAGAAAAACAGGAATAGCCTTACTTTTGCGAGTTAAGGCCAAATTGGTATTTTTGCTATAAAATGAATTCCTTCAGTCAAAAACAAGTTCAAACTCCTTTGTCCTTCGTATATCTCAATTCTAAGTAGGTTCCATGAATAAAGCTCTTTAAATGACCTTGTAAGAGAAAGAAAAACAGGAATAGCCTTACTTTTGCGAGTTAAGACGAAATTCGGATTTTTCCTTATAAACACCAATTCCTTCAGTCAAAACAAGTTTAAACTCCTTAGTCCTTCATATTTATCCATTCTGAGTAGGTTCCATGCATAAAGCTCTTTAAATGACCTTGTATGACAAAGAAAAACAGGAATAGCCTTACTTTTGCGAGTTAAGGCCAAATTGGTATTTTTGCTATAAAATGAATTCCTTCAGTCAAAACAAGTTCAAACTCCTTTGTCCTTCGTATATCTAAATTCTAAGTAGGTTCCATGCATAAAGCTCTTTAAATGACCTTGTAAGAGAAAGAAAAACAGGAATAGCCTTTCTTTTGCGAGTTAAGACGAAATTCGGATTTTTCCTTATAAACACCAATTCCTTCAGTCAAAACAAGTTTAAACTCCTTAGTCCTTCATATTTATCCATTCTGAGTAGGTTCCATGCATAAAGCTCTTTAAATGACCTTGTATGACAAAGAAAAACAGGAATAGCCTTACTTTTGCGAGTTAAGGCCAAATTGGTATTTTTGCTATTAAATGAATTCCTTCAGTCAAAACAAGTTTAAACTCCTTAGTCCTTCATATTTATCCATTCTGAGTAGGTTCCATGCATAAAGCTCTTTAAATGACCTTGTAAGAGAAAGAAAAACAGGAATAGCCTTACTTTTGCGAGTTAAGACGAAATTCGGATTTTTCCTTATAAACACCAATTCCTTCAGTCAAAAAAAGTTCAAACTCATTTGTCCTTCATATATATCAATTCTAAGTAGGTTCCATGCAAAAAGCTCTTTAAATGACCTTGTATGATAAAGAAAAACAGGAATAGCCTTTCTTTTGCGAGTTAAGGCCAAATTGGTATTTTTGCTATAAAATGAATTCCTTCAGTCAAAACAAGTTCAAACTCCTTTGTCCTTCGTATATCTCTATTCTAAGTAGGTTCCATGCATAAAGCTCTTTAAATGACCTTGTAAGAGAAAGAAAAACAGGAATAGCCTTACTTTTGCGAGTTAAGACGAAATTCGGATTTTTCCTTATAAACACCAATTCCTTCAGTCAAAACAAGTTTAAACTCCTTAGTCCTTCATATTTATCCATTCTGAGTAGGTTCCATGCATAAAGCTCTTTAAATGACCTTGTATGACAAAGAAAAACAGGAATAGCCTTACTTTTGCGAGTTAAGGCCAAATTGGTATTTTTGCTATTAAATGAATTCCTTCAGTCAAAACAAGTTTAAACTCCTTAGTCCTTCATATTTATCCATTCTGAGTAGGTTCCATGCATAAAGCTCTTTAAATGACCTTGTAAGAGAAAGAAAAACAGGAATAGCCTTACTTTTGCGAGTTAAGACGAAATTCGGATTTTTCCTTATAAACACCAATTCCTTCAGTCAAAAAAAGTTCAAACTCATTTGTCCTTCATATATATCAATTCTAAGTAGGTTCCATGCAAAAAGCTCTTTAAATGACCTTGTATGATAAAGAAAAACAGGAATAGCCTTTCTTTTGCGAGTTAAGGCCAAATTGGTATTTTTGCTATAAAATGAATTCCTTCAGTCAAAACAAGTTCAAACTCCTTTGTCCTTCGTATATCTCAATTCTAAGTAGGTTCCATGCATAAAGCTCTTTAAATGACCTTGTAAGAGAAAGAAAAACAGGAATAGCCTTACTTTTGCGAGTTAAGACGAAATTCGGATTTTTCCTTATAAACACCAATTCCTTCAGTCAAAACAAGTTTAAACTCCTTAGTCCTTCATATTTATCCATTCTGAGTAGGTTCCATGCATAAAGCTCTTTAAATGACCTTGTATGACAAAGAAAAACAGGAATAGCCTTACTTTTGCGAGTTAAGGCCAAATTGGTATTTTTGCTATAAAATGAATTCCTTCAGTCAAAACAAGTTTAAACTCCTTAGTCCTTCATATTTATCCATTCTGAGTAGGTTCCATGCATAAAGCTCTTTAAATGACCTTGTATGACAAAGAAAAACAGGAATAGCCTTACTTTTGCGAGTTAAGGCCAAATTGGTATTTTTGCTATAAAATGAATTCCTTCAGTCAAAACAAGTTTAAACTCCTTAGTCCTTCATATTTATCCATTCTGAGTAGGTTCCATGCATAAAGCTCTTTAAATGACCTTGTATGACAAAGAAAAACAGGAATAGCCTTACTTTTGCGAGTTAAGGCCAAATTGGTATTTTTGCTATAAAATGAATTCCTTCAGTCAAAACAAGTTTAAACTCCTTAGTCCTTCATATTTATCCATTCTGAGTAGGTTCCATGCATAAAGCTCTTTAAATGACCTTGTATGACAAAGAAAAACAGGAATAGCCTTACTTTTGCGAGTTAAGACGAAATTCGGATTTTTCCTTTTAAACACCAATTCCTTCAGTCAAAACAAGTTTAAACTCCTTAGTCCTTCATATTTATCCATTCTGAGTAGGTTCCATGCATAAAGCTCTTTAAATGACCTTGTATGACAAAGAAAAACAGGAATAGCCTTACTTTTGCGGGTTAAGACGAAATTCGGATTTTTCCTTATAAACACCAATTCCTTCAGTCAAAACAAGTTTAAACTCCTTAGTCCTTCATATTTATCCATTCTGAGTAGGTTCCATGCATAAAGCTCTTTAAATGACCTTGTATGACAAAGAAAAACAGGAATAGCCTTACTTTTGCGAGTTAAGGCCAAATTGGTATTTTTGCTATAAAATGAATTCCTTCAGTCAAAACAAGTTTAAACTCCTTAGTCCTTCATATTTATCCATTCTGAGTAGGTTCCATGCATAAAGCTCTTTAAATGACTTTGTATGACAAAGAAAAACAGGAATAGCCTTACTTTTGCGAGTTAAGGCCAAATTGGTATTTTTGCTATAAAATGAATTCCTTCAGTCAAAACAAGTTCAAACTCCTTTGTCCTTCGTATATCTCAATTCTAAGTAGGTTCCATGCATAAAGCTCTTTAAATGACCTTGTAAGAGAAAGAAAAACAGGAATAGCCTTTCTTTTGCGAGTTAAGACGAAATTCGGATTTTTCCTTATAAACACCAATTCCTTCAGTCAAAACAAGTTTAAATTCCTTAGTCCTTCATATTTATCCATTCTGAGTAGGTTCCATGCATAAAGCTCTTTAAATGACCTTGTATGACAAAGAAAAACAGGAATAGCCTTACTTTTGCGAGTTAAGGCCAAATTGGTATTTTTGCTATAAAATGAATTCCTTCATTCAAAACAAGTTTAAACTCCTTAGTCCTTCATATTTATCCATTCTGAGTAGGTTCCATGCATAAAGCTCTTTAAATGACCTTGTATGACAAAGAAAAACAGGAATAGCCTTACTTTTGCGAGTTAAGGCCAAATTGGTATTTTTGCTATAAAATGAATTCCTTCACTCAAAACAAGTTCAAACTCCTTTGTCCTTCGTATATCTCAATTCTAAGTAGGTTCCATGCATAAAGCTCTTTAAATGACCTTGTAAGAGAAAGAAAAACAGGAATAGCCTCACTTTTGCGAGTTAAGACGAAATTCGGATTTTTCCTTATAAACACCAATTCCTTCAGTCAAAACAAGTTTAAACTCCTTAGTCCTTCATATTTATCCATTCTGAGTAGGTTCCATGCATAAAGTTCTTTAAATGACCTTGTATGACAAAGAAAAACAGGAATAGCCTTACTTTTGCGAGTTAAGGCCAAATTGGTATTTTTGCTATAAAATGAATTCCTTCAGTCAAAACAAGTTTAAACTCCTTAGTCCTTCATATTTATCCATTCTGAGTAGGTTCCATGCATAAAGCTCTTTAAATGACCTTGTATGACAAAGAAAAACAGGAATAGCCTTACTTTTGCGAGTTAAGGCCAAATTGGTATTTTTGCTATAAAATGAATTCCTTCAGTCAAAACAAGTTTAAACTCCTTAGTCCTTCATATTTATCCATTCTGAGTAGGTTCCATGCATAAAGCTCTTTAAATGACCTTGTATGACAAAGAAAAACAGGAATAGCCTTACTTTTGCGAGTTAAGGCCAAATTGGTATTTTTGCTATAAAATGAATTCCTTCAGTCAAAACAAGTTCAAACTTATTTGTCCTTCATATATATCAATTCTAAGTAGGTTCCATGCATAAAGCTCTTTAAATGACCTTGTATGACAAAGAAAAACAGGAATAGCCTTACTTTTGCGAGTTAAGACGAAATTCGGATTTTTCCTTATAAACACCAATTCCTTCAGTCAAAACAAGTTTAAACTCCTTAGTCCTTCATATTTATCCATTCTGAGTAGGTTCCATGCATAAAGCTCTTTAAATGACCTTGTATGAAAAAGAAAAACAGGAATAGCCTTACTTTTGCGAGATAAGGCCAAATTGGTATTTTTGCTATAAAATGAATTCCTTCAGTCAAAACAAGTTCAAACTCATTTGTCCTTCATATATATCAATTCTAAGTAGGTTCCATGTATAAAGCTCTTTAAATGACCTTGTATGACAAAGAAAAACAGGAATATTCTTACTTTTGCGAGTTAAGGCCAAATTGGTATTTTTGCTATAAAATGAATTCCTTCAGTCAAAACAAGTTCAAACTCATATGTCCTTCATATATATCAATTCTAAGTAGGTTCCATGCAAAAAGCTCTTTAAATGACCTTGTATGACAAAGAAAAACAGGAATAGCCTTACTTATGCGAGTTAAGGCCAAATTGGTATTTTTGCTATAAAATGAATTCCTTCAGTCAAAACAAGTTCAAACTCCTTTGTCCTTAGTATATCTCAATTCTAAGTAGGTTCCATGCATAAAGCTCTTTAAATGACCTTGTAAGAGAAAGAAAAACAGGAATAGCCTTACTTTTGCGAGTTAAGACGAAATTCGGATTTTTCCTTATAAACACCAATTCCTTCAGTCAAAACAAGTTTAAACTCCTTTGTCCTTCATATTTATCCATTCTGAGTAGGTTCCATGCATAAAGCTCTTTAAATGACCTTGTATGACAAAGAAAAACAGGAATAGCCTTACTTTTGCGAGTGAAGGCCAAATTGGTATTTTTGCTATAAAATGAATTCCTTCAGTCAAAACAAGTTCAAACTTATTTGTCCTTCATATATATCAATTCTAAGTAGGTTCCATGCATAAAGCTCTTTAAATGACCTTGTATGACAAAGAAAAACAGGAATAGCCTTACTTTTGCGAGTTAGACGAAATTCGGATTTTTCCCTATAAACACCAATTCCTTCAGTCAAAACAAGTTTAAACTCCTTAGTCCTTCATATTTATCCATTCTGAGTAGGTTCCATGCATAAAGCTCTTTAAATGACCTTGTATGACAAAGAAAAACAGGAATATTCTTACTTTTGCGAGTTAAGGCCAAATTGGTATTTTTGCTATAAACACCAATTCCTTCAGTCAAAACAAGTTCAAACTCATATGTCCTTCATATATATCAATTCTAAGTAGGTTCCATGCAAAAAGCTCTTTAAATGACCTTGTATGACAAAGAAAAACAGGAATAGCC
This sequence comes from Odontesthes bonariensis, assembly GCF_027942865.1. NCBI lineage: Eukaryota > Metazoa > Chordata > Actinopteri > Atheriniformes > Atherinopsidae > Odontesthes > Odontesthes bonariensis. The sequence continues at coordinate 40,962,537 of NC_134507.1, forward strand.
TTACTTATGCGAGTTAAGGCCAAATTGGTATTTTTGCTATAAAATGAATTCCTTCAGTCAAAACAAGTTCAAACTCCTTTGTCCTTCGTATATCTCAATTCTAAGTAGGTTCCATGCATAAAGCTCTTTAAATGACCTTGTAAGAGAAAGAAAAACAGGAATAGCCTTACTTTTGCGAGTTAAGACGAAATTCGGATTTTTCCTTATAAACACCAATTCCTTCAGTCAAAACAAGTTTAAACTCCTTAGTCCTTCATATTTATCCATTCTGAGTAGGTTCCATGCATAAAGCTCTTTAAATGACCTTGTATGACAAAGAAAAACAGGAATAGCCTTACTTTTGCGAGATAAGGCCAAATTGGTATTTTTGCTATAAAATGAATTCCTTCAGTCAAAACAAGTTCAAACTCATTTGTCCTTCATATATATCAATTCTAAGTAGGTTCCATGTATAAAGCTCTTTAAATGACCTTGTATGACAAAGAAAAACAGGAATAGCCTTACTTTTGCGAGTTAAGGCCAAATTGGGATTTTTCCTTATAAACACCAATTCCTTCAGTCAAAACAAGTTTAAACTCCTTAGTCCTTCATATATATCAATTCTGAGTAGGTTCCATGCATAAAGCTCTTTAAATGACCTTGTATGACAAAGAAAAACAGGAATAGCCTTACTTTTGCGAGTTAAGGCCAAATTGGTATTTTTGCTATAAAATGAATTCCTTCAGTAAAAACAAGTTCAAACTCATTTGTCCTTCATATATATCAATTCTAAGTAGGTTCCATGCAAAAAGCTCTTTAAATGACCTTGTATGACAAAGAAAAACAGGAATAGCCTTACTTTTGCGAGTTAAGGCCAAATTGGTATTTTTGCTATAAAATGAATTCCTTCAGTCAAAAACAAGTTCAAACTCCTTTGTCCTTCGTATATCTCAATTCTAAGTAGGTTCCATGAATAAAGCTCTTTAAATGACCTTGTAAGAGAAAGAAAAACAGGAATAGCCTTACTTTTGCGAGTTAAGACGAAATTCGGATTTTTCCTTATAAACACCAATTCCTTCAGTCAAAACAAGTTTAAACTCCTTAGTCCTTCATATTTATCCATTCTGAGTAGGTTCCATGCATAAAGCTCTTTAAATGACCTTGTATGACAAAGAAAAACAGGAATAGCCTTACTTTTGCGAGTTAAGGCCAAATTGGTATTTTTGCTATAAAATGAATTCCTTCAGTCAAAACAAGTTCAAACTCCTTTGTCCTTCGTATATCTAAATTCTAAGTAGGTTCCATGCATAAAGCTCTTTAAATGACCTTGTAAGAGAAAGAAAAACAGGAATAGCCTTTCTTTTGCGAGTTAAGACGAAATTCGGATTTTTCCTTATAAACACCAATTCCTTCAGTCAAAACAAGTTTAAACTCCTTAGTCCTTCATATTTATCCATTCTGAGTAGGTTCCATGCATAAAGCTCTTTAAATGACCTTGTATGACAAAGAAAAACAGGAATAGCCTTACTTTTGCGAGTTAAGGCCAAATTGGTATTTTTGCTATTAAATGAATTCCTTCAGTCAAAACAAGTTTAAACTCCTTAGTCCTTCATATTTATCCATTCTGAGTAGGTTCCATGCATAAAGCTCTTTAAATGACCTTGTAAGAGAAAGAAAAACAGGAATAGCCTTACTTTTGCGAGTTAAGACGAAATTCGGATTTTTCCTTATAAACACCAATTCCTTCAGTCAAAAAAAGTTCAAACTCATTTGTCCTTCATATATATCAATTCTAAGTAGGTTCCATGCAAAAAGCTCTTTAAATGACCTTGTATGATAAAGAAAAACAGGAATAGCCTTTCTTTTGCGAGTTAAGGCCAAATTGGTATTTTTGCTATAAAATGAATTCCTTCAGTCAAAACAAGTTCAAACTCCTTTGTCCTTCGTATATCTCTATTCTAAGTAGGTTCCATGCATAAAGCTCTTTAAATGACCTTGTAAGAGAAAGAAAAACAGGAATAGCCTTACTTTTGCGAGTTAAGACGAAATTCGGATTTTTCCTTATAAACACCAATTCCTTCAGTCAAAACAAGTTTAAACTCCTTAGTCCTTCATATTTATCCATTCTGAGTAGGTTCCATGCATAAAGCTCTTTAAATGACCTTGTATGACAAAGAAAAACAGGAATAGCCTTTCTTTTGCGAGTTAAGGCCAAATTGGTATTTTTGCTATAAAATGAATTCCTTCAGTCAAAACAAGTTTAAACTCCTTAGTCCTTCATATTTATCCATTCTGAGTAGGTTCCATGCATAAAGCTCTTTAAATGACCTTGTATGACAAAGAAAAACAGGAATAGCCTTACTTTTGCGAGTTAAGGCCAAATTGGTATTTTTGCTATAAAATGAATTCCTTCAGTCAAAACAAGTTTAAACTCCTTAGTCCTTCATATTTATCCATTCTGAGTAGGTTCCATGCATAAAGCTCTTTAAATGACCTTGTATGACAAAGAAAAACAGGAATAGCCTTACTTTTGCGAGTTAAGGCCAAATTGGTATTTTTGCTATAAAATGAATTCCTTCAGTCAAAACAAGTTTAAACTCCTTAGTCCTTCATATTTATCCATTCTGAGTAGGTTCCATGCATAAAGCTCTTTAAATGACCTTGTATGACAAAGAAAAACAGGAATAGCCTTACTTTTGCGAGTTAAGACGAAATTCGGATTTTTCCTTTTAAACACCAATTCCTTCAGTCAAAACAAGTTTAAACTCCTTAGTCCTTCATATTTATCCATTCTGAGTAGGTTCCATGCATAAAGCTCTTTAAATGACCTTGTATGACAAAGAAAAACAGGAATAGCCTTACTTTTGCGGGTTAAGACGAAATTCGGATTTTTCCTTATAAACACCAATTCCTTCAGTCAAAACAAGTTTAAACTCCTTAGTCCTTCATATTTATCCATTCTGAGTAGGTTCCATGCATAAAGCTCTTTAAATGACCTTGTATGACAAAGAAAAACAGGAATAGCCTTACTTTTGCGAGTTAAGGCCAAATTGGTATTTTTGCTATAAAATGAATTCCTTCAGTCAAAACAAGTTTAAACTCCTTAGTCCTTCATATTTATCCATTCTGAGTAGGTTCCATGCATAAAGCTCTTTAAATGACTTTGTATGACAAAGAAAAACAGGAATAGCCTTACTTTTGCGAGTTAAGGCCAAATTGGTATTTTTGCTATAAAATGAATTCCTTCAGTCAAAACAAGTTCAAACTCCTTTGTCCTTCGTATATCTCAATTCTAAGTAGGTTCCATGCATAAAGCTCTTTAAATGACCTTGTAAGAGAAAGAAAAACAGGAATAGCCTTTCTTTTGCGAGTTAAGACGAAATTCGGATTTTTCCTTATAAACACCAATTCCTTCAGTCAAAACAAGTTTAAATTCCTTAGTCCTTCATATTTATCCATTCTGAGTAGGTTCCATGCATAAAGCTCTTTAAATGACCTTGTATGACAAAGAAAAACAGGAATAGCCTTACTTTTGCGAGTTAAGGCCAAATTGGTATTTTTGCTATAAAATGAATTCCTTCATTCAAAACAAGTTTAAACTCCTTAGTCCTTCATATTTATCCATTCTGAGTAGGTTCCATGCATAAAGCTCTTTAAATGACCTTGTATGACAAAGAAAAACAGGAATAGCCTTACTTTTGCGAGTTAAGGCCAAATTGGTATTTTTGCTATAAAATGAATTCCTTCACTCAAAACAAGTTCAAACTCCTTTGTCCTTCGTATATCTCAATTCTAAGTAGGTTCCATGCATAAAGCTCTTTAAATGACCTTGTAAGAGAAAGAAAAACAGGAATAGCCTTACTTTTGCGAGTTAAGACGAAATTCGGATTTTTCCTTATAAACACCAATTCCTTCAGTCAAAACAAGTTTAAACTCCTTAGTCCTTCATATTTATCCATTCTGAGTAGGTTCCATGCATAAAGCTCTTTAAATGACCTTGTATGACAAAGAAAAACAGGAATAGCCTTACTTTTGCGAGTTAAGGCCAAATTGGTATTTTTGCTATAAAATGAATTCCTTCAGTCAAAACAAGTTTAAACTCCTTAGTCCTTCATATTTATCCATTCTGAGTAGGTTCCATGCATAAAGCTCTTTAAATGACCTTGTATGACAAAGTAAAACTGGAATAGCCTTACTTTTGCGAGTTAAGGCCAAATTGGTATTTTTGCTATAAAATGAATTCCTTCAGTCAAAACAAGTTCAAACTCATTTGTCCTTCATATATATCAATTCTAAGTAGGTTCCATGTATAAAGCTCTTTAAATGACCTTGTATGACAAAGAAAAACAAGAATAGCCTTACTTTTGCGAGTTAAGGCCAAATTGGTATTTTTGCTATAAAATGAATTCCTTCAGTCAAAACAAGTTCAAACTCCTTTGTCCTTCGTATATCTCAATTCTAAGTAGGTTCCATGCATAAAGCTCTTTAAATGACCTTGTAAGAGAAAGAAAAACAGGAATAGCCTTACTTTTGCGAGTTAAGACGAAATTCGGATTTTTCCTTATAAACACCAATTCCTTCAGTCAAAACAAGTTTAAACTCCTTAGTCCTTCATATTTATCCATTCTGAGTAGGTTCCATGCATAAAGCTCTTTAAATGACCTTGTATGACAAAGAAAAACAGGAATAGCCTTACTTTTGCGAGTTAAGGCCAAATTGGTATTTTTGCTATAAAATGAATTCCTTCAGTCAAAACAAGTTTAAACTCCTTAGTCCTTCATATTTATCCATTCTGAGTAGGTTCCATATATAAAGCTCTTTAAATGACCTTGTATGACAAAGAAAAACAGGAATAGCCTTACTTTTGCGAGTTAAGACGAAATTCGGATTTTTCCTTATAAACACCAATTCCTTCAGTCAAAACAAGTTTAAACTCCTTAGTCCTTCATATATATCCATTCTGAGTAGGTTCCATGCATAAAGCTCTTTAAATGACCTTGTATGACAAATAAAAACAGGAATAGCCTTACTTTTGCGAGTTAAGGCCAAATTGGTATTTTTGCTATAAAATGAATTCCTTCAGTCAAAACAAGTTCAAAATCCTTTGTCCTTTCCTTTATATTAATTCTAAGTAAGTTCCATGCATAAAGCTCTTTAAATGACCTTGTATGACAAAGAAAAACAGGAATAGCCTTACTTTTGCGAGTTAAGGCAAAATTGGTATTTTTGCTATAAAATGAATTCCTTCGGTCAAAACAAGTTCAAACTCCTTTGTCCTTCGTATATCTCAATTCTAAGTAGGTTCCATGCATAAAGCTCTTTAAATGACCTTGTAAGAGAAAGAAAAACAGGAATAGCCTTACTTTTGCGAGTTAAGACGAAATTCGGATTTTTCCTTATAAACAGCAATTCCTTCAGTCAAAACAAGTTTAAACTCCTTAGTCCTTCATATTTATCCATTCTGAGTAGGTTCCATGCATAAAGCTCTTTAAATGACCTTGTATGACAAAGAAAAACAGGAATAGCCTTACTTTTGCGAGATAAGGCCAAATTGGTATTTTTGCTATAAAATGAATTCCTTCAGTCAAAACAAGTTCAAACTCATTTGTCCTTCATATATATCAATTCTAAGTAGGTTCCATGTATAAAGCTCTTTAAATGACCTTGTATGACAAAGAAAAACAGGAATAGCCTTACTTTTGCGAGGTAAGGCCAAATTGGTATTTTTGCTATAAAATGAATTCCTTCAGTCAAAACAAGTTCAAACTCCTTTGTCCTTCGTATATCTCAATTCTAAGTAGGTTCCATGCATAAAGCTCTTTAAATGACCTTGTAAGAGAAAGAAAAACAGGAATAGCCTTACTTTTGCGAGTTAAGACGAAATTCGGATTTTTCCTTATAAACACCAATTCCTTCAGTCAAAACAAGTTTAAACTCCTTAGTCCTTCATATTTATCCATTCTGAGTAGGTTCCATGCATAAAGCTCTTTAAATGACCTTGTATGACAAAGAAAAACAGGAATAGCCTTACTTTTGCGAGTTAAGGCCAAATTGGTATTTTTGCTATAAAATGAATTCCTTCAGTCAAAACAAGTTCAAACTTATTTGTCCTTCATACATATCAATTCTAAGTAGGTTCCATGCATAAAGCTCTTTAAATGACCTTGTATGACAAAGAAAAACAGGAATAGCCTTACTTTTGCGAGTTAAGACGAAATTCGGATTTTTCCTTATAAACACCAATTCCTTCAGTCAAAACAAGTTTAAACTCCTTAGTCCTTCATATTTATCCATTCTGAGTAGGTTCCATGCATAAAGCTCTTTAAATGACCTTGTATGACAAAGAAAAACAGGAATAGCCTTACTTTTGCGAGATAAGGCCAAATTGGTATTTTTGCTATAAAATGAATTCCTTCAGTCAAAACAAGTTCAAACTCATTTGTCCTACATATATATCAATTCTAAGTAGGTTCCATGTATAAAGCTCTTTAAATGACCTTGTATGACAAAGAAAAACAGGAATAGCCTTACTTTTGCGAGTTAAGGCCAAATTGGTATTTTTGCTATAAAATGAATTCCTTCAGTCAAAACAAGTTCAAACTCATTTGTCCTTCATATATATCAATTCTAAGTAGGTTCCATGCAAAAAGCTCTTTAAATGACCTTGTATGACAAAGAAAAACAGGAATAGCCTTACTTATGCGAGTTAAGGCCAAATTGGTATTTTTGCTATAAAATGAATTCCTTCAGTCAAAACAAGTTCAAACTCCTTTGTCCTTCGTATATCTCAATTCTAAGTAGGTTCCATGCATAAAGCTCTTTAAATGACCTTGTAAGAGAAAGAAAAACAGGAATAGCCTTACTTTTGCGAGTTAAGACGAAATTCGGATTTTTCCTTATAAACAGCAATTCCTTCAGTCAAAACAAGTTTAAACTCCTTAGTCCTTCATATTTATCCATTCTGAGTAGGTTCCATGCATAAAGCTCTTTAAATGACCTTGTATGACAAAGAAAAACAGGAATAGCCTTACTTTAGCGAGTTAAGGCCAAATTGGTATTTTTGCTATAAAATGAATTCCTTCAGTCAAAACAAGTTTAAACTCCTTAGTCCTTCATATTTATCCATTCTGAGTAGGTTCCATATATAAAGCTCTTTAAATGACCTTGTATGACAAAGAAAAACAGGAATAGCCTTACTTTTGCGAGTTAAGGCCAAATTGGTATTTTTGCTATAAAATGAATTCCTTCAGTCAAAACAAGTTCAAACTTATTTGTCCTTCATATATATCAATTCTAAGTAGGTTCCATGCATAAAGCTCTTTAAATGACCTTGTATGACAAAGAAAAACAGGAATAGCCTTACTTTTGCGAGTTAAGACGAAATTCGGATTTTTCCTTATAAACACCAATTCCTTCAGTCAAAACAAGTTTAAACTCCTTAGTCCTTCATATTTATCCATTCTGAGTAGGTTCCATGCATAAAGCTCTTTAAATGACCTTGTATGACAAAGAAAAACAGGAATAGCCTTACTTTTGCGAGATAAGGCCAAATTGGTATTTTTGCTATAAAATGAATTCCTTCAGTCAAAACAAGTTCAAACTCATTTGTCCTACATATATATCAATTCTAAGTAGGTTCCATGTATAAAGCTCTTTAAATGACCTTGTATGACAAAGAAAAACAGGAATAGCCTTACTTTTGCGAGTTAAGGCCAAATTGGTATTTTTGCTATAAAATGAATTCCTTCAGTCAAAACAAGTTCAAACTCATTTGTCCTTCATATATATCAATTCTAAGTAGGTTCCATGCAAAAAGCTCTTTAAATGACCTTGTATGACAAAGAAAAACAGGAATAGCCTTACTTTTGCGAGATAAGGCCAAATTGGTATTTTTGCTATAAAATGAATTCCTTCAGTCAAAACAAGTTCAAACTCATTTGTCCTTCATATATATCAATTCTAAGTAGGTTCCATGTATAAAGCTCTTTAAATGACCTTGTATGACAAAGAAAAACAGGAATAGCCTTACTTTTGCGAGTTAAGGCCAAATTGGTATTTTTGCTATAAAATGAATTCCTTCAGTCAAAACAATTTCAAACTCCTTTGTCCTTCGTATATCTCAATTCTAAGTAGGTTCCATGCATAAAGCTCTTTAAATGACCTTGTAAGAGAAAGAAAAACAGGAATAGCCTTACTTTTGCGAGTTAAGACGAAATTCGGATTTTTCCTTATAAACACCAATTCCTTCAGTCAAAACAAGTTTAAACTCCTTAGTCCTTCATATTTATCCATTCTGAGTAGGTTCCATGCATAAAGCTCTTTAAATGACCTTGTATGACAAAGAAAAACAGGAATAGCCTTACTTTAGCGAGTTAAGGCCAAATTGGTATTTTTGCTATAAAATGAATTCCTTCAGTCAAAACAAGTTTAAACTCCTTAGTCCTTCATATTTATCCATTCTGAGTAGGTTCCATATATAAAGCTCTTTAAATGACCTTGTATGACAAAGAAAAACAGGAATAGCCTTACTTTTGCGAGTTAAGGCCAAATTGGTATTTTTGCTATAAAATGAATTCCTTCAGTCAAAACAAGTTCAAAATCCTTTGTCCTTTCCTTTATATTAATTCTAAGTAAGTTCCATGCATTAAGCTCTTTAAATGACCTTGTATGACAAAGAAAAACAGGAATAGCCTTACTTATGCGAGTTAAGGCCAAATTGGTATTTTTGCTATAAAATGAATTCCTTCAGTCAAAACAAGTTCAAACTCCTTTGTCCTTCGTATATCTCAATTCTAAGTAGGTTCCATGCATAAAGCTCTTTAAATGACCTTGTAAGAGAAAGAAAAACAGGAATAGCCTTACTTTTGCGAGTTAAGACGAAATTCGGATTTTTCCTTATAAACACCAATTCCTTCAGTCAAAACAAGTTTAAACTCCTTAGTCCTTCATATTTATCCATTCTGAGTAGGTTCCATGCATAAAGCTCTTTAAATGACCTTGTATGACAAAGAAAAACAGGAATAGCCTTACTTTTGCGAGATAAGGCCAAATTGGTATTTTTGCTATAAAATGAATTCCTTCAGTCAAAACAAGTTCAAACTCATTTGTCCTTCATATATATCAATTCTAAGTAGGTTCCATGTATAAAGCTCTTTAAATGACCTTGTATGACAAAGAAAAACAGGAATAGCCTTACTTTTGCGAGTTAAGGCCAAATTGGTATTTTTGCTATAAAATGAATTCCTTCAGTCAAAACAAGTTCAAACTCCTTTGTCCTTCGTATATCTCAATTCTAAGTAGGTTCCATGCATAAAGCTCTTTAAATGACCTTGTAAGAGAAAGAAAAACAGGAATAGCCTTACTTTTGCGAGTTAAGACGAAATTCGGATTTTTCCTTATAAACACCAATTCCTTCAGTCAAAACAAGTTTAAACTCCTTAGTCCTTCATATTTATCCATTCTGAGTAGGTTCCATGTATAAAGCTCTTTAAATGACCTTGTATGACAAAGAAAAACAGAATAGCCTTACTTTTGCGAGTTAAGGCCAAATTGGTATTTTTGCTATAAAATGAATTCCTTCAGTCAAAACAAGTTTAAACTCCTTAGTCCTTCATATTTATCCATTCTGAGTAGGTTCCATGCATAAAGCTCTTTAAATGACCTTGTATGACAAAGAAAAACAGGAATAGCCTTACTTTTGCGAGTTTAGGCCAAATTGGTATTTTTGATATAAAATGAATTCCTTCAGTCAAAACAAGTTTAAACTCCTTAGTCCTTCATATTTATCCATTCTGAGTAGGTTCCATGCATAAAGCTCTTTAAATGACCTTGTATGACAAAGAAAAACAGGAATAGCCTTACTTTTGCGAGTTAAGGCCAAATTGGTATTTTTGCTATAAAATGAATTCCTTCAGTCAAAACAAGTTCAAACTTATTTGTCCTTCATATATATCAATTCTAAGTAGGTTCCATGCATAAAGCTCTTTAAATGACCTTGTATGACAAAGAAAAACAGGAATAGCCTTACTTTTGCGAGTTAAGACGAAATTCGGATTTTTCCTTATAAACACCAATTCCTTCAGTCAAAACAAGTTTAAACTCCTTAGTCCTTCATATTTATCCATTCTGAGTAGGTTCCATGCATAAAGCTCTTTAAATGACCTTGTATGACAAATAAAAACAGGAATAGCCTTACTTTTGCGAGTTAAGGCCAAATTGGTATTTTTGCTATAAAATGAATTCCTTCAGTCAAAACAAGTTCAAAATCCTTTGTCCTTTCCTTTATATTAATTCTAAGTAAGTTCCATGCATAAAGCTCTTTAAATGACCTTGTATGACAAAGAAAAACAGGAATAGCCTTACTTTTGCGAGTTAAGGCAAAATTGGTATTTTTGCTATAAAATGAATTCCTTCGGTCAAAACAAGTTCAAACTCTTTTGTCCTTCGTATATCTCAATTCTAAGTAGGTTCCATGCATAAAGCTCTTTAAATGACCTTGTAAGAGAAAGAAAAACAGGAATAGCCTTACTTTTGCGAGTTAAGACGAAATTCGGATTTTTCCTTATAAACAGCAATTCCTTCAGTCAAAACAAGTTTAAACTCCTTAGTCCTTCATATTTATCCATTCTGAGTAGGTTCCATGCATAAAGCTCTTTAAATGACCTTGTATGACAAAGAAAAACAGGAATAGCCTTACTTTTGCGAGATAAGGCCAAATTGGTATTTTTGCTATAAAATGAATTCCTTCAGTCAAAACAAGTTCAAACTCATTTGTCCTTCATATATATCAATTCTAAGTAGGTTCCATGTATAAAGCTCTTTAAATGACCTTGTATGACAAAGAAAAACAGGAATAGCCTTACTTTTGCGAGGTAAGGCCAAATTGGTATTTTTGCTATAAAATGAATTCCTTCAGTCAAAACAAGTTCAAACTCCTTTGTCCTTCGTATATCTCAATTCTAAGTAGGTTCCATGCATAAAGCTCTTTAAATGACCTTGTAAGAGAAAGAAAAACAGGAATAGCCTTACTTTTGCGAGTTAAGACGAAATTCGGATTTTTCCTTATAAACACCAATTCCTTCAGTCAAAACAAGTTTAAACTCCTTAGTCCTTCATATTTATCCATTCTGAGTAGGTTCCATGCATAAAGCTCTTTAAATGACCTTGTATGACAAAGAAAAACAGGAATAGCCTTACTTTTGCGAGTTAAGGCCAAATTGGTATTTTTGCTATAAAATGAATTCCTTCAGTCAAAACAAGTTCAAACTTATTTGTCCTTCATATATATCAATTCTAAGTAGGTTCCATGCATAAAGCTCTTTAAATGACCTTGTATGACAAAGAAAAACAGGAATAGCCTTACTTTTGCGAGTTAAGACGAAATTCGGATTTTTCCTTATAAACACCAATTCCTTCAGTCAAAACAAGTTTAAACTCCTTAGTCCTTCATATTTATCCATTCTGAGTAGGTTCCATGCATAAAGCTCTTTAAATGACCTTGTATGACAAAGAAAAACAGGAATAGCCTTACTTTTGCGAGATAAGGCCAAATTGGTATTTTTGCTATAAAATGAATTCCTTCAGTCAAAACAAGTTCAAACTCATTTGTCCTACATATATATCAATTCTAAGTAGGTTCCATGTATAAAGCTCTTTAAATGACCTTGTATGACAAAGAAAAACAGGAATAGCCTTACTTTTGCGAGTTAAGGCCAAATTGGTATTTTTGCTATAAAATGAATTCCTTCAGTCAAAACAAGTTCAAACTCATTTGTCCTTCATATATATCAATTCTAAGTAGGTTCCATGCAAAAAGCTCTTTAAATGACCTTGTATGACAAAGAAAAACAGGAATAGCCTTACTTATGCGAGTTAAGGCCAAATTGGTATTTTTGCTATAAAATGAATTCCTTCAGTCAAAACAAGTTCAAACTCCTTTGTCCTTCGTATATCTCAATTCTAAGTAGGTTCCATGCATAAAGCTCTTTAAATGACCTTGTAAGAGAAAGAAAAACAGGAATAGCCTTACTTTTGCGAGTTAAGACGAAATTCGGATTTTTCCTTATAAACAGCAATTCCTTCAGTCAAAACAAGTTTAAACTCCTTAGTCCTTCATATTTATCCATTCTGAGTAGGTTCCATGCATAAAGCTCTTTAAATGACCTTGTATGACAAAGAAAAACAGGAATAGCCTTACTTTAGCGAGTTAAGGCCAAATTGGTATTTTTGCTATAAAATGAATTCCTTCAGTCAAAACAAGTTTAAACTCCTTAGTCCTTCATATTTATCCATTCTGAGTAGGTTCCATATATAAAGCTCTTTAAATGACCTTGTATGACAAAGAAAAACAGGAATAGCCTTACTTTTGCGAGTTAAGGCCAAATTGGTATTTTTGCTATAAAATGAATTCCTTCAGTCAAAACAAGTTCAAAATCCTTTGTCCTTTCCTTTATATTAATTCTAAGTAAGTTCCATGCATTAAGCTCTTTAAATGACCTTGTATGACAAAGAAAAACAGGAATAGCCTTACTTATGCGAGTTAAGGCCAAATTGGTATTTTTGCTATAAAATGAATTCCTTCAGTCAAAACAAGTTCAAACTCCTTTGTCCTTCATATATCTCAATTCTAAGTAGGTTCCATGCATAAAGCTCTTTAAATGACCTTGTAAGAGAAAGAAAAACAGGAATAGCCTTACTTTTGCGAGTTAAGACGAAATTCGGATTTTTCCTTATAAACACCAATTCCTTCAGTCAAAACAAGTTTAAACTCCTTAGTCCTTCATATTTATCCATTCTAAGTAGGTTCCATGCATAAAGCTCTTTAAATGACCTTGTATGACAAAGAAAAACAGGAATAGCCTTACTTTTGCGAGTTAAGACGAAATTCGGATTTTTCCTTATAAACACCAATTCCTTCAGTCAAAACAAGTTTAAACTCCTTAGTCCTTCATATTTATCCATTCTGAGTAGGTTCCATGCATAAAGCTCTTTAAATGACCTTGTATGACAAAGAAAAACAGGAATAGCCTTACTTTTGCGAGATAAGGCCAAATTGGTATTTTTGCTATAAAATGAATTCCTTCAGTCAAAACAAGTTCAAACTCATTTGTCCTACATATATATCAATTCTAAGTAGGTTCCATGTATAAAGCTCTTTAAATGACCTTGTATGACAAAGAAAAACAGGAATAGCCTTACTTTTGCGAGTTAAGGCCAAATTGGTATTTTTGCTATAAAATGAATTCCTTCAGTCAAAACAAGTTCAAACTCATTTGTCCTTCATATATATCAATTCTAAGTAGGTTCCATGCAAAAAGCTCTTTAAATGACCTTGTATGACAAAGAAAAACAGGAATAGCCTTACTTATGCGAGTTAAGGCCAAATTGGTATTTTTGCTATAAAATGAATTCCTTCAGTCAAAACAAGTTCAAACTCCTTTGTCCTTCGTATATCTCAATTCTAAGTAGGTTCCATGCATAAAGCTCTTTAAATGACCTTGTAAGAGAAAGAAAAACAGGAATAGCCTTACTTTTGCGAGTTAAGACGAAATTCGGATTTTTCCTTATAAACACCAATTCCTTCAGTCAAAACAAGTTTAAACTCCTTAGTCCTTCATATTTATCCATTCTGAGTAGGTTCCATGCATAAAGCTCTTTAAATGACCTTGTATGACAAAGAAAAACAGGAATAGCCTTACTTTTGCGAGATAAGGCCAAATTGGTATTTTTGCTATAAAATGAATTCCTTCAGTCAAACAAGTTCAAACTCATTTGTCCTTCATATATATCAATTCTAAGTAGGTTCCATGTATAAAGCTCTTTAAATGACCTTGTATGACAAAGAAAAACAGGAATAGCCTTACTTTTGCGAGTTAAGGCCAAATTGGTATTTTTGCTATAAAATGAATTCCTTCAGTCAAAACAATTTCAAACTCCTTTGTCCTTCGTATATCTCAATTCTAAGTAGGTTCCATGCATAAAGCTCTTTAAATGACCTTGTAAGAGAAAGAAAAACAGGAATAGCCTTACTTTTGCGAGTTAAGACGAAATTCGGATTTTTCCTTATAAACACCAATTCCTTCAGTCAAAAAAAGTTTAAACTCCTTAGTCCTTCATATTTATCCATTCTGAGTAGGTTCCATGCATAAAGCTCTTTAAATGACCTTGTATGACAAAGAAAAACAGGAATAGCCTTACTTTAGCGAGTTAAGGCCAAATTGGTATTTTTGCTATAAAATGAATTCCTTCAGTCAAAACAAGTTTAAACTCCTTAGTCCTTCATATTTATCCATTCTGAGTAGGTTCCATATATAAAGCTCTTTAAATGACCTTGTATGACAAAGAAAAACAGGAATAGCCTTACTTTTGCGAGTTAAGGCCAAATTGGTATTTTTGCTATAAAATGAATTCCTTCAGTCAAAACAAGTTCAAAATCCTTTGTCCTTTCCTTTATATTAATTCTAAGTAAGTTCCATGCATTAAGCTCTTTAAATGACCTTGTATGACAAAGAAAAACAGGAATAGCCTTACTTATGCGAGTTAAGGCCAAATTGGTATTTTTGCTATAAAATGAATTCCTTCAGTCAAAACAAGTTCAAACTCCTTTGTCCTTCATATATCTCAATTCTAAGTAGGTTCCATGCATAAAGCTCTTTAAATGACCTTGTAAGAGAAAGAAAAACAGGAATAGCCTTACTTTTGCGAGTTAAGACGAAATTCGGATTTTTCCTTATAAACACCAATTCCTTCAGTCAAAACAAGTTTAAACTCCTTAGTCCTTCATATTTATCCATTCTGAGTAGGTTCCATGCATAAAGCTCTTTAAATGACCTTGTATGACAAAGAAAAACAGGAATAGCCTTACTTTTGCGAGATAAGGCCAAATTGGTATTTTTGCTATAAAATGAATTCCTTCAGTCAAAACAAGTTCAAACTCATTTGTCCTACATATATATCAATTCTAAGTAGGTTCCATGTATAAAGCTCTTTAAATGACCTTGTATGACAAAGAAAAACAGGAATAGCCTTACTTTTGCGAGTTAAGGCCAAATTGGTATTTTTGCTATAAAATGAATTCCTTCAGTCAAAACAAGTTCAAACTCATTTGTCCTTCATATATATCAATTCTAAGTAGGTTCCATGCAAAAAGCTCTTTAAATGACCTTGTATGACAAAGAAAAACAGGAATAGCCTTACTTATGCGAGTTAAGGCCAAATTGGTATTTTTGCTATAAAATGAATTCCTTCAGTCAAAACAAGTTCAAACTCCTTTGTCCTTCGTATATCTCAATTCTAAGTAGGTTCCATGCATAAAGCTCTTTAAATGACCTTGTAAGAGAAAGAAAAACAGGAATAGCCTTACTTTTGCGAGTTAAGACGAAATTCGGATTTTTCCTTATAAACACCAATTCCTTCAGTCAAAACAAGTTTAAACTCCTTAGTCCTTCATATTTATCCATTCTGAGTAGGTTCCATGCATAAAGCTCTTTAAATGACCTTGTATGACAAAGAAAAACAGGAATAGCCTTACTTTTGCGAGATAAGGCCAAATTGGTATTTTTGCTATAAAATGAATTCCTTCAGTCAAAACAAGTTCAAACTCATTTGTCCTTCATATATATCAATTCTAAGTAGGTTCCATGTATAAAGCTCTTTAAATGACCTTGTATGACAAAGAAAAACAGGAATAGCCTTACTTTTGCGAGTTAAGGCCAAATTGGTATTTTTGCTATAAAATGAATTCCTTCAGTCAAAACAATTTCAAACTCCTTTGTCCTTCGTATATCTCAATTCTAAGTAGGTTCCATGCATAAAGCTCTTTAAATGACCTTGTAAGAGAAAGAAAAACAGGAATAGCCTTACTTTTGCGAGTTAAGACGAAATTCGGATTTTTCCTTATAAACACCAATTCCTTCAGTCAAAAAAAGTTTAAACTCCTTAGTCCTTCATATTTATCCATTCTGAGTAGGTTCCATGCATAAAGCTCTTTAAATGACCTTGTATGACAAAGAAAAACAGGAATAGCCTTACTTTAGCGAGTTAAGGCCAAATTGGTATTTTTGCTATAAAATGAATTCCTTCAGTCAAAACAAGTTTAAACTCCTTAGTCCTTCATATTTATCCATTCTGAGTAGGTTCCATATATAAAGCTCTTTAAATGACCTTGTATGACAAAGAAAAACAGGAATAGCCTTACTTTTGCGAGTTAAGGCCAAATTGGTATTTTTGCTATAAAATGAATTCCTTCAGTCAAAACAAGTTCAAAATCCTTTGTCCTTTCCTTTATATTAATTCTAAGTAAGTTCCATGCATTAAGCTCTTTAAATGACCTTGTATGACAAAGAAAAACAGGAATAGCCTTACTTATGCGAGTTAAGGCCAAATTGGTATTTTTGCTATAAAATGAATTCCTTCAGTCAAAACAAGTTCAAACTCCTTTGTCCTTCATATATCTCAATTCTAAGTAGGTTCCATGCATAAAGCTCTTTAAATGACCTTGTAAGAGAAAGAAAAACAGGAATAGCCTTACTTTTGCGAGTTAAGACGAAATTCGGATTTTTCCTTATAAACACCAATTCCTTCAGTCAAAACAAGTTTAAACTCCTTAGTCCTTCATATTTATCCATTCTGAGTAGGTTCCATGCATAAAGCTCTTTAAATGACCTTGTATGACAAAGAAAAACAGGAATAGCCTTACTTTTGCGAGATAAGGCCAAATTGGTATTTTTGCTATAAAATGAATTCCTTCAGTCAAAACAAGTTCAAACTCATTTGTCCTTCATATATATCAATTCTAAGTAGGTTCCATGTATAAAGCTCTTTAAATGACCTTGTATGACAAAGAAAAACAGGAATAGCCTTACTTTTGCGAGTTAAGGCCAAATTGGTATTTTTGCTATAAAATGAATTCCTTCAGTCAAAACAAGTTCAAACTCCTTTGTCCTTCGTATATCTCAATTCTAAGTAGGTTCCATGCATAAAGCTCTTTAAATGACCTTGTAAGAGAAAGAAAAACAGGAATAGCCTTACTTTTGCGAGTTAAGACGAAATTCGGATTTTTCCTTATAAACACCAATTCCTTCAGTCAAAACAAGTTTAAACTCCTTAGTCCTTCATATTTATCCATTCTGAGTAGGTTCCATGTATAAAGCTCTTTAAATGACCTTGTATGACAAAGAAAAACAGGAATAGCCTTACTTTTGCGAGTTAAGGCCAAATTGGTATTTTTGCTATAAAATGAATTCCTTCAGTCAAAACAAGTTTAAACTCCTTAGTCCTTCATATTTATCCATTCTGAGTAGGTTCCATGCATAAAGCTCTTTAAATGACCTTGTATGACAAAGAAAAACAGGAATAGCATTACTTTTGCGAGTTTAGGCCAAATTGGTATTTTTGATATAAAATGAATTCCTTCAGTCAAAACAAGTTTAAACTCCTTAGTCCTTCATATTTATCCATTCTGAGTAGGTTCCATGCATAAAGCTCTTTAAATGACCTTGTATGACAAAGAAAAACAGGAATAGCCTTACTTTTGCGAGTTAAGGCCAAATTGGTATTTTTGCTATAAAATGAATTCCTTCAGTCAAAACAAGTTCAAACTCCTTTGTCCTTCGTATATCTCAATTCTAAGTAGGTTCCATGCATAAAGCTCTTTAAATGACCTTGTAAGAGAAAGAAAAACAGGAATAGCCTTACTTTTGCGAGTTAAGACGAAATTCGGATTTTTCCTTATAAACACCAATTCCTTCAGTCAAAACAAGTTTAAACTCCTTAGTCCTTCATATTTATCCATTCTGAGTAGGTTCCATGTATAAAGCTCTTTAAATGACCTTGTATGACAAAGAAAAACAGGAATAGCCTTACTTTTGCGAGTTAAGGCCAAATTGGTATTTTTGCTATAAAATGAATTCCTTCAGTCAAAACAAGTTTAAACTCCTTAGTCCTTCATATTTATCCATTCTGAGTAGGTTCCATGCATAAAGCTCTTTAAATGACCTTGTATGACAAAGAAAAACAGGAATAGCATTACTTTTGCGAGTTTAGGCCAAATTGGTATTTTTGATATAAAATGAATTCCTTCAGTCAAAACAAGTTTAAACTCCTTAGTCCTTCATATTTATCCATTCTGAGTAGGTTCCATGCATAAAGCTCTTTAAATGACCTTGTATGACAAAGAAAAACAGGAATAGCCTTACTTTTGCGAGTTAAGGCCAAATTGGTATTTTTGCTATAAAATGAATTCCTTCAGTCAAAACAAGTTCAAACTTATTTGTCCTTCATATATATCAATTCTAAGTAGGTTCCATGCATAAAGCTCTTTAAATGACCTTGTATGACAAAGAAAAACAGGAATAGCCTTACTTTTGCGAGTTAAGACGAAATTCGGATTTTTCCTTATAAACACCAATTCCTTCAGTCAAAACAAGTTTAAACTCCTTAGTCCTTCATATTTATCCATTCTGAGTAGGTTCCATGCATAAAGCTCTTTAAATGACCTTGTATGACAAAGAAAAACAGGAATAGCCTTACTTTTGCGAGTTAAGTTCAAATTGGTATTTTTGCTATAAAATGAATTCCTTCAGTCAAAACAAGTTCAAAATCCTTTGTCCTTTCCTTTATATTAATTCTAAGTAAGTTCCATGCATAAAGCTCTTTAAATGACCTTGTATGACAAAGAAAAACAGGAATAGCCTTACTTTTGCGAGTTAAGGCAAAATTGGTATTTTTGCTATAAAATGAATTCCTTCGGTCAAAACAAGTTCAAACTCCTTTGTCCTTCGTATATCTCAATTCTAAGTAGGTTCCATGCATAAAGCTCTTTAAATGACCTTGTAAGAGAAAGAAAAACAGGAATAGCCTTACTTTTGCGAGTTAAGACGAAATTCGGATTTTTCCTTATAAACAGCAATTCCTTCAGTCAAAACAAGTTTAAACTCCTTAGTCCTTCATATTTATCCATTCTGAGTAGGTTCCATGCATAAAGCTCTTTAAATGACCTTGTATGACAAAGAAAAACAGGAATAGCCTTACTTTTGCGAGATAAGGCCAAATTGGTATTTTTGCTATAAAATGAATTCCTTCAGTCAAAACAAGTTCAAACTCATTTGTCCTTCATATATATCAATTCTAAGTAGGTTCCATGTATAAAGCTCTTTAAATGACCTTGTATGACAAAGAAAAACAGGAATAGCCTTACTTTTGCGAGGTAAGGCCAAATTGGTATTTTTGCTATAAAATGAATTCCTTCAGTCAAAACAAGTTCAAACTCCTTTGTCCTTCGTATATCTCAATTCTAAGTAGGTTCCATGCATAAAGCTCTTTAAATGACCTTGTAAGACAAAGAAAAACAGGAATAGCCTTACTTTTGCGAGTTAAGACGAAATTCGGATTTTTCCTTATAAACACAAATTCCTTTAGTCAAAACAAGTTTAAACTCCTTAGTCCTTCATATTTATCCATTCTGAGTAGGTTCCATGCATAAAGCTCTTTAAATGACCTTGTATGACAAAGAAAAACAGGAATAGCCTTACTTTTGCGAGTTAAGGCCAAATTGGTATTTTTGCTATAAAATGAATTCCTTCAGTCAAAACAAGTTCAAACTTATTTGTCCTTCATATATATCAATTCTAAGTAGGTTCCATAAATAAAGCTCTTTAAATGACCTTGTATGACAAAGAAAAACAGGAATAGCCTTACTTTTGCGAGTTAAGACGAAATTCGGATTTTTCCTTATAAACACCAATTCCTTCAGTCAAAACAAGTTTAAACTCCTTAGTCCTTCATATTTATCCATTCTGAGTAGGTTCCATGCATAAAGCTCTTTAAATGACCTTGTATGACAAAGAAAAACAGGAATAGCCTTACTTTTGCGAGATAAGGCCAAATTGGTATTTTTGCTATAAAATGAATTCCTTCAGTCAAAACAAGTTCAAACTCATTTGTCCTTCATATATATCAATTCTAAGTAGGTTCCATGTATAAAGCTCTTTAAATGACCTTGTATGACAAAGAAAAACAGGAATAGCCTTACTTTTGCGAGTTAAGGCCAAATTGGTATTTTTGCTATAAAATGAATTCCTTCAGTCAAAACAAGTTCAAACTCATTTGTCCCTCATATATATCAATTCTAAGTAGGTTCCATGCAAAAAGCTCTTTAAATGACCTTGTATGACAAAGAAAAACAGGAATAGCCTTACTTATGCGAGTTAAGGCCAAATTGGTATTTTTGCTATAAAATGAATTCCTTCAGTCAAAACAAGTTCAAACTCCTTTGTCCTTCGTATATCTCAATTCTAAGTAGGTTCCATGCATAAAGCTCTTTAAATGACCTTGTAAGAGAAAGAAAAACAGGAATAGCCTTACTTTTGCGAGTTAAGACGAAATTCGGATTTTTCCTTATAAACACCAATTCCTTCAGTCAAAACAAGTTTAAACTCCTTAGTCCTTCATATTTATCCATTCTGAGTAGGTTCCATGCATAAAGCTCTTTAAATGACCTTGTATGACAAAGAAAAACAGGAATAGCCTTACTTTTGCGAGATAAGGCCAAATTGGTATTTTTGCTATAAAATGAATTCCTTCAGTCAAAACAAGTTCAAACTCATTTGTCCTTCATATATATCAATTCTAAGTAGGTTCCATGTATAAAGCTCTTTAAATGACCTTGTATGACAAAGAAAAACAGGAATAGCCTTACTTTTGCGAGTTAAGGCCAAATTGGTATTTTTGCTATAAAATGAATTCCTTCAGTCAAAACAAGTTCAAACTCCTTTGTCCTTCGTATATCTCAATTCTAAGTAGGTTCCATGCATAAAGCTCTTTAAATGACCTTGTAAGAGAAAGAAAAACAGGAATAGCCTTACTTTTGCGAGTTAAGACGAAATTCGGATTTTTCCTTATAAACACCAATTCCTTCAGTCAAAACAAGTTTAAACTCCTTAGTCCTTCATATTTATCCATTCTGAGTAGGTTCCATGCATAAAGCTCTTTAAATGACCTTGTATGACAAAGAAAAAACAGGAATAGCCTTACTTTAGCGAGTTAAGGCCAAATTGGTATTTTTGCTATAAAATGAATTCCTTCAGTCAAAACAAGTTTAAACTCCTTAGTCCTTCATATTTATCCATTCTGAGTAGGTTCCATATATAAAGCTCTTTAAATGACCTTGTATGACAAAGAAAAACAGGAATAGCCTTACTTTTGCGAGTTAAGGCCAAATTGGTATTTTTGCTATAAAATGAATTCCTTCAGTCAAAACAAGTTCAAACTTATTTGTCCTTCATATATATCAATTCTAAGTAGGTTCCATGCATAAAGCTCTTTAAATGACCTTGTATGACAAAGAAAAACAGGAATAGCCTTACTTTTGCGAGTTAAGACGAAATTCGGATTTTTCCTTATAAACACCAATTCCTTCAGTCAAAACAAGTTTAAACTCCTTAGTCCTTCATATTTATCCATTCTGAGTAGGTTCCATGCATAAAGCTCTTTAAATGACCTTGTATGACAAAGAAAAACAGGAATAGCCTTACTTTTGCGAGTTAAGGCCAAATTGGTATTTTTGCTATAAAATGAATTCCTTCAGTCAAAACAAGTTCAAAATCCTTTGTCCTTTCCTTTATATTAATTCTAAGTAAGTACCATGCATAAAGCTCTTTAAATGACCTTGTATGACAAAGAAAAACAGGAATAGCCTTACTTTTGCGAGTTAAGGCAAAATTGGTATTTTTGCTATAAAATGAATTCCTTCGGTCAAAACAAGTTCAAACTCCTTTGTCCTTCGTATATCTCAATTCTAAGTAGGTTCCATGCATAAAGCTCTTTAAATGACCTTGTAAGAGAAAGAAAAACAGGAATAGCCTTACTTTTGCGAGTTAAGACGAAATTCGGATTTTTCCTTATAAACACCAATTCCTTCAGTCAAAACAAGTTTAAACTCCTTAGTCCTTCATATTTATCCATTCTGAGTAGGTTCCATGCATAAAGCTCTTTAAATGACCTTGTATGACAAAGTAAAACAGGAATAGCTTTACTTTTGCGAGTTAAGGCCAAATTGGTATTTTTGCTATAAAATGAATTCCTTCAGTCAAAACAAGTTCAAACTTATTTGTCCTTCATATATATCAATTCTAAGTAGGTTCCATGCATAAAGCTCTTTAAATGACCTTGTATGACAAAGAAAAACAGGAATAGCCTTACTTTTGCGAGTTAAGACGAAATTCGGATTTTTCCTTATAAACACCAATTCCTTCAGTCAAAACAAGTTTAAACTCCTTAGTCCTTCATATTTATCCATTCTGAGTAGGTTCCATGCATAAAGCTCTTTAAATGACCTTGTATGACAAAGAAAAACAGGAATAGCCTTACCTTTGCGAGTTAAGGCCAAATTGGTATTTTTGCTATAAAATGAATTCCTTCAGTCAAAACAAGTTTAAACTCCTTAGTCCTTCATATTTATCCATTCTGAGTAGGTTCCATGCATAAAGCTCTTTAAATGACCTTGTATGACAAAGAAAAACAGGAATAGCCTTACTTTTGCGAGTTAAGGCCAAATTGGTATTTTTGCTATAAAATGAATTCCTTCAGTCAAAACAAGTTTAAACTCCTTAGTCCTTCATTATTATCCATTCTGAGTAGGTTCCATGCATAAAGCTCTTTAAATGACCTTGTATGACAAAGAAAAACAGGAATAGCCTTACTTTTGCGAGTTAAGACGAAATTCGGATTTTTCCTTTTAAACACCAATTCCTTCAGTCAAAACAAGTTTAAACTCCTTAGTCCTTCATATTTATCCATTCTGAGTAGGTTCCATGCATAAAGCTCTTTAAATGACCTTGTATGACAAAGAAAAACAGGAATAGCCTTACTTTTGCGAGTTAAGGCCAAATTGGTATATTTGCTATAAAATGAATTCCTTCAGTCAAAACAAGTTCAAACTCATTTGTCCTTCATATATATCAATTCTAAGTAGGTTCCATGCAAAAAGCTCTTTAAATGACCTTGTATGACAAAGAAAAACAGGAATAGCCTTAATTATGCGAGTTAAGGCCAAATTGGTATTTTTGCTATAAAATGAATTCCTTCAGTCAAAACAAGTTCAAACTCCTTTGTCCTTCGTATATCTCAATTCTAAGTAGGTTCCATGCATAAAGCTCTTTAAATGACCTTGTAAGAGAAAGAAAAACAGGAATAGCCTTACTTTTGCGAGTTAAGACGAAATTCGGATTTTTCCTTATAAACACCAATTCCTTCAGTCAAAACAAGTTTAAACTCCTTAGTCCTTCATATTTATCCATTCTGAGTAGGTTCCATGCATAAAGCTCTTTAAATGACCTTGTATGACAAAGAAAAACAGGAATAGCCTTACTTTTGCGAGTTAAGGCCAAATTGGTATTTTTGCTATAAAATGAATTCCTTCATTCAAAACAAGTTTAAACTCCTTAGTCCTTCATATTTATCCATTCTGAGTAGGTTCCATGCATAAAGCTCTTTAAATGACTTTGTATGACAAAGAAAAACAGGAATAGCCTTACTTTTGCGAGTTAAGGCCAAATTGGTATTTTTGCTATAAAATGAATTCCTTCAGTCAAAACAAGTTCAAACTCCTTTGTCCTTCGTATATCTCAATTCTAAGTAGGTTCCATGCATAAAGCTCTTTAAATGACCTTGTAAGAGAAAGAAAAACAGGAATAGCCTTTCTTTTGCGAGTTAAGACGAAATTCGGATTTTTCCTTATAAACACCAATTCCTTCAGTCAAAACAAGTTTAAACTCCTTAGTCCTTCATATTTATCCATTCTGAGTAGGTTCCATGCATAAAGCTCTTTAAATGACCTTGTATGACAAAGAAAAACAGGAATAGCCTTACTTTTGCGAGTTAAGGCCAAATTGGTATTTTTGCTATAAAATGAATTCCTTCATTCAAAACAAGTTTAAACTCCTTAGTCCTTCATATTTATCCATTCTGAGTAGGTTCCATGCATAAAGCTCTTTAAATGACCTTGTATGACAAAGAAAAACAGGAATAGCCTTACTTTTGCGAGTTAAGGCCAAATTGGTATTTTTGCTATAAAATGAATTCCTTCACTCAAAACAAGTTCAAACTCCTTTGTCCTTCGTATATCTCAATTCTAAGTAGGTTCCATGCATAAAGCTCTTTAAATGACCTTGTAAGAGAAAGAAAAACAGGAATAGCCTTACTTTTGCGAGTTAAGACGAAATTCGGATTTTTCCTTATAAACACCAATTCCTTCAGTCAAAACAAGTTTAAACTCCTTAGTCCTTCATATTTATCCATTCTGAGTAGGTTCCATGCATAAAGCTCTTTAAATGACCTTGTATGACAAAGAAAAACAGGAATAGCCTTACTTTTGCGAGTTAAGGCCAAATTGGTATTTTTGCTATAAAATGAATTCCTTCAGTCAAAACAAGTTCAAACTCATTTGTCCTTCATATATATCAATTCTAAGTAGGTTCCATGCAAAAAGCTCTTTAAATGACCTTGTATGACAAAGAAAAACAGGAATAGGCTTACTTTTGCGAGTTAAGGCCAAATTGGTATTTTTGCTATAAAATGAATTCCTTCAGTCAAAACAAGTTCAAACTCCTTTGTCCTTCGTATATCTCTATTCTAAGTAGGTTCCATGCATAAAGCTCTTTAAATGACCTTGTAAGAGAAAGAAAAACAGGAATAGCCTTACTTTTGCGAGTTAAGACGAAATTCGGATTTTTCCTTATAAACACCAATTCCTTCAGTCAAAACAAGTTTAAACTCCTTAGTCCTTCATATTTATCCATTCTGAGTAGGTTCCATGCATAAAGCTCTTTAAATGACCTTGTATGACAAAGAAAAACAGGAATAGCCTTACTTTTGCGAGTTAAGGCCAAATTGGTATTTTTGCTATAAAATGAATTCCTTCAGTCAAAACAAGTTTAAACTCCTTAGTCCTTCATATTTATCCATTCTGAGTAGGTTCCATGCATAAAGCTCTTTAAATGACCTTGTATGACAAAGAAAAACAGGAATAGCCTTACTTTTGCGAGTTAAGGCCAAATTGGTATTTTTGCTATAAAATGAATTCCTTCAGTCAAAACAAGTTTAAACTCCTTAGTCCTTCATATTTATCCATTCTGAGTAGGTTCCATGCATAAAGCTCTTTAAATGACCTTGTATGACAAAGAAAAACTGGAATAGCCTTACTTTTGCGACTTAAGGCCAAATTGGTATTTTTGCTATAAAATGAATTCCTTCAATCAAAACAAGTTTAAACTCCTTAGTCCTTCATATTTATCCATTCTGAGTAGGTTCCATGCATAAAGCTCTTTAAATGACCTTGTATGACAAAGAAAAACAGGAATAGCCTTACTTTTGCGAGTTAAGGCCAAATTGGTATTTTTGCTATAAAATGAATTCCTTCAGTCAAAACAAGTTCAAACTTATTTGTCCTTCATATATATCAATTCTAAGTAGGTTCCATGCATAAAGCTCTTTAAATGACCTTGTATGACAAAGAAAAACAGGAATAGCCTTACTTTTGCGAGTTAAGACGAAATTCGGATTTTTCCTTATAAACACCAATTCCTTCAGTCAAAACAAGTTTAAACTCCTTAGTCCTTCATATTTATCCATTCTGAGTAGGTTCCATGCATAAAGCTCTTTAAATGACCTTGTAAGAGAAAGAAAAACAGGAATAGCCTTACTTTTGCAAGTTAAGACGAATTTCGGATTTTTCCTTATAAACACCAATTCCTTCAGTCAAAACAAGTTTAAACTCCTTTGTCCTTCATATTTATCCATTCTGAGTAGGTTCCATGCATAAAGCTCTTTAAATGCCCTTGTATGACAAAGAAAAACAGGAATAGCCTTACTTTTGCGAGTTAAGGCCAAATTGGTATTTTTGCTATAAAATGAATTCCTTCAGTCAAAACAAGTTCAAACTCATTTGTCCTTCATATATATCAATTCTAAGTAGGTTCCATGCAAAAAGCTCTTTAAATGACCTTGTATGACAAAGAAAAACAGGAATAGCCTTACTTTTGCGAGTTAAGGCCAAATTGGTATTTTTGCTATAAAATGAATTCCTTCAGTCAAAACAAGTTCAAACTCCTTTGTCCTTCGTATATCTTAATTCTAAGTAGGTTCCATGCATAAAGCTCTTTAAATGACCTTGTAAGAGAAAGAAAAACAGGAATAGCCTTACTTTTGCGAGTTAAGACGAAATTCGGATTTTTCCTTATAAACACCAATTCCTTCAGTCAAAACAAGTTCAAACTCGTTAGTCCTTCATATTTATCCATTCTGAGTAGGTTCCATGCATAAAGCTCTTTAAATGACCTTGTATGAAAAAGAAAAACAGGAATAGCCTTACTTTTGCGAGATAAGGCCAAATTGGTATTTTTGCTATAAAATGAATTCCTTCAGTCAAAACAAGTTCAAACTCATTTGTCCTTCATATATATCAATTCTAAGTAGGTTCCATGTATAAAGCTCTTTAAATGACCTTGTATGACAAAGAAAAACAGGAATAGCCTTACTTTTGCGAGTTAAGGCCAAATTGGTATTTTTGCTATAAAATGAATTCCTTCAGTCAAAACAAGTTCAAACTCATTTGTCCTTCATATATATCAATTCTAAGTAGGTTCCATGCAAAAAGCTCTTTAAATGTCCTTGTATGACAAAGAAAAACAGGAATAGCCTTACTTATGCGAGTTAAGGCCAAATTGGTATTTTTGCTATAAAATGAATTCCTTCAGTCAAAACAAGTTCAAACTCCTTTGTCCTTCGTATATCTCAATTCTAAGTAGGTTCCATGCATAAAGCTCTTTAAATGACCTTGTAAGAGAAAGAAAAACAGGAATAGCCTTACTTTTGCGAGTTAAGACGAAATTCGGATTTTTCCTTAGAAACACCAATTCCTTCAGTCAAAACAAGTTTAAACTCCTTAGTCCTTCATATTTATCCATTCTGAGTAGGTTCCATGCATAAAGCTCTTTAAATGACCTTGTATGACAAAGAAAAACAGGAATAGCCTTACTTTTGCGAGATAAGGCCAAATTGGTATTTTTGCTATAAAATGAATTCCTTCAGTCAAAACAAGTTCAAACTCATTTGTCCTTCATATATATCAATTCTAAGTAGGTTCCATGTATAAAGCTCTTTAAATGACCTTGTATGACAAAGAAAAACAGGAATAGCCTTACTTTTGCGAGTTAAGGCCAAATTGGTATTTTTGCTATAAAATGAATTCCTTCAGTCAAAACAAGTTCAAACTCCTTTGTCCTTCGTATATATCAATTCTAAGTAGGTTCCATGCATAAAGCTCTTTAAATGACCTTGTAAGAGAGAGAAAAACAGGAATAGCCTTACTTTTGCGAGTTAAGACGAAATTCGGATTTTTCCTTATAAACACCAATTCCTTCAGTCAAAACAAGTTTAAACTCCTTAGTCCTTCATATTTATCCATTCTGAGTAGGTTCCATGCATAAAGCTCTTTAAATGACCTTGTATGACAAAGAAAAACAGGAATAGCCTTACTTTTGCGAGTTAAGGCCAAATTGGTATTTTTGCTATAAAATGAATTCCTTCAGTCAAAACAAGTTTAAACTCCTTAGTCCTTCATATTTATCCATTCTGAGTAGGTTCCATGCATAAAGCTCTTTAAATGACCTTGTATGACAAAGAAAAACAGGAATAGCCTTACTTTTGCGAGTTAAGGCCAAATTGGTATTTTTGCTATAAAATCAATTCCTTCAGTCAAAACAAGTTCAAACTTATTTGTCCTTCATATATATCAATTCTAAGTAGGTTCCATGCATAAAGCTCTTTAAATGACCTTGTATGACAAAGAAAAACAGGAATAGCCTTACTTTTGCGAGTTAAGACGAAATTCGGATTTTTCCTTATAAACACCAATTCCTTCAGTCAAAACAAGTTTAAACTCCTTAGTCCTTCATATTTATCCATTCTGAGTAGGTTCCATGCATAAAGCTCTTTAAATGACCTTGTATGACAAAGAAAAACAGGAATAGCCTTACTTTTGCGAGTTAAGGCCAAATTGGTATTTTTGCTATAAAATGAATTCCTTCAGTCAAAACAAGTTCAAAATCCTTTGTCCTTTCCTTTATATTAATTCTAAGTAAGTTCCATGCATAAAGCTCTTTAAATGACCTTGTATGACAAAGAAAAACAGGAATAGCCTTACTTTTGCGAGTTAAGGCAAAATTGGTATTTTTGCTATAAAATGAATTCCTTCGGTCAAAACAAGTTCAAACTCCTTTGTCCTTCATATATCTCAATTCTAAGTAGGTTCCATGCATAAAGCTCTTTAAATGACCTTGTAAGAGAAAGAAAAACAGGAATAGCCTTACTTTTGCGAGTTAAGACGAAATTCGGATTTTTCCTTATAAACACCAATTCCTTCAGTCAAAACAAGTTTAAACTCCTTAGTCCTTCATATTTATCCATTCTGAGTAGGTTCCATGCATAAAGCTCTTTAAATGACCTTGTATGACAAAGAAAAACAGGAATAGCCTTACTTTTGCGAGATAAGGCCAAATTGGTATTTTTGCTATAAAATGAATTCCTTCAGTCAAAACAAGTTCAAACTCCTTAGTCCTTCATATATATCAATTCTAAGTAGGTTCCATGTATAAAGCTCTTTAAATGACCTTGTATGACAAAGAAAAACAAGAATAGCCTTACTTTTGCGAGTTAAGGCCAAATTGGTATTTTTGCTATAAAATGAATTCCTTCAGTCAAAACAAGTTCAAACTCCTTTGTCCTTCGTATATCTCAATTCTAAGTAGGTTCCATGCATAAAGCTCTTTAAATGACCTTGTAAGAGAAAGAAAAACAGGAATAGCCTTACTTTTGCGAGTTAAGACGAAATTCGGATTTTTCCTTATAAACACCAATTCCTTCAGTCAAAACAAGTTTAAACTCCTTAGTCCTTCATATTTATCCATTCTGAGTAGGTTCCATGCATAAAGCTCTTTAAATGACCTTGTATGACAAAGAAAAACAGGAATAGCCTTACTTTTGCGAGTTAAGGCCAAATTGGTATTTTTGCTATAAAATGAATTCCTTCAGTCAAAACAAGTTTAAACTCCTTAATCCTTCATATATATCCATTCTGAGTAGGTTCCATATATAAAGCTCTTTAAATGACCTTGTATGACAAAGAAAAACAGGAATAGCCTTACTTTTGCGAGTTAAGACGAAATTCGGATTTTTCCTTATAAACACCAATTCCTTCAGTCAAAACAAGTTTAAACTCCTTAGTCCTTCATATTTATCCATTCTGAGTAGGTTCCATGCATAAAGCTCTTTAAATGACCTTGTATGACAAAGAAAAACAGGAATAGCCTTACTTTTGCGAGTTAAGGCCAAATTGGTATTTTTGCTATAAAATGAATTCCTTCAGTCAAAACAAGTTCAAAATCCTTTGTCCTTTCCTTTATATTAATTCTAAGTAAGTTCCATGCATAAAGCTCTTTAAATGACCTTGTATGACAAAGAAAAACAGGAATAGCCTTACTTTTGCGAGTTAAGGCAAAATTGGTATTTTTGCTATAAAATGAATTCCTTCGGTCAAAACAAGTTCAAACTCCTTTGTTCTTCGTATATCTCAATTTAAGTAGGTTCCATGCATAAAGCTCTTTAAATGACCTTGTAAGAGAAAGAAAAACAGGAATAGCCTTACTTTTGCGAGTTAAGACGAAATTCGGATTTTTCCTTATAAACAGCAATTCCTTCAGTCAAAACAAGTTTAAACTCCTTAGTCCTTCATATTTATCCATTCTGAGTAGGTTCCATGCATAAAGCTCTTTAAATGACCTTGTATGACAAAGAAAAACAGGAATAGCCTTACTTTTGCGAGATAAGGCCAAATTGGTATTTTTGCTATAAAATGAATTCCTTCAGTCAAAACAAGTTCAAACTCATTTGTCCTTCATATATATCAATTCTAAGTAGGTTCCATGTATAAAGCTCTTTAAATGACCTTGTATGACAAAGAATAACAGGAATAGCCTTACTTTTGCGAGGTAAGGCCAAATTGGTATTTTTGCTATAAAATGAATTCCTTCAGTCAAAACAAGTTCAAACTCCTTTGTCCTTCGTACATCTCAATTCTAAGTAGGTTCCATGCATAAAGCTCTTTAAATGACCTTGTAAGAGAAAGAAAAACAGGAATAGCCTTACTTTTGCGAGTTAAGACGAAATTCGGATTTTTCCTTATAAACACCAATTCCTTCAGTCAAAACAAGTTTAAACTCCTTAGTCCTTCATATTTATCCATTCTGAGTAGGTTCCATGCATAAAGCTCTTTAAATGACCTTGTATGACAAAGAAAAACAGGAATAGCCTTACTTTTGCGAGTTAAGGCCAAATTGGTATTTTTGCTATAAAATGAATTCCTTCAGTCAAAACAAGTTCAAACTCATTTGTCCTTCATATATATCAATTCTAAGTAGGTTCCATGCAAAAAGCTCTTTAAATGACCTTGTATGACAAAGAAAAACAGGAATAGGCTTACTTTTGCGAGTTAAGGCCAAATTGGTATTTTTGCTATAAAATGAATTCCTTCAGTCAAAACAAGTTCAAACTCCTTTGTCCTTCGTATATCTCTATTCTAAGTAGGTTCCATGCATAAAGCTCTTTAAATGACCTTGTAAGAGAAAGAAAAACAGGAATAGCCTTACTTTTGCGAGTTAAGACGAAATTCGGATTTTTCCTTATAAACACCAATTCCTTCAGTCAAAACAAGTTTAAACTCCTTAGTCCTTCATATTTATCCATTCTGAGTAGGTTCCATGCATAAAGCTCTTTAAATGACCTTGTATGACAAAGAAAAACAGGAATAGCCTTACTTTTGCGAGTTAAGGCCAAATTGGTATTTTTGCTATAAAATGAATTCCTTCAGTCAAAACAAGTTTAAACTCCTTAGTCCTTCATATTTATCCATTCTGAGTAGGTTCCATGCATAAAGCTCTTTAAATGACCTTGTATGACAAAGAAAAACAGGAATAGCCTTACTTTTGCGAGATAAGGCCAAATTGGTATTTTTGCTATAAAATGAATTCCTTCAGTCAAAACAAGTTCAAACTCATTTGTCCTTCATATATATCAATTCTAAGTAGGTTCCATGTATAAAGCTCTTTAAATGACCTTGTATGACAAAGAATAACAGGAATAGCCTTACTTTTGCGAGGTAAGGCCAAATTGGTATTTTTGCTATAAAATGAATTCCTTCAGTCAAAACAAGTTCAAACTCCTTTGTCCTTCGTACATCTCAATTCTAAGTAGGTTCCATGCATAAAGCTCTTTAAATGACCTTGTAAGAGAAAGAAAAACAGGAATAGCCTTACTTTTGCGAGTTAAGACGAAATTCGGATTTTTCCTTATAAACACCAATTCCTTCAGTCAAAACAAGTTTAAACTCCTTAGTCCTTCATATTTATCCATTCTGAGTAGGTTCCATGCATAAAGCTCTTTAAATGACCTTGTATGACAAAGAAAAACAGGAATAGCCTTACTTTTGCGAGTTAAGGCCAAATTGGTATTTTTGCTATAAAATGAATTCCTTCAGTCAAAACAAGTTCAAACTCATTTGTCCTTCATATATATCAATTCTAAGTAGGTTCCATGCAAAAAGCTCTTTAAATGACCTTGTATGACAAAGAAAAACAGGAATAGGCTTACTTTTGCGAGTTAAGGCCAAATTGGTATTTTTGCTATAAAATGAATTCCTTCAGTCAAAACAAGTTCAAACTCCTTTGTCCTTCGTATATCTCTATTCTAAGTAGGTTCCATGCATAAAGCTCTTTAAATGACCTTGTAAGAGAAAGAAAAACAGGAATAGCCTTACTTTTGCGAGTTAAGACGAAATTCGGATTTTTCCTTATAAACACCAATTCCTTCAGTCAAAACAAGTTTAAACTCCTTAGTCCTTCATATTTATCCATTCTGAGTAGGTTCCATGCATAAAGCTCTTTAAATGACCTTGTATGACAAAGAAAAACAGGAATAGCCTTACTTTTGCGAGTTAAGGCCAAATTGGTATTTTTGCTATAAAATGAATTCCTTCAGTCAAAACAAGTTTAAACTCCTTAGTCCTTCATATTTATCCATTCTGAGTAGGTTCCATGCATAAAGCTCTTTAAATGACCTTGTATGACAAAGAAAAACAGGAATAGCCTTACTTTTGCGAGTTAAGGCCAAATTGGTATTTTTGCTATAAAATGAATTCCTTCAGTCAAAACAAGTTCAAACTCATTTGTCCTTCATATATATCAATTCTAAGTAGGTTCCATGTATAAAGCTCTTTAAATGACCTTGTATGACAAAGAAAAACAGGAATAGCCTTACTTTTGCGAGTTAAGGCCAAATTGGTATTTTTGCTATAAAATGAATTCCTTCAGTCAAAACAAGTTCAAACTCCTTTGTCCTTCGTATATCTCAATTCTAAGTAGGTTCCATGCATAAAGCTCTTTAAATGACCTTGTAAGAGAGAGAAAAACAGGAATAGCCTTACTTTTGCGAGTTAAGACGAAATTCGGATTTTTCCTTATAAACACCAATTCCTTCAGTCAAAACAAGTTTAAACTCCTTAGTCCTTCATATTTATCCATTCTGAGTAGGTTCCATGCATAAAGCTCTTTAAATGACCTTGTATGACAAAGAAAAACAGGAATAGCCTTACTTTTGCGAGTTAAGGCCAAATTGGTATTTTTGCTATAAAATGAATTCCTTCAGTCAAAACAAGTTTAAACTCCTTAGTCCTTCATATTTATCCATTCTGAGTAGGTTCCATGCATAAAGCTCTTTAAATGACCTTGTATGACAAAGAAAAACAGGAATAGCCTTACTTTTGCGAGTTAAGGCCAAATTGGTATTTTTGCTATAAAATCAATTCCTTCAGTCAAAACAAGTTCAAACTTATTTGTCCTTCATATATATCAATTCTAAGTAGGTTCCATGCATAAAGCTCTTTAAATGACCTTGTATGACAAAGAAAAACAGGAATAGCCTTACTTTTGCGAGTTAAGACGAAATTCGGATTTTTCCTTATAAACACCAATTCCTTCAGTCAAAACAAGTTTAAACTCCTTAGTCCTTCATATTTATCCATTCTGAGTAGGTTCCATGCATAAAGCTCTTTAAATGACCTTGTATGACAAAGAAAAACAGGAATAGCCTTACTTTTGCGAGTTAAGGCCAAATTGGTATTTTTGCTATAAAATGAATTCCTTCAGTCAAAACAAGTTCAAAATCCTTTGTCCTTTCCTTTATATTAATTCTAAGTAAGTTCCATGCATAAAGCTCTTTAAATGACCTTGTATGACAAAGAAAAACAGGAATAGCCTTACTTTTGCGAGTTAAGGCAAAATTGGTATTTTTGCTATAAAATGAATTCCTTCGGTCAAAACAAGTTCAAACTCCTTTGTCCTTCATATATCTCAATTCTAAGTAGGTTCCATGCATAAAGCTCTTTAAATGACCTTGTAAGAGAAAGAAAAACAGGAATAGCCTTACTTTTGCGAGTTAAGACGAAATTCGGATTTTTCCTTATAAACACCAATTCCTTCAGTCAAAACAAGTTTAAACTCCTTAGTCCTTCATATTTATCCATTCTGAGTAGGTTCCATGCATAAAGCTCTTTAAATGACCTTGTATGACAAAGAAAAACAGGAATAGCCTTACTTTTGCGAGTTAAGGCCAAATTGGTATTTTTGCTATAAAATGAATTCCTTCAGTCAAAACAAGTTCAAACTCCTTAGTCCTTCATATATATCAATTCTAAGTAGGTTCCATGTATAAAGCTCTTTAAATGACCTTGTATGACAAAGAAAAACAAGAATAGCCTTACTTTTGCGAGTTAAGGCCAAATTGGTATTTTTGCTATAAAATGAATTCCTTCAGTCAAAACAAGTTCAAACTCCTTTGTCCTTCGTATATCTCAATTCTAAGTAGGTTCCATGCATAAAGCTCTTTAAATGACCTTGTAAGAGAAAGAAAAACAGGAATAGCCTTACTTTTGCGAGTTAAGACGAAATTCGGATTTTTCCTTATAAACACCAATTCCTTCAGTCAAAACAAGTTTAAACTCCTTAGTCCTTCATATTTATCCATTCTGAGTAGGTTCCATGCATAAAGCTCTTTAAATGACCTTGTATGACAAAGAAAAACAGGAATAGCCTTACTTTTGCGAGTTAAGGCCAAATTGGTATTTTTGCTATAAAATGAATTCCTTCAGTCAAAACAAGTTTAAACTCCTTAGTCCTTCATATATATCCATTCTGAGTAGGTTCCATATATAAAGCTCTTTAAATGACCTTGTATGACAAAGAAAAACAGGAATAGCCTTACTTTTGCGAGTTAAGACGAAATTCGGATTTTTCCTTATAAACACCAATTCCTTCAGTCAAAACAAGTTTAAACTCCTTAGTCCTTCATATTTATCCATTCTGAGTAGGTTCCATGCATAAAGCTCTTTAAATGACCTTGTATGACAAAGAAAAACAGGAATAGCCTTACTTTTGCGAGTTAAGGCCAAATTGGTATTTTTGCTATAAAATGAATTCCTTCAGTCAAAACAAGTTCAAAATCCTTTGTCCTTTCCTTTATATTAATTCTAAGTAAGTTCCATGCATAAAGCTCTTTAAATGACCTTGTATGACAAAGAAAAACAGGAATAGCCTTACTTTTGCGAGTTAAGGCAAAATTGGTATTTTTGCTATAAAATGAATTCCTTCGGTCAAAACAAGTTCAAACTCCTTTGTTCTTCGTATATCTCAATTTAAGTAGGTTCCATGCATAAAGCTCTTTAAATGACCTTGTAAGAGAAAGAAAAACAGGAATAGCCTTACTTTTGCGAGTTAAGACGAAATTCGGATTTTTCCTTATAAACAGCAATTCCTTCAGTCAAAACAAGTTTAAACTCCTTAGTCCTTCATATTTATCCATTCTGAGTAGGTTCCATGCATAAAGCTCTTTAAATGACCTTGTATGACAAAGAAAAACAGGAATAGCCTTACTTTTGCGAGATAAGGCCAAATTGGTATTTTTGCTATAAAATGAATTCCTTCAGTCAAAACAAGTTCAAACTCATTTGTCCTTCATATATATCAATTCTAAGTAGGTTCCATGTATAAAGCTCTTTAAATGACCTTGTATGACAAAGAAAAACAGGAATAGCCTTACTTTTGCGAGGTAAGGCCAAATTGGTATTTTTGCTATAAAATGAATTCCTTCAGTCAAAACAAGTTCAAACTCCTTTGTCCTTCGTACATCTCAATTCTAAGTAGGTTCCATGCATAAAGCTCTTTAAATGACCTTGTAAGAGAAAGAAAAACAGTAATAGCCTTACTTTTGCGAGTTAAGACGAAATTCGGATTTTTCCTTATAAACACCAATTCCTTCAGTCAAAACAAGTTTAAACTCCTTAGTCCTTCATATTTATCCATTCTGAGTAGGTTCCATGCATAAAGCTCTTTAAATGACCTTGTATGACAAAGAAAAACAGGAATAGCCTTACTTTTGCGAGTTAAGGCCAAATTGGTATTTTTGCTATAAAATGAATTCCTTCAGTCAAAACAAGTTCAAACTCATTTGTCCTTCATATATATCAATTCTAAGTAGGTTCCATGCAAAAAGCTCTTTAAATGACCTTGTATGACAAAGAAAAACAGGAATAGGCTTACTTTTGCGAGTTAAGGCCAAATTGGTATTTTTGCTATAAAATGAATTCCTTCAGTCAAAACAAGTTCAAACTCCTTTGTCCTTCGTATATCTCTATTCTAAGTAGGTTCCATGCATAAAGCTCTTTAAATGACCTTGTAAGAGAAAGAAAAACAGGAATAGCCTTACTTTTGCGAGTTAAGACGAAATTCGGATTTTTCCTTATAAACACCAATTCCTTCAGTCAAAACAAGTTTAAACTCCTTAGTCCTTCATATTTATCCATTCTGAGTAGGTTCCATGCATAAAGCTCTTTAAATGACCTTGTATGACAAAGAAAAACAGGAATAGCCTTACTTTTGCGAGTTAAGGCCAAATTGGTATTTTTGCTATAAAATGAATTCCTTCAGTCAAAACAAGTTTAAACTCCTTAGTCCTTCATATTTATCCATTCTGAGTAGGTTCCATGCATAAAGCTCTTTAAATGACCTTGTATGACAAAGAAAAACAGGAATAGCCTTACTTTTGCGAGTTAAGGCCAAATTGGTATTTTTGCTATAAAATGAATTCCTTCAGTCAAAACAAGTTTAAACTCCTTAGTCCTTCATATTTATCCATTCTGAGTAGGTTCCATGCATAAAGCTCTTTAAATGACCTTGTATGACAAAGAAAAACTGGAATAGCCTTACTTTTGCGACTTAAGGCCAAATTGGTATTTTTGCTATAAAATGAATTCCTTCAATCAAAACAAGTTTAAACTCCTTAGTCCTTCATATTTATCCATTCTGAGTAGGTTCCATGCATAAAGCTCTTTAAATGACCTTGTATGACAAAGAAAAACAGGAATAGCCTTACTTTTGCGAGTTAAGGCCAAATTGGTATTTTTGCTATAAAATGAATTCCTTCAGTCAAAACAAGTTCAAACTTATTTGTCCTTCATATATATCAATTCTAAGTAGGTTCCATGCATAAAGCTCTTTAAATTACCTTGTATGACAAAGAAAAACAGGAATAGCCTTACTTTTGCGAGTTAAGACGAAATTCGGATTTTTCCTTATAAACACCAATTCCTTCAGTCAAAACAAGTTTAAACTCCTTAGTCCTTCATATTTATCCATTCTGAGTAGGTTCCATGCATAAAGCTCTTTAAATGACCTTGTAAGAGAAAGAAAAACAGGAATAGCCTTACTTTTGCAAGTTAAGACGAATTTCGGATTTTTCCTTATAAACACCAATTCCTTCAGTCAAAACAAGTTCAAACTCGTTAGTCCTTCATATTTATCCATTCTGAGTAGGTTCCATGCATAAAGCTCTTTAAATGACCTTGTATGAAAAAGAAAAACAGGAATAGCCTTACTTTTGCGAGATAAGGCCAAATTGGTATTTTTGCTATAAAATGAATTCCTTCAGTCAAAACAAGTTCAAACTCATTTGTCCTTCATATATATCAATTCTAAGTAGGTTCCATGTATAAAGCTCTTTAAATGACCTTGTAAGACAAAGAAAAACAGGAATAGCCTTACTTTTGCGAGTTAAGGCCAAATTGGTATTTTTGCTATAAAATGAATTCCTTCAGTCAAAACAAGTTCAAACTCATTTGTCCTTCATATATATCAATTCTAAGTAGGTTCCATGCAAAAAGCTCTTTAAATGTCCTTGTATGACAAAGAAAAACAGGAATAGCCTTACTTATGCGAGTTAAGGCCAAATTGGTATTTTTGCTATAAAATGAATTCCTTCAGTCAAAACAAGTTCAAACTCCTTTGTCCTTCGTATATCTCAATTCTAAGTAGGTTCCATGCATAAAGCTCTTTAAATGACCTTGTAAGAGAAAGAAAAACAGGAATAGCCTTACTTTTGCGAGTTAAGACGAAATTCGGATTTTTCCTTAGAAACACCAATTCCTTCAGTCAAAACAAGTTTAAACTCCTTAGTCCTTCATATTTATCCATTCTGAGTAGGTTCCATGCATAAAGCTCTTTAAATGACCTTGTATGACAAAGAAAAACAGGAATAGCCTTACTTTTGCGAGATAAGGCCAAATTGGTATTTTTGCTATAAAATGAATTCCTTCAGTCAAAACAAGTTCAAACTCATTTGTCCTTCATATATATCAATTCTAAGTAGGTTCCATGTATAAAGCTCTTTAAATGACCTTGTATGACAAAGAAAAACAGGAATAGCCTTACTTTTGCGAGTTAAGGCCAAATTGGTATTTTTGCTATAAAATGAATTCCTTCAGTCAAAACAAGTTCAAACTCCTTTGTCCTTCGTATATCTCAATTCTAAGTAGGTTCCATGCATAAAGCTCTTTAAATGACCTTGTAAGAGAGAGAAAAACAGGAATAGCCTTACTTTTGCGAGTTAAGACGAAATTCGGATTTTTCCTTATAAACACCAATTCCTTCAGTCAAAACAAGTTTAAACTCCTTAGTCCTTCATATTTATCCATTCTGAGTAGGTTCCATGCATAAAGCTCTTTAAATGACCTTGTATGACAAAGAAAACAGGAATAGCCTTACTTTTGCGAGTTAAGGCCAAATTGGTATTTTTGCTATAAAATGAATTCCTTCAGTCAAAACAAGTTTAAACTCCTTAGTCCTTCATATTTATCCATTCTGAGTAGGTTCCATGCATAAAGCTCTTTAAATGACCTTGTATGACAAAGAAAAACAGGAATAGCCTTACTTTTGCGAGTTAAGACGAAATTCGGATTTTTCCTTATAAAACACCAATTCCTTCAGTCAAACAAGTTTAAACTCCTTAGTCCTTCATATTTATCCATTCTGAGTAGGTTCCATGCATAAAGCTCTTTAAATGACCTTGTATGACAAAGAAAAACAGGAATAGCCTTACTTTTGCGAGTTAAGGCCAAATTGGTATTTTTGCTATAAAATGAATTCCTTCAGTCAAAACAAGTTCAAAATCCTTTGTCCTTTCCTTTATATTAATTCTAAGTAAGTTCCATGCATAAAGCTCTTTAAATGACCTTGTATGACAAAGAAAAACAGTAATAGCCTTACTTTTGCGAGTTAAGGCAAAATTGGTATTTTGCTATAAAATGAATTCCTTCGGTCAAAACAAGTTCAAACTCCTTTGTCCTTCATATATCTCAATTCTAAGTAGGTTCCATGCATAAGCTCTTTAAATGACTTGTAAGAGAAAGAAAAACAGGAATAGCCTTACTTTTGCGAGTTAAGACGAAATTCGGATTTTTCCTTATAAACACCAATTCCTTCAGTCAAAACAAGTTTAAACTCCTTAGTCCTTCATATTTATCCATTCTGAGTAGGTTCCATGCATAAAGCTCTTTAAATGACCTTGTATGACAAAGAAAAACAGGAATAGCCTTACTTTTGCGAGATAAGGCCAAATTGGTATTTTTGCTATAAAATGAATTCCTTCAGTCAAAACAAGTTCAAACTCCTTAGTCCTTCATATATATCAATTCTAAGTAGGTTCCATGTATAAAGCTCTTTAAATGACCTTGTATGACAAAGAAAAACAAGAATAGCCTTACTTTTGCGAGTTAAGGCCAAATTGGTATTTTTGCTATAAAATGAATTCCTTCAGTCAAAACAAGTTCAAACTCCTTTGTCCTTCGTATATCTCAATTCTAAGTAGGTTCCATGCATAAAGCTCTTTAAATGACCTTGTAAGAGAAAGAAAAACAGGAATAGCCTTACTTTTGCGAGTTAAGACGAAATTCGGATTTTTCCTTATAAACACCAATTCCTTCAGTCAAAACAAGTTTAAACTCCTTAGTCCTTCATATTTATCCATTCTGAGTAGGTTCCATGCATAAAGCTCTTTAAATGACCTTGTATGACAAAGAAAAACAGGAATAGCCTTACTTTTGCGAGTTAAGGCCAAATTGGTATTTTTGCTATAAAATGAATTCCTTCAGTCAAAACAAGTTTAAACTCCTTAGTCCTTCATATATATCCATTCTGAGTAGGTTCCATATATAAAGCTCTTTAAATGACCTTGTATGACAAAGAAAAACAGGAATAGCGTTACTTTTGCGAGTTAAGACGAAATTCGGATTTTTCCTTATAAACACCAATTCCTTCAGTCAAAACAAGTTTAAACTCCTTAGTCCTTCATATTTATCCATTCTGAGTAGGTTCCATGCATAAAGCTCTTTAAATGACCTTGTATGACAAAGAAAAACAGGAATAGCCTTACTTTTGCGAGTTAAGGCCAAATTGGTATTTTTGCTATAAAATGAATTCCTTCAGTCAAAACAAGTTCAAAATCCTTTGTCCTTTCCTTTATATTAATTCTAAGTAAGTTCCATGCATAAAGCTCTTTAAATGACCTTGTATGACAAAGAAAAACAGGAATAGCCTTACTTTTGCGAGTTAAGGCAAAATTGGTATTTTTGCTATAAAATGAATTCCTTCAGTCAAAACAAGTTTAAACTCCTTAGTCCTTCATATATATCCATTCTGAGTAGGTTCCATATATAAAGCTCTTTAAATGACCTTGTATGACAAAGAAAAACAGGAATAGCGTTACTTTTGCGAGTTAAGACGAAATTCGGATTTTTCCTTATAAACACCAATTCCTTCAGTCAAAACAAGTTTAAACTCCTTAGTCCTTCATATTTATCCATTCTGAGTAGGTTCCATGCATAAAGCTCTTTAAATGACCTTGTATGACAAAGAAAAACAGGAATAGCCTTACTTTTGCGAGATAAGGCCAAATTGGTATTTTTGCTATAAAATGAATTCCTTCAGTCAAAACAAGTTCAAACTCATTTGTCCTTCATATATATAAATTCTAAGTAGGTTCCATGTATAAAGCTCTTTAAATGACCTTGTATGACAAAGAAAAACAGGAATAGCCTTACTTTTGCGAGGTAAGGCCAAATTGGTATTTTTGCTATAAAATGAATTCCTTCAGTCAAAACAAGTTCAAACTCCTTTGTCCTTCGTACATCTCAATTCTAAGTAGGTTCCATGCATAAAGCTCTTTAAATGACCTTGTAAGAGAAAGAAAAACAGGAATAGCCTTACTTTTGCGAGTTAAGACGAAATTCGGATTTTTCCTTATAAACACCAATTCCTTCAGTCAAAACAAGTTTAAACTCCTTAGTCCTTCATATTTATCCATTCTGAGTAGGTTCCATGCATAAAGCTCTTTAAATGACCTTGTATGACAAAGAAAAACAGGAATAGCCTTACTTTTGCGAGTTAAGGCCAAATTGGTATTTTTGCTATAAAATGAATTCCTTCAGTCAAAACAAGTTCAAACTTATTTGTCCTTCATATATATCAATTCTAAGTAGGTTCCATGCATAAAGCTCTTTAAATGACCTTGTATGACAAAGAAAAACAGGAATAGCCTTACTTTTGCGAGTTAAGACGAAATTCGGATTTTTCCTTATAAACACCAATTCCTTCAGTCAAAACAAGTTTAAACTCCTTAGTCCTTCATATTTATCCATTCTGAGTAGGTTCCATGCATAAAGCTCTTTAAATGACCTTGTATGACAAAGAAAAACAGGAATAGCCTTACTTTTGCGAGATAAGGCCAAATTGGTATTTTTGCTATAAAATGAATTCCTTCAGTCAAAACAAGTTCAAACTCATTTGTCCTACATATATATCAATTCTAAGTAGGTTCCATGTATAAAGCTCTTTAAATGACCTTGTATGACAAAGAAAAACAGGAATAGCCTTACTTATGCGAGTTAAGGCCAAATTGGTATTTTTGCTATAAAATGAATTCCTTCAGTCAAAACAAGTTCAAACTCCTTTGTCCTTCGTATATCTCAATTCTAAGTAGGTTCCATGCATAAAGCTCTTTAAATGACCTTGTAAGAGAAAGAAAAACAGGAATAGCCTTACTTTTGCGAGTTAAGACGAAATTCGGATTTTTCCTTATAAACACCAATTCCTTCAGTCAAAACAAGTTTAAACTCCTTAGTCCTTCATATTTATCCATTCTGAGTAGGTTCCATGCATAAAGCTCTTTAAATGACCTTGTATGACAAAGAAAAACAGGAATAGCCTTACTTTTGCGAGATAAGGCCAAATTGGTATTTTTGCTATAAAATGAATTCCTTCAGTCAAAACAAGTTCAAACTCATTTGTCCTTCATATATATCAATTCTAAGTAGGTTCCATGTATAAAGCTCTTTAAATGACCTTGTAAGACAAAGAAAAACAGGAATAGCCTTACTTTTGCGAGTTAAGGCCAAACTGGTATTTTTGCTATAAAATGAATTCCTTCAGTCAAAACAAGTTCAAACTCATTTGTCCTTCATATATATCAATTCTAAGTAGGTTCCATGCATAAAGCTCTTTAAATGACCTTGTATGACAAAGAAAAACAGGAATAGCCTTACTTATGCGAGTTAAGGCCAAATTGGTATTTTTGCTATAAAATGAATTCCTTCAGTCAAAACAAGTTCAAACTCCTTTGTCCTTCGTATATCTCAATTCTAAGTAGGTTCCATGCATAAAGCTCTTTAAATGACCTTGTAAGAGAAAGAAAAACAGGAATAGCCTTACTTTTGCGAGTTAAGACGAAATTCGGATTTTTCCTTATAAACACCAATTCCTTCAGTCAAAACAAGTTTAAACTCCTTATTCCTTCATATTTATCCATTCTGAGTAGGTTCCATGCATAAAGCTCTTTAAATGACCTTGTATGACAAAGAAAAACAGGAATAGCCTTACTTTTGCGAGATAAGGCCAAATTGGTATTTTTGCTATAAAATGAATTCCTTCAGTCAAAACAAGTTCAAACTCATTTGTCCTTCATATATATCAATTCTAAGTAGGTTCCATGTATAAAGCTCTTTAAATGACC
This sequence comes from Odontesthes bonariensis, assembly GCF_027942865.1. Taxonomy (NCBI): domain Eukaryota; kingdom Metazoa; phylum Chordata; class Actinopteri; order Atheriniformes; family Atherinopsidae; genus Odontesthes; species Odontesthes bonariensis. The sequence goes on from NC_134507.1 coordinate 41,005,014, forward strand.
TTGTATGACAAAGAAAAACAGGAATAGCCTTACTTTTGCGAGTTAAGGCCAAATTGGTATTTTTGCTATAAAATGAATTCCTTCAGTCAAAACAAGTTCAAACTCCTTTGTCCTTCGTATATCTCAATTCTAAGTAGGTTCCATGCATAAAGCTCTTTAAATGACCTTGTAAGAGAAAGAAAAACAGGAATAGCCTTACTTTTGCGAGTTAAGACGAAATTCGGATTTTTCCTTATAAACACCAATTCCTTCAGTCAAAACAAGTTTAAACTCCTTAGTCCTTCATATTTATCCATTCTGAGTAGGTTCCATGTATAAAGCTCTTTAAATGACCTTGTATGACAAAGAAAAACAGGAATAGCCTTACTTTTGCGAGTTAAGGCCAAATTGGTATTTTTGCTATAAAATGAATTCCTTCAGTCAAAACAAGTTTAAACTCCTTAGTCCTTCATATTTATCCATTCTGAGTAGGTTCCATGCATAAAGCTCTTTAAATGACCTTGTATGACAAAGAAAAACAGGAATAGCCTTACTTTTGCGAGTTAAGGCCAAATTGGTATTTTTGCTATAAAATGAATTCCTTCAGTCAAAACAAGTTCAAACTTATTTGTCCTTCATATATATCAATTCTAAGTAGGTTCCATGCATAAAGCTCTTTAAATGACCTTGTATGACAAAGAAAAACAGGAATAGCCTTACTTTTGCGAGTTAAGACGAAATTCGGATTTTTCCTTATAAACACCAATTCCTTCAGTCAAAACAAGTTTAAACTCCTTAGTCCTTCATATTTATCCATTCTGAGTAGGTTCCATGCATAAAGCTCTTTAAATGACCTTGTATGACAAAGAAAAACAGGAATAGCCTTACTTTTGCGAGTTAAGGCAAAATTGGTATTTTTGCTATAAAATGAATTCCTTCGGTCAAAACAAGTTCAAACTCCTTTGTCCTTCGTATATCTAAATTCTAAGTAGGTTCCATGCATAAAGCTCTTTAAATGACCTTGTAAGAGAAAGAAAAACAGGAATAGCCTTACTTTTGCGAGTTAAGACGAAATTCGGATTTTTCCTTATAAACAGCAATTCCTTCAGTCAAAACAAGTTTAAACTCCTTAGTCCTTCATATTTATCCATTCTGAGTAGGTTCCATGCATAAAGCTCTTTAAATGACCTTGTATGACAAAGAAAAACAGGAATAGCCTTACTTTTGCGAGATAAGGCCAAATTGGTATTTTTGCTATAAAATGAATTCCTTCAGTCAAAACAAGTTCAAACTCTTTTGTCCTTCATATATATCAATTCTAAGTAGGTTCCATGTATAAAGCTCTTTAAATGACCTTGTATGACAAAGAAAAACAGGAATAGCCTTACTTTTGCGAGGTAAGGCCAAATTGGTATTTTTGATATAAAATGAATTCCTTCAGTCAAAACAAGTTCAAACTCCTTTGTCCTTCGTATATCTCAATTCTAAGTAGGTTCCATGCATAAAGCTCTTTAAATGACCTTGTAAGACAAAGAAAAACAGGAATAGCCTTACTTTTGCGAGTTAAGACGAAATTCGGATTTTTCCTTATAAACACAAATTCCTTTAGTCAAAACAAGTTTAAACTCCTTAGTCCTTCATATTTATCCATTCTGAGTAGGTTCCATGCATAAAGCTCTTTAAATGACCTTGTATGACAAAGAAAAACAGGAATAGCCTTACTTTTGCGAGTTAAGGCCAAATTGGTATTTTTGCTATAAAATGAATTCCTTCAGTCAAAACAAGTTCAAACTTATTTGTCCTTCATATATATCAATTCTAAGTAGGTTCCATAAATAAAGCTCTTTAAATGACCTTGTATGACAAAGAAAAACAGGAATAGCCTTACTTTTGCGAGTTAAGACGAAATTCGGATTTTTCCTTATAAACACCAATTCCTTCAGTCAAAACAAGTTTAAACTCCTTAGTCCTTCATATTTATCCATTCTGAGTAGGTTCCATGCATAAAGCTCTTTAAATGACCTTGTATGACAAAGAAAAACAGGAATAGCCTTACTTTTGCGAGATAAGGCCAAATTGGTATTTTTGCTATAAAATGAATTCCTTCAGTCAAAACAAGTTCAAACTCATTTGTCCTTCATATATATCAATTCTAAGTAGTTTCCATGTATAAAGCTCTTTAAATGACCTTGTATGACAAAGAAAAACAGGAATAGCCTTACTTTTGCGAGTTAAGGCCAAATTGGTATTTTTGCTATAAAATGAATTCCTTCAGTCAAAACAAGTTCAAACTCATTTGTCCTTCATATATATCAATTCTAAGTAGGTTCCATGCAAAAAGCTCTTTAAATGACCTTGTAAGAGAAAGAAAAACAGGAATAGCCTTACTTTTGCGAGTTAAGACGAAATTCGGATTTTTCCTTATAAACACCAATTCCTTCAGTCAAAACAAGTTTAAACTCCTTAGTCCTTCATATTTATCCATTCTGAGTAGGTTCCATGCATAAAGCTCTTTAAATGACCTTGTATGACAAAGAAAAACAGGAATAGCCTTACTTTTGCGAGATAAGGCCAAATTGGTATTTTTGCCTTAAAATGAATTCCTTCAGTCAAAACAAGTTCAAACTCATTTGTCCTTCATATATCTCAATTCTAAGTAGGTTCCATGCATAAAGCTCTTTAAATGACCTTGTAAGAGAAAGAAAAACAGGAATAGCCTTACTTTTGCGAGTTAAGGCCAAATTGGTATTTTTGCTATAAAATGAATTCCTTCAGTCAAAACAAGTTCAAACTTATTTGTCCTTCATATATATCAATTCTAAGTAGGCTCCATGCATAAAGAACTTTAAATGACCTTGTATGACAAAGAAAAACAGGAATAGCCTTACTTTTGCGAGTTAAGACGAAATTCGGATTTTTCCTTATAAACACCAATTCCTTCAGTCAAAACAAGTTTAAACTCCTTAGTCCTTCATATTTATCCATTCTGAGTAGGTTCCATGCATAAAGCTCTTTAAATGACCTTGTATGACAAAGAAAAACAGGAATAGCCTTACTTTTGCGAGTTAAGGCCAAATTGGTATTTTTGCTATAAAATGAATTCCTTCAGTCAAAACAAGTTCAAAATCCTTTGTCCTTTCCTTTATATTAATTCTAAGTAAGTTCCATGCATAAAGCTCTTTAAATGACCTTGTATGACAAAGAAAAACAGGAATAGCCTTACTTTTGCGAGTTAAGGCAAAATTGGTATTTTTGCTATAAAATGAATTCCTTCGGTCAAAACAAGTTCAAACTCCTTTGTCCTTCGTATATCTCAATTCTAAGTAGGTTCCATGCATAAAGCTCTTTAAATGACCTTGTAAGAGAAAGAAAAACAGGAATAGCCTTACTTTTGCGAGTTAAGACGAAATTCGGATTTTTCCTTATAAACACCAATTCCTTCAGTCAAAACAAGTTTAAACTCCTTAGTCCTTCATATTTATCCATTCTGAGTAGGTTCCATGCATAAAGCTCTTTAAATGACCTTGTATGACAAAGTAAAACAGGAATAGCTTTACTTTTGCGAGTTAAGGCCAAATTGGTATTTTTGCTATAAAATGAATTCCTTCAGTCAAAACAAGTTCAAACTTATTTGTCCTTCATATATATCAATTCTAAGTAGGTTCCATGCATAAAGCTCTTTAAATGACCTTGTATGACAAAGAAAAACAGGAATAGCCTTACTTTTGCGAGTTAAGACGAAATTCGGATTTTTCCTTATAAACACCAATTCCTTCAGTCAAAACAAGTTTAAACTCCTTAGTCCTTCATATTTATCCATTCTGAGTAGGTTCCATGCATAAAGCTCTTTAAATGACCTTGTATGACAAAGAAAAACAGGAATAGCCTTACTTTTGCGAGATAAGGCCAAATTGGTATTTTTGCTATAAAATGAATTCCTTCAGTCAAAACAAGTTCAAACTCATTTGTCCTTCATATGTATCAATTCTAAGTAGGTTCCATGTATAAAGCTCTTTAAATGACCTTGTATGACAAAGAAAAACAGGAATAGCCTTACTTTTGCGAGTTAAGGCCAAATTGGTATTTTTGCTATAAAATGAATTCCTTCAGTCAAAACAAGTTCAAACTCATTTGTCCTTCATATATATCAATTCTAAGTAGGTTCCATGCATAAAGCTCTTTAAATGACCTTGTATGACAAAGAAAAACAGGAATAGCCTTACTTATGCGAGTTAAGGCCAAATTGGTATTTTTGCTATAAAATGAATTCCTTCAGTCAAAACAAGTTCAAACTCCTTTGTCCTTCGTATATCTCAATTCTAAGTAGGTTCCATGCATAAAGCTCTTTAAATGACCTTGTAAGAGAAAGAAAAACAGGAATAGCCTTACTTTTGCGAGTTAAGACGAAATTCGGATTTTTCCTTATAAACACCAATTCCTTCAGTCAAAACAAGTTTAAACTCCTTAGTCCTTCATATTTATCCATTCTGAGTAGGTTCCATGCATAAAGCTCTTTAAATGACCTTGTATGACAAAGAAAAACAGGAATAGCCTTACTTTTGCGAGATAAGGTCAAATTGGTATTTTTGCTATAAAATGAATTCCTTCAGTCAAAACAAGTTCAAACTCATTTGTCCTTCATATATATCAATTCTAAGTAGGTTCCATGTATAAAGCTCTTTAAATGACCTTGTATGACAAAGAAAAACAGGAATAGCCTTACTTTTGCGAGTTAAGACGAAATTCGGATTTTTCCTTATAAACACCAATTCCTTCAGTCAAAACAAGTTTAAACTCCTTAGTCCTTCATATTTATCCATTCTGAGTAGGTTCCATGCATAAAGCTCTTTAAATGACCTTGTATGACAAAGAAAAACAGGAATAGCCTTACTTTTGCGAGATAAGGCCAAATTGGTATTTTTGCTATAAAATGAATTCCTTCAGTCAAAACAAGTTCAAACTCATTTGTCCTTCATATGTATCAATTCTAAGTAGGTTCCATGTATAAAGCTCTTTAAATGACCTTGTATGACAAAGAAAAACAGGAATAGCCTTACTTTTGCGAGTTAAGGCCAAATTGGTATTTTTGCTATAAAATGAATTCCTTCAGTCAAAACAAGTTCAAACTCATTTGTCCTTCATATATATCAATTCTAAGTAGGTTCCATGCATAAAGCTCTTTAAATGACCTTGTATGACAAAGAAAAACAGGAATAGCCTTACTTATGCGAGTTAAGGCCAAATTGGTATTTTTGCTATAAAATGAATTCCTTCAGTCAAAACAAGTTCAAACTCCTTTGTCCTTCGTATATCTCAATTCTAAGTAGGTTCCATGCATAAAGCTCTTTAAATGACCTTGTAAGAGAAAGAAAAACAGGAATAGCCTTACTTTTGCGAGTTAAGACGAAATTCGGATTTTTCCTTATAAACACCAATTCCTTCAGTCAAAACAAGTTTAAACTCCTTAGTCCTTCATATTTATCCATTCTGAGTAGGTTCCATGCATAAAGCTCTTTAAATGACCTTGTATGACAAAGAAAAACAGGAATAGCCTTACTTTTGCGAGATAAGGTCAAATTGGTATTTTTGCTATAAAATGAATTCCTTCAGTCAAAACAAGTTCAAACTCATTTGTCCTTCATATATATCAATTCTAAGTAGGTTCCATGTATAAAGCTCTTTAAATGACCTTGTATGACAAAGAAAAACAGGAATAGCCTTACTTTTGCGAGTTAAGGCCAAATTGGTATTTTTGCTATAAAATGAATTCCTTCAGTCAAAACAAGTTCAAACTCCTTTGTCCTTCGTATATCTCAATTCTAAGTAGATTCCATGCATAAAGCTCTTTAAATGACCTTGTAAGAGAAAGAAAAACAGGAATAGCCTTACTTTTGCGAGTTAAGACGAAATTCGGATTTTTCCTTATAAACACCAATTCCTTCAGTCAAAACAAGTTTAAACTCCTTAGTCCTTCATATTTATCCATTCTGAGTAGGTTCCATGCATAAAGCTCTTTAAATGACCTTGTATGACAAAGAAAAACAGGAATAGCCTTACTTTTGCGAGTTAAGGCCAAATTGGTATTTTTGCTATAAAATGAATTCCTTCAGTCAAAACAAGTTTAAACTCCTTAGTCCTTCATATTTATCCATTCTGAGTAGGTTCCATGCATAAAGCTCTTTAAATGACCTTGTATGACAAAGAAAAACAGGAATAGCCTTACTTTTGCGAGTTAAGGCCAAATTGGTATTTTTGCTATAAAATGAATTCCTTCAGTCAAAACAAGTTTAAACTCCTTAGTCCTTCATATTTATCCATTCTGAGTAGGTTCCATGCATAAAGCTCTTTAAATGACCTTGTATGACAAAGAAAAACAGGAATAGCCTTACTTTTGCGAGTTAAGGCCAAATTGGTATTTTTGCTATAAAATGAATTCCTTCAGTCAAAACAAGTTCAAACTTATTTGTCCTTCATATATATCAATTCTAAGTAGGTTCCATAAATAAAGCTCTTTAAATGACCTTGTATGACAAAGAAAAACAGGAATAGCCTTACTTTTGCGAGTTAAGACGAAATTCGGATTTTTCCTTATAAACACCAATTCCTTCAGTCAAAACAAGTTTAAACTCCTTAGTCCTTCATATTTATCCATTCTGAGTAGGTTCCATGCATAAAGCTCTTTAAATGACCTTGTATGACAAAGAAAAACAGGAATAGCCTTACTTTTGCGAGATAAGGCCAAATTGGTATTTTTGCTATAAAATGAATTCCTTCAGTCAAAACAAGTTCAAACTCATTTGTCCTTCATATATATCAATTCTAAGTAGGTTCCATGTATAAAGCTCTTTAAATGACCTTGTATGACAAAGAAAAACAGGAATAGCCTTACTTTTGCGAGTTAAGGCCAAATTGGTATTTTTGCTATAAAATGAATTCCTTCAGTCAAAACAAGTTCAAACTCATTTGTCCTTCATATATATCAATTCTAAGTAGGTTCCATGCAAAAAGCTCTTTAAATGACCTTGTAAGAGAAAGAAAAACAGGAATAGCCTTACTTTTGCGAGTTAAGACGAAATTCGGATTTTTCCTTATAAACACCAATTCCTTCAGTCAAAACAAGTTTAAACTCCTTAGTCCTTCATATTTATCCATTCTGAGTAGGTTCCATGCATAAAGCTCTTTAAATGACCTTGTATGACAAAGAAAAACAGGAATAGCCTTACTTTTGCGAGATAAGGCCAAATTGGTATTTTTGCTATAAAATGAATTCCTTCAGTCAAAACAAGTTCAAACTCATTTGTCCTTCATATATCTCAATTCTAAGTAGGTTCCATGCATAAAGCTCTTTAAATGACCTTGTAAGAGAAAGAAAAACAGGAATAGCCTTACTTTTGCGAGTTAAGACGAAATTCGGATTTTTCCTTATAAACACCAATTCCTTCAGTCAAAACAAGTTTAAACTCCTTAGTCCTTCATATTTATCCATTCTGAGTAGGTTCCATGCATAAAGCTCTTTAAATGACCTTGTATGACAAAGAAAAAACAGGAATAGCCTTACTTTTGCGAGTTAAGACGAAATTCGGATTTTTCCTTATAAACACCAATTCCTTCAGTCAAAACAAGTTTAAACTCCTTAGTCCTTCATATTTATCCATTCTGAGTAGGTTCCATGCATAAAGCTCTTTAAATGACCTTGTATGACAAAGTAAAACAGGAATAGCTTTACTTTTGCGAGTTAAGGCCAAATTGGTATTTTTGCTATAAAATGAATTCCTTCAGTCAAAACAAGTTCAAACTTATTTGTCCTTCATATATATCAATTCTAAGTAGGTTCCATGCATAAAGCTCTTTAAATGACCTTGTATGACAAAGAAAAACAGGAATAGCCTTACTTTTGCGAGTTAAGACGAAATTCGGATTTTTCCTTATAAACACCAATTCCTTCAGTCAAAACAAGTTTAAACTCCTTAGTCCTTCATATTTATCCATTCTGAGTAGGTTCCATGCATAAAGCTCTTTAAATGACCTTGTATGACAAAGAAAAACAGGAATAGCCTTACTTTTGCGAGATAAGGCCAAATTGGTATTTTTGCTATAAATTGAATTCCTTCAGTCAAAACAAGTTCAAACTCATTTGTCCTTCATATGTATCAATTCTAAGTAGGTTCCATGTATAAAGCTCTTTAAATGACCTTGTATGACAAAGAAAAACAGGAATAGCCTTACTTTTGCGAGTTAAGGCCAAATTGGTATTTTTGCTATAAAATGAATTCCTTCAGTCAAAACAAGTTCAAACTCATTTGTCCTTCATATATATCAATTCTAAGTAGGTTCCATGCATAAAGCTCTTTAAATGACCTTGTATGACAAAGAAAAACAGGAATAGCCTTACTTATGCGAGTTAAGGCCAAATTGGTATTTTTGCTATAAAATGAATTCCTTCAGTCAAAACAAGTTCAAACTCCTTTGTCCTTCGTATATCTCAATTCTAAGTAGATTCCATGCATAAAGCTCTTTAAATGACCTTGTAAGAGAAAGAAAAACAGGAATAGCCTTACTTTTGCGAGTTAAGACGAAATTCGGATTTTTCCTTATAAACACCAATTCCTTCAGTCAAAACAAGTTTAAACTCCTTAGTCCTTCATATTTATCCATTCTGAGTAGGTTCCATGCATAAAGCTCTTTAAATGACCTTGTATGACAAAGAAAAACAGGAATAGCCTTACTTTTGCGAGTTAAGGCCAAATTGGTATTTTTGCTATAAAATGAATTCCTTCAGTCAAAACAAGTTTAAACTCCTTAGTCCTTCATATTTATCCATTCTGAGTAGGTTCCATGCATAAAGCTCTTTAAATGACCTTGTATGACAAAGAAAAACAGGAATAGCCTTACTTTTGCGAGTTAAGGCCAAATTGGTATTTTTGCTATAAAATGAATTCCTTCAGTCAAAACAAGTTTAAACTCCTTAGTCCTTCATATTTATCCATTCTGAGTAGGTTCCATGCATAAAGCTCTTTAAATGACCTTGTATGACAAAGAAAAACAGGAATAGCCTTACTTTTGCGAGTTAAGGCCAAATTGGTATTTTTGCTATAAAATGAATTCCTTCAGTCAAAACAAGTTCAAAATCCTTTGTCCTTTCCTTTATATTAATTCTAAGTAAGTTCCATGCATAAAGCTCTTTAAATGACCTTGTATGACAAAGAAAAACAGGAATAGCCTTACTTTTGCGAGGTAAGGCCAAATTGGTATTTTTGATATAAAATGAATTCCTTCAGTCAAAACAAGTTCAAACTCCTTTGTCCTTCGTATATCTCAATTCTAAGTAGGTTCCATGCATAAAGCTCTTTAAATGACCTTGTAAGACAAAGAAAAACAGGAATAGCCTTACTTTTGCGAGTTAAGACGAAATTCGGATTTTTCCTTATAAACACAAATTCCTTTAGTCAAAACAAGTTTAAACTCCTTAGTCCTTCATATTTATCCATTCTGAGTAGGTTCCATGCATAAAGCTCTTTAAATGACCTTGTATGACAAAGAAAAACAGGAATAGCCTTACTTTTGCGAGTTAAGGCCAAATTGGTATTTTTGCTATAAAATGAATTCCTTCAGTCAAAACAAGTTCAAACTTATTTGTCCTTCATATATATCAATTCTAAGTAGGTTCCATAAATAAAGCTCTTTAAATGACCTTGTATGACAAAGAAAAACAGGAATAGCCTTACTTTTGCGAGTTAAGACGAAATTCGGATTTTTCCTTATAAACACCAATTCCTTCAGTCAAAACAAGTTTAAACTCCTTAGTCCTTCATATTTATCCATTCTGAGTAGGTTCCATGCATAAAGCTCTTTAAATGACCTTGTATGACAAAGAAAAACAGGAATAGCCTTACTTTTGCGAGATAAGGCCAAATTGGTATTTTTGCTATAAAATGAATTCCTTCAGTCAAAACAAGTTCAAACTCATTTGTCCTTCATATATATCAATTCTAAGTAGGTTCCATGTATAAAGCTCTTTAAATGACCTTGTATGACAAAGAAAAACAGGAATAGCCTTACTTTTGCGAGTTAAGGCCAAATTGGTATTTTTGCTATAAAATGAATTCCTTCAGTCAAAACAAGTTCAAACTCATTTGTCCTTCATATATATCAATTCTAAGTAGGTTCCATGCAAAAAGCTCTTTAAATGACCTTGTATGACAAAGAAAAACAGGAATAGCCTTACTTATGCGAGTTAAGGCCAAATTGGTATTTTTGCTATAAAATGAATTCCTTCAGTCAAAACAAGTTCAAACTCCTTTGTCCTTCGTATATCTCAATTCTAAGTAGGTTCCATGCATAAAGCTCTTTAAATGACCTTGTAAGAGAAAGAAAAACAGGAATAGCCTTACTTTTGCGAGTTAAGACGAAATTCGGATTTTTCCTTATAAACACCAATTCCTTCAGTCAAAACAAGTTTAAACTCCTTAGTCCTTCATATTTATCCATTCTGAGTAGGTTCCATGCATAAAGCTCTTTAAATGACCTTGTATGACAAAGAAAAACAGGAATAGCCTTACTTTTGCGAGATAAGGCCAAATTGGTATTTTTGCTATAAAATGAATTCCTTCAGTCAAAACAAGTTCAAACTCATTTGTCCTTCATATATATCAATTCTAAGTAGGTTCCATGTATAAAGCTCTTTAAATGACCTTGTATGACAAAGAAAAACAGGAATAGCCTTACTTTTGCGAGTTAAGGCCAAATTGGTATTTTTGCTATAAAATGAATTCCTTCAGTCAAAACAAGTTCAAACTCCTTTGTCCTTCGTATATCTCAATTCTAAGTAGGTTCCATGCATAAAGCTCTTTAAATGACCTTGTAAGAGAAAGAAAAACAGGAATAGCCTTACTTTTGCGAGTTAAGACGAAATTCGGATTTTTCCTTATAAACACCAATTCCTTCAGTCAAAACAAGTTTAAACTCCTTAGTCCTTCATATTTATCCATTCTGAGTAGGTTCCATGCATAAAGCTCTTTAAATGACCTTGTATGACAAAGAAAAACAGGAATAGCCTTACTTTTGCGAGATAAGGCCAAATTGGTATTTTTGCTATAAAATGAATTCCTTCCGTCAAAACAAGTTCAAACTCATTTGTCCTTCATATGTATCAATTCTAAGTAGGTTCCATGTATAAAGCTCTTTAAATGACCTTGTATGACAAAGAAAAACAGGAATAGCCTTACTTTTGCGAGTTAAGGCCAAATTGGTATTTTTGCTATAAAATGAATTCCTTCAGTCAAAACAAGTTCAAACTCATTTGTCCTTCATATATATCAATTCTAAGTAGGTTCCATGCATAAAGCTCTTTAAATGACCTTGTATGACAAAGAAAAACAGGAATAGCCTTACTTATGCGAGTTAAGGCCAAATTGGTATTTTTGCTATAAAATGAATTCCTTCAGTCAAAACAAGTTCAAACTCCTTTGTCCTTCGTATATCTCAATTCTAAGTAGGTTCCATGCATAAAGCTCTTTAAATGACCTTGTAAGAGAAAGAAAAACAGGAATAGCCTTACTTTTGCGAGTTAAGACGAAATTCGGATTTTTCCTTATAAACACCAATTCCTTCAGTCAAAACAAGTTTAAACTCCTTAGTCCTTCATATTTATCCATTCTGAGTAGGTTCCATGCATAAAGCTCTTTAAATGACCTTGTATGACAAAGAAAAACAGGAATAGCCTTACTTTTGCGAGATAAGGCCAAATTGGTATTTTTGCTATAAAATGAATTCCTTCAGTCAAAACAAGTTCAAACTCATTTGTCCTTCATATATATCAATTCTAAGTAGGTTCCATGTATAAAGCTCTTTAAATGACCTTGTATGACAAAGAAAAACAGGAATAGCCTTACTTTTGCGAGTTAAGGCCAAATTGGTATTTTTGCTATAAAATGAATTCCTTCAGTCAAAACAAGTTCAAACTCCTTTGTCCTTCGTATATCTCAATTCTAAGTAGATTCCATGCATAAAGCTCTTTAAATGACCTTGTAAGAGAAAGAAAAACAGGAATAGCCTTACTTTTGCGAGTTAAGACGAAATTCGGATTTTTCCTTATAAACACCAATTCCTTCAGTCAAAACAAGTTTAAACTCCTTAGTCCTTCATATTTATCCATTCTGAGTAGGTTCCATGCATAAAGCTCTTTAAATGACCTTGTATGACAAAGAAAAACAGGAATAGCCTTACTTTTGCGAGTTAAGGCCAAATTGGTATTTTTGCTATAAAATGAATTCCTTCAGTCAAAACAAGTTTAAACTCCTTAGTCCTTCATATTTATCCATTCTGAGTAGGTTCCATGCATAAAGCTCTTTAAATGACCTTGTATGACAAAGAAAAACAGGAATAGCCTTACTTTTGCGAGTTAAGGCCAAATTGGTATTTTTGCTATAAAATGAATTCCTTCAGTCAAAACAAGTTTAAACTCCTTAGTCCTTCATATTTATCCATTCTGAGTAGGTTCCATGCATAAAGCTCTTTAAATGACCTTGTATGACAAAGAAAAACAGGAATAGCCTTACTTTTGCGAGTTAAGGCCAAATTGGTATTTTTGCTATAAAATGAATTCCTTCAGTCAAAACAAGTTCAAAATCCTTTGTCCTTTCCTTTATATTAATTCTAAGTAAGTTCCATGCATAAAGCTCTTTAAATGACCTTGTATGACAAAGAAAAACAGGAATAGCCTTACTTTTGCGAGTTAAGGCAAAATTGGTATTTTTGCTATAAAATGAATTCCTTCGGTCAAAACAAGTTCAAACTCCTTTGTCCTTCGTATATCTCAATTCTAAGTAGGTTCCATGCATAAAGCTCTTTAAATGACCTTGTAAGAGAAAGAAAAACAGGAATAGCCTTACTTTTGCGAGTTAAGACGAAATTCGGATTTTTCCTTATAAACAGCAATTCCTTCAGTCAAAACAAGTTTAAACTCCTTAGTCCTTCATATTTATCCATTCTGAGTAGGTTCCATGCATAAAGCTCTTTAAATGACCTTGTATGACAAAGAAAAACAGGAATAGCCTTACTTTTGCGAGATAAGGCCAAATTGGTATTTTTGCTATAAAATGAATTCCTTCAGTCAAAACAAGTTCAAACTCATTTGTCCTTCATATATATCAATTCTAAGTAGGTTCCATGTATAAAGCTCTTTAAATGACCTTGTATGACAAAGAAAAACAGGAATAGCCTTACTTTTGCGAGTTAAGGCCAAATTGGTATTTTTGCTATAAAATGAATTCCTTCAGTCAAAAAAAGTTCAAACTCCTTTGTCCTTCGTATATCTCAATTCTAAGTAGGTTCCATGCATAAAGCTCTTTAAATGACCTTGTAAGAGATAGAAAAACAGGAATAGCCTTACTTTTGCGAGTTAAGACGAAATTCGGATTTTTCCTTATAAACACCAATTCCTTCAGTCAAAACAAGTTTAAACTCCTTAGTCCTTCATATTTATCCATTCTGAGTAGGTTCCATGCATAAAGCTCTTTAAATGACCTTGTATGACAAAGAAAAACAGGAATAGCCTTACTTTTGCGAGATAAGGCCAAATTGGTATTTTTGCTATAAAATGAATTCCTTCAGTCAAAACAAGTTCAAACTCCTTTGTCCTTCGTATATCTCAATTCTAAGTAGGTTCCATGCATAAAGCTCTTTAAATGACCTTGTATGACAAAGAAAAACAGGAATAGCCTTACTTTTGCGAGTTAAGACGAAATTCGGATTTTTCCTTATAAACACCAATTCCTTCAGTCAAAACAAGTTTAAACTCCTTAGTCCTTCATATTTATCCATTCTGAGTAGGTTCCATGCATAAAGCTCTTTAAATGACCTTGTATGACAAAGAAAAACAGGAATAGCCTTACTTTTGCGAGTTAAGGCCAAATTGGTATTTTTGCTATAAAATGAATTCCTTCAGTCAAAACAAGTTCAAAATCCTTTGTCCTTTCCTTTATATTAATTCTAAGTAAGTTCCATGCATAAAGCTCTTTAAATGACCTTGTATGACAAAGAAAAACAGGAATAGCCTTACTTTTGCGAGTTAAGGCAAAATTGGTATTTTTGCTATAAAATGAATTCCTTCAGTCAAAACAAGTTCAAACTCCTTTGTCCTTCGTATATCTCAATTCTAAGTAGGTTCCATGCATAAAGCTCTTTAAATGACCTTGTAAGAGAAAGAAAAACAGGAATAGCCTTACTTTTGCGAGTTAAGACGAAATTCGGATTTTTCCTTATAAACACCAATTCCTTCAGTCAAAACAAGTTTAAACTCCTTAGTCCTTCATATTTATCCATTCTGAGTAGGTTCCATGCATAAAGCTCTTTAAATGACCTTGTGTGACAAAGAAAAACAGGAATAGCCTTACTTTTGCGAGTTAAGGCCAAATTGGTATTTTTGCTATAAAATGAATTCCTTCAGTCAAAACAAGTTCAAACTCCTTTGTCCTTCGTATATCTCAATTCTAAGTAGGTTCCATGCATAAAGCTCTTTAAATGACCTTGTAAGAGAAAGAAAAACAGGAATAGCCTTACTTTTGCGAGTTAAGACGAAATTCGGATTTTTCCTTATAAACAGCAATTCCTTCAGTCAAAACAAGTTTAAACTCCTTAGTCCTTCATATTTATCCATTCTGAGTAGGTTCCATGCATAAAGCTCTTTAAATGACCTTGTATGACAAAGAAAAACAGGAATAGCCTTACTTTTGCGAGTTAAGGCCAAATTGGTATTTTTGCTATAAAATGAATTCCTTCAGTCAAAACAAGTTTAAACTCCTTAGTCCTTCATATTTATCCATTCTGAGTAGGTACCATGCATAAAGCTCTTTAAATGACCTTGTATGACAAAGAAAAACAGGAATAGCCTTACTTTTGCGAGTTAAGGCCAAATTGGTATTTTTGCTATAAAATGAATTCCTTCAGTCAAAACAAGTTCAAAATCCTTTGTCCTTTCCTTTATATTAATTCTAAGTAAGTTCCATGCATAAAGCTCTTTAAATGACCTTGTATGACAAAGAAAAACAGGAATAGCCTTACTTTTGCGAGTTAAGGCAAAATTGGTATTTTTGCTATAAAATGAATTCCTTCGGTCAAAACAAGTTCAAACTCCTTTGTCCTTCGTATATCTCAATTCTAAGTAGGTTCCATGCATAAAGCTCTTTAAATGACCTTGTAAGAGAAAGAAAAACAGGAATAGCCTTACTTTTGCGAGTTAAGACGAAATTCGGATTTTTCCTTATAAACAGCAATTCCTTCAGTCAAAACAAGTTTAAACTCCTTAGTCCTTCATATTTATCCATTCTGAGTAGGTTCCATGCATAAAGCTCTTTAAATGACCTTGTATGACAAAGAAAAACAGGAATAGCCTTACTTTTGCGAGATAAGGCCAAATTGGTATTTTTGCTATAAAATGAATTCCTTCAGTCAAAACAAGTTCAAACTCATTTGTCCTTCATATATATCAATTCTAAGTAGGTTCCATGTATAAAGCTCTTTAAATGACCTTGTATGACAAAGAAAAACAGGAATAGCCTTACTTTTGCGAGTTAAGGCCAAATTGGTATTTTTGCTATAAAATGAATTCCTTCAGTCAAAAAAAGTTCAAACTCCTTTGTCCTTCGTATATCTCAATTCTAAGTAGGTTCCATGCATAAAGCTCTTTAAATGACCTTGTAAGAGATAGAAAAACAGGAATAGCCTTACTTTTGCGAGTTAAGACGAAATTCGGATTTTTCCTTATAAACACCAATTCCTTCAGTCAAAACAAGTTTAAACTCCTTAGTCCTTCATATTTATCCATTCTGAGTAGGTTCCATGCATAAAGCTCTTTAAATGACCTTGTATGACAAAGAAAAACAGGAATAGCCTTACTTTTGCGAGATAAGGCCAAATTGGTATTTTTGCTATAAAATGAATTCCTTCAGTCAAAACAAGTTCAAACTCCTTTGTCCTTCGTATATCTCAATTCTAAGTAGGTTCCATGCATAAAGCTCTTTAAATGACCTTGTATGACAAAGAAAAACAGGAATAGCCTTACTTTTGCGAGTTAAGACGAAATTCGGATTTTTCCTTATAAACACCAATTCCTTCAGTCAAAACAAGTTTAAACTCCTTAGTCCTTCATATTTATCCATTCTGAGTAGGTTCCATGCATAAAGCTCTTTAAATGACCTTGTATGACAAAGAAAAACAGGAATAGCCTTACTTTTGCGAGTTAAGGCCAAATTGGTATTTTTGCTATAAAATGAATTCCTTCAGTCAAAACAAGTTCAAAATCCTTTGTCCTTTCCTTTATATTAATTCTAAGTAAGTTCCATGCATAAAGCTCTTTAAATGACCTTGTATGACAAAGAAAAACAGGAATAGCCTTACTTTTGCGAGTTAAGGCAAAATTGGTATTTTTGCTATAAAATGAATTCCTTCAGTCAAAACAAGTTCAAACTCCTTTGTCCTTCGTATATCTCAATTCTAAGTAGGTTCCATGCATAAAGCTCTTTAAATGACCTTGTAAGAGAAAGAAAAACAGGAATAGCCTTACTTTTGCGAGTTAAGACGAAATTCGGATTTTTCCTTATAAACACCAATTCCTTCAGTCAAAACAAGTTTAAACTCCTTAGTCCTTCATATTTATCCATTCTGAGTAGGTTCCATGCATAAAGCTCTTTAAATGACCTTGTGTGACAAAGAAAAACAGGAATAGCCTTACTTTTGCGAGTTAAGGCCAAATTGGTATTTTTGCTATAAAATGAATTCCTTCAGTCAAAACAAGTTCAAACTCCTTTGTCCTTCGTATATCTCAATTCTAAGTAGGTTCCATGCATAAAGCTCTTTAAATGACCTTGTAAGAGAAAGAAAAACAGGAATAGCCTTACTTTTGCGAGTTAAGACGAAATTCGGATTTTTCCTTATAAACAGCAATTCCTTCAGTCAAAACAAGTTTAAACTCCTTAGTCCTTCATATTTATCCATTCTGAGTAGGTTCCATGCATAAAGCTCTTTAAATGACCTTGTATGACAAAGAAAAACAGGAATAGCCTTACTTTTGCGAGTTAAGGCCAAATTGGTATTTTTGCTATAAAATGAATTCCTTCAGTCAAAAAAAGTTCAAACTCCTTTGTCCTTCGTATATCTCAATTCTAAGTAGGTTCCATGCATAAAGCTCTTTAAATGACCTTGTAAGAGAAAGAAAAACAGGAATAGCCTTACTTTTGCGAGTTAAGACGAAATTCGGATTTTTCCTTATAAACACCAATTCCTTCAGTCAAAACAAGTTTAAACTCCTTAGTCCTTCATATTTATCCATTCTGAGTAGGTTCCATGCATAAAGCTCTTTAAATGACCTTGTATGACAAAGAAAAACAGGAATAGCCTTACTTTTGCGAGTTAAGGCCAAATTGGTATTTTTGCTATAAAATGAATTCCTTCAGTCAAAACAA
This sequence comes from Odontesthes bonariensis, assembly GCF_027942865.1. Taxonomy (NCBI): domain Eukaryota; kingdom Metazoa; phylum Chordata; class Actinopteri; order Atheriniformes; family Atherinopsidae; genus Odontesthes; species Odontesthes bonariensis. The sequence continues at coordinate 41,022,452 of NC_134507.1, forward strand.
GTTCAAAATCCTTTGTCCTTTCCTTTATATCAATTCTAAGTAGGTTCCATGTATAAAGCTCTTTAAATGACCTTGTATGACAAAGAAAAACAGGAATAGCCTTACTTTTGCGAGTTAAGGCCAAATTGGTATTTTTGCTATAAAATGAATTCCTTCAGTCAAAACAAGTTCAAAATCCTTTGTCCTTTCCTTTATATTAATTCTAAGTAGGTTCCATGCATAAAGCTCTTTAAATGACCTTGTAAGAGAAAGAAAAACAGGAATAGCCTTACTTTTGCGAGTTAAGACGAAATTCGGATTTTTCCTTATAAACACCAATTCCTTCAGTCAAAACAAGTTTAAACTCCTTAGTCCTTCATATTTATCCATTCTGAGTAGGTTCCATGCATAAAGCTCTTTAAATGACCTTGTGTGACAAAGAAAAACAGGAATAGCCTTACTTTTGCGAGTTAAGGCCAAATTGGTATTTTTGCTATAAAATGAATTCCTTCAGTCAAAACAAGTTCAAACTCCTTTGTCCTTCGTATATCTCAATTCTAAGTAAGTTCCATGCATAAAGCTCTTTAAATGACCTTGTAAGAGAAAGAAAAACAGGAATAGCCTTACTTTTGCGAGTTAAGACGAAATTCGGATTTTTCCTTATAAACAGCAATTCCTTCAGTCAAAACAAGTTTAAACTCCTTAGTCCTTCATATTTATCCATTCTGAGTAGGTTCCATGCATAAAGCTCTTTAAATGACCTTGTATGACAAAGAAAAACAGGAATAGCCTTACTTTTGCGAGATAAGGCCAAATTGGTATTTTTGCTATAAAATGAATTCCTTCAGTCAAAACAAGTTCAAACTCATTTGTCCTTCATATATATCAATTCTAAGTAGGTTCCATGTATAAAGCTCTTTAAATGACCTTGTATGACAAAGAAAAACAGGAATAGCCTTACTTTTGCGAGTTAAGGCCAAATTGGTATTTTTGCTATAAAATGAATTCCTTCAGTCAAAAAAAGTTCAAACTCCTTTGTCCTTCGTATATCTCAATTCTAAGTAGGTTCCATGCATAAAGCTCTTTAAATGACCTTGTAAGAGAAAGAAAAACAGGAATAGCCTTACTTTTGCGAGTTAAGACGAAATTCGGATTTTTCCTTATAAACACCAATTCCTTCAGTCAAAACAAGTTTAAACTCCTTAGTCCTTCATATTTATCCATTCTGAGTAGGTTCCATGCATAAAGCTCTTTAAATGACCTTGTATGACAAAGAAAAACAGGAATAGCCTTACTTTTGCGAGATAAGGCCAAATTGGTATTTTTGCTATAAAATGAATTCCTTCAGTCAAAACAAGTTCAAACTTATTTGTCCTTCACATATATCAATTCTAAGTAGGTTCCATGCATAAAGCTCTTTAAATGACCTTGTATGACAAAGAAAAACAGGAATAGCCTTACTTTTGCGAGTTAAGACGAAATTCGGATTTTTCCTTATAAACACCAATTCCTTCAGTCAAAACAAGTTTAAACTCCTTAGTCCTTCATATTTATCCATTCTGAGTAGGTTCCATGCATAAAGCTCTTTAAATGACCTTGTATGACAAAGAAAAACAGGAATAGCCTTACTTTTGCGAGTTAAGGCCAAATTGGTATTTTTGCTATAAAATGAATTCCTTCAGTAAAAACAAGTTCAAACTCATTTGTCCTTCATATATATCAATTCTAAGTAGGTTCCATGCAAAAAGCTCTTTAAATGACCTTGTATGACAAAGAAAAACAGGAATAGCCTTACTTTTGCGAGTTAAGGCCAAATTGGTATTTTTGCTATAAAATGAATTCCTTCAGTCAAAAACAAGTTCAAACTCCTTTGTCCTTCGTATATCTCAATTCTAAGTAGGTTCCATGCATAAAGCTCTTTAAATGACCTTGTAAGAGAAAGAAAAACAGGAATAGCCTTACTTTTGCGAGTTAAGACGAAATTCGGATTTTTCCTTATAAACACCAATTCCTTCATTCAAAACAAGTTTAAACTCCTTAGTCCTTCATATTTATCCATTCTGAGTAGGTTCCATGCATAAAGCTCTTTAAATGACCTTGTATGACAAAGAAAAACAGGAATAGCCTTACTTTTGCGAGATAAGGCCAAATTGGTATTTTTGCTATAAAATGAATTCCTTCAGTCAAAACAAGTTCAAACTCATTTGTCCTTCATATATATCAATTCTAAGTAGGTTCCATGTATAAAGCTCTTTAAATGACCTTGTATGACAAAGAAAAACAGGAATAGCCTTACTTTTGCGAGTTAAGGCCAAATTGGTATTTTTGCTATAAAATGAATTCCTTCAGTCAAAAAAAGTTCAAACTCCTTTGTCCTTCGTATATCTCAATTCTAAGTAGGTTCCATGCATAAAGCTCTTTAAATGACCTTGTAAGAGAAAGAAAAACAGGAATAGCCTTACTTTTGCGAGTTAAGACGAAATTCGGATTTTTCCTTATAAACACCAATTCCTTCAGTCAAAACAAGTTTAAACTCCTTAGTCCTTCATATTTATCCATTCTGAGTAGGTTCCATGCATAAAGCTCTTTAAATGACCTTGTATGACAAAGAAAAACAGGAATAGCCTTACTTTTGCGAGATAAGGCCAAATTGGTATTTTTGCTATAAAATGAATTCCTTCAGTCAAAACAAGTTCAAACTTATTTGTCCTTCACATATATCAATTCTAAGTAGGTTCCATGCATAAAGCTCTTTAAATGACCTTGTATGACAAAGAAAAACAGGAATAGCCTTACTTTTGCGAGTTAAGACGAAATTCGGATTTTTCCTTATAAACACCAATTCCTTCAGTCAAAACAAGTTTAAACTCCTTAGTCCTTCATATTTATCCATTCTGAGTAGGTTCCATGCATAAAGCTCTTTAAATGACCTTGTATGACAAAGAAAAACAGGAATAGCCTTACTTTTGCGAGTTAAGGCCAAATTGGTATTTTTGCTATAAAATGAATTCCTTCAGTCAAAACAAGTTCAAAATCCTTTGTCCTTTCCTTTATATTAATTCTAAGTAAGTTCCATGCATAAAGCTCTTTAAATGACCTTGTATGACAAAGAAAAACAGGAATAGCCTTACTTTTGCGAGTTAAGGCAAAATTGGTATTTTTGCTATAAAATGAATTCCTTCAGTCAAAACAAGTTCAAACTCCTTTGTCCTTCGTATATCTCAATTCTAAGTAGGTTCCATGCATAAAGCTCTTTAAATGACCTTGTAAGAGAAAGAAAAACAGGAATAGCCTTACTTTTGCGAGTTAAGACGAAATTCGGATTTTTCCTTATAAACACCAATTCCTTCAGTCAAAACAAGTTTAAACTCCTTAGTCCTTCATATTTATCCATTCTGAGTAGGTTCCATGCATAAAGCTCTTTAAATGATCTTGTATGACAAAGAAAAACAGGAATAGCCTTACTTTTGCGAGTTAAGGCCAAATTGGTATTTTTGCTATAAAATGAATTCCTTCAGTCAAAACAAGTTCAAAATCCTTTGTCCTTCGTATATCTCAATTCTAAGTAGGTTCCATGCATAAAGCTCTTTAAATGACCTTGTAAGAGAAAGAAAAACAGGAATAGCCTTACTTTTGCGAGTTAAGACGAAATTCGGATTTTTCCTTATAAACACCAATTCCTTCAGTCAAAACAAGTTTAAACTCCTTAGTCCTTCATATTTATCCATTCTGAGTAGGTTCCATGCATAAAGCTCTTTAAATGACCTTGTGTGACAAAGAAAAACAGGAATAGCCTTACTTTTGCGAGTTAAGGCCAAATTGGTATTTTTGCTATAAAATGAATTCCTTCAGTCAAAACAAGTTCAAACTCCTTTGTCCTTCGTATATCTCAATTCTAAGTAGGTTCCATGCATAAAGCTCTTTAAATGACCTTGTAAGAGAAAGAAAAACAGGAATAGCCTTACTTTTGCGAGTTAAGACGAAATTCGGATTTTTCCTTATAAACAGCAATTCCTTCAGTCAAAACAAGTTTAAACTCCTTAGTCCTTCATATTTATCCATTCTGAGTAGGTTCCATGCATAAAGCTCTTTAAATGACCTTGTATGACAAAGAAAAACAGGAATAGCCTTACTTTTGCGAGATAAGGCCAAATTGGTATTTTTGCTATAAAATGAATTCCTTCAGTCAAAACAAGTTCAAACTCATTTGTCCTTCATATATATCAATTCTAAGTAGGTTCCATGTATAAAGCTCTTTAAATGACCTTGTATGACAAAGAAAAACAGGAATAGCCTTACTTTTGCGAGTTAAGGCCAAATTGGTATTTTTGCTATAAAATGAATTCCTTCAGTCAAAAAAAGTTCAAACTCCTTTGTCCTTCGTATATCTCAATTCTAAGTAGGTTCCATGCATAAAGCTCTTTAAATGACCTTGTAAGAGAAAGAAAAACAGGAATAGCCTTACTTTTGCGAGTTAAGACGAAATTCGGATTTTTCCTTATAAACACCAATTCCTTCAGTCAAAACAAGTTTAAACTCCTTAGTCCTTCATATTTATCCATTCTGAGTAGGTTCCATGCATAAAGCTCTTTAAATGACCTTGTATGACAAAGAAAAACAGGAATAGCCTTACTTTTGCGAGATAAGGCCAAATTGGTATTTTTGCTATAAAATGAATTCCTTCAGTAAAAACAAGTTCAAACTCATTTGTCCTTCATATATATCAATTCTAAGTAGGTTCCATGCAAAAAGCTCTTTAAATGACCTTGTATGACAAAGAAAAACAGGAATAGCCTTACTTTTGCGAGTTAAGGCCAAATTGGTATTTTTGCTATAAAATGAATTCCTTCAGTCAAAAACAAGTTCAAACTCCTTTGTCCTTCGTATATCTCAATTCTAAGTAGGTTCCATGCATAAAGCTCTTTAAATGACCTTGTAAGAGAAAGAAAAACAGGAATAGCCTTACTTTTGCGAGTTAAGACGAAATTCGGATTTTTCCTTATAAACACCATTCCTTCATTCAAAACAAGTTTAAACTCCTTAGTCCTTCATATTTATCCATTCTGAGTAGGTTCCATGCATAAAGCTCTTTAAATGACCTTGTATGACAAAGAAAAACAGGAATAGCCTTACTTTTGCGAGATAAGGCCAAATTGGTATTTTTGCTATAAAATGAATTCCTTCAGTCAAAACAAGTTCAAACTCATTTGTCCTTCATATATATCAATTCTAAGTAGGTTCCATGTATAAAGCTCTTTAAATGACCTTGTATGACAAAGAAAAACAGGAATAGCCTTACTTTTGCGAGTTAAGGCCAAATTGGTATTTTTGCTATAAAATGAATTCCTTCAGTCAAAAAAAGTTCAAACTCCTTTGTCCTTCGTATATCTCAATTCTAAGTAGGTTCCATGCATAAAGCTCTTTAAATGACCTTGTAAGAGAAAGAAAAACAGGAATAGCCTTACTTTTGCGAGTTAAGACGAAATTCGGATTTTTCCTTATAAACACCAATTCCTTCAGTCAAACAAGTTTAAACTCCTTAGTCCTTCATATTTATCCATTCTGAGTAGGTTCCATGCATAAAGCTCTTTAAATGACCTTGTATGACAAAGAAAAACAGGAATAGCCTTACTTTTGCGAGATAAGGCCAAATTGGTATTTTTGCTATAAAATGAATTCCTTCAGTCAAAACAAGTTCAAACTTATTTGTCCTTCACATATATCAATTCTAAGTAGGTTCCATGCATAAAGCTCTTTAAATGACCTTGTATGACAAAGAAAAACAGGAATAGCCTTACTTTTGCGAGTTAAGACAAAATTCGGATTTTTCCTTATAAACACCAATTCCTTCAGTCAAAACAAGTTTAAACTCCTTAGTCCTTCATATTTATCCATTCTGAGTAGGTTCCATGCATAAAGCTCTTTAAATGACCTTGTATGACAAAGAAAAACAGGAATAGCCTTACTTTTGCGAGTTAAGGCCAAATTGGTATTTTTGCTATAAAATGAATTCCTTCAGTCAAAACAAGTTCAAAATCCTTTGTCCTTTCCTTTATATTAATTCTAAGTAAGTTCCATGCATAAAGCTCTTTAAATGACCTTGTATGACAAAGAAAAACAGGAATAGCCTTACTTTTGCGAGTTAAGGCAAAATTGGTATTTTTGCTATAAAATGAATTCCTTCAGTCAAAACAAGTTCAAACTCCTTTGTCTTCGTATATCTCAATTCTAAGTAGGTTCCATGCATAAAGCTCTTTAAATGACCTTGTAAGAGAAAGAAAAACAGGAATAGCCTTACTTTTGCGAGTTAAGACGAAATTCGGATTTTTCCTTATAAACACCAATTCCTTCAGTCAAAACAAGTTTAAACTCCTTAGTCCTTCATATTTATCCATTCTGAGTAGGTTCCATGCATAAAGCTCTTTAAATGACCTTGTGTGACAAAGAAAAACAGGAATAGCCTTACTTTTGCGAGATAAGGCCAAATTGGTATTTTTGCTATAAAATGAATTCCTTCAGTCAAAACAAGTTCAAACTCCTTTGTCCTTCGTATATCTCAATTCTAAGTAGGTTCCATGCATAAAGCTCTTTAAATGACCTTGTAAGAGAAAGAAAAACAGGAATAGCCTTACTTTTGCGAGTTAAGACGAAATTCGGATTTTTCCTTATAAACACCAATTCCTTCAGTCAAAACAAGTTTAAACTCCTTAGTCCTTCATATTTATCCATTCTGAGTAGGTTCCATGCATAAAGCTCTTTAAATGATCTTGTATGACAAAGAAAAACAGGAATAGCCTTACTTTTGCGAGTTAAGGCCAAATTGGTATTTTTGCTATAAAATGAATTCCTTCAGTCAAAACAAGTTCAAAATCCTTTGTCCTTCGTATATCTCAATTCTAAGTAGGTTCCATGCATAAAGCTCTTTAAATGACCTTGTAAGAGAAAGAAAAACAGGAATAGCCTTACTTTTGCGAGTTAAGACGAAATTCGGATTTTTCCTTATAAACACCAATTCCTTCAGTCAAACAAGTTTAAACTCCTTAGTCCTTCATATTTATCCATTCTGAGTAGGTTCCATGCATAAAGCTCTTTAAATGACCTTGTGTGACAAAGAAAAACAGGAATAGCCTTACTTTTGCGAGTTAAGGCCAAATTGGTATTTTTGCTATAAAATGAATTCCTTCAGTCAAAACAAGTTCAAACTCCTTTGTCCTTCGTATATCTCAATTCTAAGTAGGTTCCATGCATAAAGCTCTTTAAATGACCTTGTAAGAGAAAGAAAAACAGGAATAGCCTTACTTTTGCGAGTTAAGACGAAATTCGGATTTTTCCTTATAAACAGCAATTCCTTCAGTCAAAACAAGTTTAAACTCCTTAGTCCTTCATATTTATCCATTCTGAGGTTCCATGCATAAAGCTCTTTAAATGACCTTGTATGACAAAGAAAAACAGGAATAGCCTTACTTTTGCGAGATAAGGCCAAATTGGTATTTTTGCTATAAAATGAATTCCTTCAGTCAAAACAAGTTCAAACTCATTTGTCCTTCATATATATCAATTCTAAGTAGGTTCCATGTATAAAGCTCTTTAAATGACCTTGTATGACAAAGAAAAACAGGAATAGCCTTACTTTTGCGAGTTAAGGCCAAATTGGTATTTTTGCTATAAAATGAATTCCTTCAGTCAAAAAAAGTTCAAACTCCTTTGTCCTTCGTATATCTCAATTCTAAGTAGGTTCCATGCATAAAGCTCTTTAAATGACCTTGTAAGAGAAAGAAAAACAGGAATAGCCTTACTTTTGCGAGTTAAGACGAAATTCGGATTTTTCCTTATAAACACCAATTCCTTCAGTCAAAACAAGTTTAAACTCCTTAGTCCTTCATATTTATCCATTCTGAGTAGGTTCCATGCATAAAGCTCTTTAAATGACCTTGTATGACAAAGAAAAACAGGAATAGCCTTACTTTTGCGAGATAAGGCCAAATTGGTATTTTTGCTATAAAATGAATTCCTTCAGTCAAAACAAGTTCAAACTTATTTGTCCTTCACATATATCAATTCTAAGTAGGTTCCATGCATAAAGCTCTTTAAATGACCTTGTATGACAAAGAAAAACAGGAATAGCCTTACTTTTGCGAGTTAAGACGAAATTCGGATTTTTCCTTATAAACACCAATTCCTTCAGTCAAAACAAGTTTAAACTCCTTAGTCCTTCATATTTATCCATTCTGAGTAGGTTCCATGCATAAAGCTCTTTAAATGACCTTGTATGACAAAGAAAAACAGGAATAGCCTTACTTTTGCGAGTTAAGGCCAAATTGGTATTTTTGCTATAAAATGAATTCCTTCAGTCAAAACAAGTTCAAAATCCTTTGTCCTTTCCTTTATATTAATTCTAAGTAAGTTCCATGCATAAAGCTCTTTAAATGACCTTGTATGACAAAGAAAAACAGGAATAGCCTTACTTTTGCGAGTTAAGGCAAAATTGGTATTTTTGCTATAAAATGAATTCCTTCAGTCAAAACAAGTTCAAACTCCTTTGTCCTTCGTATATCTCAATTCTAAGTAGGTTCCATGCATAAAGCTCTTTAAATGACCTTGTAAGAGAAAGAAAAACAGGAATAGCCTTACTTTTGCGAGTTAAGACGAAATTCGGATTTTTCCTTATAAACACCAATTCCTTCAGTCAAAACAAGTTTAAACTCCTTAGTCCTTCATATTTATCCATTCTGAGTAGGTTCCATGCATAAAGCTCTTTAAATGACCTTGTGTGACAAAGAAAAACAGGAATAGCCTTACTTTTGCGAGATAAGGCCAAATTGGTATTTTTGCTATAAAATGAATTCCTTCAGTCAAAACAAGTTCAAACTCCTTTGTCCTTCGTATATCTCAATTCTAAGTAGGTTCCATGCATAAAGCTCTTTAAATGACCTTGTAAGAGAAAGAAAAACAGGAATAGCCTTACTTTTGCGAGTTAAGACGAAATTCGGATTTTTCCTTATAAACACCAATTCCTTCAGTCAAAACAAGTTTAAACTCCTTAGTCCTTCATATTTATCCATTCTGAGTAGGTTCCATGCATAAAGCTCTTTAAATGATCTTGTATGACAAAGAAAAACAGGAATAGCCTTACTTTTGCGAGTTAAGGCCAAATTGGTATTTTTGCTATAAAATGAATTCCTTCAGTCAAAACAAGTTCAAAATCCTTTGTCCTTTCCTTTATATTAATTCTAAGTAAGTTCCATGCATAAAGCTCTTTAAATGACCTTGTATGACAAAGAAAAACAGGAATAGCCTTACTTTTGCGAGTTAAGGCAAAATTGGTATTTTTGCTATAAAATGAATTCCTTCAGTCAAAACAAGTTCAAACTCCTTTGTCCTTCGTATATCTCAATTCTAAGTAGGTTCCATGCATAAAGCTCTTTAAATGACCTTGTAAGAGAAAGAAAAACAGGAATAGCCTTACTTTTGCGAATTAAGACGAAATTCGGATTTTTCCTTATAAACACCAATTCCTTCAGTCAAAACAAGTTTAAACTCCTTAGTCCTTCATATTTATCCATTCTGAGTAGGTTCCATGCATAAAGCTCTTTAAATGACCTTGTGTGACAAAGAAAAACAGGAATAGCCTTACTTTTGCGAGTTAAGGCCAAATTGGTATTTTTGCTATAAAATGAATTCCTTCAGTCAAAACAAGTTCAAACTCCTTTGTCCTTCGTATATCTCAATTCTAAGTAGGTTCCATGCATAAAGCTCTTTAAATGACCTTGTAAGAGAAAGAAAAACAGGAATAGCCTTACTTTTGCGAGTTAAGACGAAATTCGGATTTTTCCTTATAAACAGCAATTCCTTCAGTCAAAACAAGTTTAAACTCCTTAGTCCTTCATATTTATCCATTCTGAGTAGGTTCCATGCATAAAGCTCTTTAAATGACCTTGTATGACAAAGAAAAACAGGAATAGCCTTACTTTTGCGAGATAAGGCCAAATTGGTATTTTTGCTATAAAATGAATTCCTTCAGTCAAAACAAGTTCAAACTCATTTGTCCTTCATATATATCAATTCTAAGTAGGTTCCATGTATAAAGCTCTTTAAATGACCTTGTATGACAAAGAAAAACAGGAATAGCCTTACTTTTGCGAGTTAAGGCCAAATTGGTATTTTTGCTATAAAATGAATTCCTTCAGTCAAAAAAAGTTCAAACTCCTTTGTCCTTCGTATATCTCAATTCTAAGTAGGTTCCATGCATAAAGCTCTTTAAATGACCTTGTAAGAGAAAGAAAAACAGGAATAGCCTTACTTTTGCGAGTTAAGACGAAATTCGGATTTTTCCTTATAAACACCAATTCCTTCAGTCAAAACAAGTTTAAACTCCTAGGTCCTTCATATTTATCCATTCTGAGTAGGTTCCATGCATAAAGCTCTTTAAATGACCTTGTATGACAAAGAAAAACAGGAATAGCCTTACTTTTGCGAGATAAGGCCAAATTGGTATTTTTGCTATAAAATGAATTCCTTCAGTCAAAACAAGTTCAAACTTATTTGTCCTTCACATATATCAATTCTAAGTAGGTTCCATGCATAAAGCTCTTTAAATGACCTTGTATGACAAAGAAAAACAGGAATAGCCTTACTTTTGCGAGTTAAGACGAAATTCGGATTTTTCCTTATAAACACCAATTCCTTCAGTCAAAACAAGTTTAAACTCCTTAGTCCTTCATATTTATCCATTCTGAGTAGGTTCCATGCATAAAGCTCTTTAAATGACCTTGTATGACAAAGAAAAACAGGAATAGCCTTACTTTTGCGAGTTAAGGCAAAATTGGTATTTTTGCTATAAAATGAATTCCTTCAGTCAAAACAAGTTCAAACTCCTTTGTCCTTCGTATATCTCAATTCTAAGTAGGTTCCATGCATAAAGCTCTTTAAATGACCTTGTAAGAGAAAGAAAAACAGGAATAGCCTTACTTTTGCGAGTTAAGACGAAATTCGGATTTTTCCTTATAAACAGCAATTCCTTCAGTCAAAACAAGTTTAAACTCCTTAGTCCTTCATATTTATCCATTCTGAGTAGGTTCCATGCATAAAGCTCTTTAAATGACCTTGTATGACAAAGAAAAACAGGAATAGCCTTACTTTTGCGAGATAAGGCCAAATTGGTATTTTTGCTATAAAATGAATTCCTTCAGTCAAAACAAGTTCAAACTCATTTGTCCTTCATATATATCAATTCTAAGTAGGTTCCATGTATAAAGCTCTTTAAATGACCTTGTATGACAAAGAAAAACAGGAATAGCCTTACTTTTGCGAGTTAAGGCCAAATTGGTATTTTTGCTATAAAATGAATTCCTTCAGTCAAAAAAAGTTCAAACTCCTTTGTCCTTCGTATATCTCAATTCTAAGTAGGTTCCATGCATAAAGCTCTTTAAATGACCTTGTAAGAGAGAGAAAAACAGGAATAGCCTTACTTTTGCGAGTTAAGACGAAATTCGGATTTTTCCTTATAAACACCAATTCCTTCAGTCAAAACAAGTTTAAACTCCTTAGTCCTTCATATTTATCCATTCTGAGTAGGTTCCATGCATAAAGCTCTTTAAATGACCTTGTATGACAAAGAAAAACAGGAATAGCCTTACTTTTGCGAGTTAAGACGAAATTCGGATTTTTCCTTATAAACACCAATTCCTTCAGTCAAAACAAGTTTAAACTCCTTAGTCCTTCATATTTATCCATTCTGAGTAGGTTCCATGCATAAAGCTCTTTAAATGACCTTGTATGACAAAGAAAAACAGGAATAGCCTTACTTTTGCGAGTTAAGGCAAAATTGGTATTTTTGCTATAAAATGAATTCCTTCAGTCAAAACAAGTTCAAACTCCTTTGTCCTTCGTATATCTCAATTCTAAGTAGGTTCCATGCATAAAGCTCTTTAAATGACCTTGTAAGAGAAAGAAAAACAGGAATAGCCTTACTTTTGCGAGTTAAGACGAAATTCGGATTTTTCCTTATAAACACCAATTCCTTCAGTCAAAACAAGTTTAAACTCCTTAGTCCTTCATATTTATCCATTCTGAGTAGGTTCCATGCATAAAGCTCTTTAAATGACCTTGTGTGACAAAGAAAAACAGGAATAGCCTTACTTTTGCGAGTTAAGGCCAAATTGGTATTTTCGCTATAAAATGAATTCCTTCAGTCAAAACAAGTTCAAACTCCTTTGTCCTTCCTATATCTCAATTCTAAGTAGGTTCCATGCATAAAGCTCTTTAAATGACATTGTAAGAGAAAGAAAAACAGGAATAGCCTTACTTTTGCGAGTTAAGACGAAATTCGGATTTTTCCTTATAAACACCAATTCCTTCAGTCAAAACAAGTTTAAACTCCTTAGTCCTTCATATTTATCCATTCTGAGTAGGTTCCATGCATAAAGCTCTTTAAATGACCTTGTATGACAAAGAAAAACAGGAATAGCCTTACTTTTGCGAGTTAAGGCCAAATTGGTATTTTTGCTATAAAATGAATTCCTTCAGTCAAAACAAGTTCAAACTCATTTGTCCTTCATATATATCAATTCTAAGTAGGTTCCATGCATAAAGCTCTTTAAATGACCTTGTATGACAAAGAAAAACAGGAATAGCCTTACTTATGCGAGTTAAGGCCAAATTGGTATTTTTGCTATAAAATGAATTCCTTCAGTCAAAACAAGTTCAAACTCCTTTGTCCTTCGTATATCTCAATTCTAAGTAGGTTCCATGCATAAAGCTCTTTAAATGACCTTGTAAGAGAAAGAAAAACAGGAATAGCCTTACTTTTGCGAGTTAAGACGAAATTCGGATTTTTCCTTATAAACACCAATTCCTTCAGTCAAAACAAGTTTAAACTCCTTAGTCCTTCATATTTATCCATTCTGAGTAGGTTCCATGCATAAAGCTCTTTAAATGACCTTGTATGACAAAGAAAAACAGGAATAGCCTTACTTTTGCGAGATAAGGCCAAATTGGTATTTTTGCTATAAAATGAATTCCTTCAGTCAAAACAAGTTCAAACTCATTTGTCCTTCATATATATCAATTCTAAGTAGGTTCCATGTATAAAGCTCTTTAAATGACCTTGTATGACAAAGAAAAACAGGAATAGCCTTACTTTTGCGAGTTAAGGCCAAATTGGTATTTTTGCTATAAAATGAATTCCTTCAGTCAAAACAAGTTCAAACTCCTTTGTCCTTCGTATATCTCAATTCTAAGTAGATTCCATGCATAAAGCTCTTTAAATGACCTTGTAAGAGAAAGAAAAACAGGAATAGCCTTACTTTTGCGAGTTAAGGCAAAATTGGTATTTTTGCTATAAAATGAATTCCTTCAGTCAAAACAAGTTCAAACTCCTTTGTCCTTCGTATATCTCAATTCTAAGTAGGTTCCATGCATAAAGCTCTTTAAATGACCTTGTAAGAGAAAGAAAAACAGGAATAGCCTTACTTTTGCGAGTTAAGGCCAAATTGGTATTTTTGCTATAAAATGAATTCCTTCAGTCAAAACAAGTTCAAACTCCTTTGTCCTTCGTATATCTCAATTCTAAGTAGATTCCATGCATAAAGCTCTTTAAATGACCTTGTAAGAGAAAGAAAAACAGGAATAGCCTTACTTTTGCGAGTTAAGACGAAATTCGGATTTTTCCTTATAAACACCAATTCCTTCAGTCAAAACAAGTTTAAACTCCTTAGTCCTTCATATTTATCCATTCTGAGTAGGTTCCATGCATAAAGCTCTTTAAATGACCTTGTAAGAGAAAGAAAAACAGGAATAGCCTTACTTTTGCGAGTTAAGGCCAAATTGGTATTTTTGCTATAAAATGAATTCCTTCAGTCAAAACAAGTTCAAAATCCTTTGTCCTTTCCTTTATATTAATTCTAAGTAAGTTCCATGCATAAAGCTCTTTAAATGACCTTGTATGACAAAGAAAAACAGGAATAGCCTTACTTTTGCGAGTTAAGGCAAAATTGGTATTTTTGCTATAAAATGAATTCCTTCGGTCAAAACAAGTTCAAACTCCTTTGTCCTTCGTATATCTCAATTCTAAGTAGGTTCCATGCATAAAGCTCTTTAAATGACCTTGTAAGAGAAAGAAAAACAGGAATAGCCTTACTTTTGCGAGTTAAGACGAAATTCGGATTTTTCCTTATAAACAGCAATTCCTTCAGTCAAAACAAGTTTAAACTCCTTAGTCCTTCATATTTATCCATTCTGAGTAGGTTCCATGCATAAAGCTCTTTAAATGACCTTGTATGACAAAGAAAAACAGGAATAGCCTTACTTTTGCGAGATAAGGCCAAATTGGTATTTTTGCTATAAAATGAATTCCTTCAGTCAAAACAAGTTCAAACTCATTTGTCCTTCATATATATCAATTCTAAGTAGGTTCCATGTATAAAGCTCTTTAAATGACCTTGTATGACAAAGAAAAACAGGAATAGCCTTACTTTTGCGAGTTAAGGCAAAATTGGTATTTTTGCTATAAAATGAATTCCTTCGGTCAAAACAAGTTCAAACTCCTTTGTCCTTCGTATATCTCAATTCTAAGTAGGTTCCATGCATAAAGCTCTTTAAATGACCTTGTAAGAGAAAGAAAAACAGGAATAGCCTTACTTTTGCGAGTTAAGACGAAATTCGGATTTTTCCTTATAAACAGCAATTCCTTCAGTCAAAACAAGTTTAAACTCCTTAGTCCTTCATATTTATCCATTCTGAGTAGGTTCCATGCATAAAGCTCTTTAAATGACCTTGTATGACAAAGAAAAACAGGAATAGCCTTACTTTTGCGAGATAAGGCCAAATTGGTATTTTTGCTATAAAATGAATTCCTTCAGTCAAAACAAGTTCAAACTCATTTGTCCTTCATATATATCAATTCTAAGTAGGTTCCATGTATAAAGCTCTTTAAATGACCTTGTATGACAAAGAAAAACAGGAATAGCCTTACTTTTGCGAGTTAAGGCAAAATTGGTATTTTTGCTATAAAATGAATTCCTTCGGTCAAAACAAGTTCAAACTCCTTTGTCCTTCGTATATCTCAATTCTAAGTAGGTTCCATGCATAAAGCTCTTTAAATGACCTTGTAAGAGAAAGAAAAACAGGAATAGCCTTACTTTTGCGAGTTAAGACGAAATTCGGATTTTTCCTTATAAACAGCAATTCCTTCAGTCAAAACAAGTTTAAACTCCTTAGTCCTTCATATTTATCCATTCTGAGTAGGTTCCATGCATAAAGCTCTTTAAATGACCTTGTATGACAAAGAAAAACAGGAATAGCCTTACTTTTGCGAGATAAGGCCAAATTGGTATTTTTGCTATAAAATGAATTCCTTCAGTCAAAACAAGTTCAAACTCATTTGTCCTTCATATATATCAATTCTAAGTAGGTTCCATGTATAAAGCTCTTTAAATGACCTTGTATGACAAAGAAAAACAGGAATAGCCTTACTTTTGCGAGTTAAGGCCAAATTGGTATTTTTGCTATAAAATGAATTCCTTCGGTCAAAACAAGTTCAAACTCCTTTGTCCTTCGTATATCTCAATTCTAAGTAGGTTCCATGCATAAAGCTCTTTAAATGACCTTGTAAGAGAAAGAAAAACAGGAATAGCCTTACTTTTGCGAGTTAAGACGAAATTCGGATTTTTCCTTATAAACAGCAATTCCTTCAGTCAAAACAAGTTTAAACTCCTTAGTCCTTCATATTTATCCATTCTGAGTAGGTTCCATGCATAAAGCTCTTTAAATGACCTTGTATGACAAAGAAAAACAGGAATAGCCTTACTTTTGCGAGATAAGGCCAAATTGGTATTTTTGCTATAAAATGAATTCCTTCAGTCAAAACAAGTTCAAACTCATTTGTCCTTCATATATATCAATTCTAAGTAGGTTCCATGTATAAAGCTCTTTAAATGACCTTGTATGACAAAGAAAAACAGGAATAGCCTTACTTTTGCGAGTTAAGGCAAAATTGGTATTTTTGCTATAAAATGAATTCCTTCGGTCAAAACAAGTTCAAACTCCTTTGTCCTTCGTATATCTCAATTCTAAGTAGGTTCCATGCATAAAGCTCTTTAAATGACCTTGTAAGAGAAAGAAAAACAGGAATAGCCTTACTTTTGCGAGTTAAGACGAAATTCGGATTTTTCCTTATAAACAGCAATTCCTTCAGTCAAAACAAGTTTAAACTCCTTAGTCCTTCATATTTATCCATTCTGAGTAGGTTCCATGCATAAAGCTCTTTAAATGACCTTGTATGACAAAGAAAAACAGGAATAGCCTTACTTTTGCGAGATAAGGCCAAATTGGTATTTTTGCTATAAAATGAATTCCTTCAGTCAAAACAAGTTCAAACTCATTTGTCCTTCATATATATCAATTCTAAGTAGGTTCCATGTATAAAGCTCTTTAAATGACCTTGTATGACAAAGAAAAACAGGAATAGCCTTACTTTTGCGAGTTAAGGCAAAATTGGTATTTTTGCTATAAAATGAATTCCTTCGGTCAAAACAAGTTCAAACTCCTTTGTCCTTCGTATATCTCAATTCTAAGTAGGTTCCATGCATAAAGCTCTTTAAATGACCTTGTAAGAGAAAGAAAAACAGGAATAGCCTTACTTTTGCGAGTTAAGACGAAATTCGGATTTTTCCTTATAAACAGCAATTCCTTCAGTCAAAACAAGTTTAAACTCCTTAGTCCTTCATATTTATCCATTCTGAGTAGGTTCCATGCATAAAGCTCTTTAAATGACCTTGTATGACAAAGAAAAACAGGAATAGCCTTACTTTTGCGAGATAAGGCCAAATTGGTATTTTTGCTATAAAATGAATTCCTTCAGTCAAAACAAGTTCAAACTCATTTGTCCTTCATATATATCAATTCTAAGTAGGTTCCATGTATAAAGCTCTTTAAATGACCTTGTATGACAAAGAAAAACAGGAATAGCCTTACTTTTGCGAGTTAAGGCAAAATTGGTATTTTTGCTATAAAATGAATTCCTTCGGTCAAAACAAGTTCAAACTCCTTTGTCCTTCGTATATCTCAATTCTAAGTAGGTTCCATGCATAAAGCTCTTTAAATGACCTTGTAAGAGAAAGAAAAACAGGAATAGCCTTACTTTTGCGAGTTAAGACGAAATTCGGATTTTTCCTTATAAACAGCAATTCCTTCAGTCAAAACAAGTTTAAACTCCTTAGTCCTTCATATTTATCCATTCTGAGTAGGTTCCATGCATAAAGCTCTTTAAATGACCTTGTATGACAAAGAAAAACAGGAATAGCCTTACTTTTGCGAGATAAGGCCAAATTGGTATTTTTGCTATAAAATGAATTCCTTCAGTCAAAACAAGTTCAAACTCATTTGTCCTTCATATATATCAATTCTAAGTAGGTTCCATGTATAAAGCTCTTTAAATGACCTTGTATGACAAAGAAAAACAGGAATAGCCTTACTTTTGCGAGTTAAGGCAAAATTGGTATTTTTGCTATAAAATGAATTCCTTCGGTCAAAACAAGTTCAAACTCCTTTGTCCTTCGTATATCTCAATTCTAAGTAGGTTCCATGCATAAAGCTCTTTAAATGACCTTGTAAGAGAAAGAAAAACAGGAATAGCCTTACTTTTGCGAGTTAAGACGAAATTCGGATTTTTCCTTATAAACAGCAATTCCTTCAGTCAAAACAAGTTTAAACTCCTTAGTCCTTCATATTTATCCATTCTGAGTAGGTTCCATGCATAAAGCTCTTTAAATGACCTTGTATGACAAAGAAAAACAGGAATAGCCTTACTTTTGCGAGATAAGGCCAAATTGGTATTTTTGCTATAAAATGAATTCCTTCAGTCAAAACAAGTTCAAACTCATTTGTCCTTCATATATATCAATTCTAAGTAGGTTCCATGTATAAAGCTCTTTAAATGACCTTGTATGACAAAGAAAAACAGGAATAGCCTTACTTTTGCGAGTTAAGGCAAAATTGGTATTTTTGCTATAAAATGAATTCCTTCGGTCAAAACAAGTTCAAACTCCTTTGTCCTTCGTATATCTCAATTCTAAGTAGGTTCCATGCATAAAGCTCTTTAAATGACCTTGTAAGAGAAAGAAAAACAGGAATAGCCTTACTTTTGCGAGTTAAGACGAAATTCGGATTTTTCCTTATAAACAGCAATTCCTTCAGTCAAAACAAGTTTAAACTCCTTAGTCCTTCATATTTATCCATTCTGAGTAGGTTCCATGCATAAAGCTCTTTAAATGACCTTGTATGACAAAGAAAAACAGGAATAGCCTTACTTTTGCGAGATAAGGCCAAATTGGTATTTTTGCTATAAAATGAATTCCTTCAGTCAAAACAAGTTCAAACTCATTTGTCCTTCATATATATCAATTCTAAGTAGGTTCCATGTATAAAGCTCTTTAAATTACCTTGTATGACAAAGAAAAACAGGAATAGCCTTACTTTTGCGAGTTAAGGCAAAATTGGTATTTTTGCTATAAAATGAATTCCTTCGGTCAAAACAAGTTCAAACTCCTTTGTCCTTCGTATATCTCAATTCTAAGTAGGTTCCATGCATAAAGCTCTTTAAATGACCTTGTAAGAGAAAGAAAAACAGGAATAGCCTTACTTTTGCGAGTTAAGACGAAATTCGGATTTTTCCTTATAAACAGCAATTCCTTCAGTCAAAACAAGTTTAAACTCCTTAGTCCTTCATATTTATCCATTCTGAGTAGGTTCCATGCATAAAGCTCTTTAAATGACCTTGTATGACAAAGAAAAACAGGAATAGCCTTACTTTTGCGAGATAAGGCCAAATTGGTATTTTTGCTATAAAATGAATTCCTTCAGTCAAAACAAGTTCAAACTCATTTGTCCTTCATATATATCAATTCTAAGTAGGTTCCATGTATAAAGCTCTTTAAATGACCTTGTATGACAAAGAAAAACAGGAATAGCCTTACTTTTGCGAGTTAAGGCAAAATTGGTATTTTTGCTATAAAATGAATTCCTTCGGTCAAAACAAGTTCAAACTCCTTTGTCCTTCGTATATCTCAATTCTAAGTAGGTTCCATGCATAAAGCTCTTTAAATGACCTTGTAAGAGAAAGAAAAACAGGAATAGCCTTACTTTTGCGAGTTAAGACGAAATTCGGATTTTTCCTTATAAACAGCAATTCCTTCAGTCAAAACAAGTTTAAACTCCTTAGTCCTTCATATTTATCCATTCTGAGTAGGTTCCATGCATAAAGCTCTTTAAATGACCTTGTATGACAAAGAAAAACAGGAATAGCCTTACTTTTGCGAGATAAGGCCAAATTGGTATTTTTGCTATAAAATGAATTCCTTCAGTCAAAACAAGTTCAAACTCATTTGTCCTTCATATATATCAATTCTAAGTAGGTTCCATGTATAAAGCTCTTTAAATGACCTTGTATGACAAAGAAAAACAGGAATAGCCTTACTTTTGCGAGTTAAGGCCAAATTGGTATTTTTGCTATAAAATGAATTCCTTCAGTCAAAAAAAGTTCAAACTCCTTTGTCCTTCGTATATCTCAATTCTAAGTAGGTTCCATGCATAAAGCTCTTTAAATGACCTTGTAAGAGAAAGAAAAACAGGAATAGCCTTACTTTTGCGAGTTAAGGCCAAATTGGTATTTTTGCTATAAAATGAATTCCTTCAGTCAAAACAAGTTCAAAATCCTTTGTCCTTTCCTTTATATTAATTCTAAGTAAGTTCCATGCATAAAGCTCTTTAAATGACCTTGTATGACAAAGAAAAACAGGAATAGCCTTACTTTTGCGAGTTAAGGCAAAATTGGTATTTTTGCTATAAAATGAATTCCTTCAGTCAAAACAAGTTCAAACTTCTTTGTCCTTCGTATATCTCAATTCTAAGTAGGTTCCATGCATAAAGCTCTTTAAATGACCTTGTAAGAGAAAGAAAAACAGGAATAGCCTTACTTTTGCGAGTTAAGACGAAATTCGGATTTTTCCTTATAAACACCAATTCCTTCAGTCAAAACAAGTTTAAACTCCTTAGTCCTTCATATTTATCCATTCTGAGTAGGTTCCATGCATAAAGCTCTTTAAATGACCTTGTATGACAAAGAAAAACAGGAATAGCCTTACTTTTGCGAGATAAGGCCAAATTGGTATTTTTGCTATAAAATGAATTCCTTCAGTCAAAACAAGTTCAAACTCATTTGTCCTTCATATATATCAATTCTAAGTAGGTTCCATGTATAAAGCTCTTTAAATGACCTTGTATGACAAAGAAAAACAGGAATAGCCTTACTTTTGCGAGTTAAGGCCAAATTGGTATTTTTGCTATAAAATGAATTCCTTCAGTCAAAACAAGTTCAAACTCCTTTGTCCTTCGTATATCTCAATTCTAAGTAGATTCCATGCATAAAGCTCTTTAAATGACCTTGTAAGAGAAAGAAAAACAGGAATAGCCTTACTTTTGCGAGTTAAGACGAAATTCGGATTTTTCCTTATAAACACCAATTCCTTCAGTCAAAACAAGTTTAAACTCCTTAGTCCTTCATATTTATCCATTCTGAGTAGGTTCCATGCATAAAGCTCTTTAAATGACCTTGTATGACAAAGAAAAACAGGAATAGCCTTACTTTTGCGAGTTAAGGCCAAATTGGTATTTTTGCTATAAAATGAATTCCTTCAGTCAAAACAAGTTCAAAATCCTTTGTCCTTTCCTTTATATTAATTCTAAGTAAGTTCCATGCATAAAGCTCTTTAAATGACCTTGTATGACAAAGAAAAACAGGAATAGCCTTACTTTTGCGAGTTAAGGCAAAATTGGTATTTTTGCTATAAAATGAATTCCTTCAGTCAAAACAAGTTCAAACTCCTTTGTCCTTCGTATATCTCAATTCTAAGTAGGTTCCATGCATAAAGCTCTTTAAATGACCTTGTAAGAGAAAGAAAAACAGAATAGCCTTACTTTTGCGAGTTAAGACGAAATTCGGATTTTTCCTTATAAACACCAATTCCTTCAGTCAAAACAAGTTTAAACTCCTTAGTCCTTCATATTTATCCATTCTGAGTAGGTTCCATGCATAAAGCTCTTTAAATGACCTTGTGTGACAAAGAAAAACAGGAATAGCCTTACTTTTGCGAGTTAAGGCCAAATTGGTATTTTTGCTATAAAATGAATTCCTTCAGTCAAAACAAGTTCAAACTCCTTTGTCCTTCGTATATCTCAATTCTAAGTAGGTTCCATGCATAAAGCTCTTTAAATGACCTTGTAAGAGAAAGAAAAACAGAATAGCCTTACTTTTGCGAGTTAAGGCCAAATTGGTATTTTTGCTATAAAATGAATTCCTTCAGTCAAAACAAGTTCAAAATCCTTTGTCCTTTCCTTTATATTAATTCTAAGTAAGTTCCATGCATAAAGCTCTTTAAATGACCTTGTATGACAAAGAAAAACAGGAATAGCCTTACTTTTGCGAGTTAAGGCAAAATTGGTATTTTTGCTATAAAATGAATTCCTTCAGTCAAAACAAGTTCAAACTCCTTTGTCCTTCGTATATCTCAATTCTAAGTAGGTTCCATGCATAAAGCTCTTTAAATGACCTTGTAAGAGAAAGAAAAACAGGAATAGCCTTACTTTTGCGAGTTAAGACGAAATTCGGATTTTTCCTTATAAACACCAATTCCTTCAGTCAAAACAAGTTTAAACTCCTTAGTCCTTCATATTTATCCATTCTGAGTAGGTTCCATGCATAAAGCTCTTTAAATGACCTTGTGTGACAAAGAAAAACAGGAATAGCCTTACTTTTGCGAGTTAAGGCCAAATTGGTATTTTTGCTATAAAATGAATTCCTTCAGTCAAAACAAGTTCAAACTCCTTTGTCCTTCGTATATCTCAATTCTAAGTAGGTTCCATGCATAAAGCTCTTTAAATGACCTTGTAAGAGAAAGAAAAACAGGAATAGCCTTACTTTTGCGAGTTAAGACGAAATTCGGATTTTTCCTTATAAACAGCAATTCCTTCAGTCAAAACAAGTTTAAACTCCTTAGTCCTTCATATTTATCCATTCTGAGTAGGTTCCATGCATAAAGCTCTTTAAATGACCTTGTATGACAAAGAAAAACAGGAATAGCCTTACTTTTGCGAGATAAGGCCAAATTGGTATTTTTGCTATAAAATGAATTCCTTCAGTCAAAACAAGTTCAAACTCATTTGTCCTTCATATATATCAATTCTAAGTAGGTTCCATGTATAAAGCTCTTTAAATGACCTTGTATGACAAAGAAAAACAGGAATAGCCTTACTTTTGCGAGTTAAGGCCAAATTGGTATTTTTGCTATAAAATGAATTCCTTCAGTCAAAAAAAGTTCAAACTCCTTTGTCCTTCGTATATCTCAATTCTAAGTAGGTTCCATGCATAAAGCTCTTTAAATGACCTTGTAAGAGAAAGAAAAACAGGAATAGCCTTACTTTTGCGAGTTAAGACGAAATTCGGATTTTTCCTTATAAACACCAATTCCTTCAGTCAAAACAAGTTTAAACTCCTTAGTCCTTCATATTTATCCATTCTGAGTAGGTTCCATGCATAAAGCTCTTTAAATGACCTTGTATGACAAAGAAAAACAGGAATAGCCTTACTTTTGCGAGATAAGGCCAAATTGGTATTTTTGCTATAAAATGAATTCCTTCAGTCAAAACAAGTTCAAACTTATTTGTCCTTCACATATATCAATTCTAAGTAGGTTCCATGCATAAAGCTCTTTAAATGACCTTGTATGACAAAGAAAAACAGGAATAGCCTTACTTTTGCGAGTTAAGACGAAATTCGGATTTTTCCTTATAAACACCAATTCCTTCAGTCAAAACAAGTTTAAACTCCTTAGTCCTTCATATTTATCCATTCTGAGTAGGTTCCATGCATAAAGCTCTTTAAATGACCTTGTATGACAAAGAAAAACAGGAATAGCCTTACTTTTGCGAGATAAGGCCAAATTGGTATTTTTGCTATAAAATGAATTCCTTCAGTCAAAACAAGTTCAAACTCATTTGTCCTTCATATATATCAATTCTAAGTAGGTTCCATGTATAAAGCTCTTTAAATGACCTTGTATGACAAAGAAAAACAGGAATAGCCTTACTTTTGCGAGTTAAGGCCAAATTGGTATTTTTGCTATAAAATGAATTCCTTCAGTCAAAACAAGTTCAAACTCCTTTGTCCTTCGTATATCTCAATTCTAAGTAGGTTCCATGCATAAAGCTCTTTAAATGACCTTGTAAGAGAAAGAAAAACAGGAATAGCCTTACTTTTGCGAGTTAAGACGAAATTCGGATTTTTCCTTATAAACACCAATTCCTTCAGTCAAAACAAGTTTAAACTCCTTAGTCCTTCATATTTATCCATTCTGAGTAGGTTCCATGCATAAAGCTCTTTAAATGACCTTGTGTGACAAAGAAAAACAGGAATAGCCTTACTTTTGCGAGATAAGGCCAAATTGGTATTTTTGCTATAAAATGAATTCCTTCAGTCAAAACAAGTTCAAACTCCTTTGTCCTTCGTATATCTCAATTCTAAGTAGGTTCCATGCATAAAGCTCTTTAAATGACCTTGTAAGAGAAAGAAAAACAGGAATAGCCTTACTTTTGCGAGTTAAGACGAAATTGGTATTTTTGCTATAAAATGAATTCCTTCAGTCAAAACAAGTTCAAAATCCTTTGTCCTTTCCTTTATATTAATTCTAAGTAAGTTCCATGCATAAAGCTCTTTAAATGACCTTGTATGACAAAGAAAAACAGGAATAGCCTTACTTTTGCGAGTTAAGGCAAAATTGGTATTTTTGCTATAAAATGAATTCCTTCAGTCAAAACAAGTTCAAACTCCTTTGTCCTTCGTATATCTCAATTCTAAGTAGGTTCCATGCATAAAGCTCTTTAAATGACCTTGTAAGAGAAAGAAAAACAGGAATAGCCTTACTTTTGCGAGTTAAGACGAAATTCGGATTTTTCCTTATAAACACCAATTCCTTCAGTCAAAACAAGTTTAAACTCCTTAGTCCTTCATATTTATCCATTCTGAGTAGGTTCCATGCATAAAGCTCTTTAAATGACCTTGTGTGACAAAGAAAAACAGGAATAGCCTTACTTTTGCGAGTTAAGGCCAAATTGGTATTTTTGCTATAAAATGAATTCCTTCAGTCAAAACAAGTTCAAACTCCTTTGTCCTTCGTATATCTCAATTCTAAGTAGGTTCCATGCATAAAGCTCTTTAAATGACCTTGTAAGAGAAAGAAAAACAGGAATAGCCTTACTTTTGCGAGTTAAGACGAAATTCGGATTTTTCCTTATAAACAGCAATTCCTTCAGTCAAAACAAGTTTAAACTCCTTAGTCCTTCATATTTATCCATTCTGAGTGGGTTCCATGCATAAAGCTCTTTAAATGACCTTGTATGACAAAGAAAAACAGGAATAGCCTTACTTTTGCGAGATAAGGCCAAATTGGTATTTTTGCTATAAAATGAATTCCTTCAGTCAAAACAAGTTCAAACTCATTTGTCCTTCATATATATCAATTCTAAGTAGGTTCCATGTATAAAGCTCTTTAAATGACCTTGTATGACAAAGAAAAACAGGAATAGCCTTACTTTTGCGAGTTAAGGCCAAATTGGTATTTTTGCTATAAAATGAATTCCTTCGGTCAAAAAAAGTTCAAACTCCTTTGTCCTTCGTATATCTCAATTCTAAGTAGGTTCCATGCATAAAGCTCTTTAAATGACCTTGTAAGAGAAAGAAAAACAGGAATAGCCTTACTTTTGCGAGTTAAGACGAAATTCGGATTTTTCCTTATAAACACCAATTCCTTCAGTCAAAACAAGTTTAAACTCCTTAGTCCTTCATATTTATCCATTCTGAGTAGGTTCCATGCATAAAGCTCTTTAAATGACCTTGTATGACAAAGAAAAACAGGAATAGCCTTACTTTTGCGAGATAAGGCCAAATTGGTATTTTTGCTATAAAATGAATTCCTTCAGTCAAAACAAGTTCAAACTTATTTGTCCTTCACATATATCAATTCTAAGTAGGTTCCATGCATAAAGCTCTTTAAATGACCTTGTATGACAAAGAAAAACAGGAATAGCCTTACTTTTGCGAGTTAAGACGAAATTCGGATTTTTCCTTATAAACACCAATTCCTTCAGTCAAAACAAGTTTAAACTCCTTAGTCCTTCATATTTATCCATTCTGAGTAGGTTCCATGCATAAAGCTCTTTAAATGACCTTGTATGACAAAGAAAAACAGGAATAGCCTTACTTTTGCGAGTTAAGGCCAAATTGGTATTTTTGCTATAAAATGAATTCCTTCAGTCAAAACAAGTTCAAAATCCTTTGTCCTTTCCTTTATATTAATTCTAAGTAAGTTCCATGCATAAAGCTCTTTAAATGACCTTGTATGACAAAGAAAAACAGGAATAGCCTTACTTTTGCGAGTTAAGGCAAAATTGGTATTTTTGCTATAAAATGAATTCCTTCAGTCAAAACAAGTTCAAACTCCTTTGTCCTTCGTATATCTCAATTCTAAGTAGGTTCCATGCATAAAGCTCTTTAAATGACCTTGTAAGAGAAAGAAAAACAGGAATAGCCTTACTTTTGCGAGTTAAGACGAAATTCGGATTTTTCCTTATAAACACCAATTCCTTCAGTCAAAACAAGTTTAAACTCCTTAGTCCTTCATATTTATCCATTCTGAGTAGGTTCCATGCATAAAGCTCTTTAAATGACCTTGTGTGACAAAGAAAAACAGGAATAGCCTTACTTTTGCGAGTTAAGGCCAAATTGGTATTTTCGCTATAAAATGAATTCCTTCAGTCAAAACAAGTTCAAACTCCTTTGTCCTTCGTATATCTCAATTCTAAGTAGGTTCCATGCATAAAGCTCTTTAAATGACCTTGTAAGAGAAAGAAAAACAGGAATAGCCTTACTTTTGCGAGTTAAGACGAAATTCGGATTTTTCCTTATAAACACCAATTCCTTCAGTCAAAACAAGTTTAAACTCCTTAGTCCTTCATATTTATCCATTCTGAGTAGGTTCCATGCATAAAGCTCTTTAAATGACCTTGTATGACAAAGAAAAACAGGAATAGCCTTACTTTTGCGAGTTAAGGCCAAATTGGTATTTTTGCTATAAAATGAATTCCTTCAGTCAAAACAAGTTCAAAATCCTTTGTCCTTTCCTTTATATCAATTCTAAGTAAGTTCCATGCATAAAGCTCTTTAAATGACCTTGTATGACAAAGAAAAACAGGAATAGCCTTACTTTTGCGAGTTAAGGCCAAATTGGTATTTTTGCTATAAAATGAATTCCTTCAGTCAAAACAAGTTCAAACTCCTTTGTCCTTCGTATATCTCAATTCTAAGTAGGTTCCATGCATAAAGCTCTTTAAATGACCTTGTAAGAGAAAGAAAAACAGGAATAGCCTTACTTTTGCGAGTTAAGACGAAATTCGGATTTTTTCCTTATAAACACCAATTCCTTCAGTCAAAACAAGTTTAAACTCCTTAGTCCTTCATATTTATCCATTCTGAGTAGGTTCCATGCATAAAGCTCTTTAAATAACCTTGTATGACAAAGAAAAACAGGAATAGCCTTACTTTTGCGAGATAAGGCCAAATTGGTATTTTTGCTATAAAATGAATTCCTTCAGTCAAAACAAGTTCAAACTCATTTGTCCTTCATATATATCAATTCTAAGTAGGTTCCATGTATAAAGCTCTTTAAATGACCTTGTATGACAAAGAAAAACAGGAATAGCCTTACTTATGCGAGTTAAGGCCAAATTGGTATTTTTGCTATAAAATGAATTCCTTCAGTCAAAACAAGTTCAAACTCCTTTGTCCTTCGTATATCTCAATTCTAAGTAGGTTCCATGCA
Source organism: Odontesthes bonariensis (assembly GCF_027942865.1). Taxonomy (NCBI): domain Eukaryota; kingdom Metazoa; phylum Chordata; class Actinopteri; order Atheriniformes; family Atherinopsidae; genus Odontesthes; species Odontesthes bonariensis. Next base: position 41,049,355 of record NC_134507.1, read on the forward strand.
TAAAGCTCTTTAAATGACCTTGTAAGAGAAAGAAAAACAGGAATAGCCTTACTTTTGCGAGTTAAGACGAAATTCGGATTTTTCCTTATAAACACCAATTCCTTCAGTCAAAACAAGTTTAAACTCCTTAGTCCTTCATATTTATCCATTCTGAGTAGGTTCCATGCATAAAGCTCTTTAAATGACCTTGTATGACAAAGAAAAACAGGAATAGCCTTACTTTTGCGAGATAAGGCCAAATTGGTATTTTTGCTATAAAATGAATTCCTTCAGTCAAAACAAGTTCAAACTCATTTGTCCTTCATATATATCAATTCTAAGTAGGTTCCATGTATAAAGCTCTTTAAATGACCTTGTATGACAAAGAAAAACAGGAATAGCCTTACTTTTGCGAGTTAAGGCCAAATTGGTATTTTTGCTATAAAATGAATTCCTTCAGTCAAAACAAGTTCAAACTCCTTTGTCCTTCGTATATCTCAATTCTAAGTAGGTTCCATGCATAAAGCTCTTTAAATGACCTTGTAAGAGAAAGAAAATAAGGAATAGCCTTACTTTTGCGAGTTAAGACGAAATTCGGATTTTTCCTTATAAACACCAATTCCTTCAGTCAAAACAAGTTTAAACTCCTTAGTCCTTCATATTTATCCATTCTGAGTAGGTTCCATGCATAAAGCTCTTTAAATGACCTTGTATGACAAAGAAAAACAGGAATAGCCTTACTTTTGCGAGTTAAGGCCAAATTGGTATTTTTGCTATTAAATGAATTCCTTCAGTCAAAACAAGTTTAAACTCCTTAGTCCTTCATATTTATCCATTCTGAGTAGGTTCCATGCATAAAGCTCTTTAAATGACCTTGTATGACAAAGAAAAACAGGAATAGCCTTACTTTTGCGAGTTAAGGCCAAATTGGTATTTTTGCTATAAAATGAATTCCTTCAGTCAAAACAAGTTTAAACTCCTTAGTCCTTCATATTTATCCATTCTGAGTAGGTTCCATGCATAAAGCTCTTTAAATGACCTTGTATGACAAAGAAAAACAGGAATAGCCTTACTTTTGCGAGTTAAGGCCAAATTGGTATTTTTGCTATAAAATGAATTCCTTCAGTCAAAACAAGTTCAAACTTATTTGTCCTTCATACATATCAATTCTAAGTAGGTTCCATGCATAAAGCTCTTTAAATGACCTTGTATGACAAAGAAAAACAGGAATAGCCTTACTTTTGCGAGTTAAGACGAAATTCGGATTTTTCCTTATAAACACCAATTCCTTCAGTCAAAACAAGTTTAAACTCCTTAGTCCTTCATATTTATCCATTCTGAGTAGGTTCCATGCATAAAGCTCTTTAAATGACCTTGTATGACAAAGAAAAACAGGAATAGCCTTACTTTTGCGAGTTAAGGCCAAATTGGTATTGTTGCTATAAAATGAATTCCTTCAGTCAAAACAAGTTCAAAATCCTTTGTCCTTTCCTTTATATCAATTCTAAGTAAGTTCCATGCATAAAGCTCTTTAAATGACCTTGTATGACAAAGAAAAACAGGAATAGCCTTACTTTTGCGAGTTAAGGCCAAATTGGTATTTTTGCTATAAAATGAATTCCTTCAGTCAAAACAAGTTCAAACTCCTTTGTCCTTCGTATATCTCAATTCTAAGTAGGTTCCATGCATAAAGCTCTTTAAATGACCTTGTAAGAGAAAGAAAAACAGGAATAGCCTTACTTTTGCGAGTTAAGACGAAATTCGGATTTTTTCCTTATAAACACCAATTCCTTCAGTCAAAACAAGTTTAAACTCCTTAGTCCTTCATATTTATCCATTCTGAGTAGGTTCCATGCATAAAGCTCTTTAAATAACCTTGTATGACAAAGAAAAACAGGAATAGCCTTACTTTTGCGAGATAAGGCCAAATTGGTATTTTTGCTATAAAATGAATTCCTTCAGTCAAAACAAGTTCAAACTCATTTGTCCTTCATATATATCAATTCTAAGTAGGTTCCATGTATAAAGCTCTTTAAATGACCTTGTATGACAAAGAAAAACAGGAATAGCCTTACTTATGCGAGTTAAGGCCAAATTGGTATTTTTGCTATAAAATGAATTCCTTCAGTCAAAACAAGTTCAAACTCCTTAGTCCTTCATATTTATCCATTCTGAGTAGGTTCCATGCATAAAGCTCTTTAAATGACCTTGTATGACAAAGAAAAACAGGAATAGCCTTACTTTTGCGAGTTAAGGCCAAATTGGTATTTTTGCTATAAAATGAATTCCTTCAGTCAAAACAAGTTCAAACTTATTTGTCCTTCATACATATCAATTCTAAGTAGGTTCCATGCATAAAGCTCTTTAAATGACCTTGTATGACAAAGAAAAACAGGAATAGCCTTACTTTTGCGAGTTAAGACGAAATTCGGATTTTTCCTTATAAACACCAATTCCTTCAGTCAAAACAAGTTTAAACTCCTTAGTCCTTCATATTTATCCATTCTGAGTAGGTTCCATGCATAAAGCTCTTTAAATGACCTTGTATGACAAAGAAAAACAGGAATAGCCTTACTTTTGCGAGTTAAGGCCAAATTGGTATTGTTGCTATAAAATGAATTCCTTCAGTCAAAACAAGTTCAAAATCCTTTGTCCTTTCCTTTATATCAATTCTAAGTAAGTTCCATGCATAAAGCTCTTTAAATGACCTTGTATGACAAAGAAAAACAGGAATAGCCTTACTTTTGCGAGTTAAGGCCAAATTGGTATTTTTGCTATAAAATGAATTCCTTCAGTCAAAACAAGTTCAAACTCCTTTGTCCTTCGTATATCTCAATTCTAAGTAGGTTCCATGCATAAAGCTCTTTAAATGACCTTGTAAGAGAAAGAAAAACAGGAATAGCCTTACTTTTGCGAGTTAAGACGAAATTCGGATTTTTTCCTTATAAACACCAATTCCTTCAGTCAAAACAAGTTTAAACTCCTTAGTCCTTCATATTTATCCATTCTGAGTAGGTTCCATGCATAAAGCTCTTTAAATAACCTTGTATGACAAAGAAAAACAGGAATAGCCTTACTTTTGCGAGATAAGGCCAAATTGGTATTTTTGCTATAAAATGAATTCCTTCAGTCAAAACAAGTTCAAACTCATTTGTCCTTCATATATATCAATTCTAAGTAGGTTCCATGTATAAAGCTCTTTAAATGACCTTGTATGACAAAGAAAAACAGGAATAGCCTTACTTATGCGAGTTAAGGCCAAATTGGTATTTTTGCTATAAAATGAATTCCTTCAGTCAAAACAAGTTCAAACTCCTTTGTCCTTCGTATATCTCAATTCTAAGTAGGTTCCATGCATAAAGCTCTTTAAATGACCTTGTAAGAGAAAGAAAAACAGGAATAGCCTTACTTTTGCGAGTTAAGACGAAATTCGGATTTTTCCTTATAAACACCAATTCCTTCAGTCAAAACAAGTTTAAACTCCTTAGTCCTTCATATTTATCCATTCTGAGTAGGTTCCATGCATAAAGCTCTTTAAATGACCTTGTATGACAAAGAAAAACAGGAATAGCCTTACTTTTGCGAGATAAGGCCAAATTGGTATTTTTGCTATAAAATGAATTCCTTCAGTCAAAACAAGTTCAAACTCATTTGTCCTTCATATATATCAATTCTAAGTAGGTTCCATGTATAAAGCTCTTTAAATGACCTTGTATGACAAAGAAAAACAGGAATAGCCTTACTTTTGCGAGTTAAGGCCAAATTGGTATTTTTGCTATAAAATGAATTCCTTCAGTCAAAACAAGTTCAAACTCATTTGTCCTTCGTATATCTCAATTCTAAGTAGGTTCCATGCATAAAGCTCTTTAAATGACCTTGTAAGAGAAAGAAAATAAGGAATAGCCTTACTTTTGCGAGTTAAGACGAAATTCGGATTTTTCCTTGTAAACACCAATTCCTTCAGTCAAAACAAGTTTAAACTCCTTAGTCCTTCATATTTATCCATTCTGAGTAGGTTCCATGCATAAAGCTCTTTAAATGACCTTGTATGACAAAGAAAAACAGGAATAGCCTTACTTTTGCGAGTTAAGGCCAAATTGGTATTTTTGCTATAAAATGAATTCCTTCAGTCAAAACAAGTTTAAACTCCTTAGTCCTTCATATTTATCCATTCTGAGTAGGTTCCATGCATAAAGCTCTTTAAATGACCTTGTATGAGAAAGAAAAACAGGAATAGCCTTACTTTTGCGAGTTAAGGCCAAATTGGTATTTTTGCTATAAAATGAATTCCTTCAGTCAAAACAAGTTCAAAATCCTTTGTCCTTTCCTTTATATCAATTCTAAGTAAGTTCCATGCATAAAGCTCTTTAAATGACCTTGTATGACAAAGAAAAACAGGAATAGCCTTACTTTTGCGAGTTAAGGCCAAATTGGTATTTTTGCTATAAAATGAATTCCTTCAGTCAAAACAAGTTCAAACTCCTTTGTCCTTCGTATATCTCAATTCTAAGTAGGTTCCATGCATAAAGCTCTTTAAATGACCTTGTAAGAGAAAGAAAAACAGGAATAGCCTTACTTTTGCGAGTTAAGACGAAATTCGGATTTTTTCCTTATAAACACCAATTCCTTCAGTCAAAACAAGTTTAAACTCCTTAGTCCTTCATATTTATCCATTCTGAGTAGGTTCCATGCATAAAGCTCTTTAAATAACCTTGTATGACAAAGAAAAACAGGAATAGCCTTACTTTTACGAGATAAGGCCAAATTGGTATTTTTGCTATAAAATGAATTCCTTCAGTCAAAACAAGTTCAAACTCATTTGTCCTTCATATATATCAATTCTAAGTAGGTTCCATGTATAAAGCTCTTTAAATGACCTTGTATGACAAAGAAAAACAGGAATAGCCTTACTTTTGCGAGTTAAGGCCAAATTGGTATTTTTGCTATAAAATGAATTCCTTCAGTCAAAACAAGTTCAAACTCCTTTGTCCTTCGTATATCTCAATTCTAAGTAGGTTCCATGCATAAAGCTCTTTAAATGACCTTGTAAGAGAAAGAAAATAAGGAATAGCCTTACTTTTGCGAGTTAAGACGAAATTCGGATTTTTCCTTATAAACACCAATTCCTTCAGTCAAAACAAGTTTAAACTCCTTAGTCCTTCATATTTATCCACTCTGAGTAGGTTCCATGCATAAAGCTCTTTAAATGACCTTGTATGACAAAGAAAAACAGGAATAGCCTTACTTTTGCGAGTTAAGGCCAAATTGGTATTTTTGCTATAAAATGAATTCCTTCAGTCAAAACAAGTTTAAACTCCTTAGTCCTTCATATTTATCCATTCTGAGTAGGTTCCATGCATAAAGCTCTTTAAATGACCTTGTATGACAAAGAAAAACAGGAATAGCCTTACTTTTGCGAGTTAAGGCCAAATTGGTATTTTTGCTATAAAATGAATTCCTTCAGTCAAAACAAGTTTAAACTCCTTAGTCCTTCATATTTATCCATTCTGAGTAGGTTCCATGCATAAAGCTCTTTAAATGACCTTGTATGACAAAGAAAAACAGGAATAGCCTTACTTTTGCGAGTTAAGGCCAAATTGGTATTTTTGCTATAAAATGAATTCCTTCAGTCAAAACAAGTTCAAACTTATTTGTCCTTCATACATATCAATTCTAAGTAGGTTCCATGCATAAAGCTCTTTAAATGACCTTGTATGACAAAGAAAAACAGGAATAGCCTTACTTTTGCGAGTTAAGACGAAATTCGGATTTTTCCTTATAAACACCAATTCCTTCAGTCAAAACAAGTTTAAACTCCTTAGTCCTTCATATTTATCCATTCTGAGTAGGTTCCATGCATAAAGCTCTTTAAATGACCTTGTATGACAAAGAAAAACAGGAATAGCCTTACTTTTGCGAGTTAAGGCCAAATTGGTATTGTTGCTATAAAATGAATTCCTTCAGTCAAAACAAGTTCAAAATCCTTTGTCCTTTCCTTTATATCAATTCTAAGTAAGTTCCATGCATAAAGCTCTTTAAATGACCTTGTATGACAAAGAAAAACAGGAATAGCCTTACTTTTGCGAGTTAAGGCCAAATTGGTATTTTTGCTATAAAATGAATTCCTTCAGTCAAAACAAGTTCAAACTCCTTTGTCCTTCGTATATCTCAATTCTAAGTAGGTTCCATGCATAAAGCTCTTTAAATGACCTTGTAAGAGAAAGAAAAACAGGAATAGCCTTACTTTTGCGAGTTAAGACGAAATTCGGATTTTTTCCTTATAAACACCAATTCCTTCAGTCAAAACAAGTTTAAACTCCTTAGTCCTTCATATTTATCCATTCTGAGTAGGTTCCATGCATAAAGCTCTTTAAATAACCTTGTATGACAAAGAAAAACAGGAATAGCCTTACTTTTGCGAGATAAGGCCAAATTGGTATTTTTGCTATAAAATGAATTCCTTCAGTCAAAACAAGTTCAAACTCATTTGTCCTTCATATATATCAATTCTAAGTAGGTTCCATGTATAAAGCTCTTTAAATGACCTTGTATGACAAAGAAAAACAGGAATAGCCTTACTTATGCGAGTTAAGGCCAAATTGGTATTTTTGCTATAAAATGAATTCCTTCAGTCAAAACAAGTTCAAACTCCTTAGTCCTTCATATTTATCCATTCTGAGTAGGTTCCATGCATAAAGCTCTTTAAATGACCTTGTATGACAAAGAAAAACAGGAATAGCCTTACTTTTGCGAGTTAAGGCCAAATTGGTATTTTTGCTATAAAATGAATTCCTTCAGTCAAAACAAGTTCAAACTTATTTGTCCTTCATACATATCAATTCTAAGTAGGTTCCATGCATAAAGCTCTTTAAATGACCTTGTATGACAAAGAAAAACAGGAATAGCCTTACTTTTGCGAGTTAAGACGAAATTCGGATTTTTCCTTATAAACACCAATTCCTTCAGTCAAAACAAGTTTAAACTCCTTAGTCCTTCATATTTATCCATTCTGAGTAGGTTCCATGCATAAAGCTCTTTAAATGACCTTGTATGACAAAGAAAAACAGGAATAGCCTTACTTTTGCGAGTTAAGGCCAAATTGGTATTGTTGCTATAAAATGAATTCCTTCAGTCAAAACAAGTTCAAAATCCTTTGTCCTTTCCTTTATATCAATTCTAAGTAAGTTCCATGCATAAAGCTCTTTAAATGACCTTGTATGACAAAGAAAAACAGGAATAGCCTTACTTTTGCGAGTTAAGGCCAAATTGGTATTTTTGCTATAAAATGAATTCCTTCAGTCAAAACAAGTTCAAACTCCTTTGTCCTTCGTATATCTCAATTCTAAGTAGGTTCCATGCATAAAGCTCTTTAAATGACCTTGTAAGAGAAAGAAAAACAGGAATAGCCTTACTTTTGCGAGTTAAGACGAAATTCGGATTTTTTCCTTATAAACACCAATTCCTTCAGTCAAAACAAGTTTAAACTCCTTAGTCCTTCATATTTATCCATTCTGAGTAGGTTCCATGCATAAAGCTCTTTAAATAACCTTGTATGACAAAGAAAAACAGGAATAGCCTTACTTTTGCGAGATAAGGCCAAATTGGTATTTTTGCTATAAAATGAATTCCTTCAGTCAAAACAAGTTCAAACTCATTTGTCCTTCATATATATCAATTCTAAGTAGGTTCCATGTATAAAGCTCTTTAAATGACCTTGTATGACAAAGAAAAACAGGAATAGCCTTACTTATGCGAGTTAAGGCCAAATTGGTATTTTTGCTATAAAATGAATTCCTTCAGTCAAAACAAGTTCAAACTCCTTTGTCCTTCGTATATCTCAATTCTAAGTAGGTTCCATGCATAAAGCTCTTTAAATGACCTTGTAAGAGAAAGAAAAACAGGAATAGCCTTACTTTTGCGAGTTAAGACGAAATTCGGATTTTTCCTTATAAACACCAATTCCTTCAGTCAAAACAAGTTTAAACTCCTTAGTCCTTCATATTTATCCATTCTGAGTAGGTTCCATGCATAAAGCTCTTTAAATGACCTTGTATGACAAAGAAAAACAGGAATAGCCTTACTTTTGCGAGATAAGGCCAAATTGGTATTTTTGCTATAAAATGAATTCCTTCAGTCAAAACAAGTTCAAACTCATTTGTCCTTCATATATATCAATTCTAAGTAGGTTCCATGTATAAAGCTCTTTAAATGACCTTGTATGACAAAGAAAAACAGGAATAGCCTTACTTTTGCGAGTTAAGGCCAAATTGGTATTTTTGCTATAAAATGAATTCCTTCAGTCAAAACAAGTTCAAACTCATTTGTCCTTCGTATATCTCAATTCTAAGTAGGTTCCATGCATAAAGCTCTTTAAATGACCTTGTAAGAGAAAGAAAATAAGGAATAGCCTTACTTTTGCGAGTTAAGACGAAATTCGGATTTTTCCTTATAAACACCAATTCCTTCAGTCAAAACAAGTTTAAACTCCTTAGTCCTTCATATTTATCCATTCTGAGTAGGTTCCATGCATAAAGCTCTTTAAATGACCTTGTATGACAAAGAAAAACAGGAATAGCCTTACTTTTGCGAGTTAAGGCCAAATTGGTATTTTTGCTATAAAATGAATTCCTTCAGTCAAAACAAGTTTAAACTCCTTAGTCCTTCATATTTATCCATTCTGAGTAGGTTCCATGCATAAAGCTCTTTAAATGACCTTGTATGACAAAGAAAAACAGGAATAGCCTTACTTTTGCGAGTTAAGGCCAAATTGGTATTTTTGCTATAAAATGAATTCCTTCAGTCAAAACAAGTTTAAACTCCTTAGTCCTTCATATTTATCCATTCTGAGTAGGTTCCATGCATAAAGCTCTTTAAATGACCTTGTATGACAAAGAAAAACAGGAATAGCCTTACTTTTGCGAGTTAAGGCCAAATTGGTATTTTTGCTATAAAATGAATTCCTTCAGTCAAAACAAGTTCAAACTTATTTGTCCTTCATACATATCAATTCTAAGTAGGTTCCATGCATAAAGCTCTTTAAATGACCTTGTATGACAAAGAAAAACAGGAATAGCCTTACTTTTGCGAGTTAAGACGAAATTCGGATTTTTCCTTATAAACACCAATTCCTTCAGTCAAAACAAGTTTAAACTCCTTAGTCCTTCATATTTATCCATTCTGAGTAGGTTCCATGCATAAAGCTCTTTAAATGACCTTGTGTGACAAAGAAAAACAGGAATAGCCTTACTTTTGCGAGTTAAGGCCAAATTGGTATTTTTGCTATAAAATGAATTCCTTCAGTCAAAACAAGTTCAAACTCCTTTGTCCTTCGTATATCTCAATTCTAAGTAGGTTCCATGCATAAAGCTCTTTAAATGACCTTGTAAGAGAAAGAAAAACAGGAATAGCCTTACTTTTGCGAGTTAAGACGAAATTCGGATTTTTCCTTATAAACAGCAATTCCTTCAGTCAAAACAAGTTTAAACTCCTTAGTCCTTCATATTTATCCATTCTGAGTAGGTTCCATGCATAAAGCTCTTTAAATGACCTTGTATGACAAAGAAAAACAGGAATAGCCTTACTTTTGCGAGATAAGGCCAAATTGGTATTTTTGCTATAAAATGAATTCCTTCAGTCAAAACAAGTTCAAACTCATTTGTCCTTCATATATATCAATTCTAAGTAAGTTCCATGTATAAAGCTCTTTAAATGACCTTGTATGACAAAGAAAAACAGGAATAGCCTTACTTTTGCGAGTTAAGGCCAAATTGGTATTTTTGCTATAAAATGAATTCCTTCAGTCAAAAAAAGTTCAAACTCCTTTGTCCTTCGTATATCTCAATTCTAAGTAGGTTCCATGCATAAAGCTCTTTAAATGACCTTGTAAGAGAAAGAAAAACAGGAATAGCCTTACTTTTGCGAGCTAAGACGAAATTCGGATTTTTCCTTATAAACACCAATTCCTTCAGTCAAAACAAGTTTAAACTCCTTAGTCCTTCATATTTATCCATTCTGAGTAGGTTCCATGCATAAAGCTCTTTAAATGACCTTGTATGACAAAGAAAAACAGGAATAGCCTTACTTTTGCGAGATAAGGCCAAATTGGTATTTTTGCTATAAAATGAATTCCTTCAGTCAAAACAAGTTCAAACTCATTTGTCCTTCATATATATCAATTCTAAGTAGGTTCCATGTATAAAGCTCTTTAAATGACCTTGTATGACAAAGAAAAACAGGAATAGCCTTACTTTTGCGAGTTACGGCCAAATTGGTATTTTTGCTATAAAATGAATTCCTTCAGTCAAAACAAGTTCAAACTCCTTTGTCCTTCGTATATCTCAATTCTAAGTAGGTTCCATTCATAAAGCTCTTTAAATGACCTTGTAAGAGAAAGAAAATAAGGAATAGCCTTACTTTTGCGAGTTAAGACGAAATTCGGATTTTTCCTTATAAACACCAATTCCTTCAGTCAAAACAAGTTTAAACTCCTTAGTCCTTCATATTTATCCATTCTGAGTAGGTTCCATGCATAAAGCTCTTTAAATGACCTTGTATGACAAAGAAAAACAGGAATAGCCTTACTTTTGCGAGTTAAGGCCAAATTGGTATTTTTGCTATAAAATGAATTCCTTCAGTCAAAACAAGTTTAAACTCCTTAGTCCTTCATATTTATCCATTCTGAGTAGGTTCCATGCATAAAGTTCTTTAAATGACCTTGTATGACAAAGAAAAACAGGAATAGCCTTACTTTTGCGAGTTAAGGCCAAATTGGTATTTTTGCTATAAAATGAATTCCTTCAGTCAAAACAAGTTTAAACTCCTTAGTCCTTCATATTTATCCATTCTGAGTAGGTTCCATGCATAAAGCTCTTTAAATGACCTTGTATGACAAAGAAAAACAGGAATAGCCTTACTTTTGCGAGTTAAGGCCAAATTGGTATTTTTGCTATAAAATGAATTCCTTCAGTCAAAACAAGTTCAAACTTATTTGTCCTTCATACATATCAATTCTAAGTAGGTTCCATGCATAAAGCTCTTTAAATGACCTTGTATGACAAAGAAAAACAGGAATAGCCTTACTTTTGCGAGTTAAGACGAAATTCGGATTTTTCCTTATAAACACCAATTCCTTCAGTCAAAACAAGTTTAAACTCCTTAGTCCTTCATATTTATCCATTCTGAGTAGGTTCCATGCATAAAGCTCTTTAAATGACCTTGTATGACAAAGAAAAACAGGAATAGCCTTACTTTTGCGAGTTAAGGCCAAATTGGTATTTTTGCTATAAAATGAATTCCTTCAGTCAAAACAAGTTCAAAATCCTTTGTCCTTTCCTTTATATTAATTCTAAGTAAGTTCCATGCATAAAGCTCTTTAAATGACCTTGTATGACAAAGAAAAACAGGAATAGCCTTACTTTTGCGAGTTAAGGCAAAATTGGTATTTTTGCTATAAAATGAATTCCTTCAGTCAAAACAAGTTCAAACTCCTTTGTCCTTCGTATATCTCAATTCTAAGTAGGTTCCATGCATAAAGCTCTTTAAATGACCTTGTAAGAGAAAGAAAAACAGGAATAGCCTTACTTTTGCGAGTTAAGACGAAATTCGGATTTTTCCTTATAAACACCAATTCCTTCAGTCAAAACAAGTTTAAACTCCTTAGTCCTTCATATTTATCCATTCTGAGTAGGTTCCATGCATAAAGCTCTTTAAATGACCTTGTGTGACAAAGAAAAACAGGAATAGCCTTACTTTTGCGAGTTAAGGCCAAATTGGTATTTTTGCTATAAAATGAATTCCTTCAGTCAAAACAAGTTCAAACTCCTTTGTCCTTCGTATATCTCAATTCTAAGTAGGTTCCATGCATAAAGCTCTTTAAATGACCTTGTAAGAGAAAGAAAAACAGGAATAGCCTTACTTTTGCGAGTTAAGACGAAATTCGGATTTTTCCTTATAAACAGCAATTCCTTCAGTCAAAACAAGTTTAAACTCCTTAGTCCTTCATATTTATCCATTCTGAGTAGGTTCCATGCATAAAGCTCTTTAAATGACCTTGTATGACAAAGAAAAACAGGAATAGCCTTACTTTTGCGAGATAAGGCCAAATTGGTATTTTTGCTATAAAATGAATTCCTTCAGTCAAAACAAGTTCAAACTCATTTGTCCTTCATATATATCAATTCTAAGTAAGTTCCATGTATAAAGCTCTTTAAATGACCTTGTATGACAAAGAAAAACAGGAATAGCCTTACTTTTGCGAGTTAAGGCCAAATTGGTATTTTTGCTATAAAATGAATTCCTTCAGTCAAAAAAAGTTCAAACTCCTTTGTCCTTCGTATATCTCAATTCTAAGTAGGTTCCATGCATAAAGCTCTTTAAATGACCTTGTAAGAGAAAGAAAAACAGGAATAGCCTTACTTTTGCGAGCTAAGATGAAATTCGGATTTTTCCTTATAAACACCAATTCCTTCAGTCAAAACAAGTTTAAACTCCTTAGTCCTTCATATTTATCCATTCTGAGTAGGTTCCATGCATAAAGCTCTTTAAATGACCTTGTATGACAAAGAAAAACAGGAATAGCCTTACTTTTGCGAGATAAGGCCAAATTGGTATTTTTGCTATAAAATGAATTCCTTCAGTCAAAACAAGTTCAAACTTATTTGTCCTTCACATATATCAATTCTAAGTAGGTTCCATGCATAAAGCTCTTTAAATGACCTTGTATGACAAAGAAAAACAGGAATAGCCTTACTTTTGCGAGTTAAGACGAAATTCGGATTTTTCCTTATAAACACCAATTCCTTCAGTCAAAACAAGTTTAAACTCCTTAGTCCTTCATATTTATCCATTCTGAGTAGGTTCCATGCATAAAGCTCTTTAAATGACCTTGTATGACAAAGAAAAACAGGAATAGCCTTACTTTTGCGAGTTAAGGCCAAATTGGTATTTTTGCTATAAAATGAATTCCTTCAGTCAAAACAAGTTCAAAATCCTTTGTCCTTTCCTTTATATTAATTCTAAGTAAGTTCCATGCATAAAGCTCTTTAAATGACCTTGTATGACAAAGAAAAACAGGAATAGCCTTACTTTTGCGAGTTAAGGCAAAATTGGTATTTTTGCTATAAAATGAATTCCTTCAGTCAAAACAAGTTCAAACTCCTTTGTCCTTCGTATATCTCAATTCTAAGTAGGTTCCATGCATAAAGCTCTTTAAATGACCTTGTAAGAGAAAGAAAAACAGGTATAGCCTTACTTTTGCGAGTTAAGACGAAATTCGGATTTTTCCGTATAAACACCAATTCCTTCAGTCAAAACAAGTTTAAACTCCTTAGTCCTTCATATTTATCCATTCTGAGTAGGTTCCATGCATAAAGCTCTTTAAATGACCTTGTATGACAAAGAAAAACAGGAATAGCCTTACTTTTGCGAGTTAAGGCCAAATTGGTATTGTTGCTATAAAATGAATTCCTTCAGTCAAAACAAGTTCAAAATCCTTTGTCCTTTCCTTTATATCAATTCTAAGTAAGTTCCATGCATAAAGCTCTTTAAATGACCTTGTATGACAAAGAAAAACAGGAATAGCCTTACTTTTGCGAGTTAAGGCCAAATTGGTATTTTTGCTATAAAATGAATTCCTTCAGTCAAAACAAGTTCAAACTCCTTTGTCCTTCGTATATCTCGATTCTAAGTAGGTTCCATGCATAAAGCTCTTTAAATGACCTTGTAAGAGAAAGAAAAACAGGAATAGCCTTACTTTTGCGAGTTAAGACGAAATTCGGATTTTTTCCTTATAAACACCAATTCCTTCAGTCAAAACAAGTTTAAACTCCTTAGTCCTTCATATTTATCCATTCTGAGTAGGTTCCATGCATAAAGCTCTTTAAATAACCTTGTATGACAAAGAAAAACAGGAATAGCCTTACTTTTGCGAGATAAGGCCAAATTGGTATTTTTGCTATAAAATGAATTCCTTCAGTCAAAACAAGTTCAAACTCATTTGTCCTTCATATATATCAATTCTAAGTAGGTTCCATGTATAAAGCTCTTTAAATGACCTTCTATGACAAAGAAAAACAGGAATAGCCTTACTTATGCGAGTTAAGGCCAAATTGGTATTTTTGCTATAAAATGAATTCCTTCAGTCAAAACAAGTTCAAACTCCTTTGTCCTTCGTATATCTCAATTCTAAGTAGGTTCCATGCATAAAGCTCTTTAAATGACCTTGTAAGAGAAAGAAAAACAGGAATAGCCTTACTTTTGCGAGTTAAGACGAAATTCGGATTTTTCCTTATAAACACCAATTCCTTCAGTCAAAACAAGTTTAAACTCCTTAGTCCTTCATATTTATCCATTCTGAGTAGGTTCCATGCATAAAGCTCTTTAAATGACCTTGTATGACAAAGAAAAACAGGAATAGCCTTACTTTTGCGAGATAAGGCCAAATTGGTATTTTTGCTATAAAATGAATTCCTTCAGTCAAAACAAGTTCAAACTCCTTTGTCCTTCGTATATCTCAATTCTAAGTAGGTTCCATGCATAAAGCTCTTTAAATGACCTTGTAAGAGAAAGAAAATAAGGAATAGCCTTACTTTTGCGAGTTAAGACGAAATTCGGATTTTTCCTTATAAACACCAATTCCTTCAGTCAAAACAAGTTTAAACTCCTTAGTCCTTCATATTTATCCATTCTGAGTAGGTTCCATGCATAAAGCTCTTTAAATGACCTTGTATGACAAAGAAAAACAGGAATAGCCTTACTTTTGCGAGTTAAGGCCAAATTGGTATTTTTGCTATAAAATGAATTCCTTCAGTCAAAACAAGTTTAAACTCCTTAGTCCTTCATATTTATCCATTCTGAGTAGGTTCCATGCATAAAGCTCTTTAAATGACCTTGTATGACAAAGAAAAACAGGAATAGCCTTACTTTTGCGAGTTAAGGCCAAATTGGTATTTTTGCTATAAAATGAATTCCTTCAGTCAAAACAAGTTTAAACTCCTTAGTCCTTCATATTTATCCATTCTGAGTAGGTTCCATGCATAAAGCTCTTTAAATGACCTTGTATGACGAAGAAAAACAGGAATAGCCTTACTTTTGCGAGTTAAGGCCAAATTGGTATTTTTGCTATAAAATGAATTCCTTCAGTCAAAACAAGTTCAAACTCATTTGTCCTTCATATATATCAATTCTAAGTAGGTTCCATAAAGATCTTTAAATGACCTTGTATGACAAAGAAAAACAGGAATAGCCTTACTTTTGCGAGTTAAGACGAAATTCGGATTTTTTCCTTATAAACACCAATTCCTTCAGTCAAAACAAGTTTAAACTCCTTAGTCCTTCATATTTATCCATTCTGAGTAGGTTCCATGCATAAAGCTCTTTAAATGACCTTGTATGACAAAGAAAAACAGGAATAGCCTTACTTTTGCGAGTTAAGGCCAAATTGGTATTTTTGCTATAAAATGAATTCCTTCAGTCAAAACAAGTTTAAACTCCTTAGTCCTTCATATTTATCCACTCTGAGTAGGTTCCATGCATAAAGCTCTTTAAATGACCTTGTATGACAAAGAAAAACAGGAATAGCCTTACTTTTGCGAGTTAAGGCCAAATTGGTATTTTTGCTATAAAATGAATTCCTTCAGTCAAAACAAGTTTAAACTCCTTAGTCCTTCATATTTATCCATTCTGAGTAGGTTCCATGCATAAAGCTCTTTAAATGACCTTGTATGACAAAGAAAAACAGGAATAGCCTTACTTTTGCGAGTTAAGGCCAAATTGGTATTTTTGCTATAAAATGAATTCCTTCAGTCAAAACAAGTTCAAACTCATTTGTCCTTCATATATATCAATTCTAAGTAGGTTCCATAAAGATCTTTAAATGACCTTGTATGACAAAGAAAAACAGGAATAGCCTTACTTTTGCGAGTTAAGACGAAATTCGGATTTTTCCTTATAAACACCAATTCCTTCAGTCAAAACAAGTTTAAACTCCTTAGTCCTTCATATTTATCCATTCTGAGTGGGTTCCATGCATAAAGCTCTTTAAATGACCTTGTATGACAAAGAAAAACAGGAATAGCCTTACTTTTGCGAGTTAAGGCCAAATTGGTATTTTTGCTATAAAATGAATTCCTTCAGTCAAAACAAGTTTAAACTCCTTAGTCCTTCGTATATCTCAATTCTAAGTAGGTTCCATGCATAAAGCTCTTTAAATGACCTTGTAAGAGAAAGAAAAACAGGAATAGCCTTACTTTTGCGAGTTAAGGCCAAATTGGTATTTTTGCTATAAAATGAATTCCTTCAGTCAAAACAAGTTTAAACTCCTTAGTCCTTCGTATATCTCAATTCTAAGTAGGTTCCATGCATAAAGCTCTTTAAATGACCTTGTAAGAGAAAGAAAAACAGGAATAGCCTTACTTTTGCGAGTTAAGGCCAAATTGGTATTTTTGCTATAAAATGAATTCCTTCAGTCAAAACAAGTTCAAAATCCTTTGTCCTTTCCTTTATATCAATTCTAAGTAGGTTCCATGCATAAAGCTCTTTAAATGACCTTGTAAGAGAAAGAAAAACAGGAATAGCCTTACTTTTGCGAGTTAAGACGAAATTCGGATTTTTTCCTTATAAACACCAATTCCTTCAGTCAAAACAAGTTTAAACTCATTTGTCCTTCATATATATCAATTCTAAGTAGGTTCCATGTATAAAGCTCTTTAAATGACCTTGTATGACAAAGAAAAACAGGAATAGCCTTACTTTTGCGAGTTAAGGCCAAATTGGTATTTTTGCTATAAAATGAATTCCTTCAGTCAAAACAAGTTCAAAATCCTTTGTCCTTTCCTTTATATCAATTCTAAGTAGGTTCCATGCATAAAGCTCTTTAAATGACCTTGTAAGAGAAAGAAAAACAGGAATAGCCTTACTTTTGCGAGTTAAGACGAAATTCGGATTTTTCCTTATAAACACCAATTCCTTCAGTCAAAACAAGTTTAAACTCCTTAGTCCTTCATATTTATCCATTCTGAGTAGGTTCCATGCATAAAGCTCTTTAAATGACCTTGTATGACAAAGAAAAACAGGAATAGCCTTACTTTTGCGAGTTAAGGCCAAATTGGTATTTTTGCTATAAAATGAATTCCTTCAGTCAAAACAAGTTCAAACTCATTTGTCCTTCATATATATCAATTCTAAGTACGTTCCATGCAAAAAGATCTTTAAATGGCCTTGTATGACAAAGAAAAACAGGAATAGCCTTACTTTTGCGAGTTAAGGCCAAATTGGTATTTTTGCTATAAAATGAATTCCTTCAGTCAAAACAAGTTCAAACTCCTTTGTCCTTCGTATATCTCAATTCTAAGTAGGTTCCATGCATAAAGCTCTTTAAATGACCTTGTAAGAGAAAGAAAAACAGGAATAGCCTTACTTTTGCGAGTTAAGACGAAATTCGGATTTTTCCTTATAAACACCAATTCCTTCAGTCAAAACAAGTTTAAACTCCTTAGTCCTTCATATTTATCCATTCTGAGTAGGTTCCATGCATAAAGCTCTTTAAATGACCTTGTATGACAAAGAAAAACAGGAATAGCCTTACTTTTGCGAGTTAAGGCCAAATTGGTATTTTTGCTATAAAATGAATTCCTTCAGTCAAAACAAGTTTAAACTCCTTAGTCCTTCATATTTATCCATTCTGAGTAGGTTCCATGCAAAAAGATCTTTAAATGACCTTGTATGACAAAGAAAAACAGGAATAGCCTTACTTTTGCGAGTTAAGGCCAAATTGGTATTTTTGCTATAAAATGAATTCCTTCAGTCAAAACAAGTTTAAACTCCTTAGTCCTTCATATTTATCCATTCTGAGTAGGTTCCATGCATAAAGCTCTTTAAATGACCTTGTATGACAAAGAAAAACAGGAATAGCCTTACTTTTGCGAGTTAAGGCCAAATTGGTATTTTTGCTATAAAATGAATTCCTTCAGTCAAAACAAGTTTAAACTCCTTAGTCCTTCGTATATCTCAATTCTAAGTAGGTTCCATGCATAAAGCTCTTTAAATGACCTTGTAAGAGAAAGAAAAACAGGAATAGCCTTACTTTTGCGAGTTAAGACGAAATTCGGATTTTTCCTTATAAACACCAATTCCTTCAGTCAAAACAAGTTTAAACTCCTTAGTCCTTCATATTTATCCATTCTGAGTAGGTTCCATGCATAAAGCTCTTTAAATGACCTTGTATGACAAAGAAAAACAGGAATAGCCTTACTTTTGCGAGTTAAGGCCAAATTGGTATTTTTGCTATAAAATGAATTCCTTCAGTCAAAACAAGTTCAAACTCATTTGTCCTTCATATATATCAATTCTAAGTAGGTTCCATGCAAAAAGATCTTTAAATAACCTTGTATGACAAAGAAAAACAGGAATAGCCTTACTTTTGCGAGTTAAGGCCAAATTGGTATTTTTGCTATAAAATGAATTCCTTCAGTCAAAACAAGTTCAAACTCCTTTGTCCTTCGTATATCTCAATTCTAAGTAGGTTCCATGCATAAAGCTCTTTAAATGACCTTGTAAGAGAAAGAAAAACAGGAATAGCCTTACTTTTGCGAGTTAAGGCCAAATTGGTATTTTTGCTATAAAATGAATTCCTTCAGTCAAAACAAGTTTAAACTCCTTAGTCCTTCGTATATCTCAATTCTAAGTAGGTTCCATGCATAAAGCTCTTTAAATGACCTTGTAAGAGAAAGAAAAACAGGAATAGCCTTACTTTTGCGAGTTAAGGCCAAATTGGTATTTTTGCTATAAAATGAATTCCTTCAGTCAAAACAAGTTCAAAATCCTTTGTCCTTTCCTTTATATCAATTCTAAGTAGGTTCCATGCATAAAGCTCTTTAAATGACCTTGTAAGAGAAAGAAAAACAGGAATAGCCTTACTTTTGCGAGTTAAGGCCAAATTGGTATTTTTGCTATAAAATGAATTCCTTCAGTCAAAACAAGTTCAAACTCCTTTGTCCTTCGTACATCTCAATTCTAAGTAGGTTCCATGCATAAAGCTCTTTAAATGACCTTGTAAGAGAAAGAAAAACAGGAATAGCCTTACTTTTGCGAGTTAAGACGAAATTCGGATTTTGTCCTTATAAACACCAATTCCTTCAGTCAAAACAAGTTTAAACTCCTTAGTCCTTCATATTTATCCATTCTGAGTAGGTTCCATGCATAAAGCTCTTTAAATGACCTTGTATGACAAAGAAAAACAGGAATAGCCTTACTTTTGCGAGTTAAGGCCAAATTGGTATTTTTGCTATAAAATGAATTCCTTCAGTCAAAACAAGTTTAAACTCCTTAGTCCTTCATATTTATCCATTCTGAGTAGGTTCCATGCATAAAGCTCTTTAAATGACCTTGTATGACAAAGAAAAACAGGAATAGCCTTACTTTTGCGAGTTAAGGCCAAATTGGTATTTTTGCTATAAAATGAATTCCTTCAGTCAAAACAAGTTTAAACTCCTTAGTCCTTCATATTTATCCATTCTGAGTAGGTTCCATGCATAAAGCTCTTTAAATGACCTTGTATGACAAAGAAAAACAGGAATAGCCTTACTTTTGCGAGTTAAGGCCAAATTGGTATTTTTGCTATAAAATGAATTCCTTCAGTCAAAACAAGTTCAAACTTATTTGTCCTTCATACATATCAATTCTAAGTAGGTTCCATGCATAAAGCTCTTTAAATGACCTTGTATGACAAAGAAAAACAGGAATAGCCTTACTTTTGCGAGTTAAGACGAAATTCGGATTTTTCCTTATAAACACCAATTCCTTCAGTCAAAACAAGTTTAAACTCCTTAGTCCTTCATATTTATCCATTCTGAGTAGGTTCCATGCATAAAGCTCTTTAAATGACCTTGTGTGACAAAGAAAAACAGGAATAGCCTTACTTTTGCGAGTTAAGGCCAAATTGGTATTTTTGCTATAAAATGAATTCCTTCAGTCAAAACAAGTTCAAACTCCTTTGTCCTTCGTATATCTCAATTCTAAGTAGGTTCCATGCATAAAGCTCTTTAAATGACCTTGTAAGAGAAAGAAAAACAGGAATAGCCTTACTTTTGCGAGTTAAGACGAAATTCGGATTTTTCCTTATAAACAGCAATTCCTTCAGTCAAAACAAGTTTAAACTCCTTAGTCCTTCATATTTATCCATTCTGAGTAGGTTCCATGCATAAAGCTCTTTAAATGACCTTGTATGACAAAGAAAAACAGGAATAGCCTTACTTTTGCGAGATAAGGCCAAATTGGTATTTTTGCTATAAAATGAATTCCTTCAGTCAAAACAAGTTCAAACTCATTTGTCCTTCATATATATCAATTCTAAGTAAGTTCCATGTATAAAGCTCTTTAAATGACCTTGTATGACAAAGAAAAACAGGAATAGCCTTACTTTTGCGAGTTAAGGCCAAATTGGTATTTTTGCTATAAAATGAATTCCTTCAGTCAAAAAAAGTTCAAACTCCTTTGTCCTTCGTATATCTCAATTCTAAGTAGGTTCCATGCATAAAGCTCTTTAAATGACCTTGTAAGAGAAAGAAAAACAGGAATAGCCTTACTTTTGCGAGCTAAGACGAAATTCGGATTTTTCCTTATAAACACCAATTCCTTCAGTCAAAACAAGTTTAAACTCCTTAGTCCTTCATATTTATCCATTCTGAGTAGGTTCCATGCATAAAGCTCTTTAAATGACCTTGTATGACAAAGAAAAACAGGAATAGCCTTA
Source organism: Odontesthes bonariensis (assembly GCF_027942865.1). Taxonomy (NCBI): domain Eukaryota; kingdom Metazoa; phylum Chordata; class Actinopteri; order Atheriniformes; family Atherinopsidae; genus Odontesthes; species Odontesthes bonariensis. The sequence goes on from NC_134507.1 coordinate 41,070,080, forward strand.
CTTTTGCGAGATAAGGCCAAATTGGTATTTTTGCTATAAAATGAATTCCTTCAGTCAAAACAAGTTCAAACTCATTTGTCCTTCATATATATCAATTCTAAGTAGGTTCCATGTATAAAGCTCTTTAAATGACCTTGTATGACAAAGAAAAACAGGAATAGCCTTACTTTTGCGAGTTAAGGCCAAATTGGTATTTTTGCTATAAAATGAATTCCTTCAGTCAAAACAAGTTCAAACTCCTTTGTCCTTCGTATATCTCAATTCTAAGTAGGTTCCATTCATAAAGCTCTTTAAATGACCTTGTAAGAGAAAGAAAATAAGGAATAGCCTTACTTTTGCGAGTTAAGACGAAATTCGGATTTTTCCTTATAAACACCAATTCCTTCAGTCAAAACAAGTTTAAACTCCTTAGTCCTTCATATTTATCCATTCTGAGTAGGTTCCATGCATAAAGCTCTTTAAATGACCTTGTATGACAAAGAAAAACAGGAATAGCCTTACTTTTGCGAGTTAAGGCCAAATTGGTATTTTTGCTATAAAATGAATTCCTTCAGTCAAAACAAGTTTAAACTCCTTAGTCCTTCATATTTATCCATTCTGAGTAGGTTCCATGCATAAAGTTCTTTAAATGACCTTGTATGACAAAGAAAAACAGGAATAGCCTTACTTTTGCGAGTTAAGGCCAAATTGGTATTTTTGCTATAAAATGAATTCCTTCAGTCAAAACAAGTTTAAACTCCTTAGTCCTTCATATTTATCCATTCTGAGTAGGTTCCATGCATAAAGCTCTTTAAATGACCTTGTATGACAAAGAAAAACAGGAATAGCCTTACTTTTGCGAGTTAAGGCCAAATTGGTATTTTTGCTATAAAATGAATTCCTTCAGTCAAAACAAGTTCAAACTTATTTGTCCTTCATACATATCAATTCTAAGTAGGTTCCATGCATAAAGCTCTTTAAATGACCTTGTATGACAAAGAAAAACAGGAATAGCCTTACTTTTGCGAGTTAAGACGAAATTCGGATTTTTCCTTATAAACACCAATTCCTTCAGTCAAAACAAGTTTAAACTCCTTAGTCCTTCATATTTATCCATTCTGAGTAGGTTCCATGCATAAAGCTCTTTAAATGACCTTGTATGACAAAGAAAAACAGGAATAGCCTTACTTTTGCGAGTTAAGGCCAAATTGGTATTTTTGCTATAAAATGAATTCCTTCAGTCAAAACAAGTTCAAAATCCTTTGTCCTTTCCTTTATATTAATTCTAAGTAAGTTCCATGCATAAAGCTCTTTAAATGACCTTGTATGACAAAGAAAAACAGGAATAGCCTTACTTTTGCGAGTTAAGGCAAAATTGGTATTTTTGCTATAAAATGAATTCCTTCAGTCAAAACAAGTTCAAACTCCTTTGTCCTTCGTATATCTCAATTCTAAGTAGGTTCCATGCATAAAGCTCTTTAAATGACCTTGTAAGAGAAAGAAAAACAGGAATAGCCTTACTTTTGCGAGTTAAGACGAAATTCGGATTTTTCCTTATAAACACCAATTCCTTCAGTCAAAACAAGTTTAAACTCCTTAGTCCTTCATATTTATCCATTCTGAGTAGGTTCCATGCATAAAGCTCTTTAAATGACCTTGTGTGACAAAGAAAAACAGGAATAGCCTTACTTTTGCGAGTTAAGGCCAAATTGGTATTTTTGCTATAAAATGAATTCCTTCAGTCAAAACAAGTTCAAACTCCTTTGTCCTTCGTATATCTCAATTCTAAGTAGGTTCCATGCATAAAGCTCTTTAAATGACCTTGTATGACAAAGAAAAACAGGAATAGCCTTACTTTTGCGAGTTAAGGCCAAATTGGTATTTTTGCTATAAAATGAATTCCTTCAGTCAAAACAAGTTCAAACTTATTTGTCCTTCATACATATCAATTCTAAGTAGGTTCCATGCATAAAGCTCTTTAAATGACCTTGTATGACAAAGAAAAACAGGAATAGCCTTACTTTTGCGAGTTAAGACGAAATTCGGATTTTTCCTTATAAACACCAATTCCTTCAGTCAAAACAAGTTTAAACTCCTTAGTCCTTCATATTTATCCATTCTGAGTAGGTTCCATGCATAAAGCTCTTTAAATGACCTTGTATGACAAAGAAAAACAGGAATAGCCTTACTTTTGCGAGTTAAGGCCAAATTGGTATTTTTGCTATAAAATGAATTCCTTCAGTCAAAACAAGTTCAAAATCCTTTGTCCTTTCCTTTATATTAATTCTAAGTAAGTTCCATGCATAAAGCTCTTTAAATGACCTTGTATGACAAAGAAAAACAGGAATAGCCTTACTTTTGCGAGTTAAGGCAAAATTGGTATTTTTGCTATAAAATGAATTCCTTCAGTCAAAACAAGTTCAAACTCCTTTGTCCTTCGTATATCTCAATTCTAAGTAGGTTCCATGCATAAAGCTCTTTAAATGACCTTGTAAGAGAAAGAAAAACAGGAATAGCCTTACTTTTGCGAGTTAAGACGAAATTCGGATTTTTCCTTATAAACACCAATTCCTTCAGTCAAAACAAGTTTAAACTCCTTAGTCCTTCATATTTATCCATTCTGAGTAGGTTCCATGCATAAAGCTCTTTAAATGACCTTGTGTGACAAAGAAAAACAGGAATAGCCTTACTTTTGCGAGTTAAGGCCAAATTGGTATTTTTGCTATAAAATGAATTCCTTCAGTCAAAACAAGTTCAAACTCCTTTGTCCTTCGTATATCTCAATTCTAAGTAGGTTCCATGCATAAAGCTCTTTAAATGACCTTGTAAGAGAAAGAAAAACAGGAATAGCCTTACTTTTGCGAGTTAAGACGAAATTCGGATTTTTCCTTATAAACAGCAATTCCTTCAGTCAAAACAAGTTTAAACTCCTTAGTCCTTCATATTTATCCATTCTGAGTAGGTTCCATGCATAAAGCTCTTTAAATGACCTTGTATGACAAAGAAAAACAGGAATAGCCTTACTTTTGCGAGATAAGGCCAAATTGGTATTTTTGCTATAAAATGAATTCCTTCAGTCAAAACAAGTTCAAACTCATTTGTCCTTCATATATATCAATTCTAAGTAAGTTCCATGTATAAAGCTCTTTAAATGACCTTGTATGACAAAGAAAAACAGGAATAGCCTTACTTTTGCGAGTTAAGGCCAAATTGGTATTTTTGCTATAAAATGAATTCCTTCAGTCAAAAAAAGTTCAAACTCCTTTGTCCTTCGTATATCTCAATTCTAAGTAGGTTCCATGCATAAAGCTCTTTAAATGACCTTGTAAGAGAAAGAAAAACAGGAATAGCCTTACTTTTGCGAGCTAAGATGAAATTCGGATTTTTCCTTATAAACACCAATTCCTTCAGTCAAAACAAGTTTAAACTCCTTAGTCCTTCATATTTATCCATTCTGAGTAGGTTCCATGCATAAAGCTCTTTAAATGACCTTGTATGACAAAGAAAAACAGGAATAGCCTTACTTTTGCGAGATAAGGCCAAATTGGTATTTTTGCTATAAAATGAATTCCTTCAGTCAAAACAAGTTCAAACTTATTTGTCCTTCACATATATCAATTCTAAGTAGGTTCCATGCATAAAGCTCTTTAAATGACCTTGTATGACAAAGAAAAACAGGAATAGCCTTACTTTTGCGAGTTAAGACGAAATTCGGATTTTTCCTTATAAACACCAATTCCTTCAGTCAAAACAAGTTTAAACTCCTTAGTCCTTCATATTTATCCATTCTGAGTAGGTTCCATGCATAAAGCTCTTTAAATGACCTTGTATGACAAAGAAAAACAGGAATAGCCTTACTTTTGCGAGTTAAGGCCAAATTGGTATTTTTGCTATAAAATGAATTCCTTCAGTCAAAACAAGTTCAAAATCCTTTGTCCTTTCCTTTATATTAATTCTAAGTAAGTTCCATGCATAAAGCTCTTTAAATGACCTTGTATGACAAAGAAAAACAGGAATAGCCTTACTTTTGCGAGTTAAGGCAAAATTGGTATTTTTGCTATAAAATGAATTCCTTCAGTCAAAACAAGTTCAAACTCCTTTGTCCTTCGTATATCTCAATTCTAAGTAGGTTCCATGCATAAAGCTCTTTAAATGACCTTGTAAGAGAAAGAAAAACAGGTATAGCCTTACTTTTGCGAGTTAAGACGAAATTCGGATTTTTCCGTATAAACACCAATTCCTTCAGTCAAAACAAGTTTAAACTCCTTAGTCCTTCATATTTATCCATTCTGAGTAGGTTCCATGCATAAAGCTCTTTAAATGACCTTGTATGACAAAGAAAAACAGGAATAGCCTTACTTTTGCGAGTTAAGGCCAAATTGGTATTGTTGCTATAAAATGAATTCCTTCAGTCAAAACAAGTTCAAAATCCTTTGTCCTTTCCTTTATATCAATTCTAAGTAAGTTCCATGCATAAAGCTCTTTAAATGACCTTGTATGACAAAGAAAAACAGGAATAGCCTTACTTTTGCGAGTTAACGCCAAATTGGTATTTTTGCTATAAAATGAATTCCTTCAGTCAAAACAAGTTCAAACTCCTTTGTCCTTCGTATATCTCGATTCTAAGTAGGTTCCATGCATAAAGCTCTTTAAATGACCTTGTAAGAGAAAGAAAAACAGGAATAGCCTTACTTTTGCGAGTTAAGACGAAATTCGGATTTTTTCCTTATAAACACCAATTCCTTCAGTCAAAACAAGTTTAAACTCCTTAGTCCTTCATATTTATCCATTCTGAGTAGGTTCCATGCATAAAGCTCTTTAAATAACCTTGTATGACAAAGAAAAACAGGAATAGCCTTACTTTTGCGAGATAAGGCCAAATTGGTATTTTTGCTATAAAATGAATTCCTTCAGTCAAAACAAGTTCAAACTCATTTGTCCTTCATATATATCAATTCTAAGTAGGTTCCATGTATAAAGCTCTTTAAATGACCTTCTATGACAAAGAAAAACAGGAATAGCCTTACTTATGCGAGTTAAGGCCAAATTGGTATTTTTGCTATAAAATGAATTCCTTCAGTCAAAACAAGTTCAAACTCCTTTGTCCTTCGTATATCTCAATTCTAAGTAGGTTCCATGCATAAAGCTCTTTAAATGACCTTGTAAGAGAAAGAAAAACAGGAATAGCCTTACTTTTGCGAGTTAAGACGAAATTCGGATTTTTCCTTATAAACACCAATTCCTTCAGTCAAAACAAGTTTAAACTCCTTAGTCCTTCATATTTATCCATTCTGAGTAGGTTCCATGCATAAAGCTCTTTAAATGACCTTGTATGACAAAGAAAAACAGGAATAGCCTTACTTTTGCGAGTTAAGGCCAAATTGGTATTTTTGCTATAAAATGAATTCCTTCAGTCAAAACAAGTTTAAACTCCTTAGTCCTTCATATTTATCCATTCTGAGTAGGTTCCATGCATAAAGTTCTTTAAATGACCTTGTATGACAAAGAAAAACAGGAATAGCCTTACTTTTGCGAGTTAAGGCCAAATTGGTATTTTTGCTATAAAATGAATTCCTTCAGTCAAAACAAGTTTAAACTCCTTAGTCCTTCATATTTATCCATTCTGAGTAGGTTCCATGCATAAAGCTCTTTAAATGACCTTGTATGACAAAGAAAAACAGGAATAGCCTTACTTTTGCGAGTTAAGGCCAAATTGGTATTTTTGCTATAAAATGAATTCCTTCAGTCAAAACAAGTTCAAACTTATTTGTCCTTCATACATATCAATTCTAAGTAGGTTCCATGCATAAAGCTCTTTAAATGACCTTGTATGACAAAGAAAAACAGGAATAGCCTTACTTTTGCGAGTTAAGACGAAATTCGGATTTTTCCTTATAAACACCAATTCCTTCAGTCAAAACAAGTTTAAACTCCTTAGTCCTTCATATTTATCCATTCTGAGTAGGTTCCATGCATAAAGCTCTTTAAATGACCTTGTATGACAAAGAAAAACAGGAATAGCCTTACTTTTGCGAGTTAAGGCCAAATTGGTATTTTTGCTATAAAATGAATTCCTTCAGTCAAAACAAGTTCAAAATCCTTTGTCCTTTCCTTTATATTAATTCTAAGTAAGTTCCATGCATAAAGCTCTTTAAATGACCTTGTATGACAAAGAAAAACAGGAATAGCCTTACTTTTGCGAGTTAAGGCAAAATTGGTATTTTTGCTATAAAATGAATTCCTTCAGTCAAAACAAGTTCAAACTCCTTTGTCCTTCGTATATCTCAATTCTAAGTAGGTTCCATGCATAAAGCTCTTTAAATGACCTTGTAAGAGAAAGAAAAACAGGTATAGCCTTACTTTTGCGAGTTAAGACGAAATTCGGATTTTTCCTTATAAACACCAATTCCTTCAGTCAAAACAAGTTTAAACTCCTTAGTCCTTCATATTTATCCATTCTGAGTAGGTTCCATGCATAAAGCTCTTTAAATGACCTTGTGTGACAAAGAAAAACAGGAATAGCCTTACTTTTGCGAGTTAAGGCCAAATTGGTATTTTTGCTATAAAATGAATTCCTTCAGTCAAAACAAGTTCAAACTCCTTTGTCCTTCGTATATCTCAATTCTAAGTAGGTTCCATGCATAAAGCTCTTTAAATGACCTTGTAAGAGAAAGAAAAACAGGAATAGCCTTACTTTTGCGAGTTAAGACGAAATTCGGATTTTTCCTTATAAACAGCAATTCCTTCAGTCAAAACAAGTTTAAACTCCTTAGTCCTTCATATTTATCCATTCTGAGTAGGTTCCATGCATAAAGCTCTTTAAATGACCTTGTATGACAAAGAAAAACAGGAATAGCCTTACTTTTGCGAGATAAGGCCAAATTGGTATTTTTGCTATAAAATGAATTCCTTCAGTCAAAACAAGTTCAAACTCATTTGTCCTTCATATATATCAATTCTAAGTAAGTTCCATGTATAAAGCTCTTTAAATGACCTTGTATGACAAAGAAAAACAGGAATAGCCTTACTTTTGCGAGTTAAGGCCAAATTGGTATTTTTGCTATAAAATGAATTCCTTCAGTCAAAAAAAGTTCAAACTCCTTTGTCCTTCGTATATCTCAATTCTAAGTAGGTTCCATGCATAAAGCTCTTTAAATGACCTTGTAAGAGAAAGAAAAACAGGAATAGCCTTACTTTTGCGAGCTAAGATGAAATTCGGATTTTTCCTTATAAACACCAATTCCTTCAGTCAAAACAAGTTTAAACTCCTTAGTCCTTCATATTTATCCATTCTGAGTAGGTTCCATGCATAAAGCTCTTTAAATGACCTTGTATGACAAAGAAAAACAGGAATAGCCTTACTTTTGCGAGATAAGGCCAAATTGGTATTTTTGCTATAAAATGAATTCCTTCAGTCAAAACAAGTTCAAACTTATTTGTCCTTCACATATATCAATTCTAAGTAGGTTCCATGCATAAAGCTCTTTAAATGACCTTGTATGACAAAGAAAAACAGGAATAGCCTTACTTTTGCGAGTTAAGACGAAATTCGGATTTTTCCTTATAAACACCAATTCCTTCAGTCAAAACAAGTTTAAACTCCTTAGTCCTTCATATTTATCCATTCTGAGTAGGTTCCATGCATAAAGCTCTTTAAATGACCTTGTATGACAAAGAAAAACAGGAATAGCCTTACTTTTGCGAGTTAAGGCCAAATTGGTATTTTTGCTATAAAATGAATTCCTTCAGTCAAAACAAGTTCAAAATCCTTTGTCCTTTCCTTTATATTAATTCTAAGTAAGTTCCATGCATAAAGCTCTTTAAATGACCTTGTATGACAAAGAAAAACAGGAATAGCCTTACTTTTGCGAGTTAAGGCAAAATTGGTATTTTTGCTATAAAATGAATTCCTTCAGTCAAAACAAGTTCAAACTCCTTTGTCCTTCGTATATCTCAATTCTAAGTAGGTTCCATGCATAAAGCTCTTTAAATGACCTTGTAAGAGAAAGAAAAACAGGTATAGCCTTACTTTTGCGAGTTAAGACGAAATTCGGATTTTTCCGTATAAACACCAATTCCTTCAGTCAAAACAAGTTTAAACTCCTTAGTCCTTCATATTTATCCATTCTGAGTAGGTTCCATGCATAAAGCTCTTTAAATGACCTTGTATGACAAAGAAAAACAGGAATAGCCTTACTTTTGCGAGTTAAGGCCAAATTGGTATTGTTGCTATAAAATGAATTCCTTCAGTCAAAACAAGTTCAAAATCCTTTGTCCTTTCCTTTATATCAATTCTAAGTAAGTTCCATGCATAAAGCTCTTTAAATGACCTTGTATGACAAAGAAAAACAGGAATAGCCTTACTTTTGCGAGTTAAGGCCAAATTGGTATTTTTGCTATAAAATGAATTCCTTCAGTCAAAACAAGTTCAAACTCCTTTGTCCTTCGTATATCTCGATTCTAAGTAGGTTCCATGCATAAAGCTCTTTAAATGACCTTGTAAGAGAAAGAAAAACAGGAATAGCCTTACTTTTGCGAGTTAAGACGAAATTCGGATTTTTTCCTTATAAACACCAATTCCTTCAGTCAAAACAAGTTTAAACTCCTTAGTCCTTCATATTTATCCATTCTGAGTAGGTTCCATGCATAAAGCTCTTTAAATAACCTTGTATGACAAAGAAAAACAGGAATAGCCTTACTTTTGCGAGATAAGGCCAAATTGGTATTTTTGCTATAAAATGAATTCCTTCAGTCAAAACAAGTTCAAACTCATTTGTCCTTCATATATATCAATTCTAAGTAGGTTCCATGTATAAAGCTCTTTAAATGACCTTCTATGACAAAGAAAAACAGGAATAGCCTTACTTATGCGAGTTAAGGCCAAATTGGTATTTTTGCTATAAAATGAATTCCTTCAGTCAAAACAAGTTCAAACTCCTTTGTCCTTCGTATATCTCAATTCTAAGTAGGTTCCATGCATAAAGCTCTTTAAATGACCTTGTAAGAGAAAGAAAAACAGGAATAGCCTTACTTTTGCGAGTTAAGACGAAATTCGGATTTTTCCTTATAAACACCAATTCCTTCAGTCAAAACAAGTTTAAACTCCTTAGTCCTTCATATTTATCCATTCTGAGTAGGTTCCATGCATAAAGCTCTTTAAATGACCTTGTATGACAAAGAAAAACAGGAATAGCCTTACTTTTGCGAGATAAGGCCAAATTGGTATTTTTGCTATAAAATGAATTCCTTCAGTCAAAACAAGTTCAAACTCCTTTGTCCTTCGTATATCTCAATTCTAAGTAGGTTCCATGCATAAAGCTCTTTAAATGACCTTGTAAGAGAAAGAAAATAAGGAATAGCCTTACTTTTGCGAGTTAAGACGAAATTCGGATTTTTCCTTATAAACACCAATTCCTTCAGTCAAAACAAGTTTAAACTCCTTAGTCCTTCATATTTATCCATTCTGAGTAGGTTCCATGCATAAAGCTCTTTAAATGACCTTGTATGACAAAGAAAAACAGGAATAGCCTTACTTTTGCGAGTTAAGGCCAAATTGGTATTTTTGCTATAAAATGAATTCCTTCAGTCAAAACAAGTTTAAACTCCTTAGTCCTTCATATTTATCCATTCTGAGTAGGTTCCATGCATAAAGCTCTTTAAATGACCTTGTATGACAAAGAAAAACAGGAATAGCCTTACTTTTGCGAGTTAAGGCCAAATTGGTATTTTTGCTATAAAATGAATTCCTTCAGTCAAAACAAGTTTAAACTCCTTAGTCCTTCATATTTATCCATTCTGAGTAGGTTCCATGCATAAAGCTCTTTAAATGACCTTGTATGACGAAGAAAAACAGGAATAGCCTTACTTTTGCGAGTTAAGGCCAAATTGGTATTTTTGCTATAAAATGAATTCCTTCAGTCAAAACAAGTTCAAACTTATTTGTCCTTCATACATATCAATTCTAAGTAGGTTCCATGCATAAAGCTCTTTAAATGACCTTGTATGACAAAGAAAAACAGGAATAGCCTTACTTTTGCGAGTTAAGACGAAATTCGGATTTTTCCTTATAAACACCAATTCCTTCAGTCAAAACAAGTTTAAACTCCTTAGTCCTTCATATTTATCCATTCTGAGTAGGTTCCATGCATAAAGCTCTTTAAATGACCTTGTATGACAAAGAAAAACAGGAATAGCCTTACTTTTGCGAGTTAAGGCCAAATTGGTATTTTTGCTATAAAATGAATTCCTTCAGTCAAAACAAGTTCAAACTCATTTGTCCTTCATATATATCAATTCTAAGTAGGTTCCATAAAGATCTTTAAATGACCTTGTATGACAAAGAAAAACAGGAATAGCCTTACTTTTGCGAGTTAAGACGAAATTCGGATTTTTTCCTTATAAACACCAATTCCTTCAGTCAAAACAAGTTTAAACTCCTTAGTCCTTCATATTTATCCATTCTGAGTAGGTTCCATGCATAAAGCTCTTTAAATGACCTTGTATGACAAAGAAAAACAGGAATAGCCTTACTTTTGCGAGTTAAGGCCAAATTGGTATTTTTGCTATAAAATGAATTCCTTCAGTCAAAACAAGTTTAAACTCCTTAGTCCTTCATATTTATCCACTCTGAGTAGGTTCCATGCATAAAGCTCTTTAAATGACCTTGTATGACAAAGAAAAACAGGAATAGCCTTACTTTTGCGAGTTAAGGCCAAATTGGTATTTTTGCTATAAAATGAATTCCTTCAGTCAAAACAAGTTTAAACTCCTTAGTCCTTCATATTTATCCATTCTGAGTAGGTTCCATGCATAAAGCTCTTTAAATGACCTTGTATGACAAAGAAAAACAGGAATAGCCTTACTTTTGCGAGTTAAGGCCAAATTGGTATTTTTGCTATAAAATGAATTCCTTCAGTCAAAACAAGTTCAAACTCATTTGTCCTTCATATATATCAATTCTAAGTAGGTTCCATAAAGATCTTTAAATGACCTTGTATGACAAAGAAAAACAGGAATAGCCTTACTTTTGCGAGTTAAGACGAAATTCGGATTTTTCCTTATAAACACCAATTCCTTCAGTCAAAACAAGTTTAAACTCCTTAGTCCTTCATATTTATCCATTCTGAGTGGGTTCCATGCATAAAGCTCTTTAAATGACCTTGTATGACAAAGAAAAACAGGAATAGCCTTACTTTTGCGAGTTAAGGCCAAATTGGTATTTTTGCTATAAAATGAATTCCTTCAGTCAAAACAAGTTTAAACTCCTTAGTCCTTCGTATATCTCAATTCTAAGTAGGTTCCATGCATAAAGCTCTTTAAATGACCTTGTAAGAGAAAGAAAAACAGGAATAGCCTTACTTTTGCGAGTTAAGGCCAAATTGGTATTTTTGCTATAAAATGAATTCCTTCAGTCAAAACAAGTTTAAACTCCTTAGTCCTTCGTATATCTCAATTCTAAGTAGGTTCCATGCATAAAGCTCTTTAAATGACCTTGTAAGAGAAAGAAAAACAGGAATAGCCTTACTTTTGCGAGTTAAGGCCAAATTGGTATTTTTGCTATAAAATGAATTCCTTCAGTCAAAACAAGTTCAAAATCCTTTGTCCTTTCCTTTATATCAATTCTAAGTAGGTTCCATGCATAAAGCTCTTTAAATGACCTTGTAAGAGAAAGAAAAACAGGAATAGCCTTACTTTTGCGAGTTAAGACGAAATTCGGATTTTTTCCTTATAAACACCAATTCCTTCAGTCAAAACAAGTTTAAACTCATTTGTCCTTCATATATATCAATTCTAAGTAGGTTCCATGTATAAAGCTCTTTAAATGACCTTGTATGACAAAGAAAAACAGGAATAGCCTTACTTTTGCGAGTTAAGGCCAAATTGGTATTTTTGCTATAAAATGAATTCCTTCAGTCAAAACAAGTTCAAAATCCTTTGTCCTTTCCTTTATATCAATTCTAAGTAGGTTCCATGCATAAAGCTCTTTAAATGACCTTGTAAGAGAAAGAAAAACAGGAATAGCCTTACTTTTGCGAGTTAAGACGAAATTCGGATTTTTCCTTATAAACACCAATTCCTTCAGTCAAAACAAGTTTAAACTCCTTAGTCCTTCATATTTATCCATTCTGAGTAGGTTCCATGCATAAAGCTCTTTAAATGACCTTGTATGACAAAGAAAAACAGGAATAGCCTTACTTTTGCGAGTTAAGGCCAAATTGGTATTTTTGCTATAAAATGAATTCCTTCAGTCAAAACAAGTTCAAACTCATTTGTCCTTCATATATATCAATTCTAAGTACGTTCCATGCAAAAAGATCTTTAAATGGCCTTGTATGACAAAGAAAAACAGGAATAGCCTTACTTTTGCGAGTTAAGGCCAAATTGGTATTTTTGCTATAAAATGAATTCCTTCAGTCAAAACAAGTTCAAACTCCTTTGTCCTTCGTATATCTCAATTCTAAGTAGGTTCCATGCATAAAGCTCTTTAAATGACCTTGTAAGAGAAAGAAAAACAGGAATAGCCTTACTTTTGCGAGTTAAGACGAAATTCGGATTTTTCCTTATAAACACCAATTCCTTCAGTCAAAACAAGTTTAAACTCCTTAGTCCTTCATATTTATCCATTCTGAGTAGGTTCCATGCATAAAGCTCTTTAAATGACCTTGTATGACAAAGAAAAACAGGAATAGCCTTACTTTTGCGAGTTAAGGCCAAATTGGTATTTTTGCTATAAAATGAATTCCTTCAGTCAAAACAAGTTTAAACTCCTTAGTCCTTCATATTTATCCATTCTGAGTAGGTTCCATGCAAAAAGATCTTTAAATGACCTTGTATGACAAAGAAAAACAGGAATAGCCTTACTTTTGCGAGTTAAGGCCAAATTGGTATTTTTGCTATAAAATGAATTCCTTCAGTCAAAACAAGTTTAAACTCCTTAGTCCTTCATATTTATCCATTCTGAGTAGGTTCCATGCATAAAGCTCTTTAAATGACCTTGTATGACAAAGAAAAACAGGAATAGCCTTACTTTTGCGAGTTAAGGCCAAATTGGTATTTTTGCTATAAAATGAATTCCTTCAGTCAAAACAAGTTTAAACTCCTTAGTCCTTCGTATATCTCAATTCTAAGTAGGTTCCATGCATAAAGCTCTTTAAATGACCTTGTAAGAGAAAGAAAAACAGGAATAGCCTTACTTTTGCGAGTTAAGACGAAATTCGGATTTTTCCTTATAAACACCAATTCCTTCAGTCAAAACAAGTTTAAACTCCTTAGTCCTTCATATTTATCCATTCTGAGTAGGTTCCATGCATAAAGCTCTTTAAATGACCTTGTATGACAAAGAAAAACAGGAATAGCCTTACTTTTGCGAGTTAAGGCCAAATTGGTATTTTTGCTATAAAATGAATTCCTTCAGTCAAAACAAGTTCAAACTCATTTGTCCTTCATATATATCAATTCTAAGTAGGTTCCATGCAAAAAGATCTTTAAATAATCTTGTATGACAAAGAAAAACAGGAATAGCCTTACTTTTGCGAGTTAAGGCCAAATTGGTATTTTTGCTATAAAATGAATTCCTTCAGTCAAAACAAGTTCAAACTCCTTTGTCCTTCGTATATCTCAATTCTAAGTAGGTTCCATGCATAAAGCTCTTTAAATGACCTTGTAAGAGAAAGAAAAACAGGAATAGCCTTACTTTTGCGAGTTAAGGCCAAATTGGTATTTTTGCTATAAAATGAATTCCTTCAGTCAAAACAAGTTTAAACTCCTTAGTCCTTCGTATATCTCAATTCTAAGTAGGTTCCATGCATAAAGCTCTTTAAATGACCTTGTAAGAGAAAGAAAAACAGGAATAGCCTTACTTTTGCGAGTTAAGGCCAAATTGGTATTTTTGCTATAAAATGAATTCCTTCAGTCAAAACAAGTTCAAAATCCTTTGTCCTTTCCTTTATATCAATTCTAAGTAGGTTCCATGCATAAAGCTCTTTAAATGACCTTGTAAGAGAAAGAAAAACAGGAATAGCCTTACTTTTGCGAGTTAAGACGAAATTCGGATTTTTTCCTTATAAACACCAATTCCTTCAGTCAAAACAAGTTTAAACTCCTTAGTCCTTCATATTTATCCATTCTGAGTAGGTTCCATGCATAAAGCTCTTTAAATGACCTTGTATGACAAAGAAAAACAGGAATAGCCTTACTTTTGCGAGATAAGGCCAAATTGGTATTTTTGCTATAAAATGAATTCCTTCAGTCAAAACAAGTTCAAACTCATTTGTCCTTCATATATATCAATTCTAAGTAGGTTCCATGTATAAAGCTCTTTAAATGACCTTGTATGACAAAGAAAAACAGGAATAGCCTTACTTTTGCGAGTTAAGACCAAATTGGTATTTTTGCTATAAAATGAATTCCTTCAGTCAAAACAAGTTCAAAATCCTTTGTCCTTTCCTTTATATCAATTCTTAGTAGGTTCCATGCATAAAGCTCTTTAAATGACCTTGTAAGAGAAAGAAAAACAGGAATAGCCTTACTTATGCGAGTTAAGACGAAATTCGGATTTTTCCTTATAAACACCAATTCCTTCAGTCAAAACAAGTTTAAACTCCTTAGTCCTTCATATTTATCCATTCTGAGTAGGTTCCATGCATAAAGCTCTTTAAATGACCTTGTATGACAAAGAAAAACAGGAATAGCCTTACTTTTGCGTGTTAAGGCCAAATTGGTATTTTTGCTATAAAATGAATTCCTTCAGTCAAAACAAGTTTAAACTCCTTAGTCCTTCGTATATCTCAATTCTAAGTAGGTTCCATGCATAAAGCTCTTTAAATGACCTTGTAAGAGAAAGAAAAACAGGAATAGCCTTACTTTTGCGAGTTAAGGCCAAATTGGTATTTTTGCTATAAAATGAATTCCTTCAGTCAAAACAAGTTTAAACTCCTTAGTCCTTCGTATATCTCAATTCTAAGTAGGTTCCATGCATAAAGCTCTTTAAATGACCTTGTAAGAGAAAGAAAAACAGGAATAGCCTTACTTTTGCGAGTTAAGGGCAAATTGGTATTTTTGCTATAAAATGAATTCCTTCAGTCAAAACAAGTTCAAAATCCTTTGTCCTTTCCTTTATATCAATTCTAAGTAGGTTCCATGCATAAAGCTCTTTAAATGACCTTGTAAGAGAAAGAAAAACAGGAATAGCCTTACTTTTGCGAGTTAAGACGAAATTCGGATTTTTTCCTTATAAACACCAATTCCTTCAGTCAAAACAAGTTTAAACTCCTTAGTCCTTCATATTTATCCATTCTGAGTAGGTTCCATGCATAAAGCTCTTTAAATGACCTTGTATGACAAAGAAAAACAGGAATAGCCTTACTTTTGCGAGATAAGGCCAAATTGGTATTTTTGCTATAAAATGAATTCCTTCAGTCAAAACAAGTTCAAACTCATTTGTCCTTCATATATATCAATTCTAAGTAGGTTCCATGTATAAAGCTCTTTAAATGACCTTGTATGACAAAGAAAAACAGGAATAGCCTTACTTTTGCGAGTTAAGGCCAAATTGGTATTTTTGCTATAAAATGAATTCCTTCAGTCAAAACAAGTTCAAAATCCTTTGTCCTTTCCTTTATATCAATTCTAAGTAGGTTCCATGCATAAAGCTCTTTAAATGACCTTGTAAGAGAAAGAAAAACAGGAATAGCCTTACTTTTGCGAGTTAAGGCCAAATTGGTATTTTTGCTATAAAATGAATTCCTTCAGTCAAAACAAGTTTAAACTCCTTAGTCCTTCATATTTATCCATTCTGAGTAGGTTCCATGCAAAAAGATCTTTAAATGACCTTGTATGACAAAGAAAAACAGGAATAGCCTTACTTTTGCGAGTTAAGGCCAAATTGGTATTTTTGCTATAAAATGAATTCCTTCAGTCAAAACAAGTTTAAACTCCTTAGTCCTTCATATTTATCCATTCTGAGTAGGTTCCATGCATAAAGCTCTTTAAATGACCTTGTATGACAAAGAAAAACAGGAATAGCCTTACTTTTGCGAGTTAAGGCCAAATTGGTATTTTTGCTATAAAATGAATTCCTTCAGTCAAAACAAGTTTAAACTCCTTAGTCCTTCGTATATCTCAATTCTAAGTAGGTTCCATGCATAAAGCTCTTTAAATGACCTTGTAAGAGAAAGAAAAACAGGAATAGCCTTACTTTTGCGAGTTAAGACGAAATTCGGATTTTTCCTTATAAACACCAATTCCTTCAGTCAAAACAAGTTTAAACTCCTTAGTCCTTCATATTTATCCATTCTGAGTAGGTTCCATGCATAAAGCTCTTTAAATGACCTTGTATGACAAAGAAAAACAGGAATAGCCTTACTTTTGCGAGTTAAGGCCAAATTGGTATTTTTGCTATAAAATGAATTCCTTCAGTCAAAACAAGTTCAAACTCATTTGTCCTTCATATATATCAATTCTAAGTAGGTTCCATGCAAAAAGATCTTTAAATGACCTTGTATGACAAAGAAAAACAGGAATAGCCTTACTTTTGCGAGTTAAGGCCAAATTGGTATTTTTGCTATAAAATGAATTCCTTCAGTCAAAACAAGTTCAAACTCCTTTGTCCTTCGTATATCTCAATTCTAAGTAGGTTCCATGCATAAAGCTCTTTAAATGACCTTGTAAGAGAAAGAAAAACAGGAATAGCCTTACTTTTGCGAGTTAAGACGAAATTCGGATTTTTCCTTATAAACACCAATTCCTTCAGTCAAAACAAGTTTAAACTCCTTAGTCCTTCATATTTATCCATTCTGAGTAGGTTCCATGCATAAAGCTCTTTAAATGACATTGTATGACAAAGAAAAACAGGAATAGCCTTACTTTTGCGAGTTAAGGCCAAATTGGTATTTTTGCTATAAAATGAATTCCTTCAGTCAAAACAAGTTTAAACTCCTTAGTCCTTCATATTTATCCATTCTGAGTAGGTTCCATGCATAAAGCTCTTTAAATGACCTTGTATGACAAAGAAAAACAGGAATAGCCTTACTTTTGCGAGTTAAGGCCAAATTGGTATTTTTGCTATAAAATGAATTCCTTCAGTCAAAACAAGTTCAAAATCCTTTGTCCTTTCCTTTATATCAATTCTAAGTAGGTTCCATGCATAAAGCTCTTTAAATGACCTTGTAAGAGAAAGAAAAACAGGAATAGCCTTACTTATGCGAGTTAAGACGAAATTCGGATTTTTCCTTATAAACACCAATTCCTTCAGTCAAAACAAGTTTAAACTCCTTAGTCCTTCATATTTATCCATTCTGAGTAGGTTCCATGCATAAAGCTCTTTAAATGACCTTGTATGACAAAGAAAAACAGGAATAGCCTTACTTTTGCGTGTTAAGGCCAAATTGGTATTTTTGCTATAAAATGAATTCCTTCAGTCAAAACAAGTTTAAACTCCTTAGTCCTTCGTATATCTCAATTCTAAGTAGGTTCCATGCATAAAGCTCTTTAAATGACCTTGTAAGAGAAAGAAAAACAGGAATAGCCTTACTTTTGCGAGTTAAGGCCAAATTGGTATTTTTGCTATAAAATGAATTCCTTCAGTCAAAACAAGTTTAAACTCCTTAGTCCTTCGTATATCTCAATTCTAAGTAGGTTCCATGCATAAAGCTCTTTAAATGACCTTGTAAGAGAAAGAAAAACAGGAATAGCCTTACTTTTGCGAGTTAAGGGCAAATTGGTATTTTTGCTATAAAATGAATTCCTTCAGTCAAAACAAGTTCAAAATCCTTTGTCC
Source organism: Odontesthes bonariensis (assembly GCF_027942865.1). NCBI lineage: Eukaryota > Metazoa > Chordata > Actinopteri > Atheriniformes > Atherinopsidae > Odontesthes > Odontesthes bonariensis. Next base: position 41,087,835 of record NC_134507.1, read on the forward strand.
TTTCCTTTATATCAATTCTAAGTAGGTTCCATGCATAAAGCTCTTTAAATGACCTTGTAAGAGAAAGAAAAACAGGAATAGCCTTACTTTTGCGAGTTAAGACGAAATTCGGATTTTTTCCTTATAAACACCAATTCCTTCAGTCAAAACAAGTTTAAACTCCTTAGTCCTTCATATTTATCCATTCTGAGTAGGTTCCATGCATAAAGCTCTTTAAATGACCTTGTATGACAAAGAAAAACAGGAATAGCCTTACTTTTGCGAGATAAGGCCAAATTGGTATTTTTGCTATAAAATGAATTCCTTCAGTCAAAACAAGTTCAAACTCATTTGTCCTTCATATATATCAATTCTAAGTAGGTTCCATGTATAAAGCTCTTTAAATGACCTTGTATGACAAAGAAAAACAGGAATAGCCTTACTTTTGCGAGTTAAGGCCAAATTGGTATTTTTGCTATAAAATGAATTCCTTCAGTCAAAACAAGTTCAAAATCCTTTGTCCTTTCCTTTATATCAATTCTAAGTAGGTTCCATGCATAAAGCTCTTTAAATGACCTTGTAAGAGAAAGAAAAACAGGAATAGCCTTACTTTTGCGAGTTAAGGCCAAATTGGTATTTTTGCTATAAAATGAATTCCTTCAGTCAAAACAAGTTTAAACTCCTTAGTCCTTCATATTTATCCATTCTGAGTAGGTTCCATGCAAAAAGATCTTTAAATGACCTTGTATGACAAAGAAAAACAGGAATAGCCTTACTTTTGCGAGTTAAGGCCAAATTGGTATTTTTGCTATAAAATGAATTCCTTCAGTCAAAACAAGTTTAAACTCCTTAGTCCTTCATATTTATCCATTCTGAGTAGGTTCCATGCATAAAGCTCTTTAAATGACCTTGTATGACAAAGAAAAACAGGAATAGCCTTACTTTTGCGAGTTAAGGCCAAATTGGTATTTTTGCTATAAAATGAATTCCTTCAGTCAAAACAAGTTTAAACTCCTTAGTCCTTCGTATATCTCAATTCTAAGTAGGTTCCATGCATAAAGCTCTTTAAATGACCTTGTAAGAGAAAGAAAAACAGGAATAGCCTTACTTTTGCGAGTTAAGACGAAATTCGGATTTTTCCTTATAAACACCAATTCCTTCAGTCAAAACAAGTTTAAACTCCTTAGTCCTTCATATTTATCCATTCTGAGTAGGTTCCATGCATAAAGCTCTTTAAATGACCTTGTATGACAAAGAAAAACAGGAATAGCCTTACTTTTGCGAGTTAAGGCCAAATTGGTATTTTTGCTATAAAATGAATTCCTTCAGTCAAAACAAGTTCAAACTCATTTGTCCTTCATATATATCAATTCTAAGTAGGTTCCATGCAAAAAGATCTTTAAATGACCTTGTATGACAAAGAAAAACAGGAATAGCCTTACTTTTGCGAGTTAAGGCCAAATTGGTATTTTTGCTATAAAATGAATTCCTTCAGTCAAAACAAGTTCAAACTCCTTTGTCCTTCGTATATCTCAATTCTAAGTAGGTTCCATGCATAAAGCTCTTTAAATGACCTTGTAAGAGAAAGAAAAACAGGAATAGCCTTACTTTTGCGAGTTAAGACGAAATTCGGATTTTTCCTTATAAACACCAATTCCTTCAGTCAAAACAAGTTTAAACTCCTTAGTCCTTCATATTTATCCATTCTGAGTAGGTTCCATGCATAAAGCTCTTTAAATGACATTGTATGACAAAGAAAAACAGGAATATCCTTACTTTTGCGAGTTAAGGCCAAATTGGTATTTTTGCTATAAAATGAATTCCTTCAGTCAAAACAAGTTTAAACTCCTTAGTCCTTCATATTTATCCATTCTGAGTAGGTTCCATGCATAAAGCTCTTTAAATGACCTTGTATGACAAAGAAAAACAGGAATAGCCTTACTTTTGCGAGTTAAGGCCAAATTGGTATTTTTGCTATAAAATGAATTCCTTCAGTCAAAACAAGTTTAAACTCCTTAGTCCTTCATATTTATCCATTCTGAGTAGGTTCCATGCATAAAGCTCTTTAAATGACCTTGTATGACAAAGAAAAACAGGAATAGCCTTACTTTTGCGAGTTAAGGCCAAATTGGTATTTTTGCTATAAAATGAATTCCTTCAGTCAAAACAAGTTTAAACTCCTTAGTCCTTCGTATATCTCAATTCTAAGTAGGTTCCATGCATAAAGCTCTTTAAATGACCTTGTAAGAGAAAGAAAAACAGGAATAGCCTTACTTTTGCGAGTTAAGGCCAAATTGGTATTTTTGCTATAAAATGAATTCCTTCAGTCAAAACAAGTTTAAACTCCTTAGTCCTTCGTATATCTCAATTCTAAGTAGGTTCCATGCATAAAGCTCTTTAAATGACCTTGTAAGAGAAAGAAAAACAGGAATAGCCTTACTTTTGCGAGTTAAGGCCAAATTGGTATTTTTGCTATAAAATGAATTCCTTCAGTCAAAACAAGTTCAAAATCCTTTGTCCTTTCCTTTATATCAATTCTAAGTAGGTTCCATGCATAAAGCTCTTTAAATGACCTTGTAAGAGAAAGAAAAACAGGAATAGCCTTACTTTTGCGAGTTAAGACGAAATTCGGATTTTTTCCTTATAAACACCAATTCCTTCAGTCAAAACAAGTTTAAACTCCTTAGTCCTTCATATTTATCCATTCTGAGTAGGTTCCATGCATAAAGCTCTTTAAATGACCTTGTATGACAAAGAAAAACAGGAATAGCCTTACTTTTGCGAGATAAGGCCAAATTGGTATTTTTGCTATAAAATGAATTCCTTCAGTCAAAACAAGTTCAAACTCATTTGTCCTTCATATATATCAATTCTAAGTAGGTTCCATGTATAAAGCTCTTTAAATGACCTTGTATGACAAAGAAAAACAGGAATAGCCTTACTTTTGCGAGTTAAGACCAAATTGGTATTTTTGCTTTAAAATGAATTCCTTCAGTCAAAACAAGTTCAAAATCCTTTGTCCTTTCCTTTATATCAATTCTAAGTAGGTTCCATGCATAAAGCTCTTTAAATGACCTTGCAAGAGAAAGAAAAACAGGAATAGCCTTACTTATGCGAGTTAAGACGAAATTCGGATTTTTCCTTATAAACACCAATTCCTTCAGTCAAAACAAGTTTAAACTCCTTAGTCCTTCATATTTATCCATTCTGAGTAGGTTCCATGCATAAAGCTCTTTAAATGACCTTGTATGACAAAGAAAAACAGGAATAGCCTTACTTTTGCGAGTTAAGGCCAAATTGGTATTTTTGCTATAAAATGAATTCCTTCAGTCAAAACAAGTTTAAACTCCTTAGTCCTTCGTATATCTCAATTCTAAGTAGGTTCCATGCATAAAGCTCTTTAAATGACCTTGTAAGAGAAAGAAAAACAGGAATAGCCTTACTTTTGCGAGTTAAGGCCAAATTGGTATTTTTGCTATAAAATGAATTCCTTCAGTCAAAACAAGTTTAAACTCCTTAGTCCTTCGTATATCTCAATTCTAAGTAGGTTCCATGCATAAAGCTCTTTAAATGACCTTGTAAGAGAAAGAAAAACAGGAATAGCCTTACTTTTGCGAGTTAAGGGCAAATTGGTATTTTTGCTATAAAATGAATTCCTTCAGTCAAAACAAGTTCAAAATCCTTTGTCCTTTCCTTTATATCAATTCTAAGTAGGTTCCATGCATAAAGCTCTTTAAATGACCTTGTAAGAGAAAGAAAAACAGGAATAGCCTTACTTTTGCGAGTTAAGACGAAATTCGGATTTTTTCCTTATAAACACCAATTCCTTCAGTCAAAACAAGTTTAAACTCCTTAGTCCTTCATATTTATCCATTCTGAGTAGGTTCCATGCATAAAGCTCTTTAAATGACCTTGTATGACAAAGAAAAACAGGAATAGCCTTACTTTTGCGAGATAAGGCCAAATTGGTATTTTTGCTATAAAATGAATTCCTTCAGTCAAAACAAGTTCAAACTCATTTGTCCTTCATATATATCAATTCTAAGTAGGTTCCATGTATAAAGCTCTTTAAATGACCTTGTATGACAAAGAAAAACAGGAATAGCCTTACTTTTGCGAGTTAAGGCCAAATTGGTATTTTTGCTATAAAATGAATTCCTTCAGTCAAAACAAGTTCAAAATCCTTTGTCCTTTCCTTTATATCAATTCTAAGTAGGTTCCAAGCATAAAGCTCTTTAAATGACCTTGTAAGAGAAAGAAAAACAGGAATAGCCTTACTTTTGCGAGTTAAGACGAAATTCGGATTTTTCCTTATAAACACCAATTCCTTCAGTCAAAACAAGTTTAAACTCCTTAGTCCTTCATATTTATCCATTCTGAGTAGGTTCCATGCATAAAGCTCTTTAAATGACCTTGTATGACAAAGAAAAACAGGAATAGCCTTACTTTTGCGAGTTAAGGCCAAATTGGTATTTTTGCTATAAAATGAATTCCTTCAGTCAAAACAAGTTCAAACTCATTTGTCCTTCATATATCTCAATTCTAAGTAGGTTCCATGCATAAAGCTCTTTAAATGACCTTGTAAGAGAAAGAAAAACAGGAATAGCCTTACTTTTGCGAGTTAAGACGAAATTCGGATTTTTTCCTTATAAACACCAATTCCTTCAGTCAAAACAAGTTTAAACTCCTTAGTCCTTCATATTTATCCATTCTGAGTAGGTTCCATGCATAAAGCTCTTTAAATGACCTTGTATGACAAAGAAAAACAGGAATAGCCTTACTTTTGCGAGTTAAGGCCAAATTGGTATTTTTGCTATAAAATGAATTCCTTCAGTCAAAACAAGTTTAAACTCTTTAGTCCTTCATATTTATCCATTCTGAGTAGGTTCCATGCATAAAGCTCTTTAAATGACCTTGTATGACAAAGAAAAACAGGAATAGCCTTACTTTTGCGAGTTAAGGCCAAATTGGTATTTTTGCTATAAAATGAATTCCTTCAGTCAAAACAAGTTCAAACTCCTTTGTCCTTCGTATATCTCAATTCTAAGTAGGTTCCATGCATAAAGCTCTTTAAATGACCTTGTAAGAGAAAGAAAAACAGGAATAGCCTTACTTTTGCGAGTTAAGACGAAATTCGGATTTTTCCTTATAAACACCAATTCCTTCAGTCAAAACAAGTTTAAACTCCTTAGTCCTTCATATTTATCCATTCTGAGTAGGTTCCATGCATAAAGCTCTTTAAATGACCTTGTATGACAAAGAAAAACAGGAATAGCCTTACTTTTGCGAGTTAAGGCCAAATTGGTATTTTTGCTATAAAATGAATTCCTTCAGTCAAAACAAGTTCAAACTCCTTAGTCCTTCGCATATCTCAATTCTAAGTAGGTTCCATGCATAAAGCTCTTTAAATGACCTTGTAAGAGAAAGAAAAACAGGAATAGCCTTACTTTTGCGAGTTAAGGCCAAATTGGTATTTTTGCTATAAAATGAATTCCTTCAGTCAAAACAAGTTTAAACTCCTTAGTCCTTCGTATATCTCAATTCTAAGTAGGTTCCATGCATGAAGCTCTTTAAATGACCTTGTAAGAGAAAGAAAAACAGGAATAGCCTTACTTTTGCGAGTTAAGGCCAAATTGGTATTTTTGCTATAAAATGAATTCCTTCAGTCAAAACAAGTTCAAACTCATTTGTCCTTCATATATATCAATTCTAAGTAGGTTCCATGTATAAAGCTCTTTAAATGACCTTGTATGACAAAGAAAAACAGGAATAGCCTTACTTTTGCGAGTTAAGGCCAAATTGGTATTTTTGCTATAAAATGAATTCCTTCAGTCAAAACAAGTTTAAACTCCTTAGTCCTTCATATTTATCCATTCTGAGTAGGTTCCATGCATAAAGCTCTTTAAATGACCTTGTATGACAAAGAAAAACAGCAATAGCCTTACTTTTGCGAGTTAAGGCCAAATTGGTATTTTTGCTATAAAATGAATTCCTTCAGTCAAAACAAGTTCAAAATCCTTTGTCATTTCCTTTATATCAATTCTAAGTAGGTTCCATGCATAAAGCTCTTTAAATGACCTTGTAAGAGAAAGAAAAACAGGAATAGCCTTACTTTTGCGAGTTAAGACGAAATTCGGATTTTTTCCTTATAAACACCAATTCCTTCAGTCAAAACAAGTTTAAACTCCTTAGTCCTTCATATTTATCCATTCTGAGTAGGTTCCATGCATAAAGCTCTTTAAATGACCTTTTATGACAAAGAAAAACAGGAATAGCCTTACTTTTGCGAGATAAGGCCAAATTGGTATTTTTGCTATAAAATGAATTCCTTCAGTCAAAACAAGTTTAAACTCCTTAGTCCTTCATATTTATCCATTCTGAGTAGGTTCCATGCATAAAGCTCTTTAAATGACCTTGTATGACAAAGAAAAACAGGAATAGCCTTACTTTTGCGAGTTAAGGCCAAATTGGTATTTTTGCTATAAAATGAATTCCTTCAGTCAAAACAAGTTCAAACTCCTTTGTCCTTCGTATATCTCAATTCTAAGTAGGTTCCATGCATAAAGCTCTTTAAATGACCTTGTAAGAGAAAGAAAAACAGGAATAGCCTTACTTTTGCGAGTTAAGACGAAATTCGGATTTTTCCTTATAAACACCAATTCCTTCAGTCAAAACAAGTTTAAACTCCTTAGTCCTTCATATTTATCCATTCTGAGTAGGTTCCATGCATAAAGCTCTTTAAATGACCTTGTATGACAAAGAAAAACAGGAATAGCCTTACTTTTGCGAGTTAAGGCCAAATTGGTATTTTTGCTATAAAATGAATTCCTTCAGTCAAAACAAGTTCAAACTCATTTGTCCTTCATATATATCAATTCTAAGTAGGTTCCATGCAAAAAGATCTTTAAATGACCTTGTATGACAAAGAAAAACAGGAATAGCCTTACTTTTGCGAGTTAAGGCCAAATTGGTATTTTTGCTATAAAATGAATTCCTTCAGTCAAAACAAGTTCAAACTCCTTTGTCCTTCGTATATCTCAATTCTAAGTAGGTTCCATGCATAAAGCTCTTTAAATGACCTTGTAAGAGAAAGAAAAACAGGAATAGCATTACTTTTGCGAGTTAAGACGAAATTCGGATTTTTCCTTATAAACACCAATTCCTTCAGTCAAACAAGTTTAAACTCCTTAGTCCTTCATATTTATCCATTCTGAGTAGGTTCCATGCATAAAGCTCTTTAAATGACCTTGTAAGAGAAAGAAAAACAGGAATAGCCTTGCTTTTGCGAGTTAAGGCCAAATTGGTATTTTTGCTATAAAATGAATTCCTTCAGTCAAAACAAGTTTAAACTCCTTAGTCCTTCGTATATCTCAATTCTAAGTAGGTTCCATGCATAAAGCTCTTTAAATGACCTTGTAAGAGAAAGAAAAACAGGAATAGCCTTACTTTTGCGAGTTAAGACGAAATTCGGATTTTTTCCTTATAAACACCAATTCCTTCAGTCAAAACAAGTTCAAACTCCTTTGTCCTTCGTATATCTGAATTCTAAGTAGGTTCCATGCATAAAGCTCTTTAAATGACCTTGTATGACAAAGAAAAACAGGAATAGCCTTACTTTTGCGAGTTAAGGCAAAATTGGTATTTTTGCTACAAAATGAATTCCTTCAGTCAAAACAAGTTCAAACTCCTTTGTCCTTCGTATATCTGAATTCTAAGTAGGTTCCATGCATAAAGCTCTTTAAATGACCTTGTAAGAGAAAGAAAAACAGGAATAGCCTTACTTTTGCGAGTTAAGACGAAATTCGGATTTTTTCCTTATAAACACCAATTCCTTCAGTCAAAACAAGTTTAAACTCCTTAGTCCTTCATATTTATCCATTCTGAGTAGGTTCCATGCATAAAGCTCTTTAAATGACCTTGTGTGACAAAGAAAAACAGGAATAGCCTTACTTTTGCAAGTTAAGGCCAAATTGGTATTTTTGCTATAAAATGAATTCCTTCAGTCAAAACAAGTTTAAACTCCTTAGTCCTTCATATTTATCCATTCTGAGTAGGTTCCATGCATAAAGCTCTTTAAATGACCTTGTGTGACAAAGAAAAACAGGAATAGCCTTACTTTTGCGAGTTAAGGCCAAATTGGTATTTTTGCTATAAAATGAATTCCTTCAGTCAAAACAAGTTTAAACTCCTTAGTCCTTCATATTTATCCATTATGAGTAGGTTCCATGCATAAAGCTCTTTAAATGACCTTGTATGACAAAGAAAAACAGGAATAGCCTTACTTTTGCGAGTTAAGGCCAAATTGGTATTTTTGCTATAAAATGAATTCCTTCAGTCAAAACAAGTTCAAACTCATTTGTCCTTCATATATATCAATTCTAAGTAGGTTCCATGCAAAAAGATCTTTAAATGACCTTGTTTGACAAAGAAAAACAGGAATAGCCTTACTTTTGCGAGTTAAGGCCAAATTGGTATTTTTGCTATAAAATGAATTCCTTCAGTCAAAACAAGTTCAAACTCCTTTGTCCTTCGTATATCTCAATTCTAAGTAGGTTCCATGCATAAAGCTCTTTAAATGACCTTGTAAGAGAAAGAAAAACAGGAATAGCCTTACTTTTGCGAGTTAAGACGAAATTCGGATTTTTCCTTATAAACACCAATTCCTTCAGTCAAAACAAGTTTAAACTCCTTAGTCCTTCATATTTATCCATTCTGAGTAGGTTCCATGCATAAAGCTCTTTAAATGACCTTGTATGACAAAGAAAAACAGGAATAGCCTTACTTTTGCGAGTCAAGGCCAAATTGGTATTTTTGCTATAAAATGAATTCCTTCAGTCAAAACAAGTTTAAACTCCTTGGTCCTTCGTATATCTCAATTCTAAGTAGGTTCCATGCATAAAGCTCTTTAAATGACCTTGTAAGAGAAAGAAAAACAGGAATAGCCTTGCTTTTGCGAGTTAAGGCCAAATTGGTATTTTTGCTATAAAATGAATTCCTTCAGTCAAAACAAGTTTAAACTCCTTAGTCCTTCGTATATATCAATTCTAAGTAGGTTCCATGCATAAAGCTCTTTAAATGACCTTGTAAGAGAAAGAAAAACAGGAATAGCCTTACTTTTGCGAGTTAAGGCCAAATTGGTATTTTTGCTATAAAATGAATTCCTTCAGTCAAAACAAGTTCAAAATCCTTTGTCCTTTCCTTTATATCAATTATAAGTAGGTTCCATGCATAAAGCTCTTTAAATGACCTTGTAAGAGAAAGAAAAACAGGAATAGCCTTACTTTTGCGAGTTAAGACGAAATTCGGATTTTTTCCTTATAAACACCAATTCCTTCAGTCAAAACAAGTTCAAACTCCTTTGTCCTTCGTATATCTGAATTCTAAGTAGGTTCCATGCATAAAGCTCTTTAAATGACCTTGTATGACAAAGAAAAACAGGAATAGCCTTACTTTTGCGAGTTAAGGCAAAATTGGTATTTTTGCTACAAAATGAATTCCTTCAGTCAAAACAAGTTCAAACTCCTTTGTCCTTCGTATATCTGAATTCTAAGTAGGTTCCATGCATAAAGCTCTTTAAATGACCTTGTAAGAGAAAGAAAAACAGGAATAGCCTTACTTTTGCGAGTTAAGACGAAATTCGGATTTTTTCCTTATAAACACCAATTCCTTCAGTCAAAACAAGTTTAAACTCCTTAGTCCTTCATATTTATCCATTCTGAGTAGGTTCCATGCATAAAGCTCTTTAAATGACCTTGTGTGACAAAGAAAAACAGGAATAGCCTTACTTTTGCAAGTTAAGGCCAAATTGGTATTTTTGCTATAAAATGAATTCCTTCAGTCAAAACAAGTTTAAACTCCTTAGTCCTTCATATTTATCCATTCTGAGTAGGTTCCATGCATAAAGCTCTTTAAATGACCTTGTGTGACAAAGAAAAACAGGAATAGCCTTACTTTTGCGAGTTAAGGCCAAATTGGTATTTTTGCTATAAAATGAATTCCTTCAGTCAAAACAAGTTTAAACTCCTTAGTCCTTCATATTTATCCATTATGAGTAGGTTCCATGCATAAAGCTCTTTAAATGACCTTGTATGACAAAGAAAAACAGGAATAGCCTTACTTTTGCGAGTTAAGGCCAAATTGGTATTTTTGCTATAAAATGAATTCCTTCAGTCAAAACAAGTTCAAACTCATTTGTCCTTCATATATATCAATTCTAAGTAGGTTCCATGCAAAAAGATCTTTAAATGACCTTGTATGACAAAGAAAAACAGGAATAGCCTTACTTTTGCGAGTTAAGGCCAAATTGGTATTTTTGCTATAAAATGAATTCCTTCAGTCAAAACAAGTTCAAACTCCTTTGTCCTTCGTATATCTCAATTCTAAGTAGGTTCCATGCATAAAGCTCTTTAAATGACCTTGTAAGAGAAAGAAAAACAGGAATAGCCTTACTTTTGCGAGTTAAGACGAAATTCGGATTTTTCCTTATAAACACCAATTCCTTCAGTCAAAACAAGTTTAAACTCCTTAGTCCTTCATATTTATCCATTCTGAGTAGGTTCCATGCATAAAGCTCTTTAAATGACCTTGTATGACAAAGAAAAACAGGAATAGCCTTACTTTTGCGAGTCAAGGCCAAATTGGTATTTTTGCTATAAAATGAATTCCTTCAGTCAAAACAAGTTTAAACTCCTTGGTCCTTCGTATATCTCAATTCTAAGTAGGTTCCATGCATAAAGCTCTTTAAATGACCTTGTAAGAGAAAGAAAAACAGGAATAGCCTTACTTTTGCGAGTTAAGGCCAAATTGGTATTTTTGCTATAAAATGAATTCCTTCGGTCAAAACAAGTTTAAACTCCTTAGTCCTTCGTATATCTCAATTCTAAGTAGGTTCCATGCATGAAGCTCTTTAAATGACCTTGTAAGAGAAAGAAAAACAGGAATAGCCTTACTTTTGCGAGTTAAGGCCAAATTGGTATTTTTGCTATAAAATGAATTCCTTCAGTCAAAACAAGTTCAAACTCATTTGTCCTTCATATATATCAATTCTAAGTAGGTTCCATGCAAAAAGATCTTTAAATGACCTTGTATGACAAAGAAAAACAGGAATAGCCTTACTTTTGCGAGTTAAGGCCAAATTGGTATTTTTGCTATAAAATGAATTCCTTCAGTCAAAACAAGTTCAAACTCCTTTGTCCTTCGTATATCTCAATTCTAAGTAGGTTCCATGCATAAAGCTCTTTAAATGACCTTGTAAGAGAAAGAAAAACAGGAATAGCCTTACTTTTGCGAGTTAAGACGAAATTCGGATTTTTCCTTATAAACACCAATTCCTTCAGTCAAAACAAGTTTAAACTCCTTAGTCCTTCATATTTATCCATTCTGAGTAGGTTCCATGCATAAAGCTCTTTAAATGACCTTGTATGACAAAGAAAAACAGGAATAGCCTTACTTTTGCGAGTTAAGGCCAAATTGGTATTTTTGCTATAAAATGAATTCCTTCAGTCAAAACAAGTTTAAACTCCTTAGTCCTTCGCATATCTCAATTCTAAGTAGGTTCCATGCATAAAGCTCTTTAAATGACCTTGTAAGAGAAAGAAAAACAGGAATAGCCTTACTTTTGCGAGTTAAGGCCAAATTGGTATTTTTGCTATAAAATGAATTCCTTCAGTCAAAACAAGTTTAAACTCCTTAGTCCTTCGTATATCTCAATTCTAAGTAGGTTCCATGCATGAAGCTCTTTAAATGACCTTGTAAGAGAAAGAAAAACAGGAATAGCCTTACTTTTGCGAGTTAAGGCCAAATTGGTATTTTTGCTATAAAATGAATTCCTTCAGTCAAAACAAGTTCAAACTCATTTGTCCTTCATATATATCAATTCTAAGTAGGTTCCATGTATAAAGCTCTTTAAATGACCTTGTATGACAAAGAAAAACAGGAATAGCCTTACTTTTGCGAGTTAAGGCCAAATTGGTATTTTTGCTATAAAATGAATTCCTTCAGTCAAAACAAGTTCAAACTCATTTGTCCTTCATATATATCAATTCTAAGTAGGTTCCATGTATAAAGCTCTTTAAATGACCTTGTATGACAAAGAAAAACAGGAATAGCCTTACTTTTGCGAGTTAAGGCCAAATTGGTATTTTTGCTATAAAATGAATTCCTTCAGTCAAAACAAGTTTAAACTCCTTAGTCCTTCATATTTATCCATTCTGAGTAGGTTCCATGCATAAAGCTCTTTAAATGACCTTGTATGACAAAGAAAAACAGCAATAGCCTTACTTTTGCGAGTTAAGGCCAAATTGGTATTTTTGCTATAAAATGAATTCCTTCAGTCAAAACAAGTTCAAAATCCTTTGTCATTTCCTTTATATCAATTCTAAGTAGGTTCCATGCATAAAGCTCTTTAAATGACCTTGTATGACAAAGAAAAACAGGAATAGCCTTACTTTTGCGAGTTAAGGCCAAATTGGTATTTTTGCTATAAAATGAATTCCTTCAGTCAAAACAAGTTCAAACTCCTTTGTCCTTCGTATATCTCAATTCTAAGTAGGTTCCATGCATAAAGCTCTTTAAATGACCTTGTAAGAGAAAGAAAAACAGGAATAGCCTTACTTTTGCGAGTTAAGACGAAATTCGGATTTTTCCTTATAAACACCAATTCCTTCAGTCAAAACAAGTTTAAACTCCTTAGTCCTTCATATTTATCCATTCTGAGTAGGTTCCATGCATAAAGCTCTTTAAATGACCTTGTATGACAAAGAAAAACAGGAATAGCCTTACTTTTGCGAGTTAAGGCCAAATTGGTATTTTTGCTATAAAATGAATTCCTTCAGTCAAAACAAGTTTAAACTCTTTAGTCCTTCATATTTATCCATTCTGAGTAGGTTCCATGCATAAAGCTCTTTAAATGACCTTGTATGACAAAGAAAAACAGGAATAGCCTTACTTTTGCGAGTTAAGGCCAAATTGGTATTTTTGCTATAAAATGAATTCCTTCAGTCAAAACAAGTTCAAACTCCTTTGTCCTTCGTATATCTCAATTCTAAGTAGGTTCCATGCATAAAGCTCTTTAAATGACCTTGTAAGAGAAAGAAAAACAGGAATAGCCTTACTTTTGCGAGTTAAGACGAAATTCGGATTTTTCCTTATAAACACCAATTCCTTCAGTCAAAACAAGTTTAAACTCCTTAGTCCTTCATATTTATCCATTCTGAGTAGGTTCCATGCATAAAGCTCTTTAAATGACCTTGTATGACAAAGAAAAACAGGAATAGCCTTACTTTTGCGAGTTAAGGCCAAATTGGTATTTTTGCTATAAAATGAATTCCTTCAGTCAAAACAAGTTCAAACTCCTTAGTCCTTCGCATATCTCAATTCTAAGTAGGTTCCATGCATAAAGCTCTTTAAATGACCTTGTAAGAGAAAGAAAAACAGGAATAGCCTTACTTTTGCGAGTTAAGGCCAAATTGGTATTTTTGCTATAAAATGAATTCCTTCAGTCAAAACAAGTTTAAACTCCTTAGTCCTTCGTATATCTCAATTCTAAGTAGGTTCCATGCATGAAGCTCTTTAAATGACCTTGTAAGAGAAAGAAAAACAGGAATAGCCTTACTTTTGCGAGTTAAGGCCAAATTGGTATTTTTGCTATAAAATGAATTCCTTCAGTCAAAACAAGTTCAAACTCATTTGTCCTTCATATATATCAATTCTAAGTAGGTTCCATGTATAAAGCTCTTTAAATGACCTTGTATGACAAAGAAAAACAGGAATAGCCTTACTTTTGCGAGTTAAGGCCAAATTGGTATTTTTGCTATAAAATGAATTCCTTCAGTCAAAACAAGTTTAAACTCCTTAGTCCTTCATATTTATCCATTCTGAGTAGGTTCCATGCATAAAGCTCTTTAAATGACCTTGTATGACAAAGAAAAACAGCAATAGCCTTACTTTTGCGAGTTAAGGCCAAATTGGTATTTTTGCTATAAAATGAATTCCTTCAGTCAAAACAAGTTCAAAATCCTTTGTCATTTCCTTTATATCAATTCTAAGTAGGTTCCATGCATAAAGCTCTTTAAATGACCTTGTAAGAGAAAGAAAAACAGGAATAGCCTTACTTTTGCGAGTTAAGACGAAATTCGGATTTTTTCCTTATAAACACCAATTCCTTCAGTCAAAACAAGTTTAAACTCCTTAGTCCTTCATATTTATCCATTCTGAGTAGGTTCCATGCATAAAGCTCTTTAAATGACCTTTTATGACAAAGAAAAACAGGAATAGCCTTACTTTTGCGAGTTAAGGCCAAATTGGTATTTTTGCTATAAAATGAATTCCTTCAGTCAAAACAAGTTTAAACTCCTTAGTCCTTCATATTTATCCATTCTGAGTAGGTTCCATGCATAAAGCTCTTTAAATGACCTTGTATGACAAAGAAAAACAGGAATAGCCTTACTTTTGCGAGTTAAGGCCAAATTGGTATTTTTGCTATAAAATGAATTCCTTCAGTCAAAACAAGTTCAAACTCCTTTGTCCTTCGTATATCTCAATTCTAAGTAGGTTCCATGCATAAAGCTCTTTAAATGACCTTGTAAGAGAAAGAAAAACAGGAATAGCCTTACTTTTGCGAGTTAAGACGAAATTCGGATTTTTCCTTATAAACACCAATTCCTTCAGTCAAAACAAGTTTAAACTCCTTAGTCCTTCATATTTATCCATTCTGAGTAGGTTCCATGCATAAAGCTCTTTAAATGACCTTGTATGACAAAGAAAAACAGGAATAGCCTTACTTTTGCGAGTTAAGGCCAAATTGGTATTTTTGCTATAAAATGAATTCCTTCAGTCAAAACAAGTTCAAACTCATTTGTCCTTCATATATATCAATTCTAAGTAGGTTCCATGCAAAAAGATCTTTAAATGACCTTGTATGACAAAGAAAAACAGGAATAGCCTTACTTTTGCGAGTTAAGGCCAAATTGGTATTTTTGCTATAAAATGAATTCCTTCAGTCAAAACAAGTTCAAACTCCTTTGTCCTTCGTATATCTCAATTCTAAGTAGGTTCCATGCATAAAGCTCTTTAAATGACCTTGTAAGAGAAAGAAAAACAGGAATAGCATTACTTTTGCGAGTTAAGACGAAATTCGGATTTTTCCTTATAAACACCAATTCCTTCAGTCAAACAAGTTTAAACTCCTTAGTCCTTCATATTTATCCATTCTGAGTAGGTTCCATGCATAAAGCTCTTTAAATGACCTTGTAAGAGAAAGAAAAACAGGAATAGCCTTGCTTTTGCGAGTTAAGGCCAAATTGGTATTTTTGCTATAAAATGAATTCCTTCAGTCAAAACAAGTTTAAACTCCTTAGTCCTTCGTATATCTCAATTCTAAGTAGGTTCCATGCATAAAGCTCTTTAAATGACCTTGTAAGAGAAAGAAAAACAGGAATAGCCTTACTTTTGCGAGTTAAGACGAAATTCGGATTTTTTCCTTATAAACACCAATTCCTTCAGTCAAAACAAGTTCAAACTCCTTTGTCCTTCGTATATCTGAATTCTAAGTAGGTTCCATGCATAAAGCTCTTTAAATGACCTTGTATGACAAAGAAAAACAGGAATAGCCTTACTTTTGCGAGTTAAGGCAAAATTGGTATTTTTGCTACAAAATGAATTCCTTCAGTCAAAACAAGTTCAAACTCCTTTGTCCTTCGTATATCTGAATTCTAAGTAGGTTCCATGCATAAAGCTCTTTAAATGACCTTGTAAGAGAAAGAAAAACAGGAATAGCCTTACTTTTGCGAGTTAAGACGAAATTCGGATTTTTTCCTTATAAACACCAATTCCTTCAGTCAAAACAAGTTTAAACTCCTTAGTCCTTCATATTTATCCATTCTGAGTAGGTTCCATGCATAAAGCTCTTTAAATGACCTTGTGTGACAAAGAAAAACAGGAATAGCCTTACTTTTGCAAGTTAAGGCCAAATTGGTATTTTTGCTATAAAATGAATTCCTTCAGTCAAAACAAGTTTAAACTCCTTAGTCCTTCATATTTATCCATTCTGAGTAGGTTCCATGCATAAAGCTCTTTAAATGACCTTGTGTGACAAAGAAAAACAGGAATAGCCTTACTTTTGCGAGTTAAGGCCAAATTGGTATTTTTGCTATAAAATGAATTCCTTCAGTCAAAACAAGTTTAAACTCCTTAGTCCTTCATATTTATCCATTATGAGTAGGTTCCATGCATAAAGCTCTTTAAATGACCTTGTATGACAAAGAAAAACAGGAATAGCCTTACTTTTGCGAGTTAAGGCCAAATTGGTATTTTTGCTATAAAATGAATTCCTTCAGTCAAAACAAGTTCAAACTCATTTGTCCTTCATATATATCAATTCTAAGTAGGTTCCATGCAAAAAGATCTTTAAATGACCTTGTTTGACAAAGAAAAACAGGAATAGCCTTACTTTTGCGAGTTAAGGCCAAATTGGTATTTTTGCTATAAAATGAATTCCTTCAGTCAAAACAAGTTCAAACTCCTTTGTCCTTCGTATATCTCAATTCTAAGTAGGTTCCATGCATAAAGCTCTTTAAATGATCTTGTAAGAGAAAGAAAAACAGGAATAGCCTTACTTTTGCGAGTTAAGACGAAATTCGGATTTTTCCTTATAAACACCAATTCCTTCAGTCAAAACAAGTTTAAACTCCTTAGTCCTTCATATTTATCCATTCTGAGTAGGTTCCATGCATAAAGCTCTTTAAATGACCTTGTATGACAAAGAAAAACAGGAATAGCCTTACTTTTGCGAGTCAAGGCCAAATTGGTATTTTTGCTATAAAATGAATTCCTTCAGTCAAAACAAGTTTAAACTCCTTGGTCCTTCGTATATCTCAATTCTAAGTAGGTTCCATGCATAAAGCTCTTTAAATGACCTTGTAAGAGAAAGAAAAACAGGAATAGCCTTGCTTTTGCGAGTTAAGGCCAAATTGGTATTTTTGCTATAAAATGAATTCCTTCAGTCAAAACAAGTTTAAACTCCTTAGTCCTTCGTATATATCAATTCTAAGTAGGTTCCATGCATAAAGCTCTTTAAATGACCTTGTAAGAGAAAGAAAAACAGGAATAGCCTTACTTTTGCGAGTTAAGGCCAAATTGGTATTTTTGCTATAAAATGAATTCCTTCAGTCAAAACAAGTTCAAAATCCTTTGTCCTTTCCTTTATATCAATTATAAGTAGGTTCCATGCATAAAGCTCTTTAAATGACCTTGTAAGAGAAAGAAAAACAGGAATAGCCTTACTTTTGCGAGTTAAGACGAAATTCGGATTTTTTCCTTATAAACACCAATTCCTTCAGTCAAAACAAGTTCAAACTCCTTTGTCCTTCGTATATCTGAATTCTAAGTAGGTTCCATGCATAAAGCTCTTTAAATGACCTTGTATGACAAAGAAAAACAGGAATAGCCTTACTTTTGCGAGTTAAGGCCAAATTGGTATTTTTGCTATAAAATGAATTCCTTCAGTCAAAACAAGTTCAAACTCATTTGTCCTTCATATATATCAATTCTAAGTAGGTTCCATGCAAAAAGATCTTTAAATGACCTTGTATGACAAAGAAAAACAGGAATAGCCTTACTTTTGCGAGTTAAGGCCAAATTGGTATTTTTGCTATAAAATGAATTCCTTCAGTCAAAACAAGTTCAAACTCCTTTGTCCTTCGTATATCTCAATTCTAAGTAGGTTCCATGCATAAAGCTCTTTAAATGACCTTGTAAGAGAAAGAAAAACAGGAATAGCATTACTTTTGCGAGTTAAGACGAAATTCGGATTTTTCCTTATAAACACCAATTCCTTCAGTCAAACAAGTTTAAACTCCTTAGTCCTTCATATTTATCCATTCTGAGTAGGTTCCATGCATAAAGCTCTTTAAATGACCTTGTAAGAGAAAGAAAAACAGGAATAGCCTTGCTTTTGCGAGTTAAGGCCAAATTGGTATTTTTGCTATAAAATGAATTCCTTCAGTCAAAACAAGTTTAAACTCCTTAGTCCTTCGTATATCTCAATTCTAAGTAGGTTCCATGCATAAAGCTCTTTAAATGACCTTGTAAGAGAAAGAAAAACAGGAATAGCCTTACTTTTGCGAGTTAAGACGAAATTCGGATTTTTTCCTTATAAACACCAATTCCTTCAGTCAAAACAAGTTCAAACTCCTTTGTCCTTCGTATATCTGAATTCTAAGTAGGTTCCATGCATAAAGCTCTTTAAATGACCTTGTATGACAAAGAAAAACAGGAATAGCCTTACTTTTGCGAGTTAAGGCAAAATTGGTATTTTTGCTACAAAATGAATTCCTTCAGTCAAAACAAGTTCAAACTCCTTTGTCCTTCGTATATCTGAATTCTAAGTAGGTTCCATGCATAAAGCTCTTTAAATGACCTTGTAAGAGAAAGAAAAACAGGAATAGCCTTACTTTTGCGAGTTAAGACGAAATTCGGATTTTTTCCTTATAAACACCAATTCCTTCAGTCAAAACAAGTTTAAACTCCTTAGTCCTTCATATTTATCCATTCTGAGTAGGTTCCATGCATAAAGCTCTTTAAATGACCTTGTGTGACAAAGAAAAACAGGAATAGCCTTACTTTTGCAAGTTAAGGCCAAATTGGTATTTTTGCTATAAAATGAATTCCTTCAGTCAAAACAAGTTTAAACTCCTTAGTCCTTCATATTTATCCATTCTGAGTAGGTTCCATGCATAAAGCTCTTTAAATGACCTTGTGTGACAAAGAAAAACAGGAATAGCCTTACTTTTGCGAGTTAAGGCCAAATTGGTATTTTTGCTATAAAATGAATTCCTTCAGTCAAAACAAGTTTAAACTCCTTAGTCCTTCATATTTATCCATTATGAGTAGGTTCCATGCATAAAGCTCTTTAAATGACCTTGTATGACAAAGAAAAACAGGAATAGCCTTACTTTTGCGAGTTAAGGCCAAATTGGTATTTTTGCTATAAAATGAATTCCTTCAGTCAAAACAAGTTCAAACTCATTTGTCCTTCATATATATCAATTCTAAGTAGGTTCCATGCAAAAAGATCTTTAAATGACCTTGTTTGACAAAGAAAAACAGGAATAGCCTTACTTTTGCGAGTTAAGGCCAAATTGGTATTTTTGCTATAAAATGAATTCCTTCAGTCAAAACAAGTTCAAACTCCTTTGTCCTTCGTATATCTCAATTCTAAGTAGGTTCCATGCATAAAGCTCTTTAAATGATCTTGTAAGAGAAAGAAAAACAGGAATAGCCTTACTTTTGCGAGTTAAGACGAAATTCGGATTTTTCCTTATAAACACCAATTCCTTCAGTCAAAACAAGTTTAAACTCCTTAGTCCTTCATATTTATCCATTCTGAGTAGGTTCCATGCATAAAGCTCTTTAAATGACCTTGTATGACAAAGAAAAACAGGAATAGCCTTACTTTTGCGAGTCAAGGCCAAATTGGTATTTTTGCTATAAAATGAATTCCTTCAGTCAAAACAAGTTTAAACTCCTTGGTCCTTCGTATATCTCAATTCTAAGTAGGTTCCATGCATAAAGCTCTTTAAATGACCTTGTAAGAGAAAGAAAAACAGGAATAGCCTTGCTTTTGCGAGTTAAGGCCAAATTGGTATTTTTGCTATAAAATGAATTCCTTCAGTCAAAACAAGTTTAAACTCCTTAGTCCTTCGTATATATCAATTCTAAGTAGGTTCCATGCATAAAGCTCTTTAAATGACCTTGTAAGAGAAAGAAAAACAGGAATAGCCTTACTTTTGCGAGTTAAGGCCAAATTGGTATTTTTGCTATAAAATGAATTCCTTCAGTCAAAACAAGTTCAAAATCCTTTGTCCTTTCCTTTATATCAATTATAAGTAGGTTCCATGCATAAAGCTCTTTAAATGACCTTGTAAGAGAAAGAAAAACAGGAATAGCCTTACTTTTGCGAGTTAAGACGAAATTCGGATTTTTTCCTTATAAACACCAATTCCTTCAGTCAAAACAAGTTCAAACTCCTTTGTCCTTCGTATATCTGAATTCTAAGTAGGTTCCATGCATAAAGCTCTTTAAATGACCTTGTATGACAAAGAAAAACAGGAATAGCCTTACTTTTGCGAGTTAAGGCAAAATTGGTATTTTTGCTACAAAATGAATTCCTTCAGTCAAAACAAGTTCAAACTCCTTTGTCCTTCGTATATCTGAATTCTAAGTAGGTTCCATGCATAAAGCTCTTTAAATGACCTTGTAAGAGAAAGAAAAACAGGAATAGCCTTACTTTTGCGAGTTAAGACGAAATTCGGATTTTTTCCTTATAAACACCAATTCCTTCAGTCAAAACAAGTTTAAACTCCTTAGTCCTTCATATTTATCCATTCTGAGTAGGTTCCATGCATAAAGCTCTTTAAATGACCTTGTGTGACAAAGAAAAACAGGAATAGCCTTACTTTTGCAAGTTAAGGCCAAATTGGTATTTTTGCTATAAAATGAATTCCTTCAGTCAAAACAAGTTTAAACTCCTTAGTCCTTCATATTTATCCATTCTGAGTAGGTTCCATGCATAAAGCTCTTTAAATGACCTTGTGTGACAAAGAAAAACAGGAATAGCCTTACTTTTGCGAGTTAAGGCCAAATTGGTATTTTTGCTATAAAATGAATTCCTTCAGTCAAAACAAGTTTAAACTCCTTAGTCCTTCATATTTATCCATTATGAGTAGGTTCCATGCATAAAGCTCTTTAAATGACCTTGTATGACAAAGAAAAACAGGAATAGCCTTACTTTTGCGAGTTAAGGCCAAATTGGTATTTTTGCTATAAAATGAATTCCTTCAGTCAAAACAAGTTCAAACTCATTTGTCCTTCATATATATCAATTCTAAGTAGGTTCCATGCAAAAAGATCTTTAAATGACCTTGTATGACAAAGAAAAACAGGAATAGCCTTACTTTTGCGAGTTAAGGCCAAATTGGTATTTTTGCTATAAAATGAATTCCTTCAGTCAAAACAAGTTCAAACTCCTTTGTCCTTCGTATATCTCAATTCTAAGTAGGTTCCATGCATAAAGCTCTTTAAATGACCTTGTAAGAGAAAGAAAAACAGGAATAGCCTTACTTTTGCGAGTTAAGACGAAATTCGGATTTTTCCTTATAAACACCAATTCCTTCAGTCAAAACAAGTTTAAACTCCTTAGTCCTTCATATTTATCCATTCTGAGTAGGTTCCATGCATAAAGCTCTTTAAATGACCTTGTATGACAAAGAAAAACAGGAATAGCCTTACTTTTGCGAGTCAAGGCCAAATTGGTATTTTTGCTATAAAATGAATTCCTTCAGTCAAAACAAGTTTAAACTCCTTGGTCCTTCGTATATCTCAATTCTAAGTAGGTTCCATGCATAAAGCTCTTTAAATGACCTTGTAAGAGAAAGAAAAACAGGAATAGCCTTACTTTTGCGAGTTAAGGCCAAATTGGTATTTTTGCTATAAAATGAATTCCTTCGGTCAAAACAAGTTTAAACTCCTTAGTCCTTCGTATATCTCAATTCTAAGTAGGTTCCATGCATGAAGCTCTTTAAATGACCTTGTAAGAGAAAGAAAAACAGGAATAGCCTTACTTTTGCGAGTTAAGGCCAAATTGGTATTTTTGCTATAAAATGAATTCCTTCAGTCAAAACAAGTTCAAACTCATTTGTCCTTCATATATATCAATTCTAAGTAGGTTCCATGCAAAAAGATCTTTAAATGACCTTGTATGACAAAGAAAAACAGGAATAGCCTTACTTTTGCGAGTTAAGGCCAAATTGGTATTTTTGCTATAAAATGAATTCCTTCAGTCAAAACAAGTTCAAACTCCTTTGTCCTTCGTATATCTCAATTCTAAGTAGGTTCCATGCATAAAGCTCTTTAAATGACCTTGTAAGAGAAAGAAAAACAGGAATAGCCTTACTTTTGCGAGTTAAGACGAAATTCGGATTTTTCCTTATAAACACCAATTCCTTCAGTCAAAACAAGTTTAAACTCCTTAGTCCTTCATATTTATCCATTCTGAGTAGGTTCCATGCATAAAGCTCTTTAAATGACCTTGTATGACAAAGAAAAACAGGAATAGCCTTACTTTTGCGAGTTAAGGCCAAATTGGTATTTTTGCTATAAAATGAATTCCTTCAGTCAAAACAAGTTTAAACTCCTTAGTCCTTCGCATATCTCAATTCTAAGTAGGTTCCATGCATAAAGCTCTTTAAATGACCTTGTAAGAGAAAGAAAAACAGGAAAAGCCTTACTTTTGCGAGTTAAGGCCAAATTGGTATTTTTGCTATAAAATGAATTCCTTCAGTCAAAACAAGTTCAAACTCCTTTGTCCTTCGTATATCTCAATTCTAAGTAGGTTCCATGCATAAAGCTCTTTAAATGACCTTGTAAGAGAAAGAAAAACAGGAATAGCCTTACTTTTGCGAGTTAAGACGAAATTCGGATTTTTCCTTATAAACACCAATTCCTTCAGTCAAAACAAGTTTAAACTCCTTAGTCCTTCATATTTATCCATTCTGAGTAGGTTCCATGCATAAAGCTCTTTAAATGACCTTGTATGACAAAGAAAAACAGGAATAGCCTTACTTTTGCGAGTTAAGGCCAAATTGGTATTTTTGCTATAAAATGAATTCCTTCAGTCAAAACAAGTTTAAACTCCTTAGTCCTTCGCATATCTCAATTCTAAGTAGGTTCCATGCATAAAGCTCTTTAAATGACCTTGTAAGAGAAAGAAAAACAGGAAAAGCCTTACTTTTGCGAGTTAAGGCCAAATTGGTATTTTTGCTATAAAATGAATTCCTTCAGTCAAAACAAGTTTAAACTCCTTAGTCCTTCGTATATCTCAATTCTAAGTAGGTTCCATGCATGAAGCTCTTTAAATGACCTTGTAAGAGAAAGAAAAACAGGAATAGCCTTACTTTTGCGAGTTAAGGCCAAATTGGTATTTTTGCTATAAAATGAATTCCTTCAGTCAAAACAAGTTCAAACTCATTTGTCCTTCATATATATCAATTCTAAGTAGGTTCCATGTATAAAGCTCTTTAAATGACCTTGTATGACAAAGAAAAACAGGAATAGCCTTACTTTTGCGAGTTAAGGCCAAATTGGTATTTTTGCTATAAAATGAATTCCTTCAGTCAAAACAAGTTCAAACTCATTTGTCCTTCATATATATCAATTCTAAGTAGGTTCCATGTATAAAGCTCTTTAAATGACCTTGTATGACAAAGAAAAACAGGAATAGCCTTACTTTTGCGAGTTAAGGCCAAATTGGTATTTTTGCTATAAAATGAATTCCTTCAGTCAAAACAAGTTTAAACTCCTTAGTCCTTCATATTTATCCATTCTGAGTAGGTTCCATGCATAAAGCTCTTTAAATGACCTTGTATGACAAAGAAAAACAGCAATAGCCTTACTTTTGCGAGTTAAGGCCAAATTGGTATTTTTGCTATAAAATGAATTCCTTCAGTCAAAACAAGTTCAAAATCCTTTGTCATTTCCTTTATATCAATTCTAAGTAGGTTCCATGCATAAAGCTCTTTAAATGACCTTGTATGACAAAGAAAAACAGGAATAGCCTTACTTTTGCGAGTTAAGGCCAAATTGGTATTTTTGCTATAAAATGAATTCCTTCAGTCAAAACAAGTTCAAACTCCTTTGTCCTTCGTATATCTCAATTCTAAGTAGGTTCCATGCATAAAGCTCTTTAAATGACCTTGTAAGAGAAAGAAAAACAGGAATAGCCTTACTTTTGCGAGTTAAGACGAAATTCGGATTTTTCCTTATAAACACCAATTCCTTCAGTCAAAACAAGTTTAAACTCCTTAGTCCTTCATATTTATCCATTCTGAGTAGGTTCCATGCATAAAGCTCTTTAAATGACCTTGTATGACAAAGAAAAACAGGAATAGCCTTACTTTTGCGAGTTAAGGCCAAATTGGTATTTTTGCTATAAAATGAATTCCTTCAGTCAAAACAAGTTTAAACTCCTTAGTCCTTCGCATATCTCAATTCTAAGTAGGTTCCATGCATAAAGCTCTTTAAATGACCTTGTAAGAGAAAGAAAAACAGGAATAGCCTTACTTTTGCGAGTTAAGGCCAAATTGGTATTTTTGCTATAAAATGAATTCCTTCAGTCAAAACAAGTTTAAACTCCTTAGTCCTTCGTATATCTCAATTCTAAGTAGGTTCCATGCATGAAGCTCTTTAAATGACCTTGTAAGAGAAAGAAAAACAGGAATAGCCTTACTTTTGCGAGTTAAGGCCAAATTGGTATTTTTGCTATAAAATGAATTCCTTCAGTCAAAACAAGTTCAAACTCATTTGTCCTTCATATATATCAATTCTAAGTAGGTTCCATGTATAAAGCTCTTTAAATGACCTTGTATGACAAAGAAAAACAGGAATAGCCTTACTTTTGCGAGTTAAGGCCAAATTGGTATTTTTGCTATAAAATGAATTCCTTCAGTCAAAACAAGTTCAAACTCATTTGTCCTTCATATATATCAATTCTAAGTAGGTTCCATGTATAAAGCTCTTTAAATGACCTTGTATGACAAAGAAAAACAGGAATAGCCTTACTTTTGCGAGTTAAGGCCAAATTGGTATTTTTGCTATAAAATGAATTCCTTCAGTCAAAACAAGTTTAAACTCCTTAGTCCTTCATATTTATACATTCTGAGTAGGTTCCATGCATAAAGCTCTTTAAATGACCTTGTATGACAAAGAAAAACAGGAATAGCCTTACTTTTGCGAGATAAGGCCAAATTGGTATTTTTGCTATAAAATGAATTTCTTCAGTCAAAACAAGTTCAAACTCATTTGTCCTTCATATATATCAATTCTAAGTAGGTTCCATGTATAAAGCTCTTTAAATGACCTTGTATGACAAAGAAAAACAGGAATAGCCTTACTTTTGCGAGTTAAGGCCAAATTGGTATTTTTGCTATAAAATGAATTCCTTCAGTCAAAACAAGTTCAAAATCCTTTGTCCTTTCCTTTATATCAATTATAAGTAGGTTCCATGCATAAAGCTCTTTAAATGACCTTGTAAGAGAAAGAAAAACAGGAATAGCCTTACTTTTGCGAGTTAAGACGAAATTCGGATTTTTTCCTTATAAACACCAATTCCTTCAGTCAAAACAAGTTCAAACTCCTTTGTCCTTCGTATATCTGAATTCTAAGTAGGTTCCATGCATAAAGCTCTTTAAATGACCTTGTATGACAAAGAAAAACAGGAATAGCCTTACTTTTGCGAGTTAAGGCAAAATTGGTATTTTTGCTACAAAATGAATTCCTTCAGTCAAAACAAGTTCAAACTCCTTTGTCCTTCGTATATCTGAATTCTAAGTAGGTTCCATGCATAAAGCTCTTTAAATGACCTTGTAAGAGAAAGAAAAACAGGAATAGCCTTACTTTTGCGAGTTAAGACGAAATTCGGATTTTTTCCTTATAAACACCAATTCCTTCAGTCAAAACAAGTTTAAACTCCTTAGTCCTTCATATTTATCCATTCTGAGTAGGTTCCATGCATAAAGCTCTTTAAATGACCTTGTGTGACAAAGAAAAACAGGAATAGCCTTACTTTTGCAAGTTAAGGCCAAATTGGTATTTTTGCTATAAAATGAATTCCTTCAGTCAAAACAAGTTTAAACTCCTTAGTCCTTCATATTTATCCATTCTGAGTAGGTTCCATGCATAAAGCTCTTTAAATGACCTTGTGTGACAAAGAAAAACAGGAATAGCCTTACTTTTGCGAGTTAAGGCCAAATTGGTATTTTTGCTATAAAATGAATTCCTTCAGTCAAAACAAGTTTAAACTCCTTAGTCCTTCATATTTATCCATTATGAGTAGGTTCCATGCATAAAGCTCTTTAAATGACCTTGTATGACAAAGAAAAACAGGAATAGCCTTACTTTTGCGAGTTAAGGCCAAATTGGTATTTTTGCTATAAAATGAATTCCTTCAGTCAAAACAAGTTCAAACTCATTTGTCCTTCATATATATCAATTCTAAGTAGGTTCCATGCAAAAAGATCTTTAAATGACCTTGTATGACAAAGAAAAACAGGAATAGCCTTACTTTTGCGAGTTAAGGCCAAATTGGTATTTTTGCTATAAAATGAATTCCTTCAGTCAAAACAAGTTCAAACTCCTTTGTCCTTCGTATATCTCAATTCTAAGTAGGTTCCATGCATAAAGCTCTTTAAATGACCTTGTAAGAGAAAGAAAAACAGGAATAGCCTTACTTTTGCGAGTTAAGACGAAATTCGGATTTTTCCTTATAAACACCAATTCCTTCAGTCAAAACAAGTTTAAACTCCTTAGTCCTTCATATTTATCCATTCTGAGTAGGTTCCATGCATAAAGCTCTTTAAATGACCTTGTATGACAAAGAAAAACAGGAATAGCCTTACTTTTGCGAGTCAAGGCCAAATTGGTATTTTTGCTATAAAATGAATTCCTTCAGTCAAAACAAGTTTAAACTCCTTGGTCCTTCGTATATCTCAATTCTAAGTAGGTTCCATGCATAAAGCTCTTTAAATGACCTTGTAAGAGAAAGAAAAACAGGAATAGCCTTACTTTTGCGAGTTAAGGCCAAATTGGTATTTTTGCTATAAAATGAATTCCTTCGGTCAAAACAAGTTTAAACTCCTTAGTCCTTCGTATATCTCAATTCTAAGTAGGTTCCATGCATGAAGCTCTTTAAATGACCTTGTAAGAGAAAGAAAAACAGGAATAGCCTTACTTTTGCGAGTTAAGGCCAAATTGGTATTTTTGCTATAAAATGAATTCCTTCAGTCAAAACAAGTTCAAACTCATTTGTCCTTCATATATATCAATTCTAAGTAGGTTCCATGCAAAAAGATCTTTAAATGACCTTGTATGACAAAGAAAAACAGGAATAGCCTTACTTTTGCGAGTTAAGGCCAAATTGGTATTTTTGCTATAAAATGAATTCCTTCAGTCAAAACAAGTTCAAACTCCTTTGTCCTTCGTATATCTCAATTCTAAGTAGGTTCCATGCATAAAGCTCTTTAAATGACCTTGTAAGAGAAAGAAAAACAGGAATAGCCTTACTTTTGCGAGTTAAGACGAAATTCGGATTTTTCCTTATAAACACCAATTCCTTCAGTCAAAACAAGTTTAAACTCCTTAGTCCTTCATATTTATCCATTCTGAGTAGGTTCCATGCATAAAGCTCTTTAAATGACCTTGTATGACAAAGAAAAACAGGAATAGCCTTACTTTTGCGAGTTAAGGCCAAATTGGTATTTTTGCTATAAAATGAATTCCTTCAGTCAAAACAAGTTTAAACTCCTTAGTCCTTCGCATATCTCAATTCTAAGTAGGTTCCATGCATAAAGCTCTTTAAATGACCTTGTAAGAGAAAGAAAAACAGGAAAAGCCTTACTTTTGCGAGTTAAGGCCAAATTGGTATTTTTGCTATAAAATGAATTCCTTCAGTCAAAACAAGTTCAAACTCCTTTGTCCTTCGTATATCTCAATTCTAAGTAGGTTCCATGCATAAAGCTCTTTAAATGACCTTGTAAGAGAAAGAAAAACAGGAATAGCCTTACTTTTGCGAGTTAAGACGAAATTCGGATTTTTCCTTATAAACACCAATTCCTTCAGTCAAAACAAGTTTAAACTCCTTAGTCCTTCATATTTATCCATTCTGAGTAGGTTCCATGCATAAAGCTCTTTAAATGACCTTGTATGACAAAGAAAAACAGGAATAGCCTTACTTTTGCGAGTTAAGGCCAAATTGGTATTTTTGCTATAAAATGAATTCCTTCAGTCAAAACAAGTTTAAACTCCTTAGTCCTTCGCATATCTCAATTCTAAGTAGGTTCCATGCATAAAGCTCTTTAAATGACCTTGTAAGAGAAAGAAAAACAGGAAAAGCCTTACTTTTGCGAGTTAAGGCCAAATTGGTATTTTTGCTATAAAATGAATTCCTTCAGTCAAAACAAGTTTAAACTCCTTAGTCCTTCGTATATCTCAATTCTAAGTAGGTTCCATGCATGAAGCTCTTTAAATGACCTTGTAAGAGAAAGAAAAACAGGAATAGCCTTACTTTTGCGAGTTAAGGCCAAATTGGTATTTTTGCTATAAAATGAATTCCTTCAGTCAAAACAAGTTCAAACTCATTTGTCCTTCATATATATCAATTCTAAGTAGGTTCCATGTATAAAGCTCTTTAAATGACCTTGTATGACAAAGAAAAACAGGAATAGCCTTACTTTTGCGAGTTAAGGCCAAATTGGTATTTTTGCTATAAAATGAATTCCTTCAGTCAAAACAAGTTCAAACTCATTTGTCCTTCATATATATCAATTCTAAGTAGGTTCCATGTATAAAGCTCTTTAAATGACCTTGTATGACAAAGAAAAACAGGAATAGCCTTACTTTTGCGAGTTAAGGCCAAATTGGTATTTTTGCTATAAAATGAATTCCTTCAGTCAAAACAAGTTTAAACTCCTTAGTCCTTCATATTTATCCATTCTGAGTAGGTTCCATGCATAAAGCTCTTTAAATGACCTTGTATGACAAAGAAAAACAGCAATAGCCTTACTTTTGCGAGTTAAGGCCAAATTGGTATTTTTGCTATAAAATGAATTCCTTCAGTCAAAACAAGTTCAAAATCCTTTGTCATTTCCTTTATATCAATTCTAAGTAGGTTCCATGCATAAAGCTCTTTAAATGACCTTGTATGACAAAGAAAAACAGGAATAGCCTTACTTTTGCGAGTTAAGGCCAAATTGGTATTTTTGCTATAAAATGAATTCCTTCAGTCAAAACAAGTTCAAACTCCTTTGTCCTTCGTATATCTCAATTCTAAGTAGGTTCCATGCATAAAGCTCTTTAAATGACCTTGTAAGAGAAAGAAAAACAGGAATAGCCTTACTTTTGCGAGTTAAGACGAAATTCGGATTTTTCCTTATAAACACCAATTCCTTCAGTCAAAACAAGTTTAAACTCCTTAGTCCTTCATATTTATCCATTCTGAGTAGGTTCCATGCATAAAGCTCTTTAAATGACCTTGTATGACAAAGAAAAACAGGAATAGCCTTACTTTTGCGAGTTAAGGCCAAATTGGTATTTTTGCTATAAAATGAATTCCTTCAGTCAAAACAAGTTTAAACTCCTTAGTCCTTCGCATATCTCAATTCTAAGTAGGTTCCATGCATAAAGCTCTTTAAATGACCTTGTAAGAGAAAGAAAAACAGGAATAGCCTTACTTTTGCGAGTTAAGGCCAAATTGGTATTTTTGCTATAAAATGAATTCCTTCAGTCAAAACAAGTTTAAACTCCTTAGTCCTTCGTATATCTCAATTCTAAGTAGGTTCCATGCATGAAGCTCTTTAAATGACCTTGTAAGAGAAAGAAAAACAGGAATAGCCTTACTTTTGCGAGTTAAGGCCAAATTGGTATTTTTGCTATAAAATGAATTCCTTCAGTCAAAACAAGTTCAAACTCATTTGTCCTTCATATATATCAATTCTAAGTAGGTTCCATGTATAAAGCTCTTTAAATGACCTTGTATGACAAAGAAAAACAGGAATAGCCTTACTTTTGCGAGTTAAGGCCAAATTGGTATTTTTGCTATAAAATGAATTCCTTCAGTCAAAACAAGTTCAAACTCATTTGTCCTTCATATATATCAATTCTAAGTAGGTTCCATGTATAAAGCTCTTTAAATGACCTTGTATGACAAAGAAAAACAGGAATAGCCTTACTTTTGCGAGTTAAGGCCAAATTGGTATTTTTGCTATAAAATGAATTCCTTCAGTCAAAACAAGTTTAAACTCCTTAGTCCTTCATATTTATACATTCTGAGTAGGTTCCATGCATAAAGCTCTTTAAATGACCTTGTATGACAAAGAAAAACAGGAATAGCCTTACTTTTGCGAGATAAGGCCAAATTGGTATTTTTGCTATAAAATGAATTTCTTCAGTCAAAACAAGTTCAAACTCATTTGTCCTTCATATATATCAATTCTAAGTAGGTTCCATGTATAAAGCTCTTTAAATGACCTTGTATGACAAAGAAAAACAGGAATAGCCTTACTTTTGCGAGTTAAGGCCAAATTGGTATTTTTGCTATAAAATGAATTCCTTCAGTCAAAACAAGTTTAAACTCCTTAGTCCTTCATATTTATCCATTCTGAGTAGGTTCCATGCATAAAGCTCTTTAAATGACCTTGTATGACAAAGAAAAACAGGAATAGCCTTACTTTTGCGAGTTAAGGCCAAATTGGTATTTTTGCTATAAAATGAATTCCTTCAGTCAAAACAAGTTTAAACTCCTTAGTCCTTCGTATATCTCAATTCTAAGTAGGTTCCATGCATAAAGCTCTTTAAATGACCTTGTAAGAGAAAGAAAAACAGGAATAGCCTTACTTTTGCGAGTTAAGGCCAAATTGGTATTTTTGCTATAAAATGAATTCCTTCAGTCAAAACAAGTTTAAACTCCTTAGTCCTTCGTATATCTCAATTCTAAGTAGGTTCCATGCATAAAGCTCTTTAAATGACCTTGTAAGAGAAAGAAAAACAGGAATAGCCTTACTTTTGCGAGTTAAGGCCAAATTGGTATTTTTGCTATAAAATGAATTCCTTCAGTCAAAACAAGTTCAAAATCCTTTGTCCTTTCCTTTATATCAATTCTAAGTAGGTTCCATGCATAAAGCTCTTTAAATGACCTTGTAAGAGAAAGAAAAACAGGAATAGCCTTACTTTTGCGAGTTAAGACGAAATTCGGATTTTTTCCTTATAAACACCAATTCCTTCAGTCAAAACAAGTTTAAACTCCTTAGTCCTTCATATTTATCCATTCTGAGTAGGTTCCATGCATAAAGCTCTTTAAATGACCTTGTATGACAAAGAAAAACAGGAATAGCCTTACTTTTGCGAGATAAGGCCAAATTGGTATTTTTGCTATAAAATGAATTCCTTCAGTCAAAACAAGTTCAAACTCATTTGTCCTTCATATATATCAATTCTAAGTAGGTTCCATGTATAAAGCTCTTTAAATGACCTTGTATGACAAAGAAAAACAGGAATAGCCTTACTTTTGCGAGTTAAGGCCAAATTGGTATTTTTGCTATAAAATGAATTCCTTCAGTCAAAACAAGTTCAAAATCCTTTGTCCTTTCCTTTATATCAATTCTAAGTAGGTTCCATGCATAAAGCTCTTTAAATGACCTTGTAAGAGAAAGAAAAACAGGAATAGCCTTACTTTTGCGAGTTAAGACGAAATTCGGATTTTTCCTTATAAACACCAATTCCTTCAGTCAAAACAAGTTTAAACTCCTTAGTCCTTCATATTTATCCATTCTGAGTAGGTTCCATGCATAAAGCTCTTTAAATGACCTTGTATGACAAAGAAAAACAGGAATAGCCTTACTTTTGCGAGTTAGACGAAATTCGGATTTTTCCTTATAAACACCAATTCCTTCAGTCAAAACAAGTTTAAACTCCTTAGTCCTTCATATTTATCCATTCTGAGTAGGTTCCATGCATAAAGCTCTTTAAATGACCTTGTATGACAAAGAAAAACAGGAATAGCCTTACTTTTGCGAGTGAAGGCCAAATTGGTATTTTTGCTATAAAATGAATTCCTTCAGTCAAAACAAGTTCAAACTTATTTGTCCTTCATATATATCAATTCTAAGTAGGTTCCATGCATAAAGCTCTTTAAATGACCTTGTATGACAAAGACAAACAGGAATAGCCTTACTTTTGCGAGTTAGACGAAATTCGGATTTTTCCTTATAAACACCAATTCCTTCAGTCAAAACAAGTTTAAACTCCTTAGTCCTTCATATTTATCCATTCTGAGTAGGTTCCATGCATAAAGCTCTTTAAATGACCTTGTATGACAAAGAAAAACAGGAATAGCCTTACTTTTGCGAGTTAAGGCCAAATTGGTATTTTTGCTATAAAATGAATTCCTTCAGTCAAAACAAGTTTAAACTCCTTAGTCCTTCATATTTATCCATTCTGAGTAGGTTCCATGCATAAAGCTCTTTAAATGACCTTGTATGACAAAGAAAAACAGCAATAGCCTTACTTTTGCGAGTTAAGGCCAAATTGGTATTTTTGCTATAAAATGAATTCCTTCAGTCAAAACAAGTTCAAAATCCTTTGTCATTTCCTTTATATCAATTCTAAGTAGGTTCCATGCATAAAGCTCTTTAAATGACCTTGTATGACAAAGAAAAACAGGAATAGCCTTACTTTTGCGAGTTAAGGCCAAATTGGTATTTTTGCTATAAAATGAATTCCTTCAGTCAAAACAAGTTCAAACTCATTTGTCCTTCATATATATCAATTCTAAGTAGGTTCCATGCAAAAAGATCTTTAAATGACCTTGTATGACAAAGAAAAACAGGAATAGCCTTACTTTTGCGAGTTAAGGCCAAATTGGTATTTTTGCTATAAAATGAATTCCTTCAGTCAAAACAAGTTCAAACTCCTTTGTCCTTCGTATATCTCAATTCTAAGTAGGTTCCATGCATAAAGCTCTTTAAATGACCTTGTAAGAGAAAGAAAAACAGGAATAGCCTTACTTTTGCGAGTTAAGACGAAATTCGGATTTTTCCTTATAAACACCAATTCCTTCAGTCAAAACAAGTTTAAACTCCTTAGTCCTTCATATTTATCCATTCTGAGTAGGTTCCATGCATAAAGCTCTTTAAATGACCTTGTATGACAAAGAAAAACAGGAATAGCCTTACTTTTGCGAGTCAAGGCCAAATTGGTATTTTTGCTATAAAATGAATTCCTTCGGTCAAAACAAGTTCAAACTCATTTGTCCTTCATATATATCAATTCTAAGTAGGTTCCATGCAAAAAGATCTTTAAATGACCTTGTATGACAAAGAAAAACAGGAATAGCCTTACTTTTGCGAGTTAAGGCCAAATTGGTATTTTTGCTATAAAATGAATTCCTTCAGTCAAAACAAGTTCAAACTCCTTTGTCCTTCGTATATCTCAATTCTAAGTAGGTTCCATGCATAAAGCTCTTTAAATGACCTTGTAAGAGAAAGAAAAACAGGAATAGCCTTACTTTTGCGAGTTAAGACGAAATTCGGATTTTTCCTTATAAACACCAATTCCTTCAGTCAAAACAAGTTTAAACTCCTTAGTCCTTCATATTTATCCATTCTGAGTAGGTTCCATGCATAAAGCTCTTTAAATGACCTTGTATGACAAAGAAAAACAGGAATAGCCTTACTTTTGCGAGTTAAGGCCAAATTGGTATTTTTGCTATAAAATGAATTCCTTCAGTCAAAACAAGTTTAAACTCCTTGTCCTTCGCATATCTCAATTCTAAGTAGGTTCCATGCATAAAGCTCTTTAAATGACCTTGTAAGAGAAAGAAAAACAGGAATAGCCTTACTTTTGCGAGTTAAGGCCAAATTGGTATTTTTGCTATAAAATGAATTCCTTCAGTCAAAACAAGTTTAAACTCCTTAGTCCTTCGTATATCTCAATTCTAAGTAGGTTCCATGCATGAAGCTCTTTAAATGACCTTGTAAGAGAAAGAAAAACAGGAATAGCCTTACTTTTGAGAGTTAAGGCCAAATTGGTATTTTTGCTATAAAATGAATTCCTTCAGTCAAAACAAGTTCAAACTCATTTGTCCCTTCATATATATCAATTCTAAGTAGGTTCCATGTATAAAGCTCTTTAAATGACCTTGTATGACAAAGAAAAACAGGAATAGCCTTACTTTTGCGAGTTAAGGCCAAATTGGTATTTTTGCTATAAAATGAATTCCTTCAGTCAAAACAAGTTCAAACTCATTTGTCCTTCATATATATCAATTCTAAGTAGGTTCCATGTATAAAGCTCTTTAAATGACCTTGTATGACAAAGAAAAACAGGAATAGCCTTACTTTTGCGAGTTAAGGCCAAATTGGTATTTTTGCTATAAAATGAATTCCTTCAGTCAAAACAAGTTTAAACTCCTTAGTCCTTCATATTTATCCATTCTGAGTAGGTTCCATGCATAAAGCTCTTTAAATGACCTTGTATGACAAAGAAAAACAGGAATAGCCTTACTTTTGCGAGATAAGGCCAAATTGGTATTTTTGCTATAAAATGAATTTCTTCAGTCAAAACAAGTTCAAACTCATTTGTCCTTCATATATATCAATTCTAAGTAGGTTCCATGTATAAAGCTCTTTAAATGACCTTGTATGACAAAGAAAAACAGGAATAGCCTTACTTTTGCGAGTTAAGGCCAAATTGGTATTTTTGCTATAAAATGAATTCCTTCAGTCAAAACAAGTTTAAACTCCTTAGTCCTTCATATTTATCCATTCTGAGTAGGTTCCATGCATAAAGCTCTTTAAATGACCTTGTATGACAAAGAAAAACAGGAATAGCCTTACTTTTGCGAGTTAAGGCCAAATTGGTATTTTTGCTATAAAATGAATTCCTTCAGTCAAAACAAGTTTAAACTCCTTAGTCCTTCGTATATCTCAATTCTAAGTAGGTTCCATGCATAAAGCTCTTTAAATGACCTTGTAAGAGAAAGAAAAACAGGAATAGCCTTACTTTTGCGAGTTAAGGCCAAATTGGTATTTTTGCTATAAAATGAATTCCTTCAGTCAAAACAAGTTTAAACTCCTTAGTCCTTCGTATATCTCAATTCTAAGTAGGTTCCATGCATAAAGCTCTTTAAATGACCTTGTAAGAGAAAGAAAAACAGGAATAGCCTTACTTTTGCGAGTTAAGGCCAAATTGGTATTTTTGCTATAAAATGAATTCCTTCAGTCAAAACAAGTTCAAAATCCTTTGTCCTTTCCTTTATATCAATTCTAAGTAGGTTCCATGCATAAAGCTCTTTAAATGACCTTGTAAGAGAAAGAAAAACAGGAATAGCCTTACTTTTGCGAGTTAAGACGAAATTCGGATTTTTTCCTTATAAACACCAATTCCTTCAGTCAAAACAAGTTTAAACTCCTTAGTCCTTCATATTTATCCATTCTGAGTAGGTTCCATGCATAAAGCTCTTTAAATGACCTTGTATGACAAAGAAAAACAGGAATAGCCTTACTTTTGCGAGATAAGGCCAAATTGGTATTTTTGCTATAAAATGAATTCCTTCAGTCAAAACAAGTTCAAACTCATTTGTCCTTCATATATATCAATTCTAAGTAGGTTCCATGTATAAAGCTCTTTAAATGACCTTGTATGACAAAGAAAAACAGGAATAGCCTTACTTTTGCGAGTTAAGGCCAAATTGGTATTTTTGCTATAAAATGAATTCCTTCAGTCAAAACAAGTTCAAAATCCTTTGTCCTTTCCTTTATATCAATTCTAAGTAGGTTCCATGCATAAAGCTCTTTAAATGACCTTGTAAGAGAAAGAAAAACAGGAATATCCTTACTTTTGCGAGTTAAGACGAAATTCGGATTTTTTCAATATAAACATCAATTCCTTCAGTCAAAACAAGTTTAAACTCCTTAGTCCTTCATATTTATCCATTCTGAGTAGGTTCCATGCATAAAGCTCTTTAAATGACCTTGTATGACAAAGAAAAACAGGAATAGCCTTACTTTTGCGAGTTAAGGCCAAATTGGTATTTTTGCTATAAAATGAATTCCTTCAGTCAAAACAAGTTTAAACTCCTTAGTCCTTCATATTTATCCATTCTGAGTAGGTTCCATGCATAAAGCTCTTTAAATGACCTTGTATGACAAAGAAAAACAGCAATAGCCTTACTTTTGCGAGTTAAGGCCAAATTGGTATTTTTGCTATAAAATGAATTCCTTCAGTCAAAACAAGTTCAAAATCCTTTGTCATTTCCTTTATATCAATTCTAAGTAGGTTCCATGCATAAAGCTCTTTAAATGACCTTGTATGACAAAGAAAAACAGGAATAGCCTTACTTTTGCGAGTTAAGGCCAAATTGGTATTTTTGCTATAAAATGAATTCCTTCAGTCAAAACAAGTTCAAACTCATTTGTCCTTCATATATATCAATTCTAAGTAGGTTCCATGCAAAAAGATCTTTAAATGACCTTGTATGACAAAGAAAAACAGGAATAGCCTTACTTTTGCGAGTTAAGGCCAAATTGGTATTTTTGCTATAAAATGAATTCCTTCAGTCAAAACAAGTTCAAACTCCTTTGTCCTTCGTATATCTCAATTCTAAGTAGGTTCCATGCATAAAGCTCTTTAAATGACCTTGTAAGAGAAAGAAAAACAGGAATAGCCTTACTTTTGCGAGTTAAGACGAAATTCGGATTTTTCCTTATAAACACCAATTCCTTCAGTCAAAACAAGTTTAAACTCCTTAGTCCTTCATATTTATCCATTCTGAGTAGGTTCCATGCATAAAGCTCTTTAAATGACCTTGTATGACAAAGAAAAACAGGAATAGCCTTACTTTTGCGAGTCAAGGCCAAATTGGTATTTTTGCTATAAAATGAATTCCTTCGGTCAAAACAAGTTCAAACTCATTTGTCCTTCATATATATCAATTCTAAGTAGGTTCCATGCAAAAAGATCTTTAAATGACCTTGTATGACAAAGAAAAACAGGAATAGCCTTACTTTTGCGAGTTAAGGCCAAATTGGTATTTTTGCTATAAAATGAATTCCTTCAGTCAAAACAAGTTCAAACTCCTTTGTCCTTCGTATATCTCAATTCTAAGTAGGTTCCATGCATAAAGCTCTTTAAATGACCTTGTAAGAGAAAGAAAAACAGGAATAGCCTTACTTTTGCGAGTTAAGACGAAATTCGGATTTTTCCTTATAAACACCAATTCCTTCAGTCAAAACAAGTTTAAACTCCTTAGTCCTTCATATTTATCCATTCTGAGTAGGTTCCATGCATAAAGCTCTTTAAATGACCTTTTATGACAAAGAAAAACAGGAATAGCCTTACTTTTGCGAGTTAAGGCCAAATTGGTATTTTTGCTATAAAATGAATTCCTTCAGTCAAAACAAGTTTAAACTCCTTAGTCCTTCGCATATCTCAATTCTAAGTAGGTTCCATGCATAAAGCTCTTTAAATGACCTTGTAAGAGAAAGAAAAACAGGAATAGCCTTACTTTTGCGAGTTAAGGCCAAATTGGTATTTTTGCTATAAAATGAATTCCTTCAGTCAAAACAAGTTTAAACTCCTTAGTCCTTCGTATATCTCAATTCTAAGTAGGTTCCATGCATGAAGCTCTTTAAATGACCTTGTAAGAGAAAGAAAAACAGGAATAGCCTTACTTTTGCGAGTTAAGGCCAAATTGGTATTTTTGCTATAAAATGAATTCCTTCAGTCAAAACAAGTTCAAACTCATTTGTCCTTCATATATATCAATTCTAAGTAGGTTCCATGTATAAAGCTCTTTAAATGACCTTGTATGACAAAGAAAAACAGGAATAGCCTTACTTTTGCGAGTTAAGGCCAAATTGGTATTTTTGCTATAAAATGAATTCCTTCAGTCAAAACAAGTTCAAACTCATTTGTCCTTCATATATATCAATTCTAAGTAGGTTCCATGTATAAAGCTCTTTAAATGACCTTGTATGACAAAGAAAAACAGGAATAGCCTTACTTTTGCGAGTTAAGGCCAAATTGGTATTTTTGCTATAAAATGAATTCCTTCAGTCAAAACAAGTTTAAACTCCTTAGTCCTTCATATTTATCCATTCTGAGTAGGTTCCATGCATAAAGCTCTTTAAATGACCTTGTATGACAAAGAAAAACAGCAATAGCCTTACTTTTGCGAGTTAAGGCCAAATTGGTATTTTTGCTATAAAATGAATTCCTTCAGTCAAAACAAGTTCAAAATCCTTTGTCATTTCCTTTATATCAATTCTAAGTAGGTTCCATGCATAAAGCTCTTTAAATGACCTTGTATGACAAAGAAAAACAGGAATAGCCTTACTTTTGCGAGTTAAGGCCAAATTGGTATTTTTGCTATAAAATGAATTCCTTCAGTCAAAACAAGTTCAAACTCATTTGTCCTTCATATATATCAATTCTAAGTAGGTTCCATGCAAAAAGATCTTTAAATGACCTTGTATGACAAAGAAAAACAGGAATAGCCTTACTTTTGCGAGTTAAGGCCAAATTGGTATTTTTGCTATAAAATGAATTCCTTCAGTCAAAACAAGTTCAAACTCCTTTGTCCTTCGTATATCTCAATTCTAAGTAGGTTCCATGCATAAAGCTCTTTAAATGACCTTGTAAGAGAAAGAAAAACAGGAATAGCCTTACTTTTGCGAGTTAAGACGAAATTCGGATTTTTCCTTATAAACACCAATTCCTTCAGTCAAAACAAGTTTAAACTCCTTAGTCCTTCATATTTATCCATTCTGAGTAGGTTCCATGCATAAAGCTCTTTAAATGACCTTGTATGACAAAGAAAAACAGGAATAGCCTTACTTTTGCGAGTCAAGGCCAAATTGGTATTTTTGCTATAAAATGAATTCCTTCGGTCAAAACAAGTTAAAACTCATTTGTCCTTCATATATATCAATTCTAAGTAGGTTCCATGCAAAAAGATCTTTAAATGACCTTGTATGACAAAGAAAAACAGGAATAGCCTTACTTTTGCGAGTTAAGGCCAAATTGGTATTTTTGCTATAAAATGAATTCCTTCAGTCAAAACAAGTTCAAACTCCTTTGTCCTTCGTATATCTCAATTCTAAGTAGGTTCCATGCATAAAGCTCTTTAAATGACCTTGTAAGAGAAAGAAAAACAGGAATAGCCTTACTTTTGCGAGTTAAGGCCAAATTGGTATTTTTGCTATAAAATGAATTCCTTCAGTCAAAACAAGTTCAAACTCATTTGTCCTTCATATATATCAATTCTAAGTAGGTTCCATGTATAAAGCTCTTTAAATGACCTTGTATGACAAAGAAAAACAGGAATAGCCTTACTTTTGCGAGTTAAGGCCAAATTGGTATTTTTGCTATAAAATGAATTCCTTCAGTCAAAACAAGTTCAAACTCATTTGTCCTTCATATATATCAATTCTAAGTAGGTTCCATGTATAAAGCTCTTTAAATGACCTTGTATGACAAAGAAAAACAGGAATAGCCTTACTTTTGCGAGTTAAGGCCAAATTGGTATTTTTGCTATAAAATGAATTCCTTCAGTCAAAACAAGTTTAAACTCCTTAGTCCTTCATATTTATCCATTCTGAGTAGGTTCCATGCATAAAGCTCTTTAAATGACCTTGTATGACAAAGAAAAACAGCAATAGCCTTACTTTTGCGAGTTAAGGCCAAATTGGTATTTTTGCTATAAAATGAATTCCTTCAGTCAAAACAAGTTCAAAATCCTTTGTCATTTCCTTTATATCAATTCTAAGTAGGTTCCATGCATAAAGCTCTTTAAATGACCTTGTATGACAAAGAAAAACAGGAATAGCCTTACTTTTGCGAGTTAAGGCCAAATTGGTATTTTTGCTATAAAATGAATTCCTTCAGTCAAAACAAGTTCAAACTCATTTGTCCTTCATATATATCAATTCTAAGTAGGTTCCATGCAAAAAGATCTTTAAATGACCTTGTATGACAAAGAAAAACAGGAATAGCCTTACTTTTGCGAGTTAAGGCCAAATTGGTATTTTTGCTATAAAATGAATTCCTTCAGTCAAAACAAGTTCAAACTCCTTTGTCCTTCGTATATCTCAATTCTAAGTAGGTTCCATGCATAAAGCTCTTTAAATGACCTTGTAAGAGAAAGAAAAACAGGAATAGCCTTACTTTTGCGAGTTAAGACGAAATTCGGATTTTTCCTTATAAACACCAATTCCTTCAGTCAAAACAAGTTTAAACTCCTTAGTCCTTCATATTTATCCATTCTGAGTAGGTTCCATGCATAAAGCTCTTTAAATGACCTTGTATGACAAAGAAAAACAGGAATAGCCTTACTTTTGCGAGTCAAGGCCAAATTGGTATTTTTGCTATAAAATGAATTCCTTCGGTCAAAACAAGTTAAAACTCATTTGTCCTTCATATATATCAATTCTAAGTAGGTTCCATGCAAAAAGATCTTTAAATGACCTTGTATGACAAAGAAAAACAGGAATAGCCTTACTTTTGCGAGTTAAGGCCAAATTGGTATTTTTGCTATAAAATGAATTCCTTCAGTCAAAACAAGTTCAAACTCCTTTGTCCTTCGTATATCTCAATTCTAAGTAGGTTCCATGCATAAAGCTCTTTAAATGACCTTGTAAGAGAAAGAAAAACAGGAATAGCCTTACTTTTGCGAGTTAAGACGAAATTCGGATTTTTCCTTATAAACACCAATTCCTTCAGTCAAAACAAGTTTAAACTCCTTAGTCCTTCATATTTATCCATTCTGAGTAGGTTCCATGCATAAAGCTCTTTAAATGACCTTGTATGAGAAAGAAAAACAGGAATAGCCTTACTTTTGCGAGTTAAGGCCAAATTGGTATTTTTGCTATAAAATGAATTCCTTCAGTCAAAACAAGTTTAAACTCCTTAGTCCTTCGCATATCTCAATTCTAAGTAGGTTCCATGCATAAAGCTCTTTAAATGACCTTGTAAGAGAAAGAAAAACAGGAATAGCCTTACTTTTGCGAGTTAAGGCCAAATTGGTATTTTTGCTATAAAATGAATTCCTTCAGTCAAAACAAGTTTAAACTCCTTAGTCCTTCGTATATCTCAATTCTAAGTAGGTTCCATGCATGAAGCTCTTTAAATGACCTTGTAAGAGAAAGAAAAACAGGAATAGCCTTACTTTTGCGAGTTAAGGCCAAATTGGTATTTTTGCTATAAAATGAATTCCTTCAGTCAAAACAAGTTCAAACTCATTTGTCCTTCATATATATCAATTCTAAGTAGGTTCCATGTATAAAGCTCTTTAAATGACCTTGTATGACAAAGAAAAACAGGAATAGCCTTACTTTTGCGAGTTAAGGCCAAATTGGTATTTTTGCTATAAAATGAATTCCTTCAGTCAAAACAAGTTCAAACTCATTTGTCCTTCATATATATCAATTCTAAGTAGGTTCCATGTATAAAGCTCTTTAAATGACCTTGTATGACAAAGAAAAACAGGAATAGCCTTACTTTTGCGAGTTAAGGCCAAATTGGTATTTTTGCTATAAAATGAATTCCTTCAGTCAAAACAAGTTTAAACTCCTTAGTCCTTCATATTTATCCATTCTGAGTAGGTTCCATGCATAAAGCTCTTTAAATGACCTTGTATGACAAAGAAAAACAGGAATAGCCTTACTTTTGCGAGATAAGGCCAAATTGGTATTTTTGCTATAAAATGAATTTCTTCAGTCAAAACAAGTTCAAACTCATTTGTCCTTCATATATATCAATTCTAAGTAGGTTCCATGTATAAAGCTCTTTAAATGACCTTGTATGACAAAGAAAAACAGGAATAGCCTTACTTTTGCGAGTTAAGGCCAAATTGGTATTTTTGCTATAAAATGAATTCCTTCAGTCAAAACAAGTTTAAACTCCTTAGTCCTTCATATTTATCCATTCTGAGTAGGTTCCATGCATAAAGCTCTTTAAATGACCTTGTATGACAAAGAAAAACAGGAATAGCCTTACTTTTGCGAGTTAAGGCCAAATTGGTATTTTTGCTATAAAATGAATTCCTTCAGTCAAAACAAGTTTAAACTCCTTAGTCCTTCGTATATCTCAATTCTAAGTAGGTTCCATGCATAAAGCTCTTTAAATGACCTTGTAAGAGAAAGAAAAACAGGAATAGCCTTACTTTTGCGAGTTAAGGCCAAATTGGTATTTTTGCTATAAAATGAATTCCTTCAGTCAAAACAAGTTTAAACTCCTTAGTCCTTCGTATATCTCAATTCTAAGTAGGTTCCATGCATAAAGCTCTTTAAATGACCTTGTAAGAGAAAGAAAAACAGGAATAGCCTTACTTTTGCGAGTTAAGGCCAAATTGGTATTTTTGCTATAAAATGAATTCCTTCAGTCAAAACAAGTTCAAAATCCTTTGTCCTTTCCTTTATATCAATTCTAAGTAGGTTCCATGCATAAAGCTCTTTAAATGACCTTGTAAGAGAAAGAAAAACAGGAATAGCCTTACTTTTGCGAGTTAAGACGAAATTCGGATTTTTTCCTTATAAACACCAATTCCTTCAGTCAAAACAAGTTTAAACTCCTTAGTCCTTCATATTTATCCATTCTGAGTAGGTTCCATGCATAAAGCTCTTTAAATGACCTTGTATGACAAAGAAAAACAGGAATAGCCTTACTTTTGCGAGATAAGGCCAAATTGGTATTTTTGCTATAAAATGAATTCCTTCAGTCAAAACAAGTTCAAACTCATTTGTCCTTCATATATATCAATTCTAAGTAGGTTCCATGTATAAAGCTCTTTAAATGACCTTGTATGACAAAGAAAAACAGGAATAGCCTTACTTTTGCGAGTTAAGGCCAAATTGGTATTTTTGCTATAAAATGAATTCCTTCAGTCAAAACAAGTTCAAAATCCTTTGTCCTTTCCTTTATATCAATTCTAAGTAGGTTCCATGCATAAAGCTCTTTAAATGACCTTGTAAGAGAAAGAAAAACAGGAATAGCCTTACTTTTGCGAGTTAAGACGAAATTCGGATTTTTCCTTATAAACACCAATTCCTTCAGTCAAAACAAGTTTAAACTCCTTAGTCCTTCATATTTATCCATTCTGAGTAGGTTCCATGCATAAAGCTCTTTAAATGACCTTGTATGACAAAGAAAAACAGGAATAGCCTTACTTTTGCGAGTTAAGGCCAAATTGGTATTTTTGCTATAAAATGAATTCCTTCAGTCAAAACAAGTTTAAACTCCTTAGTCCTTCATATTTATCCATTCTGAGTAGGTTCCATGCATAAAGCTCTTTAAATGACCTTGTATGACAAAGAAAAACAGCAATAGCCTTACTTTTGCGAGTTAAGGCCAAATTGGTATTTTTGCTATAAAATGAATTCCTTCAGTCAAAACAAGTTCAAAATCCTTTGTCATTTCCTTTATATCAATTCTAAGTAGGTTCCATGCATAAAGCTCTTTAAATGACCTTGTATGACAAAGAAAAACAGGAATAGCCTTACTTTTGCGAGTTAAGGCCAAATTGGTATTTTTGCTATAAAATGAATTCCTTCAGTCAAAACAAGTTCAAACTCATTTGTCCTTCATATATATCAATTCTAAGTAGGTTCCATGCAAAAAGATCTTTAAATGACCTTGTATGACAAAGAAAAACAGGAATAGCCTTACTTTTGCGAGTTAAGGCCAAATTGGTATTTTTGCTATAAAATGAATTCCTTCAGTCAAAACAAGTTCAAACTCCTTTGTCCTTCGTATATCTCAATTCTAAGTAGGTTCCATGCATAAAGCTCTTTAAATGACCTTGTAAGAGAAAGAAAAACAGGAATAGCCTTACTTTTGCGAGTTAAGACGAAATTCGGATTTTTCCTTATAAACACCAATTCCTTCAGTCAAAACAAGTTTAAACTCCTTAGTCCTTCATATTTATCCATTCTGAGTAGGTTCCATGCATAAAGCTCTTTAAATGACCTTGTATGACAAAGAAAAACAGGAATAGCCTTACTTTTGCGAGTCAAGGCCAAATTGGTATTTTTGCTATAAAATGAATTCCTTCGGTCAAAACAAGTTCAAACTCATTTGTCCTTCATATATATCAATTCTAAGTAGGTTCCATGCAAAAAGATCTTTAAATGACCTTGTATGACAAAGAAAAACAGGAATAGCCTTACTTTTGCGAGTTAAGGCCAAATTGGTATTTTTGCTATAAAATGAATTCCTTCAGTCAAAACAAGTTCAAACTCCTTTGTCCTTCGTATATCTCAATTCTAAGTAGGTTCCATGCATAAAGCTCTTTAAATGACCTTGTAAGAGAAAGAAAAACAGGAATAGCCTTACTTTTGCGAGTTAAGACGAAATTCGGATTTTTCCTTATAAACACCAATTCCTTCAGTCAAAACAAGTTTAAACTCCTTAGTCCTTCATATTTATCCATTCTGAGTAGGTTCCATGCATAAAGCTCTTTAAATGACCTTGTATGACAAAGAAAAACAGGAATAGCCTTACTTTTGCGAGTTAAGGCCAAATTGGTATTTTTGCTATAAAATGAATTCCTTCAGTCAAAACAAGTTTAAACTCCTTAGTCCTTCGCATATCTCAATTCTAAGTAGGTTCCATGCATAAAGCTCTTTAAATGACCTTGTAAGAGAAAGAAAAACAGGAATAGCCTTACTTTTGCGAGTTAAGGCCAAATTGGTATTTTTGCTATAAAATGAATTCCTTCAGTCAAAACAAGTTTAAACTCCTTAGTCCTTCGTATATCTCAATTCTAAGTAGGTTCCATGCATGAAGCTCTTTAAATGACCTTGTAAGAGAAAGAAAAACAGGAATAGCCTTACTTTTGCGAGTTAAGGCCAAATTGGTATTTTTGCTATAAAATGAATTCCTTCAGTCAAAACAAGTTCAAACTCATTTGTCCTTCATATATATCAATTCTAAGTAGGTTCCATGTATAAAGCTCTTTAAATGACCTTGTATGACAAAGAAAAACAGGAATAGCCTTACTTTTGCGAGTTAAGGCCAAATTGGTATTTTTGCTATAAAATGAATTCCTTCAGTCAAAACAAGTTCAAACTCATTTGTCCTTCATATATATCAATTCTAAGTAGGTTCCATGT
The DNA here is from genome assembly GCF_027942865.1 of Odontesthes bonariensis. NCBI lineage: Eukaryota > Metazoa > Chordata > Actinopteri > Atheriniformes > Atherinopsidae > Odontesthes > Odontesthes bonariensis. The sequence continues at coordinate 41,132,522 of NC_134507.1, forward strand.
ATAAAGCTCTTTAAATGACCTTGTATGACAAAGAAAAACAGGAATAGCCTTACTTTTGCGAGTTAAGGCCAAATTGGTATTTTTGCTATAAAATGAATTCCTTCAGTCAAAACAAGTTTAAACTCCTTAGTCCTTCATATTTATCCATTCTGAGTAGGTTCCATGCATAAAGCTCTTTAAATGACCTTGTATGACAAAGAAAAACAGGAATAGCCTTACTTTTGCGAGATAAGTCCAAATTGGTATTTTTGCTATAAAATGAATTTCTTCAGTCAAAACAAGTTCAAACTCATTTGTCCTTCATATATATCAATTCTAAGTAGGTTCCATGTATAAAGCTCTTTAAATGACCTTGTATGACAAAGAAAAACAGGAATAGCCTTACTTTTGCGAGTTAAGGCCAAATTGGTATTTTTGCTATAAAATGAATTCCTTCAGTCAAAACAAGTTTAAACTCCTTAGTCCTTCATATTTATCCATTCTGAGTAGGTTCCATGCATAAAGCTCTTTAAATGACCTTGTATGACAAAGAAAAACAGGAATAGCCTTACTTTTGCGAGTTAAGGCCAAATTGGTATTTTTGCTATAAAATGAATTCCTTCAGTCAAAACAAGTTTAAACTCCTTAGTCCTTCGTATATCTCAATTCTAAGTAGGTTCCATGCATAAAGCTCTTTAAATGACCTTGTAAGAGAAAGAAAAACAGGAATAGCCTTACTTTTGCGAGTTAAGGCCAAATTGGTATTTTTGCTATAAAATGAATTCCTTCAGTCAAAACAAGTTTAAACTCCTTAGTCCTTCGTATATCTCAATTCTAAGTAGGTTCCATGCATAAAGCTCTTTAAATGACCTTGTAAGAGAAAGAAAAACAGGAATAGCCTTACTTTTGCGAGTTAAGGCCAAATTGGTATTTTTGCTATAAAATGAATTCCTTCAGTCAAAACAAGTTCAAAATCCTTTGTCCTTTCCTTTATATCAATTCTAAGTAGGTTCCATGCATAAAGCTCTTTAAATGACCTTGTAAGAGAAAGAAAAACAGGAATAGCCTTACTTTTGCGAGTTAAGACGAAATTCGGATTTTTTCCTTATAAACACCAATTCCTTCAGTCAAAACAAGTTTAAACTCCTTAGTCCTTCATATTTATCCATTCTGAGTAGGTTCCATGCATAAAGCTCTTTAAATGACCTTGTATGACAAAGAAAAACAGGAATAGCCTTACTTTTGCGAGATAAGGCCAAATTGGTATTTTTGCTATAAAATGAATTCCTTCAGTCAAAACAAGTTCAAACTCATTTGTCCTTCATATATATCAATTCTAAGTAGGTTCCATGTATAAAGCTCTTTAAATGACCTTGTATGACAAAGAAAAACAGGAATAGCCTTACTTTTGCGAGTTAAGGCCAAATTGGTATTTTTGCTATAAAATGAATTCCTTCAGTCAAAACAAGTTCAAAATCCTTTGTCCTTTCCTTTATATCAATTCTAAGTAGGTTCCATGCATAAAGCTCTTTAAATGACCTTGTAAGAGAAAGAAAAACAGGAATAGCCTTACTTTTGCGAGTTAAGACGAAATTCGGATTTTTTCAATATAAACACCAATTCCTTCAGTCAAAACAAGTTTAAACTCCTTAGTCCTTCGTATATCTCAATTCTAAGTAGGTTCCATGCATAAAGCTCTTTAAATGACCTTGTATGACAAAGAAAAACAGGAATAGCCTTACTTTTGCGAGTTAAGGCCAAATTGGTATTTTTGCTATAAAATGAATTCCTTCAGTCAAAACAAGTTTAAACTCCTTAGTCCTTCGCATATCTCAATTCTAAGTAGGTTCCATGCATAAAGCTCTTTAAATGACCTTGTAAGAGAAAGAAAAACAGGAATAGCCTTACTTTTGCGAGTTAAGGCCAAATTGGTATTTTTGCTATAAAATGAATTCCTTCAGTCAAAACAAGTTTAAACTCCTTAGTCCTTCGTATATCTCAATTCTAAGTAGGTTCCATGCATGAAGCTCTTTAAATGACCTTGTAAGAGAAAGAAAAACAGGAATAGCCTTACTTTTGCGAGTTAAGGCCAAATTGGTATTTTTGCTATAAAATGAATTCCTTCAGTCAAAACAAGTTCAAACTCATTTGTCCTTCATATATATCAATTCTAAGTAGGTTCCATGTATAAAGCTCTTTAAATGACCTTGTATGACAAAGAAAAACAGGAATAGCCTTACTTTTGCGAGTTAAGGCCAAATTGGTATTTTTGCTATAAAATGAATTCCTTCAGTCAAAACAAGTTCAAACTCATTTGTCCTTCATATATATCAATTCTAAGTAGGTTCCATGTATAAAGCTCTTTAAATGACCTTGTATGACAAAGAAAAACAGGAATAGCCTTACTTTTGCGAGTTAAGGCCAAATTGGTATTTTTGCTATAAAATGAATTCCTTCAGTCAAAACAAGTTCAAACTCATTTGTCCTTCATATATATCAATTCTAAGTAGGTTCCATGTATAAAGCTCTTTAAATGACCTTGTATGACAAAGAAAAACAGGAATAGCCTTACTTTTGCGAGTTAAGGCCAAATTGGTATTTTTGCTATAAAATGAATTCCTTCAGTCAAAACAAGTTCAAACTCATTTGTCCTTCATATATATCAATTCTAAGTAGGTTCCATGTATAAAGCTCTTTAAATGACCTTGTATGACAAAGAAAAACAGGAATAGCCTTACTTTTGCGAGTTAAGGCCAAATTGGTATTTTTGCTATAAAATGAATTCCTTCAGTCAAAACAAGTTTAAACTCCTTAGTCCTTCATATTTATCCATTCTGAGTAGGTTCCATGCATAAAGCTCTTTAAATGACCTTGTATGACAAAGAAAAACAGGAATAGCCTTACTTTTGCGAGATAAGGCCAAATTGGTATTTTTGCTATAAAATGAATTTCTTCAGTCAAAACAAGTTCAAACTCATTTGTCCTTCATATATATCAATTCTAAGTAGGTTCCATGTATAAAGCTCTTTAAATGACCTTGTATGACAAAGAAAAACAGGAATAGCCTTACTTTTGCGAGTTAAGGCCAAATTGGTATTTTTGCTATAAAATGAATTCCTTCAGTCAAAACAAGTTTAAACTCCTTAGTCCTTCATATTTATCCATTCTGAGTAGGTTCCATGCATAAAGCTCTTTAAATGACCTTGTATGACAAAGAAAAACAGGAATAGCCTTACTTTTGCGAGTTAAGGCCAAATTGGTATTTTTGCTATAAAATGAATTCCTTCAGTCAAAACAAGTTTAAACTCCTTAGTCCTTCGTATATCTCAATTCTAAGTAGGTTCCATGCATAAAGCTCTTTAAATGACCTTGTAAGAGAAAGAAAAACAGGAATAGCCTTACTTTTGCGAGTTAAGGCCAAATTGGTATTTTTGCTATAAAATGAATTCCTTCAGTCAAAACAAGTTTAAACTCCTTAGTCCTTCGTATATCTCAATTCTAAGTAGGTTCCATGCATAAAGCTCTTTAAATGACCTTGTAAGAGAAAGAAAAACAGGAATAGCCTTACTTTTGCGAGTTAAGGCCAAATTGGTATTTTTGCTATAAAATGAATTCCTTCAGTCAAAACAAGTTCAAAATCCTTTGTCCTTTCCTTTATATCAATTCTAAGTAGGTTCCATGCATAAAGCTCTTTAAATGACCTTGTAAGAGAAAGAAAAACAGGAATAGCCTTACTTTTGCGAGTTAAGACGAAATTCGGATTTTTTCCTTATAAACACCAATTCCTTCAGTCAAAACAAGTTTAAACTCCTTAGTCCTTCATATTTATCCATTCTGAGTAGGTTCCATGCATAAAGCTCTTTAAATGACCTTGTATGACAAAGAAAAACAGGAATAGCCTTACTTTTGCGAGATAAGGCCAAATTGGTATTTTTGCTATAAAATGAATTCCTTCAGTCAAAACAAGTTCAAACTCATTTGTCCTTCATATATATCAATTCTAAGTAGGTTCCATGTATAAAGCTCTTTAAATGACCTTGTATGACAAAGAAAAACAGGAATAGCCTTACTTTTGCGAGTTAAGGCCAAATTGGTATTTTTGCTATAAAATGAATTCCTTCAGTCAAAACAAGTTCAAAATCCTTTGTCCTTTCCTTTATATCAATTCTAAGTAGGTTCCATGCATAAAGCTCTTTAAATGACCTTGTAAGAGAAAGAAAAACAGGAATAGCCTTACTTTTGCGAGTTAAGACGAAATTCGGATTTTTTCAATATAAACACCAATTCCTTCAGTCAAAACAAGTTTAAACTCCTTAGTCCTTCATATTTATCCATTCTGAGTAGGTTCCATGCATAAAGCTCTTTAAATGACCTTGTATGACAAAGAAAAACAGGAATAGCCTTACTTTTGCGAGTTAAGGCCAAATTGGTATTTTTGCTATAAAATGAATTCCTTCAGTCAAAACAAGTTTAAACTCCTTAGTCCTTCATATTTATCCATTCTGAGTAGGTTCCATGCATAAAGCTCTTTAAATGACCTTGTATGACAAAGAAAAACAGCAATAGCCTTACTTTTGCGAGTTAAGGCCAAATTGGTATTTTTGCTATAAAATGAATTCCTTCAGTCAAAACAAGTTCAAAATCCTTTGTCATTTCCTTTATATCAATTCTAAGTAGGTTCCATGCATAAAGCTCTTTAAATGACCTTGTATGACAAAGAAAAACAGGAATAGCCTTACTTTTGCGAGTTAAGGCCAAATTGGTATTTTTGCTATAAAATGAATTCCTTCAGTCAAAACAAGTTCAAACTCATTTGTCCTTCATATATATCAATTCTAAGTAGGTTCCATGCAAAAAGATCTTTAAATGACCTTGTATGACAAAGAAAAACAGGAATAGCCTTACTTTTGCGAGTTAAGGCCAAATTGGTATTTTTGCTATAAAATGAATTCCTTCAGTCAAAACAAGTTCAAACTCCTTTGTCCTTCGTATATCTCAATTCTAAGTAGGTTCCATGCATAAAGCTCTTTAAATGACCTTGTAAGAGAAAGAAAAACAGGAATAGCCTTACTTTTGCGAGTTAAGACGAAATTCGGATTTTTCCTTATAAACACCAATTCCTTCAGTCAAAACAAGTTTAAACTCCTTAGTCCTTCATATTTATCCATTCTGAGTAGGTTCCATGCATAAAGCTCTTTAAATGACCTTGTATGACAAAGAAAAACAGGAATAGCCTTACTTTTGCGAGTCAAGGCCAAATTGGTATTTTTGCTATAAAATGAATTCCTTCGGTCAAAACAAGTTCAAACTCATTTGTCCTTCATATATATCAATTCTAAGTAGGTTCCATGCAAAAAGATCTTTAAATGACCTTGTATGACAAAGAAAAACAGGAATAGCCTTACTTTTGCGAGTTAAGGCCAAATTGGTATTTTTGCTATAAAATGAATTCCTTCAGTCAAAACAAGTTCAAACTCCTTTGTCCTTCGTATATCTCAATTCTAAGTAGGTTCCATGCATAAAGCTCTTTAAATGACCTTGTAAGAGAAAGAAAAACAGGAATAGCCTTACTTTTGCGAGTTAAGACGAAATTCGGATTTTTCCTTATAAACACCAATTCCTTCAGTCAAAACAAGTTTAAACTCCTTAGTCCTTCATATTTATCCATTCTGAGTAGGTTCCATGCATAAAGCTCTTTAAATGACCTTGTATGACAAAGAAAAACAGGAATAGCCTTACTTTTGCGAGTTAAGGCCAAATTGGTATTTTTGCTATAAAATGAATTCCTTCAGTCAAAACAAGTTTAAACTCCTTAGTCCTTCGCATATCTCAATTCTAAGTAGGTTCCATGCATAAAGCTCTTTAAATGACCTTGTAAGAGAAAGAAAAACAGGAATAGCCTTACTTTTGCGAGTTAAGGCCAAATTGGTATTTTTGCTATAAAATGAATTCCTTCAGTCAAAACAAGTTTAAACTCCTTAGTCCTTCGTATATCTCAATTCTAAGTAGGTTCCATGCATGAAGCTCTTTAAATGACCTTGTAAGAGAAAGAAAAACAGGAATAGCCTTACTTTTGCGAGTTAAGGCCAAATTGGTATTTTTGCTATAAAATGAATTCCTTCAGTCAAAACAAGTTCAAACTCATTTGTCCTTCATATATATCAATTCTAAGTAGGTTCCATGTATAAAGCTCTTTAAATGACCTTGTATGACAAAGAAAAACAGGAATAGCCTTACTTTTGCGAGTTAAGGCCAAATTGGTATTTTTGCTATAAAATGAATTCCTTCAGTCAAAACAAGTTCAAACTCATTTGTCCTTCATATATATCAATTCTAAGTAGGTTCCATGTATAAAGCTCTTTAAATGACCTTGTATGACAAAGAAAAACAGGAATAGCCTTACTTTTGCGAGTTAAGGCCAAATTGGTATTTTTGCTATAAAATGAATTCCTTCAGTCAAAACAAGTTTAAACTCCTTAGTCCTTCATATTTATCCATTCTGAGTAGGTTCCATGCATAAAGCTCTTTAAATGACCTTGTATGACAAAGAAAAACAGGAATAGCCTTACTTTTGCGAGATAAGGCCAAATTGGTATTTTTGCTATAAAATGAATTTCTTCAGTCAAAACAAGTTCAAACTCATTTGTCCTTCATATATATCAATTCTAAGTAGGTTCCATGTATAAAGCTCTTTAAATGACCTTGTATGACAAAGAAAAACAGGAATAGCCTTACTTTTGCGAGTTAAGGCCAAATTGGTATTTTTGCTATAAAATGAATTCCTTCAGTCAAAACAAGTTTAAACTCCTTAGTCCTTCATATTTATCCATTCTGAGTAGGTTCCATGCATAAAGCTCTTTAAATGACCTTGTATGACAAAGAAAAACAGGAATAGCCTTACTTTTGCGAGTTAAGGCCAAATTGGTATTTTTGCTATAAAATGAATTCCTTCAGTCAAAACAAGTTTAAACTCCTTAGTCCTTCGTATATCTCAATTCTAAGTAGGTTCCATGCATAAAGCTCTTTAAATGACCTTGTAAGAGAAAGAAAAACAGGAATAGCCTTACTTTTGCGAGTTAAGGCCAAATTGGTATTTTTGCTATAAAATGAATTCCTTCAGTCAAAACAAGTTTAAACTCCTTTGTCCTTCGTATATCTCAATTCTAAGTAGGTTCCATGCATAAAGCTCTTTAAATGACCTTGTAAGAGAAAGAAAAACAGGAATAGCCTTACTTTTGCGAGTTAAGGCCAAATTGGTATTTTTGCTATAAAATGAATTCCTTCAGTCAAAACATGTTCAAAATCCTTTGTCCTTTCCTTTATATCAATTCTAAGTAGGTTCCATGCATAAAGCTCTTTAAATGACCTTGTAAGAGAAAGAAAAACAGGAATAGCCTTACTTTTGCGAGTTAAGACGAAATTCGGATTTTTTCCTTATAAACACCAATTCCTTCAGTCAAAACAAGTTTAAACTCCTTAGTCCTTCATATTTATCCATTCTGAGTAGGTTCCATGCATAAAGCTCTTTAAATGACCTTGTATGACAAAGAAAAACAGGAATAGCCTTACTTTTGCGAGATAAGGCCAAATTGGTATTTTTGCTATAAAATGAATTCCTTCAGTCAAAACAAGTTCAAACTCATTTGTCCTTCATATATATCAATTCTAAGTAGGTTCCATGTATAAAGCTCTTTAAATGACCTTGTATGACAAAGAAAAACAGGAATAGCCTTACTTTTGCGAGTTAAGGCCAAATTGGTATTTTTGCTATAAAATGAATTCCTTCAGTCAAAACAAGTTCAAAATCCTTTGTCCTTTCCTTTATATCAATTCTAAGTAGGTTCCATGCATAAAGCTCTTTAAATGACCTTGTAAGAGAAAGAAAAACAGGAATAGCCTTACTTTTGCGAGTTAAGACGAAATTCGGATTTTTTCAATATAAACACCAATTCCTTCAGTCAAAACAAGTTTAAACTCCTTAGTCCTTCATATTTATCCATTCTGAGTAGGTTCCATGCATAAAGCTCTTTAAATGACCTTGTATGACAAAGAAAAACAGGAATAGCCTTACTTTTGCGAGTTAAGGCCAAATTGGTATTTTTGCTATAAAATGAATTCCTTCAGTCAAAAAAAGTTTAAACTCCTTAGTCCTTCATATTTATCCATTCTGAGTAGGTTCCATGCATAAAGCTCTTTAAATGACCTTGTGTGACAAAGAAAAACAGGAATAGCCTTACTTTTGCGAGTTAAGGCCAAATTGGTATTTTTGCTATAAAATGAATTCCTTCAGTCAAAACAAGTTTAAACTCCTTAGTCCTTCATATTTATCCATTATGAGTAGGTTCCATGCATAAAGCTCTTTAAATGACCTTGTATGACAAAGAAAAACAGGAATAGCCTTACTTTTGCGAGTTAAGGCCAAATTGGTATTTTTGCTATAAAATGAATTCCTTCAGTCAAAACAAGTTCAAACTCATTTGTCCTTCATATATATCAATTCTAAGTAGGTTCCATGCAAAAAGATCTTTAAATGACCTTGTATGACAAAGAAAAACAGGAATAGCCTTACTTTTGCGAGTTAAGGCCAAATTGGTATTTTTGCTATAAAATGAATTCCTTCAGTCAAAACAAGTTTAAACTCCTTTGTCCTTCGTATATCTCAATTCTAAGTAGGTTCCATGCATAAAGCTCTTTAAATGACCTTGTAAGAGAAAGAAAAACAGGAATAGCCTTACTTTTGCGAGTTAAGACGAAATTCGGATTTTTCCTTATAAACACCAATTCCTTCAGTCAAAACAAGTTTAAACTCCTTAGTCCTTCATATTTATCCATTCTGAGTAGGTTCCATGCATAAAGCTCTTTAAATGACCTTGTATGACAAAGAAAAACAGGAATAGCCTTACTTTTGCGAGTTAAGGCCAAATTGGTATTTTTGCTATAAAATGAATTCCTTCAGTCAAAACAAGTTTAAACTCCTTTGTCCTTCATATATATCAATTCTAAGTAGGTTCCATGTATAAAGCTCTTTAAATGACCTTGTATGACAAAGAAAAACAGGAATAGCCTTACTTTTGCGAGTTAAGGCCAAATTGGTATTTTTGCTATAAAATGAATTCCTTCAGTCAAAACAAGTTTAAACTCCTTAGTCCTTCATATTTATCCATTCTGAGTAGGTTCCATGCATAAAGCTCTTTAAATGACCTTGTATGACAAAGAAAAACAGCAATAGCCTTACTTTTGCGAGTTAAGGCCAAATTGGTATTTTTGCTATAAAATGAATTCCTTCAGTCAAAACAAGTTCAAAATCCTTTGTCATTTCCTTTATATCAATTCTAAGTAGGTTCCATGCATAAAGCTCTTTAAATGACCTTGTATGAGAAAGAAAAACAGGAATAGCCTTACTTTTGCGAGTTAAGACGAAATTCGGATTTTTCCTTATAAACACCAATTCCTTCAGTCAAAACAAGTTTAAACTCCTTAGTCCTTCATATTTATCCATTCTGAGTAGGTTCCATGCATAAAGCTCTTTAAATGACCTTGTATGACAAAGAAAAACAGGAATAGCCTTACTTTTGCGAGTTAAGGCCAAATTGGTATTTTTGCTATAAAATGAATTCCTTCAGTCAAAACAAGTTTAAACTCCTTAGTCCTTCGTATATCTCAATTCTAAGTAGGTTCCATGCATAAAGCTCTTTAAATGACCTTGTAAGAGAAAGAAAAACAGGAATAGCCTTACTTTTGCGAGTTAAGGCCAAATTGGTATTTTTGCTATAAAATGAATTCCTTCAGTCAAAACAAGTTCAAAATCCTTTGTCCTTTCCTTTATATCAATTCTAAGTAGGTTCCATGCATAAAGCTCTTTAAATGACCTTGTAAGAGAAAGAAAAACAGGAATAGCCTTACTTTTGCGAGTTAAGACGAAATTCGGATTTTTTCCTTATAAACACCAATTCCTTCAGTCAAAACAAGTTTAAACTCCTTAGTCCTTCATATTTATCCATTCTGAGTAGGTTCCATGCATAAAGCTCTTTAAATGACCTTGTATGACGAAGAAAAACAGGAATAGCCTTACTTTTGCGAGATAAGGCCAAATTGGTATTTTTGCTATAAAATGAATTCCTTCAGTCAAAACAAGTTCAAACTCATTTGTCCTTCATATATATCAATTCTAAGTAGGTTCCATGTATAAAGCTCTTTAAATGACCTTGTATGACAAAGAAAAACAGGAATAGCCTTACTTTTGCGAGTTAAGGCCAAATTGGTATTTTTGCTATAAAATGAATTCCTTCAGTCAAAACAAGTTCAAAATCCTTTGTCCTTTCCTTTATATCAATTCTAAGTAGGTTCCATGCATAAAGCTCTTTAAATGACCTTGTAAGAGAAAGAAAAACAGGAATAGCCTTACTTTTGCGAGTTAAGACGAAATTCGGATTTTTCCTTATAAACACCAATTCCTTCAGTCATAACAAGTTTAAACTCCTTAGTCCTTCATATTTATCCATTCTGAGTAGGTTCCATGCATAAAGCTCTTTAAATGACCTTGTATGACAAAGAAAAACAGGAATAGCCTTACTTTTGCGAGTTAAGGCCAAATTGGTATTTTTGCTATAAAATGAATTCCTTCAGTCAAAACAAGTTCAAACTCCTTTGTCCTTCGTATATCTCAATTCTAAGTAGGTTCCATGCATAAAGCTCTTTAAATGACCTTGTAAGAGAAAGAAAAACAGGAATAGCCTTACTTTTGCGAGTTAAGACGAAATTCGGATTTTTCCTTATAAACACCAATTCCTTCAGTCAAAACAAGTTTAAACTCCTTAGTCCTTCATATTTATCCATTCTGAGTAGGTTCCATGCATAAAGCTCTTTAAATGACCTTGTATGACAAAGAAAAACAGGAATAGCCTTACTTTTGCGAGTTAAGGCCAAATTGGTATTTTTGCTATAAAATGAATTCCTTCAGTCAAAACAAGTTTAAACTCCTTAGTCCTTCGTATATCTCAATTCTAAGTAGGTTCCATGCATAAAGCTCTTTAAATGACCTTGTAAGAGAAAGAAAAACAGGAATAGCCTTACTTTTGCGAGTTAAGGCCAAATTGGTATTTTTGCTATAAAATGAATTCCTTCAGTCAAAACAAGTTTAAACTCCTTAGTCCTTCGTATATCTCAATTCTAAGTAGGTTCCATGCATGAAGCTCTTTAAATGACCTTGTAAGAGAAAGAAAAACAGGAATAGCCTTACTTTTGCGAGTTAAGGCCAAATTGGTATTGTTGCTATAAAATGAATTCCTTCAGTCAAAACAAGTTCAAACTCATTTGTCCTTCATATATATCAATTCTAAGTAGGTTCCATGTATAAAGCTCTTTAAATGACCTTGTATGACAAAGAAAAACAGGAATAGCCTTACTTTTGCGAGATAAGGCCAAATTGGTATTTTTGCTATAAAATGAATTCCTTCAGTCAAAACAAGTTCAAACTCATTTGTCCTTCATATATATCAATTCTAAGTAGGTTCCATGTATAAAGCTCTTTAAATGACCTTGTATGACAAAGAAAAACAGGAATAGCCTTACTTTTGCGAGTTAAGACGAAATTCGGATTTTTTCCTTATAAACACCAATTCCTTCAGTCAAAACAAGTTTAAACTCCTTAGTCCTTCATATTTATCCATTCTGAGTAGGTTCCATGCATAAAGCTCTTTAAATGACCTTGTGTGACAAAGAAAAACAGGAATAGCCTTACTTTTGCAAGTTAAGGCCAAATTGGTATTTTTGCTATAAAATGAATTCCTTCAGTCAAAACAAGTTTAAACTCCTTAGTCCTTCATATTTATCCATTATGAGTAGGTTCCATGCATAAAGCTCTTTAAATGACCTTGTATGACAAAGAAAAACAGGAATAGCCTTACTTTTGCGAGTTAAGGCCAAATTGGTATTTTTGCTATAAAATGAATTCCTTCAGTCAAAACAAGTTCAAACTCATTTGTCCTTCATATATATCAATTCTAAGTAGGTTCCATGCAAAAAGATCTTTAAATGACCTTGTATGACAAAGAAAAACAGGAATAGCCTTACTTTTGCGAGTTAAGGCCAAATTGGTATTTTTGCTATAAAATGAATTCCTTCAGTCAAAACAAGTTTAAACTCCTTTGTCCTTCGTATATCTCAATTCTAAGTAGGTTCCATGCATAAAGCTCTTTAAATGACCTTGTAAGAGAAAGAAAAACAGGAATAGCCTTACTTTTGCGAGTTAAGACGAAATTCGGATTTTTCCTTATAAACACCAATTCCTTCAGTCAAAACAAGTTTAAACTCCTTAGTCCTTCATATTTATCCATTCTGAGTAGGTTCCATGCATAAAGCTCTTTAAATGACCTTGTATGACAAAGAAAAACAGGAATAGCCTTACTTTTGCGAGTTAAGGCCAAATTGGTATTTTTGCTATAAAATGAATTCCTTCAGTCAAAACAAGTTTAAACTCCTTTGTCCTTCATATATATCAATTCTAAGTAGGTTCCATGTATAAAGCTCTTTAAATGACCTTGTATGACAAAGAAAAACAGGAATAGCCTTACTTTTGCGAGTTAAGGCCAAATTGGTATTTTTGCTATAAAATGAATTCCTTCAGTCAAAACAAGTTTAAACTCCTTAGTCCTTCATATTTATCCATTCTGAGTAGGTTCCATGCATAAAGCTCTTTAAATGACCTTGTATGACAAAGAAAAACAGCAATAGCCTTACTTTTGCGAGTTAAGGCCAAATTGGTATTTTTGCTATAAAATGAATTCCTTCAGTCAAAACAAGTTCAAAATCCTTTGTCATTTCCTTTATATCAATTCTAAGTAGGTTCCATGCATAAAGCTCTTTAAATGACCTTGTATGAGAAAGAAAAACAGGAATAGCCTTACTTTTGCGAGTTAAGACGAAATTCGGATTTTTCCTTATAAACACCAATTCCTTCAGTCAAAACAAGTTTAAACTCCTTAGTCCTTCATATTTATCCATTCTGAGTAGGTTCCATGCATAAAGCTCTTTAAATGACCTTGTATGACAAAGAAAAACAGGAATAGCCTTACTTTTGCGAGTTAAGGCCAAATTGGTATTTTTGCTATAAAATGAATTCCTTCAGTCAAAACAAGTTTAAACTCCTTAGTCCTTCGTATATCTCAATTCTAAGTAGGTTCCATGCATAAAGCTCTTTAAATGACCTTGTAAGAGAAAGAAAAACAGGAATAGCCTTACTTTTGCGAGTTAAGGCCAAATTGGTATTTTTGCTATAAAATGAATTCCTTCAGTCAAAACAAGTTCAAAATCCTTTGTCCTTTCCTTTATATCAATTCTAAGTAGGTTCCATGCATAAAGCTCTTTAAATGACCTTGTAAGAGAAAGAAAAACAGGAATAGCCTTACTTTTGCGAGTTAAGACGAAATTCGGATTTTTTCCTTATAAACACCAATTCCTTCAGTCAAAACAAGTTTAAACTCCTTAGTCCTTCATATTTATCCATTCTGAGTAGGTTCCATGCATAAAGCTCTTTAAATGACCTTGTATGACGAAGAAAAACAGGAATAGCCTTACTTTTGCGAGATAAGGCCAAATTGGTATTTTTGCTATAAAATGAATTCCTTCAGTCAAAACAAGTTCAAACTCATTTGTCCTTCATATATATCAATTCTAAGTAGGTTCCATGTATAAAGCTCTTTAAATGACCTTGTATGACAAAGAAAAACAGGAATAGCCTTACTTTTGCGAGTTAAGGCCAAATTGGTATTTTTGCTATAAAATGAATTCCTTCAGTCAAAACAAGTTCAAAATCCTTTGTCCTTTCCTTTATATCAATTCTAAGTAGGTTCCATGCATAAAGCTCTTTAAATGACCTTGTAAGAGAAAGAAAAACAGGAATAGCCTTACTTTTGCGAGTTAAGACGAAATTCGGATTTTTCCTTATAAACACCAATTCCTTCAGTCATAACAAGTTTAAACTCCTTAGTCCTTCATATTTATCCATTCTGAGTAGGTTCCATGCATAAAGCTCTTTAAATGACCTTGTATGACAAAGAAAAACAGGAATAGCCTTACTTTTGCGAGTTAAGGCCAAATTGGTATTTTTGCTATAAAATGAATTCCTTCAGTCAAAACAAGTTCAAACTCCTTTGTCCTTCGTATATCTCAATTCTAAGTAGGTTCCATGCATAAAGCTCTTTAAATGACCTTGTAAGAGAAAGAAAAACAGGAATAGCCTTACTTTTGCGAGTTAAGACGAAATTCGGATTTTTCCTTATAAACACCAATTCCTTCAGTCAAAACAAGTTTAAACTCCTTAGTCCTTCATATTTATCCATTCTGAGTAGGTTCCATGCATAAAGCTCTTTAAATGACCTTGTATGACAAAGAAAAACAGGAATAGCCTTACTTTTGCGAGTTAAGGCCAAATTGGTATTTTTGCTATAAAATGAATTCCTTCAGTCAAAACAAGTTTAAACTCCTTAGTCCTTCGTATATCTCAATTCTAAGTAGGTTCCATGCATAAAGCTCTTTAAATGACCTTGTAAGAGAAAGAAAAACAGGAATAGCCTTACTTTTGCGAGTTAAGGCCAAATTGGTATTTTTGCTATAAAATGAATTCCTTCAGTCAAAACAAGTTTAAACTCCTTAGTCCTTCGTATATCTCAATTCTAAGTAGGTTCCATGCATGAAGCTCTTTAAATGACCTTGTAAGAGAAAGAAAAACAGGAATAGCCTTACTTTTGCGAGTTAAGGCCAAATTGGTATTGTTGCTATAAAATGAATTCCTTCAGTCAAAACAAGTTCAAACTCATTTGTCCTTCATATATATCAATTCTAAGTAGGTTCCATGTATAAAGCTCTTTAAATGACCTTGTATGACAAAGAAAAACAGGAATAGCCTTACTTTTGCGAGATAAGGCCAAATTGGTATTTTTGCTATAAAATGAATTCCTTCAGTCAAAACAAGTTCAAACTCATTTGTCCTTCATATATATCAATTCTAAGTAGGTTCCATGTATAAAGCTCTTTAAATGACCTTGTATGACAAAGAAAAACAGGAATAGCCTTACTTTTGCGAGTTAAGACGAAATTCGGATTTTTTCCTTATAAACACCAATTCCTTCAGTCAAAACAAGTTTAAACTCCTTAGTCCTTCATATTTATCCATTCTGAGTAGGTTCCATGCATAAAGCTCTTTAAATGACCTTGTATGACAAAGACAAACAGGAATAGCCTTACTTTTGCGAGTTAAGGCCAAATTGGTATTTTTGCTATAAAATGAATTCCTTCAGTCAAAACAAGTTTAAACTCCTTAGTCCTTCATATTTATCCATTCTGAGTAGGTTCCATGCATAAAGCTCTTTAAATGACCTTGTATGACAAAGAAAAACAGGAATAGCCTTACTTTTGCGAGTTAAGGCCAAATTGGTATTTTTGCTATAAAATGAATTCCTTCAGTCAAAACAAGTTTAAACTCCTTAGTCCTTCATATTTATCCATTCTGAGTAGGTTCCATGCATAAAGCTCTTTAAATGACCTTGTATAACAAAGAAAAACAGGAATAGCCTTACTTTTGCGAGTTAAGACCAAATTGGTATTTTTGCTATAAAATGAATTCCTTCAGTCAAAACAAGTTCAAACTCCTTTGTCCTTCGTATATCTCAATTCTAAGTAGGTTCCATGCATAAAGCTCTTTAAATGACCTTGTAAGAGAAAGAAAAACAGGAATAGCCTTACTTTTGCGAGTTAAGACGAAATTCGGATTTTTCCTTATAAACACCAATTCCTTCAGTCAAAACAAGTTTAAACTCCTTAGTCCTTCATATTTATCCATTCTGAGTAGGTTCCATGCATAAAGCTCTTTAAATGACCTTGTATGACAAAGAAAAACAGGAATAGCCTTACTTTTGCGAGTTAAGGCCAAATTGGTATTTTTGCTATAAAATGAATTCCTTCAGTCAAAACAAGTTCAAACTCATTTGTCCTTCATATATATCAATTCTAAGTAGGTTCCATGCAAAAATTTCTTTAAATGACCTTGTATGACAAAGAAAAACAGGAATAGCCTTACTTTTGCGAGTTAAGGCCAAATTGGTATTTTTGCTATAAAATGAATTCCTTCAGTCAAAACAAGTTCAAACTCCTTTGTCCTTCGTATATCTCAATTCTAAGTAGGTTCCATGCATAAAGCTCTTTAAATGACCTTGTAAGAGAAAGAAAAACAGGAATAGCCTTACTTTTGCGAGTTAAGACGAAATTCGGATTTTTCCTTATAAACACCAATTCCTTCAGTCAAAACAAGTTTAAACTCCTTAGTCCTTCATATTTATCCATTCTGAGTAGGTTCCATGCATAAAGCTCTTTAAATGACCTTGTATGACAAAGAAAAACAGGAATAGCCTTACTTTTGCGAGTTAAGACCAAATTGGTATTTTTGCTATAAAATGAATTCCTTCAGTCAAAACAAGTTCAAACTCCTTTGTCCTTCGTATATCTCAATTCTAAGTAGGTTCCATGCATAAAGCTCTTTAAATGACCTTGTAAGAGAAAGAAAAACAGGAATAGCCTTACTTTTGCGAGTTAAGACGAAATTCGGATTTTTCCTTATAAACACCAATTCCTTCAGTCAAAACAAGTTTAAACTCCTTAGTCCTTCATATTTATCCATTCTGAGTAGGTTCCATGCATAAAGCTCTTTAAATGACCTTGTATGACAAAGAAAAACAGGAATAGCCTTACTTTTGCGAGTTAAGGCCAAATTGGTATTTTTGCTATAAAATGAATTCCTTCAGTCAAAACAAGTTCAAACTCATTTGTCCTTCATATATATCAATTCTAAGTAGGTTCCATGCAAAAATTTCTTTAAATGACCTTGTATGACAAAGAAAAACAGGAATAGCCTTACTTTTGCGAGTTAAGGCCAAATTGGTATTTTTGCTATAAAATGAATTCCTTCAGTCAAAACAAGTTCAAACTCCTTTGTCCTTCGTATATCTCAATTCTAAGTAGGTTCCATGCATAAAGCTCTTTAAATGACCTTGTAAGAGAAAGAAAAACAGGAATAGCCTTACTTTTGCGAGTTAAGACGAAATTCGGATTTTTCCTTATAAACACCAATTCCTTCAGTCAAAACAAGTTTAAACTCCTTAGTCCTTCATATTTATCCATTCTGAGTAGGTTCCATGCATAAAGCTCTTTAAATGACCTTGTATGACAAAGAAAAACAGGAATAGCCTTACTTTTGCGAGTTAAGGCCAAATTGGTATTTTTGCTATAAAATGAATTCCTTCAGTCAAAACAAGTTTAAACTCCTTAGTCCTTCGTATATCTCAATTCTAAGTAGGTTCCATGCATAAAGCTCTTTAAATGACCTTGTAAGAGAAAGAAAAACAGGAATAGCCTTACTTTTGCGAGTTAAGGCCAAATTGGTATTTTTGCTATAAAATGAATTCCTTCAGTCAAAACAAGTTTAAACTCCTTAGTCCTTCGTATATCTCAATTCTAAGTAGGTTCCATGCATGAAGCTCTTTAAATGACCTTGTAAGAGAAAGAAAAACAGGAATAGCCTTACTTTTGCGAGTTAAGGCCAAATTGGTATTGTTGCTATAAAATGAATTCCTTCAGTCAAAACAAGTTCAAACTCATTTGTCCTTCATATATATCAATTCTAAGTAGGTTCCATGTATAAAGCTCTTTAAATGACCTTGTATGACAAAGAAAAACAGGAATAGCCTTACTTTTGCGAGATAAGGCCAAATTGGTATTTTTGCTATAAAATGAATTCCTTCAGTCAAAACAAGTTCAAACTCATTTGTCCTTCATATATATCAATTCTAAGTAGGTTCCATGTATAAAGCTCTTTAAATGACCTTGTATGACAAAGAAAAACAGGAATAGCCTTACTTTTGCGAGTTAAGGCCAAATTGGTATTTTTGCTATAAAATGAATTCCTTCAGTCAAAACAAGTTTAAACTCCTTAGTCCTTCATATTTATCCATTCTGAGTAGGTTCCATGCATAAAGCTCTTTAAATGACCTTGTATGACAAAGAAAAACAGCAATAGCCTTACTTTTGCGAGTTAAGGCCAAATTGGTATTTTTGCTATAAAATGAATTCCTTCAGTTAAAACAAGTTCAAAATCCTTTGTCATTTCATATATATCAATTCTAAGTAGGTTCCATGCATAAAGCTCTTTAAATGACCTTGTATGACAAAGAAAAACAGGAATAGCCTTACTTATGCGAGTTAAGGCCAAATTGGTATTTTTGCTATAAAATGAATTCCTTCAGTCAAAACAAGTTCAAACTCCTTTGTCCTTCGTATATCTCAATTCTAAGTAGGTTCCATGCATAAAGCTCTTTAAATGACCTTGCAAGAGAAAGAAAAACAGGAATAGCCTGACTTTTGCGAGTTAAGACGAAATTCGGATTTTTCCTTATAAACACCAATTCCTTCAGTCAAAACAAGTTTAAACTCCTTAGTCCTTCATATTTATCCATTCTGAGTAGGTTCCATGCATAAAGCTCTTTAAATGACCTTGTATGACAAAGACAAACAGGAATAGCCTTACTTTTGCGAGTTAAGGCCAAATTGGTATTTTTGCTATAAAATGAATTCCTTCAGTCAAAACAAGTTTAAACTCCTTAGTCCTTCATATTTATCCATTCTGAGTAGGTTCCATGCATAAAGCTCTTTAAATGACCTTGTATGACAAAGAAAAACAGGAATAGCCTTACTTTTGCGAGTTAAGGCCAAATTGGTATTTTTGCTATAAAATGAATTCCTTCAGTCAAAACAAGTTTAAACTCCTTAGTCCTTCATATTTATCCATTCTGAGTAGGTTCCATGCATAAAGCTCTTTAAATGACCTTGTAAGAGAAAGAAAAACAGGAATAGCCTTACTTTTGCGAGTTAAGGCCAAATTGGTATTTTTGCTATAAAATGAATTCCTTCAGTCAAAACAAGTTTAAACTCCTTAGTCCTTCGTATATCTCAATTCTAAGTAGGTTCCATGCATAAAGCTCTTTAAATGACCTTGTAAGAGAAAGAAAAACAGGAATAGCCTTACTTTTGCGAGTTAAGACGAAATTCGGATTTTTTCCTTATAAACACCAATTCCTTCAGTCAAAACAAGTTTAAACTCCTTAGTCCTTCATATTTATCCATTCTGAGTAGGTTCCATGCATAAAGCTCTTTAAATGACCTTGTATGACAAAGTAAAACAGGAATAGCCTTACTTTTGCGAGTTAAGGCCAAATTGGTATTTTTGCTATAAAATGAATTCCTTCAGTCAAAACAAGTTCAAACTCCTTTGTCCTTCGTATATCTCAATTCTAAGTAGGTTCCATGCATAAAGCTCTTTAAATGACCTTGTAAGAGAAAGAAAAACAGGAATAGCCTTACTTTTGCGAGTTAAGACGAAATTCGGATTTTTCCTTATAAACACCAATTCCTTCAGTCAAAACAAGTTTAAACTCCTTAGTCCTTCATATTTATCCATTCTGAGTAGGTTCCATGCATAAAGCTCTTTAAATGACCTTGTATGACAAAGAAAAACAGGAATAGCCTTACTTTTGTGAGTTAAGGCCAAATTGGTATTTTTGCTATAAAATGAATTCCTTCAGTCAAAACAAGTTCAAACTCATTTGTCCTTCATATATATCAATTCTAAGTAGGTTCCATGCAAAAAGATCTTTAAATGACCTTGTATGACAAAGAAAAACAGGAATAGCCTTACTTTTGCGAGTTAAGGCCAAATTGGTATTTTTGCTATAAAATGAATTCCTTCAGTCAAAACAAGTTCAAAGTCCTTTGTCCTTCGTATATCTCAATTCTAAGTAGGTTCCATGCATAAAGCTCTTTAAATGACCTTGTAAGAGAAAGAAAAACAGGAATAGCCTTACTTTTGCGAGTTAAGACGAAATTCGGATTTTTCCTTATAAACACCAATTCCTTCAGTCAAAACAAGTTTAAACTCCTTAGTCCTTCATATTTATCCATTCTGAGTAGGTTCCATGCATAAAGCTCTTTAAATGACCTTGTATGACAAAGAAAAACAGGAATAGCCTTACTTTTGCGAGTTAAGCCCAAATTGGTATTTTTGCTATAAAATGAATTCCTTCAGTCAAAACAAGTTTAAACTCCTTAGTCCTTCGTATATCTCAATTCTAAGTAGGTTCCATGCATAAAGCTCTTTAAATGACCTTGTAAGAGAAAGAAAAACAGGAATAGCCTTACTTTTGCGAGTTAAGGCCAAATTGGTATTTTTGCTATAAAATGAATTCCTTCAGTCAAAACAAGTTTAAACTCCTTAGTCCTTCGTATATCTCAATTCTAAGTAGGTTCCATGCATAAAGCTCTTTAAATGACCTTGTAAGAGAAAGAAAAACAGGAATAGCCTTACTTTTGCGAGTTAAGACGAAATTCGGATTTTTTCCTTATAAACACCAATTCCTTCAGTCAAAACAAGTTTAAACTCCTTAGTCCTTCATATTTATCCATTCTGAGTAGGTTCCATGCATAAAGCTCTTTAAATGACCTTGTATGACAAAGTAAAACAGGAATAGCCTTACTTTTGCGAGTTAAGGCCAAATTGGTATTTTTGCTATAAAATGAATTCCTTCAGTCAAAACAAGTTCAAACTCCTTTGTCCTTCGTATATCTCAATTCTAAGTAGGTTCCATGCATAAAGCTCTTTAAATGACCTTGTAAGAGAAAGAAAAACAGGAATAGCCTTACTTTTGCGAGTTAAGACGAAATTCGGATTTTTCCTTATAAACACCAATTCCTTCAGTCAAAACAAGTTTAAACTCCTTAGTCCTTCATATTTATCCATTCTGAGTAGGTTCCATGCATAAAGCTCTTTAAATGACCTTGTATGACAAAGAAAAACAGGAATAGCCTTACTTTTGTGAGTTAAGGCCAAATTGGTATTTTTGCTATAAAATGAATTCCTTCAGTCAAAACAAGTTCAAACTCATTTGTCCTTCATATATATCAATTCTAAGTAGGTTCCATGCAAAAAGATCTTTAAATGACCTTGTATGACAAAGAAAAACAGGAATAGCCTTACTTTTGCGAGTTAAGGCCAAATTGGTATTTTTGCTATAAAATGAATTCCTTCAGTCAAAACAAGTTCAAAGTCCTTTGTCCTTCGTATATCTCAATTCTAAGTAGGTTCCATGCATAAAGCTCTTTAAATGACCTTGTAAGAGAAAGAAAAACAGGAATAGCCTTACTTTTGCGAGTTAAGACGAAATTCGGATTTTTCCTTATAAACACCAATTCCTTCAGTCAAAACAAGTTTAAACTCCTTAGTCCTTCATATTTATCCATTCTGAGTAGGTTCCATGCATAAAGCTCTTTAAATGACCTTGTATGACAAAGAAAAACAGGAATAGCCTTACTTTTGCGAGTTAAGCCCAAATTGGTATTTTTGCTATAAAATGAATTCCTTCAGTCAAAACAAGTTTAAACTCCTTAGTCCTTCGTATATCTCAATTCTAAGTAGGTTCCATGCATAAAGCTCTTTAAATGACCTTGTAAGAGAAAGAAAAACAGGAATAGCCTTACTTTTGCGAGTTAAGGCCAAATTGGTATTTTTGCTATAAAATGAATTCCTTCAGTCAAAACAAGTTTAAACTCCTTAGTCCTTCGTATATCTCAATTCTAAGTAGGTTCCATGCATAAAGCTCTTTAAATGACCTTGTAAGAGAAAGAAAAACAGGAATAGCCTTACTTTTGCGAGTTAAGACGAAATTCGGATTTTTTCCTTATAAACACCAATTCCTTCAGTCAAAACAAGTTTAAACTCCTTAGTCCTTCATATTTATCCATTCTGAGTAGGTTCCATGCATAAAGCTCTTTAAATGACCTTGTATGACAAAGTAAAACAGGAATAGCCTTACTTTTGCGAGTTAAGGCCAAATTGGTATTTTTGCTATAAAATGAATTCCTTCAGTCAAAACAAGTTCAAACTCCTTTGTCCTTCGTATATCTCAATTCTAAGTAGGTTCCATGCATAAAGCTCTTTAAATGACCTTGTAAGAGAAATAAAAACAGGAATAGCCTTACTTTTGCGAGTTAAGACGAAATTCGGATTTTTCCTTATAAACACCAATTCCTTCAGTCAAAACAAGTTTAAACTCCTTAGTCCTTCATATTTATCCATTCTGAGTAGGTTCCATGCATAAAGCTCTTTAAATGACCTTGTATGACAAAGAAAAACAGGAATAGCCTTACTTTTGTGAGTTAAGGCCAAATTGGTATTTTTGCTATAAAATGAATTCCTTCAGTCAAAACAAGTTCAAACTCATTTGTCCTTCATATATATCAATTCTAAGTAGGTTCCATGCAAAAAGATCTTTAAATGACCTTGTATGACAAAGAAAAACAGGAATAGCCTTACTTTTGCGAGTTAAGGCCAAATTGGTATTTTTGCTATAAAATGAATTCCTTCAGTCAAAACAAGTTCAAAGTCCTTTGTCCTTCGTATATCTCAATTCTAAGTAGGTTCCATGCATAAAGCTCTTTAAATGACCTTGTAAGAGAAAGAAAAACAGGAATAGCCTTACTTTTGCGAGTTAAGACGAAATTCGGATTTTTCCTTATAAACACCAATTCCTTCAGTCAAAACAAGTTTAAACTCCTTAGTCCTTCATATTTATCCATTCTGAGTAGGTTCCATGCATAAAGCTCTTTAAATGACCTTGTATGACAAAGAAAAACAGGAATAGCCTTACTTTTGCGAGTTAAGCCCAAATTGGTATTTTTGCTATAAAATGAATTCCTTCAGTCAAAACAAGTTTAAACTCCTTAGTCCTTCGTATATCTCAATTCTAAGTAGGTTCCATGCATAAAGCTCTTTAAATGACCTTGTAAGAGAAAGAAAAACAGGAATAGCCTTACTTTTGCGAGTTAAGGCCAAATTGGTATTTTTGCTATAAAATGAATTCCTTCAGTCAAAACAAGTTTAAACTCCTTAGTCCTTCGTATATCTCAATTCTAAGTAGGTTCCATGCATAAAGCTCTTTAAATGACCTTGTAAGAGAAAGAAAAACAGGAATAGCCTTACTTTTGCGAGTTAAGACGAAATTCGGATTTTTTCCTTATAAACACCAATTCCTTCAGTCAAAACAAGTTTAAACTCCTTAGTCCTTCATATTTATCCATTCTGAGTAGGTTCCATGCATAAAGCTCTTTAAATGACCTTGTATGACAAAGTAAAACAGGAATAGCCTTACTTTTGCGAGTTAAGGCCAAATTGGTATTTTTGCTATAAAATGAATTCCTTCAGTCAAAACAAGTTCAAACTCCTTTGTCCTTCGTATATCTCAATTCTAAGTAGGTTCCATGCATAAAGCTCTTTAAATGACCTTGTAAGAGAAATAAAAACAGGAATAGCCTTACTTTTGCGAGTTAAGACGAAATTCGGATTTTTCCTTATAAACACCAATTCCTTCAGTCAAAACAAGTTTAAACTCCTTAGTCCTTCATATTTATCCATTCTGAGTAGGTTCCATGCATAAAGCTCTTTAAATGACCTTGTATGACAAAGAAAAACAGGAATAGCCTTACTTTTGTGAGTTAAGGCCAAATTGGTATTTTTGCTATAAAATGAATTCCTTCAGTCAAAACAAGTTCAAACTCATTTGTCCTTCATATATATCAATTCTAAGTAGGTTCCATGCAAAAAGATCTTTAAATGACCTTGTATGACAAAGAAAAACAGGAATAGCCTTACTTTTGCGAGTTAAGGCCAAATTGGTATTTTTGCTATAAAATGAATTCCTTCAGTCAAAACAAGTTCAAAGTCCTTTGTCCTTCGTATATCTCAATTCTAAGTAGGTTCCATGCATAAAGCTCTTTAAATGACCTTGTAAGAGAAAGAAAAACAGGAATAGCCTTACTTTTGCGAGTTAAGACGAAATTCGGATTTTTTCCTTATAAACACCAATTCCTTCAGTCAAAACAAGTTTAAACTCCTTAGTCCTTCATATTTATCCATTCTGAGTAGGTTCCATGCATAAAGCTCTTTAAATGACCTTGTATGACAAAGAAAAACAGGAATAGCCTTACTTTTGCGAGATAAGGCCAAATTGGTATTTTTGCTATAAAATGAATTCCTTCAGTCAAAACAAGTTCAAACTCATTTGTCCTTCATATATATCAATTCTAAGTAGGTTCCATGTATAAAGCTCTTTAAATGACCTTGTATGACAAAGAAAAACAGGAATAGCCTTACTTTTGCGAGTTAAGGCCAAATTGGTATTTTTGCTATAAAATGAATTCCTTCAGTCAAAACAAGTTTAAACTCCTTAGTCCTTCATATTTATCCATTCTGAGTAGGTTCCATGCATAAAGCTCTTTAAATGACCTTGTATGACAAAGTAAAACAGGAATAGCCTTACTTTTGCGAGTTAAGGCCAAATTGGTATTTTTGCTATAAAATGAATTCCTTCAGTCAAAACAAGTTCAAAATCCTTTTTCCTTTCCTTTATATCAATTCTAAGTAGGTTCCATGCATAAAGCTCTTTAAATGACCTTGTAAGAGAAAGAAAAACAGGAATAGCCTTACTTTTGCGAGTTAAGACGAAATTCGGATTTTTCCTTATAAACACCAATTCCTTCAGTCAAAACAAGTTTAAACTCCTTAGTCCTTCATATTTATCCATTCTGAGTAGGTTCCATGCATAAAGCTCTTTAAATGACCTTGTATGACAAAGAAAAACAGGAATAGCCTTACTTTTGCGAGTTAAGGCCAAATTGGTATTTTTGCTATAAAATGAATTCCTTCAGTCAAAACAAGTTCAAACTCATTTGTCCTTCATATATATCAATTCTAAGTAGGTTCCATGCAAAAAGATATTTAAATGACCTTGTATGACAAAGAAAAACAGGAATATCCTTACTTTTGCGAGTTAAGGCCAAATTGGTATTTTTGCTATAAAATGAATTCCTTCAGTCAAAACAAGTTCAAACTCCTTTGTCCTTCGTATATCTCAATTCCAAGTAGGTTCCATGCATAAAGCTCTTTAAATGACCTTGTAAGAGAAAGAAAAACAGGAATAGCCTTACTTTTGCGAGTTAAGACGAAATTCGGATTTTTTCCTTATAAACACCAATTCCTTCAGTCAAAACAAGTTTAAACTCCTTAGTCCTTCATATTTATCCATTCTGAGTAGGTTCCATGCATAAAGCTCTTTAAATGACCTTGTATGACAAAGAAAAACAGGAATAGCCTTACTTTTGCGAGTTAAGGCAAAATTGGTATTTTTGCTATAAAATGAATTCCTTCAGTCAAAACAAGTTCAAACTCCTTTGTCCTTCGTATATCTCAATTCTAAGTAGGTTCCATGCATAAAGCTCTTTAAATGACCTTGTAAGAGAAAGAAAAACAGGAATAGCCTTACTTTTGCGAGTTAAGACGAAATTCGGATTTTTTCCTTATAAACACCAATTCCTTCAGTCAAAACAAGTTTAAACTCCTTAGTCCTTCATATTTATCCATTCTGAGTAGGTTCCATGCATAAAGCTCTTTAAATGACCTTGTATGACAAAGAAAAACAGGAATAGCCTTACTTTTGCGAGTTAAGGCCAAATTGGTATTTTTGCTATAAAATGAATTCCTTCAGTCAAAACAAGTTCAAAATCCTTTGTCCTTTCCTTTATATCAATTCTAAGTAGGTTCCATGCATAAAGCTCTTTAAATGACCTTGTAAGAGAAAGAAAAACAGGAATAGCCTTACTTTTGCGAGTTAAGACGAAATTCGGATTTTTCCTTATAAACACCAATTCCTTCAGTCAAAACAAGTTTAAACTCCTTAGTCCTTCATAATTATCCATTCTGAGTAGGTTCCATGCATAAAGCTCTTTAAATGACCTTGTATGACAAAGAAAAACAGGAATAGCCTTACTTTTGCGAGTTAAGGCCAAATTGGTATTTTTGCTATAAAATGAATTCCTTCAGTCAAAACAAGTTTAAACTCCTTAGTCCTTCATATTTATCCATTCTGAGTAGGTTCCATGCATAAAGCTCTTTAAATGACCTTGTATGACAAAGAAAAACAGGAATAGCCTTACTTTTGCGAGTTAAGGCCAAATTGGTATTTTTGCTATAAAATGAATTCCTTCAGTCAAAACAAGTTCAAAATCCTTTGTCATTTCCTTTATATCAATTCTAAGTAGGTTCCATGCATAAAGCTCTTTAAATGACCTTGTAAGAGAAAGAAAAACAGGAATAGCCTTACTTTTGCGAGTTAAGACGAAATTCGGATTTTTTCCTTATAAACACCAATTCCTTCAGTCAAAACAAGTTTAAAATCCTTAGTCCTTCATATTTATCCATTCTGAGTAGGTTCCATGCATAAAGCTCTTTAAATGACCTTGTATGACAAAGACAAACAGGAATAGCCTTACTTTTGCGAGTTAAGGCCAAATTGGTATTTTTGCTATAAAATGAATTCCTTCAGTCAAATCAAGTTTAAACTCCTTAGTCCTTCATATTTATCCATTCTGAGTAGGTTCCATGCATAAAGCTCTTTAAATGACCTTGTATGACAAAGAAAAACAGGAATAGCCTTACTTTTGCGAGTTAAGGCCAAATTGGTATTTTTGCTATAAAATGAATTTCTTCAGTCAAAACAAGTTTAAACTCCTTAGTCCTTCATATTTATCCATTCTGAGTAGGTTCCATGCATAAAGCTCTTTAAATGACCTTGTATAACAAAGAAAAACAGGAATAGCCTTACTTTTGCGAGTTAAGGCCAAATTGGTATTTTTGCTATAAAATGAATTCCTTCAGTCAAAACAAGTTCAAAATCCTTTGTCCTTTCCTTTATATCAATTCTAAGTAGGTTCCATGCATAAAGCTCTTTAAATGACCTTGTAAGAGAAAGAAAAACAGGAATAGCCTTACTTTTGCGAGTTAAGACGAAATTCGGATTTTTTCCTTATAAACACCAATTCCTTCAGTCAAAACAAGTTTAAACTCCTTAGTCCTTCATATTTATCCATTCTGAGTAGGTTCCATGCATAAAGCTCTTTAAATGACCTTGTATGACAAAGAAAAACAGGAATAGCCTTACTTTTGCGAGATAAGGCCAAATTGGTATTTTTGCTATAAAATGAATTCCTTCAGTCAAAACAAGTTCAAACTCATTTGTCCTTCATATATATCAATTCTAAGTAGGTTCCATGTATAAAGCTCTTTAAATGACCTTGTATGACAAAGAAAAACAGGAATAGCCTTACTTTTGCGAGTTAAGGCCAAATTGGTATTTTTGCTATAAAATGAATTCCTTCAGTCAAAACAAGTTTAAACTCCTTAGTCCTTCATATTTATCCATTCTGAGTAGGTTCCATGCATAAAGCACTTTAAATGACCTTGTATGACAAAGAAAAACAGGAATAGCCTTACTTTTGCGAGTTAAGGCCAAATTGGTATTTTTGCTATAAAATGAATTCCTTCTGTCAAAACAAGTTTAAACTCCTTAGTCCTTCGTATATCTCAATTCTAAGTAGGTTCCATGCATAAAGCTCTTTAAATGACCTTGTAAGAGAAAGAAAAACAGGAATAGCCTTACTTTTGCGAGTTAAGGCCAAATTGGTATTTTTGCTATAAAATGAATTCCTTCAGTCAAAACAAGTTTAAACTCATTTGTCCTTCGTATATCTCAATTCTAAGTAGGTTCCATGCATAAAGCTCTTTAAATGACCTTGTAAGAGAAAGAAAAACAGGAATAGCCTTACTTTTGCGAGTTAAGGCCAAATTGGTATTTTTGCTATAAAATGAATTCCTTCAGTCAAAACATGTTCAAAATCCTTTGTCCTTTCCTTTATATCAATTCTAAGTAGGTTCCATGCATAAAGCTCTTTAAATGACCTTGTAAGAGAAAGAAAAACAGGAATAGCCTTACTTTTGCGAGTTAAGACGAAATTCGGATTTTTTCCTTATAAACACCAATTCCTTCAGTCAAAACAAGTTTAAACTCCTTAGTCCTTCATATTTATCCATTCTGAGTAGGTTCCATGCATAAAGCTCTTTAAATGACCTTGTATGACAAAGAAAAACAGGAATAGCTTTACTTTTGCGAGATAAGGCCAAATTGGTATTTTTGCTATAAAATGAATTCCTTCAGTCAAAACAAGTTCAAACTCATTTGTCCTTCATATATATCAATTCTAAGTAGGTTCCATGTATAAAGCTCTTTAAATGACCTTGTATGACAAAGAAAAACAGGAATAGCCTTACTTTTGCGAGTTAAGGCCAAATTGGTATTTTTGCTATAAAATGAATTCCTTCAGTCAAAACAAGTTCAAAATCCTTTGTCCTTTCCTTTATATCAATTCTAAGTAGGTTCCATGCATAAAGCTCTTTAAATGACCTTGTAAGAGAAAGAAAAACAGGAATAGCCTTACTTTTGCGAGTTAAGACGAAATTCGGATTTTTTCCTTATAAACACCAATTCCTTCAGTCAAAACAAGTTTAAACTCCTTAGTCCTTCATATTTATCCATTCTGAGTAGGTTCCATGCATAAAGCTCTTTAAATGACCTTGTATGACAAAGAAAAACAGGAATAGCCTTACTTTTGCGAGATAAGGCCAAATTGGTATTTTTGCTATAAAATGAATTCCTTCAGTCAAAACAAGTTCAAACTCATTTGTCCTTCATATATATCAATTCTAAGTAGGTTCCATGTATAAAGCTCTTTAAATGACCTTGTATGACAAAGAAAAACAGGAATAGCCTTACTTTTGCGAGTTAAGGCCAAATTGGTATTTTTGCTATAAAATGAATTCCTTCAGTCAAAACAAGTTTAAACTCCTTAGTCCTTCATATTTATCCATTCTGAGTAGGTTCCATGCATAAAGCTCTTTAAATGACCTTGTATGACAAAGAAAAACAGGAATAGCCTTACTTTTGCGAGTTAAGGCCAAATTGGTATTTTTGCTATAAAATGAATTCCTTCAGTCAAAACAAGTTTAAACTCCTTAGTCCTTCGTATATCTCAATTCTAAGTAGGTTCCATGCATAAAGCTCTTTAAATGACCTTGTAAGAGAAAGAAAAACAGGAATAGCCTTACTTTTGCGAGTTAAGGCCAAATTGGTATTTTTGCTATAAAATGAATTCCTTCAGTCAAAACAAGTTTAAACTCATTTGTCCTTCGTATATCTCAATTCTAAGTAGGTTCCATGCATAAAGCTCTTTAAATGACCTTGTAAGAGAAAGAAAAACAGGAATAGCCTTACTTTTGCGAGTTAAGGCCAAATTGGTATTTTTGCTATAAAATGAATTCCTTCAGTCAAAACATGTTCAAAATCCTTTGTCCTTTCCTTTATATCAATTCTAAGTAGGTTCCATGCATAAAGCTCTTTAAATGACCTTGTAAGAGAAAGAAAAACAGGAATAGCCTTACTTTTGCGAGTTAAGACGAAATTCGGATTTTTTCCTTATAAACACCAATTCCTTCAGTCAAAACAAGTTTAAACTCCTTAGTCCTTCATATTTATCCATTCTGAGTAGGTTCCATGCATAAAGCTCTTTAAATGACCTTGTATGACAAAGAAAAACAGGAATAGCTTTACTTTTGCGAGATAAGGCCAAATTGGTATTTTTGCTATAAAATGAATTCCTTCAGTCAAAACAAGTTCAAACTCATTTGTCCTTCATATATATCAATTCTAAGTAGGTTCCATGTATAAAGCTCTTTAAATGACCTTGTATGACAAAGAAAAACAGGAATAGCCTTACTTTTGCGAGTTAAGGCCAAATTGGTATTTTTGCTATAAAATGAATTCCTTCAGTCAAAACAAGTTCAAAATCCTTTGTCCTTTCCTTTATATCAATTCTAAGTAGGTTCCATGCATAAAGCTCTTTAAATGACCTTGTAAGAGAAAGAAAAACAGGAATAGCCTTACTTTTGCGAGTTAAGACGAAATTCGGATTTTTCCTTATAAACACCAATTCCTTCAGTCAAAACAAGTTTAAACTCCTTAGTCCTTCATAATTATCCATTCTGAGTAGGTTCCATGCATAAAGCTCTTTAAATGACCTTGTATGACAAAGAAAAACAGGAATAGCCTTACTTTTGCGAGTTAAGGCCAAATTGGTATTTTTGCTATAAAATGAATTCCTTCAGTCAAAACAAGTTTAAACTCCTTAGTCCTTCATATTTATCCATTCTGAGTAGGTTCCATGCATAAAGCTCTTTAAATGACCTTGTATGACAAAGAAAAACAGGAATAGCCTTACTTTTGCGAGTTAAGGCCAAATTGGTATTTTTGCTATAAAATGAATTCCTTCAGTCAAAACAAGTTCAAAATCCTTTGTCATTTCCTTTATATCAATTCTAAGTAGGTTCCATGCATAAAGCTCTTTAAATGACCTTGTAAGAGAAAGAAAAACAGGAATAGCCTTACTTTTGCGAGTTAAGACGAAATTCGGATTTTTTCCTTATAAACACCAATTCCTTCAGTCAAAACAAGTTTAAAATCCTTAGTCCTTCATATTTATCCATTCTGAGTAGGTTCCATGCATAAAGCTCTTTAAATGACCTTGTATGACAAAGACAAACAGGAATAGCCTTACTTTTGCGAGTTAAGGCCAAATTGGTATTTTTGCTATAAAATGAATTCCTTCAGTCAAATCAAGTTTAAACTCCTTAGTCCTTCATATTTATCCATTCTGAGTAGGTTCCATGCATAAAGCTCTTTAAATGACCTTGTATGACAAAGAAAAACAGGAATAGCCTTACTTTTGCGAGTTAAGGCCAAATTGGTATTTTTGCTATAAAATGAATTTCTTCAGTCAAAACAAGTTTAAACTCCTTAGTCCTTCATATTTATCCATTCTGAGTAGGTTCCATGCATAAAGCTCTTTAAATGACCTTGTATAACAAAGAAAAACAGGAATAGCCTTACTTTTGCGAGTTAAGGCCAAATTGGTATTTTTGCTATAAAATGAATTCCTTCAGTCAAAACAAGTTCAAAATCCTTTGTCCTTTCCTTTATATCAATTCTAAGTAGGTTCCATGCATAAAGCTCTTTAAATGACCTTGTAAGAGAAAGAAAAACAGGAATAGCCTTACTTTTGCGAGTTAAGACGAAATTCGGATTTTTTCCTTATAAACACCAATTCCTTCAGTCAAAACAAGTTTAAACTCCTTAGTCCTTCATATTTATCCATTCTGAGTAGGTTCCATGCATAAAGCTCTTTAAATGACCTTGTATGACAAAGAAAAACAGGAATAGCCTTACTTTTGCGAGATAAGGCCAAATTGGTATTTTTGCTATAAAATGAATTCCTTCAGTCAAAACAAGTTCAAACTCATTTGTCCTTCATATATATCAATTCTAAGTAGGTTCCATGTATAAAGCTCTTTAAATGACCTTGTATGACAAAGAAAAACAGGAATAGCCTTACTTTTGCGAGTTAAGGCCAAATTGGTATTTTTGCTATAAAATGAATTCCTTCAGTCAAAACAAGTTTAAACTCCTTAGTCCTTCATATTTATCCATTCTGAGTAGGTTCCATGCATAAAGCACTTTAAATGACCTTGTATGACAAAGAAAAACAGGAATAGCCTTACTTTTGCGAGTTAAGGCCAAATTGGTATTTTTGCTATAAAATGAATTCCTTCTGTCAAAACAAGTTTAAACTCCTTAGTCCTTCGTATATCTCAATTCTAAGTAGGTTCCATGCATAAAGCTCTTTAAATGACCTTGTAAGAGAAAGAAAAACAGGAATAGCCTTACTTTTGCGAGTTAAGGCCAAATTGGTATTTTTGCTATAAAATGAATTCCTTCAGTCAAAACAAGTTTAAACTCATTTGTCCTTCGTATATCTCAATTCTAAGTAGGTTCCATGCATAAAGCTCTTTAAATGACCTTGTAAGAGAAAGAAAAACAGGAATAGCCTTACTTTTGCGAGTTAAGGCCAAATTGGTATTTTTGCTATAAAATGAATTCCTTCAGTCAAAACATGTTCAAAATCCTTTGTCCTTTCCTTTATATCAATTCTAAGTAGGTTCCATGCATAAAGCTCTTTAAATGACCTTGTAAGAGAAAGAAAAACAGGAATAGCCTTACTTTTGCGAGTTAAGACGAAATTCGGATTTTTTCCTTATAAACACCAATTCCTTCAGTCAAAACAAGTTTAAACTCCTTAGTCCTTCATATTTATCCATTCTGAGTAGGTTCCATGCATAAAGCTCTTTAAATGACCTTGTATGACAAAGAAAAACAGGAATAGCTTTACTTTTGCGAGATAAGGCCAAATTGGTATTTTTGCTATAAAATGAATTCCTTCAGTCAAAACAAGTTCAAACTCATTTGTCCTTCATATATATCAATTCTAAGTAGGTTCCATGTATAAAGCTCTTTAAATGACCTTGTATGACAAAGAAAAACAGGAATAGCCTTACTTTTGCGAGTTAAGGCCAAATTGGTATTTTTGCTATAAAATGAATTCCTTCAGTCAAAACAAGTTCAAAATCCTTTGTCCTTTCCTTTATATCAATTCTAAGTAGGTTCCATGCATAAAGCTCTTTAAATGACCTTGTAAGAGAAAGAAAAACAGGAATAGCCTTACTTTTGCGAGTTAAGACGAAATTCGGATTTTTTCCTTATAAACACCAATTCCTTCAGTCAAAACAAGTTTAAACTCCTTAGTCCTTCATATTTATCCATTCTGAGTAGGTTCCATGCATAAAGCTCTTTAAATGACCTTGTATGACAAAGAAAAACAGGAATAGCCTTACTTTTGCGAGATAAGGCCAAATTGGTATTTTTGCTATAAAATGAATTCCTTCAGTCAAAACAAGTTCAAACTCATTTGTCCTTCATATATATCAATTCTAAGTAGGTTCCATGTATAAAGCTCTTTAAATGACCTTGTATGACAAAGAAAAACAGGAATAGCCTTACTTTTGCGAGTTAAGGCCAAATTGGTATTTTTGCTATAAAATGAATTCCTTCAGTCAAAACAAGTTTAAACTCCTTAGTCCTTCATATTTATCCATTCTGAGTAGGTTCCATGCATAAAGCTCTTTAAATGACCTTGTATGACAAAGAAAAACAGGAATAGCCTTACTTTTGCGAGTTAAGGCCAAATTGGTATTTTTGCTATAAAATGAATTCCTTCAGTCAAAACAAGTTTAAACTCCTTAGTCCTTCGTATATCTCAATTCTAAGTAGGTTCCATGCATAAAGCTCTTTAAATGACCTTGTAAGAGAAAGAAAAACAGGAATAGCCTTACTTTTGCGAGTTAAGGCCAAATTGGTATTTTTGCTATAAAATGAATTCCTTCAGTCAAAACAAGTTTAAACTCATTTGTCCTTCGTATATCTCAATTCTAAGTAGGTTCCATGCATAAAGCTCTTTAAATGACCTTGTAAGAGAAAGAAAAACAGGAATAGCCTTACTTTTGCGAGTTAAGGCCAAATTGGTATTTTTGCTATAAAATGAATTCCTTCAGTCAAAACATGTTCAAAATCCTTTGTCCTTTCCTTTATATCAATTCTAAGTAGGTTCCATGCATAAAGCTCTTTAAATGACCTTGTAAGAGAAAGAAAAACAGGAATAGCCTTACTTTTGCGAGTTAAGACGAAATTCGGATTTTTTCCTTATAAACACCAATTCCTTCAGTCAAAACAAGTTTAAACTCCTTAGTCCTTCATATTTATCCATTCTGAGTAGGTTCCATGCATAAAGCTCTTTAAATGACCTTGTATGACAAAGAAAAACAGGAATAGCTTTACTTTTGCGAGATAAGGCCAAATTGGTATTTTTGCTATAAAATGAATTCCTTCAGTCAAAACAAGTTCAAACTCATTTGTCCTTCATATATATCAATTCTAAGTAGGTTCCATGTATAAAGCTCTTTAAATGACCTTGTATGACAAAGAAAAACAGGAATAGCCTTACTTTTGCGAGTTAAGGCCAAATTGGTATTTTTGCTATAAAATGAATTCCTTCAGTCAAAACAAGTTCAAAATCCTTTGTCCTTTCCTTTATATCAATTCTAAGTAGGTTCCATGCATAAAGCTCTTTAAATGACCTTGTAAGAGAAAGAAAAACAGGAATAGCCTTACTTTTGCGAGTTAAGACGAAATTCGGATTTTTTCCTTATAAACACCAATTCCTTCAGTCAAAACAAGTTTAAACTCCTTAGTCCTTCATATTTATCCATTCTGAGTAGGTTCCATGCATAAAGCTCTTTAAATGACCTTGTATGACAAAGAAAAACAGGAATAGCCTTACTTTTGCGAGATAAGGCCAAATTGGTATTTTTGCTATAAAATGAATTCCTTCAGTCAAAACAAGTTCAAACTCATTTGTCCTTCATATATATCAATTCTAAGTAGGTTCCATGTATAAAGCTCTTTAAATGACCTTGTATGACAAAGAAAAACAGGAATAGCCTTACTTTTGCGAGTTAAGGCCAAATTGGTATTTTTGCTATAAAATGAATTCCTTCAGTCAAAACAAGTTTAAACTCCTTAGTCCTTCATATTTATCCATTCTGAGTAGGTTCCATGCATAAAGCTCTTTAAATGACCTTGTATGACAAAGAAAAACAGGAATAGCCTTACTTTTGCGAGTTAAGGCCAAATTGGTATTTTTGCTATAAAATGAATTCCTTCAGTCAAAACAAGTTTAAACTCATTTGTCCTTCGTATATCTCAATTCTAAGTAGGTTCCATGCATAAAGCTCTTTAAATGACCTTGTAAGAGAAAGAAAAACAGGAATAGCCTTACTTTTGCGAGTTAAGGCCAAATTGGTATTTTTGCTATAAAATGAATTCCTTCAGTCAAAACATGTTCAAAATCCTTTGTCCTTTCCTTTATATCAATTCTAAGTAGGTTCCATGCATAAAGCTCTTTAAATGACCTTGTAAGAGAAAGAAAAACAGGAATAGCCTTACTTTTGCGAGTTAAGACGAAATTCGGATTTTTTCCTTATAAACACCAATTCCTTCAGTCAAAACAAGTTTAAACTCCTTAGTCCTTCATATTTATCCATTCTGAGTAGGTTCCATGCATAAAGCTCTTTAAATGACCTTGTATGACAAAGAAAAACAGGAATAGCCTTACTTTTGCGAGTTAAGGCCAAATTGGTATTTTTGCTATAAAATGAATTCCTTCAGTCAAAACAAGTTTAAACTCCTTAGTCCTTCATATTTATCCATTCTGAGTAGGTTCCATGCATAAAGCTCTTTAAATGACCTTGTATGACAAAGAAAAACAGGAATAGCCTTACTTTTGCGAGTTAAGGCCAAATTGGTATTTTTGCTATAAAATGAATTCCTTCAGTCAAAACAAGTTCAAAATCCTTTGTCATTTCCTTTATATCAATTCTAAGTAGGTTCCATGCATAAAGCTCTTTAAATGACCTTGTAAGAGAAAGAAAAACAGGAATAGCCTTACTTTTGCGAGTTAAGACGAAATTCGGATTTTTTCCTTATAAACACCAATTCCTTCAGTCAAAACAAGTTTAAAATCCTTAGTCCTTCATATTTATCCATTCTGAGTAGGTTCCATGCATAAAGCTCTTTAAATGACCTTGTATGACAAAGACAAACAGGAATAGCCTTACTTTTGCGAGTTAAGGCCAAATTGGTATTTTTGCTATAAAATGAATTCCTTCAGTCAAATCAAGTTTAAACTCCTTAGTCCTTCATATTTATCCATTCTGAGTAGGTTCCATGCATAAAGCTCTTTAAATGACCTTGTATGACAAAGAAAAACAGGAATAGCCTTACTTTTGCGAGTTAAGGCCAAATTGGTATTTTTGCTATAATATGAATTTCTTCAGTCAAAACAAGTTTAAACTCCTTAGTCCTTCATATTTATCCATTCTGAGTAGGTTCCATGCATAAAGCTCTTTAAATGACCTTGTATAACAAAGAAAAACAGGAATAGCCTTACTTTTGCGAGTTAAGGCCAAATTGGTATTTTTGCTATAAAATGAATTCCTTCAGTCAAAACAAGTTCAAACTCCTTTGTCCTTCATATATCTCAATTCTAAGTAGGTTCCATGCATAAAGCTCTTTAAATGACCTTGTAAGAGAAAGAAAAACAGGAATAGCCTTACTTTTGCGAGTTAAGGCCAAATTGGTATTTTTGCTATAAAATGAATTCCTTCAGTCAAAACAAGTTCAAAATCCTTTGTCCTTTCCTTTATATCAATTCTAAGTAGGTTCCATGCATAAAGCTCTTTAAATGACCTTGTAAGAGAAAGAAAAACAGGAATAGCCTTACTTTTGCGAGTTAAGACGAAATTCGGATTTTTTCCTTATAAACACCAATTCCTTCAGTCAAAACAAGTTTAAACTCCTTAGTCCTTCATATTTATCCATTCTGAGTAGGTTCCATGCATAAAGCTCTTTAAATGACCTTGTATGACAAAGAAAAACAGGAATAGCCTTACTTTTGCGAGATAAGGCCAAATTGGTATTTTTGCTATAAAATGAATTCCTTCAGTCAAAACAAGTTCAAACTCATTTGTCCTTCATATATATCAATTCTAAGTAGGTTCCATGTATAAAGCTCTTTAAATGACCTTGTATGACAAAGAAAAACAGGAATAGCCTTACTTTTGCGAGTTAAGGCCAAATTGGTATTTTTGCTATAAAATGAATTCCTTCAGTCAAAACAAGTTTAAACTCCTTAGTCCTTCATATTTATCCATTCTGAGTAGGTTCCATGCATAAAGCTCTTTAAATGACCTTGTATGACAAAGAAAAACAGGAATAGCCTTACTTTTGCGAGTTAAGGCCAAATTGGTATTTTTGCTATAAAATGAATTCCTTCTGTCAAAACAAGTTTAAACTCCTTAGTCCTTCGTATATCTCAATTCTAAGTAGGTTCCATGCATAAAGCTCTTTAAATGACCTTGTAAGAGAAAGAAAAACAGGAATAGCCTTACTTTTGCGAGTTAAGGCCAAATTGGTATTTTTGCTATAAAATGAATTCCTTCAGTCAAAACAAGTTTAAACTCATTTGTCCTTCGTATATCTCAATTCTAAGTAGGTTCCATGCATAAAGCTCTTTAAATGACCTTGTAAGAGAAAGAAAAACAGGAATAGCCTTACTTTTGCGAGTTAAGGCCAAATTGGTATTTTTGCTATAAAATGAATTCCTTCAGTCAAAACATGTTCAAAATCCTTTGTCCTTTCCTTTATATCAATTCTAAGTAGGTTCCATGCATAAAGCTCTTTAAATGACCTTGTAAGAGAAAGAAAAACAGGAATAGCCTTACTTTTGCGAGTTAAGACGAAATTCGGATTTTTTCCTTATAAACACCAATTCCTTCAGTCAAAACAAGTTTAAACTCCTTAGTCCTTCATATTTATCCATTCTGAGTAGGTTCCATGCATAAAGCTCTTTAAATGACCTTGTATGACAAAGAAAAACAGGAATAGCTTTACTTTTGCGAGATAAGGCCAAATTGGTATTTTTGCTATAAAATGAATTCCTTCAGTCAAAACAAGTTCAAACTCATTTGTCCTTCATATATATCAATTCTAAGTAGGTTCCATGTATAAAGCTCTTTAAATGACCTTGTATGACAAAGAAAAACAGGAATAGCCTTACTTTTGCGAGTTAAGGCCAAATTGGTATTTTTGCTATAAAATGAATTCCTTCAGTCAAAACAAGTTCAAAATCCTTTGTCCTTTCCTTTATATCAATTCTAAGTAGGTTCCATGCATAAAGCTCTTTAAATGACCTTGTAAGAGAAAGAAAAACAGGAATAGCCTTACTTTTGCGAGTTAAGACGAAATTCGGATTTTTTCCTTATAAACACCAATTCCTTCAGTCAAAACAAGTTTAAACTCCTTAGTCCTTCATATTTATCCATTCTGAGTAGGTTCCATGCATAAAGCTCTTTAAATGACCTTGTATGACAAAGAAAAACAGGAATAGCCTTACTTTTGCGAGATAAGGCCAAATTGGTATTTTTGCTATAAAATGAATTCCTTCAGTCAAAACAAGTTCAAACTCATTTGTCCTTCATATATATCAATTCTAAGTAGGTTCCATGTATAAAGCTCTTTAAATGACCTTGTATGACAAAGAAAAACAGGAATAGCCTTACTTTTGCGAGTTAAGGCCAAATTGGTATTTTTGCTATAAAATGAATTCCTTCAGTCAAAACAAGTTTAAACTCCTTAGTCCTTCATATTTATCCATTCTGAGTAGGTTCCATGCATAAAGCTCTTTAAATGACCTTGTATGACAAAGAAAAACAGGAATAGCCTTACTTTTGCGAGTTAAGGCCAAATTGGTATTTTTGCTATAAAATGAATTCCTTCAGTCAAAACAAGTTTAAACTCCTTAGTCCTTCGTATATCTCAATTCTAAGTAGGTTCCATGCATAAAGCTCTTTAAATGACCTTGTAAGAGAAAGAAAAACAGGAATAGCCTTACTTTTGCGAGTTAAGGCCAAATTGGTATTTTTGCTATAAAATGAATTCCTTCAGTCAAAACAAGTTTAAACTCATTTGTCCTTCGTATATCTCAATTCTAAGTAGGTTCCATGCATAAAGCTCTTTAAATGACCTTGTAAGAGAAAGAAAAACAGGAATAGCCTTACTTTTGCGAGTTAAGGCCAAATTGGTATTTTTGCTATAAAATGAATTCCTTCAGTCAAAACATGTTCAAAATCCTTTGTCCTTTCCTTTAGATCAATTCTAAGTAGGTTCCATGCATAAAGCTCTTTAAATGACCTTGTAAGAGAAAGAAAAACAGGAATAGCCTTACTTTTGCGAGTTAAGACGAAATTCGGATTTTTTCCTTATAAACACCAATTCCTTCAGTCAAAACAAGTTTAAACTCCTTAGTCCTTCATATTTATCCATTCTGAGTAGGTTCCATGCATAAAGCTCTTTAAATGACCTTGTATGACAAAGAAAAACAGGAATAGCTTTACTTTTGCGAGATAAGGCCAAATTGGTATTTTTGCTATAAAATGAATTCCTTCAGTCAAAACAAGTTCAAACTCATTTGTCCTTCATATATATCAATTCTAAGTAGGTTCCATGTATAAAGCTCTTTAAATGACCTTGTATGACAAAGAAAAACAGGAATAGCCTTACTTTTGCGAGTTAAGGCCAAATTGGTATTTTTGCTATAAAATGAATTCCTTCATCAAAACAAGTTCAAAATCCTTTGTCCTTTCCTTTATATCAATTCTAAGTAGGTTCCATGCATAAAGCTCTTTAAATGACCTTGTAAGAGAAAGAAAAACAGGAATAGCCTTACTTTTGCGAGTTAAGACGAAATTCGGATTTTTTCCTTATAAACACCAATTCCTTCAGTCAAAACAAGTTTAAACTCCTTAGTCCTTCATATTTATCCATTCTGAGTAGGTTCCATGCATAAAGCTCTTTAAATGACCTTGAATGACAAAGAAAAACAGGAATAGCCTTACTTTTGCGAGATAAGGCCAAATTGGTATTTTTGCTATAAAATGAATTCCTTCAGTCAAAACAAGTTCAAACTCATTTGTCCTTCATATATATCAATTCTAAGTAGGTTCCATGTATAAAGCTCTTTAAATGACCTTGTATGACAAAGAAAAACAGGAATAGCCTTACTTTTGCGAGTTAAGGCCAAATTGGTATTTTTGCTATAAAATGAATTCCTTCAGTCAAAACAAGTTTAAACTCCTTAGTCCTTCATATTTATCCATTCTGAGTAGGTTCCATGCATAAAGCTCTTTAAATGACCTTGTATGACAAAGAAAAACAGGAATAGCCTTACTTTTGCGAGTTAAGGCCAAATTGGTATTTTTGCTATAAAATGAATTCCTTCAGTCAAAACAAGTTTAAACTCCTTAGTCCTTCGTATATCTCAATTCTAAGTAGGTTCCATGCATAAAGCTCTTTAAATGACCTTGTAAGAGAAAGAAAAACAGGAATAGCCTTACTTTTGCGAGTTAAGGCCAAATTGGTATTTTTGCTATAAAATGAATTCCTTCAGTCAAAACAAGTTTAAACTCATTTGTCCTTCGTATATCTCAATTCTAAGTAGGTTCCATGCATAAAGCTCTTTAAATGACCTTGTAAGAGAAAGAAAAACAGGAATAGCCTTACTTTTGCGAGTTAAGGCCAAATTGGTATTTTTGCTATAAAATGAATTCCTTCAGTCAAAACATGTTCAAAATCCTTTGTCCTTTCCTTTATATCAATTCTAAGTAGGTTCCATGCATAAAGCTCTTTAAATGACCTTGTAAGAGAAAGAAAAACAGGAATAGCCTTACTTTTGCGAGTTAAGACGAAATTCGGATTTTTTCCTTATAAACACCAATTCCTTCAGTCAAAACAAGTTTAAACTCCTTAGTCCTTCATATTTATCCATTCTGAGTAGGTTCCATGCATAAAGCTCTTTAAATGACCTTGTATGACAAAGAAAAACAGGAATAGCTTTACTTTTGCGAGATAAGGCCAAATTGGTATTTTTGCTATAAAATGAATTCCTTCAGTCAAAACAAGTTCAAACTCATTTGTCCTTCATATATATCAATTCTAAGTAGGTTCCATGTATAAAGCTCTTTAAATGACCTTGTATGACAAAGAAAAACAGGAATAGCCTTACTTTTGCGAGTTAAGGCCAAATTGGTATTTTTGCTATAAAATGAATTCCTTCAGTCAAAACAAGTTCAAAATCCTTTGTCCTTTCCTTTATATCAATTCTAAGTAGGTTCCATGCATAAAGCTCTTTAAATGACCTTGTAAGAGAAAGAAAAACAGGAATAGCCTTACTTTTGCGAGTTAAGACGAAATTCGGATTTTTTCCTTATAAACACCAATTCCTTCAGTCAAAACAAGTTTAAACTCCTTAGTCCTTCATATTTATCCATTCTGAGTAGGTTCCATGCATAAAGCTCTTTAAATGACCTTGAATGACAAAGAAAAACAGGAATAGCCTTACTTTTGCGAGTTAAGGCCAAATTGGTATTTTTGCTATAAAATGAATTCCTTCAGTCAAAAAAAGTTTAAACTCCTTAGTCCTTCATATTTATCCATTCTGAGTAGGTTCCATGCATAAAGCTCTTTAAATGACCTTGTGTGACAAAGAAAAACAGGAATAGCCTTACTTTTGCGAGTTAAGGCCAAATTGGTATTTTTGCTATAAAATGAATTCC
Source organism: Odontesthes bonariensis (assembly GCF_027942865.1). NCBI lineage: Eukaryota > Metazoa > Chordata > Actinopteri > Atheriniformes > Atherinopsidae > Odontesthes > Odontesthes bonariensis. The sequence continues at coordinate 41,173,656 of NC_134507.1, forward strand.
TTCAGTCAAAACAAGTTTAAACTCCTTAGTCCTTCATATTTATCCATTATGAGTAGGTTCCATGCATAAAGCTCTTTAAATGACCTTGTATGACAAAGAAAAACAGGAATAGCCTTACTTTTGCGAGTTAAGGCCAAATTGGTATTTTTGCTATAAAATGAATTCCTTCGGTCAAAACAAGTTCAAACTCATTTGTCCTTCATATATATCAATTCTAAGTAGGTTCCATGCAAAAAGATCTTTAAATGACCTTGTATGACAAAGAAAAACAGGAATAGCCTTACTTTTGCGAGTTAAGGCCAAATTGGTATTTTTGCTATAAAATGAATTCCTTCAGTCAAAACAAGTTTAAACTCCTTTGTCCTTCGTATATCTCAATTCTAAGTAGGTTCCATGCATAAAGCTCTTTAAATGACCTTGTAAGAGAAAGAAAAACAGGAATAGCCTTACTTTTGCGAGTTAAGACGAAATTCGGATTTTTCCTTATAAACACCAATTCCTTCAGTCAAAACAAGTTTAAACTCCTTAGTCCTTCATATTTATCCATTCTGAGTAGGTTCCATGCATAAAGCTCTTTAAATGACCTTGTATGACAAAGAAAAACAGGAATAGCCTTACTTTTGCGAGTTAAGGCCAAATTGGTATTTTTGCTATAAAATGAATTCCTTCAGTCAAAACAAGTTTAAACTCCTTAGTCCTTCGTATATCTCAATTCTAAGTAGGTTCCATGCATAAAGCTCTTTAAATGACCTTGTAAGAGAAAGAAAAACAGGAATAGCCTTACTTTTGCGAGTTAAGGCCAAATTGGTATTTTTGCTATAAAATGAATTCCTTCGGTCAAAACAAGTTTAAACTCCTTAGTCCTTCGTATATCTCAATTCTAAGTAGGTTCCATGCATGAAGCTCTATAAATGACCTTGTAAGAGAAAGAAAAACAGGAATAGCCTTACTTTTGCGAGTTAAGGCCAAATTGGTATTTTTGCTATAAAATGAATTCCTTCAGTCAAAACAAGTTCAAACTCATTTGTCCTTCATATATATCAATTCTAAGTAGGTTCCATGTATAAAGCTCTTTAAATGACCTTGTATGACAAAGAAAAACAGGAATAGCCTTACTTTTGCGAGTTAAGGCCAAATTGGTATTTTTGCTATAAAATGAATTCCTTCAGTCAAAACAAGTTCAAACTCATTTGTCCTTCATATATATCAATTCTAAGTAGGTTCCATGTATAAAGCTCTTTAAATGACCTTGTATGACAAAGAAAAACAGGAATAGCCTTACTTTTGCGAGTTAAGGCCAAATTGGTATTTTTGCTATAAAATGAATTCCTTCAGTCAAAACAAGTTTAAACTCCTTAGTCCTTCATATTTATCCATTCTGAGTAGGTTCCATGCATAAAGCTCTTTAAATGACCTTGTATGACAAAGAAAAACAGCAATAGCCTTACTTTTGCGAGTTAAGGCCAAATTGGTATTTTTGCTATAAAATGAATTCCTTCAGTCAAAACAAGTTCAAAATCCTTTGTCATTTCCTTTATATCAATTCTAAGTAGGTTCCATGCATAAAGCTCTTTAAATGACCTTGTATGAGAAAGAAAAACAGGAATAGCCTTACTTTTGCGAGTTAAGACGAAATTCGGATTTTTCCTTATAAACACCAATTCCTTCAGTCAAAACAAGTTTAAACTCCTTAGTCCTTCATATTTATCCATTCTGAGTAGGTTCCATGCATAAAGCTCTTTAAATGACCTTGTATGACAAAGAAAAACAGGAACAGCCTTACTTTTGCGAGTTAAGGCCAAATTGGTATTTTTGCTATAAAATGAATTCCTTCAGTCAAAACAAGTTTAAACTCCTTAGTCCTTCGTATATCTCAATTCTAAGTAGGTTCCATGCATAAAGCTCTTTAAATGACCTTGTAAGAGAAAGAAAAACAGGAATAGCCTTACTTTTGCGAGTTAAGGCCAAATTGGTATTTTTGCTATAAAATGAATTCCTTCAGTCAAAACAAGTTCAAAATCCTTTGTCCTTTCCTTTATATCAATTCTAAGTAGGTACCATACATAAAGCTCTTTAAATGACCTTGTAAGAGAAAGAAAAACAGGAATAGCCTTACTTTTGCGAGTTAAGACGAAATTCGGATTTTTTCCTTATAAACACCAATTCCTTCAGTCAAAACAAGTTTAAACTCCTTAGTCCTTCATATTTATCCATTCTGAGTAGGTTCCATGCATAAAGCTCTTTAAATGACCTTGTATGACGAAGAAAAACAGGAATAGCCTTACTTTTGCGAGATAAGGCCAAATTGGTATTTTTGCTATAAAATGAATTCCTTCAGTCAAAACAAGTTCAAACTCATTTGTCCTTCATATATATCAATTCTAAGTAGGTTCCATGTATAAAGCTCTTTAAATGACCTTGTATGACAAAGAAAAACAGGAATAGCCTTACTTTTGCGAGTTAAGGCCAAATTGGTATTTTTGCTATAAAATGAATTCCTTCAGTCAAAACAAGTTCAAAATACTTTGTCCTTTCCTTTATATCAATTCTAAGTAGGTTCCATGCATAAAGCTCTTTAAATGACCTTGTAAGAGAAAGAAAAACAGGAATAGCCTTACTTTTGCGAGTTAAGACGAAATTCGGATTTTTCCTTATAAACACCAATTCCTTCAGTCAAAACAAGTTTAAACTCCTTAGTCCTTCATATTTATCCATTCTGAGTAGGTTCCATGCATAAAGCTCTTTAAATGACCTTGTATGACAAAGAAAAACAGGAATAGCCTTACTTTTGCGAGTTAAGGCCAAATTGGTATTTTTGCTATAAAATGAATTCCTTCAGTCAAAACAAGTTCAAACTCCTTTGTCCTTCGTATATCTCAATTCTAAGTAGGTTCCATGCATAAAGCTCTTTAAATGACCTTGTAAGAGAAAGAAAAACAGGAATAGCCTTACTTTTGCGAGTTAAGACGAAATTCGGATTTTTCCTTATAAACACCAATTCCTTCAGTCAAAACAAGTTTAAACTCCTTAGTCCTTCATATTTATCCATTCTGAGTAGGTTCCATGCATAAAGCTCTTTAAATGACCTTGTATGACAAAGAAAAACAGGAATAGCCTTACTTTTGCGAGTTAAGGCCAAATTGGTATTTTTGCTATAAAATGAATTCCTTCAGTCAAAACAAGTTTAAACTCCTTAGTCCTTCGTATATCTCAATTCTAAGTAGGTTCCATGCATAAAGCTCTTTAAATGACCTTGTAAGAGAAAGAAAAACAGGAATAGCCTTACTTTTGCGAGTTAAGGCCAAATTGGTATTTTTGCTATAAAATGAATTCCTTCAGTCAAAACAAGTTTAAACTCCTTAGTCCTTCGTATATCTCAATTCTAAGTAGGTTCCATGCATGAAGCTCTTTAAATGACCTTGTAAGAGAAAGAAAAACAGGAATAGCCTTACTATTGCGAGTTAAGACGAAATTCGGATTTTTTCCTTATAAACACCAATTCCTTCAGTCAAAACAAGTTTAAACTCCTTAGTCCTTCATATTTATCCATTCTGAGTAGGTTCCATGCATAAAGCTCTTTAAATGACCTTGTATGACAAAGAAAAACAGGAATAGCCTTACTTTTGCGAGATAAGGCCAAATTGGTATTGTTGCTATAAAATGAATTCCTTCAGTCAAAACAAGTTCAAACTCATTTGTCCTTCATATATATCAATTCTAAGTAGGTTCCATGTATAAAGCTCTTTAAATGACCTTGTATGACAAAGAAAAACAGGAATAGCCTTACTTTTGCGAGTTAAGGCCAAATTGGTATTTTTGCTATAAAATGAATTCCTTCAGTCAAAACAAGTTTAAACTCCTTAGTCCTTCATATTTATCCATTCTGAGTAGGTTCCATGCATAAAGCTCTTTAAATGACCTTGTATGACAAAGAAAAACAGGAATAGCCTTACTTTTGCGAGTTAAGGCCAAATTGGTATTTTTGCTATAAAATGAATTCCTTCAGTCAAAACAAGTTCAAAATCCTTTGTCCTTTCCTTTATATCAATTCTAAGTAGGTTCCATGCATAAAGCTCTTTAAATGACCTTGTAAGAGAAAGAAAAACAGGAATAGCCTTACTTTTGCGAGTTAAGACGAAATTCGGATTTTTCCTTATAAACACCAATTCCTTCAGTCAAAACAAGTTTAAACTCCTTAGTCCTTCATATTTATCCATTCTGAGTAGGTTCCATGCATAAAGCTCTTTAAATGACCTTGTATGACAAAGAAAAACAGGAATAGCCTTACTTTTGCGAGTTAAGGCCAAATTGGTATTTTTGCTATAAAATGAATTCCTTCAGTCAAAACAAGTTCAAACTCATTTGTCCTTCATATATATCAATTCTAAGTAGGTTCCATGCAAAAAGATCTTTAAATGACCTTGTATGACAAAGAAAAACAGGAATATCCTTACTTTTGCGAGTTAAGGCCAAATTGGTATTTTTGCTATAAAATGAATTCCTTCAGTCAAAACAAGTTCAAACTCCTTTGTCCTTCGTATATCTCAATTCCAAGTAGGTTCCATGCATAAAGCTCTTTAAATGACCTTGTAAGAGAAAGAAAAACAGGAATAGCCTTACTTTTGCGAGTTAAGACGAAATTCGGATTTTTTCCTTATAAACACCAATTCCTTCAGTCAAAACAAGTTTAAACTCCTTAGTCCTTCATATTTATCCATTCTGAGTAGGTTCCATGCATAAAGCTCTTTAAATGACCTTGTATGACAAAGAAAAACAGGAATAGCCTTACTTTTGCGAGTTAAGGCCAAATTGGTATTTTTGCTATAAAATGAATTCCTTCAGTCAAAACAAGTTCAAAATCCTTTGTCCTTTCCTTTATATCAATTCTAAGTAGGTTCCATGCATAAAGCTCTTTAAATGACCTTGTAAGAGAAAGAAAAACAGGAATAGCCTTACTTTTGCGAGTTAAGACGAAATTCGGATTTTTCCTTATAAACACCAATTCCTTCAGTCAAAACAAGTTTAAACTCCTTAGTCCTTCATAATTATCCATTCTGAGTAGGTTCCATGCATAAAGCTCTTTAAATGACCTTGTATGACAAAGAAAAACAGGAATAGCCTTACTTTTGCGAGTTAAGGCCAAATTGGTATTTTTGCTATAAAATGAATTCCTTCAGTCAAAACAAGTTCAAACTCATTTGTCCTTCATATATATCAATTCTAAGTAGGTTCCATGCAAAAAGCTCTTTAAATGACCTTGTATGACAAAGAAAAACAGGAATAGCCTTACTTTTGCGAGTTAAGGCCAAATTGGTATTTTTGCTATAAAATGAATTCCTTCAGTCAAAACAAGTTCAAACTCATTTGTCCTTCATATATATCAATTCTAAGTAGGTTCCATGTATAAAGCTCTTTAAATGACCTTGTATGACAAAGAAAAACAGGAATAGCCTTACTTTTGCGAGTTAAGGCCAAATTGGTATTTTTGCTATAAAATGAATTCCTTCAGTCAAAACAAGTTTAAACTCCTTAGTCCTTCATATTTATCCATTCTGAGTAGGTTCCATGCATAAAGCTCTTTAAATGACCTTGTATGACAAAGAAAAACAGGAATAGCCTTACTTTTGCGAGTTAAGGCCAAATTGGTATTTTTGCTATAAAATGAATTCCTTCAGTCAAAACAAGTTCAAAATCCTTTGTCATTTCCTTTATATCAATTCTAAGTAGGTTCCATGCATAAAGCTCTTTAAATGACCTTGTAAGAGAAAGAAAAACAGGAATAGCCTTACTTTTGCGAGTTAAGACGAAATTCGGATTTTTTCCTTATAAACACCAATTCCTTCAGTCAAAACAAGTTTAAAATCCTTAGTCCTTCATATTTATCCATTCTGAGTAGGTTCCATGCATAAAGCTCTTTAAATGACCTTGTATGACAAAGACAAACAGGAATAGCCTTACTTTTGCGAGTTAAGGCCAAATTGGTATTTTTGCTATAAAATGAACTCCTTCAGTCAAAACAAGTTTAAACTCCTTAGTCCTTCATATTTATCCATTCTGAGTAGGTTCCATGCATAAAGCTCTTTAAATGACCTTGTATGACAAAGAAAAACAGGAATAGTCTTACTTTTGCGAGTTAAGGCCAAATTGGTATTTTTGCTATAAAATGAATTCCTTCAGTCAAAACAAGTTTAAACTCCTTAGTCCTTCATATTTATCCATTCTGAGTAGGTTCCATGCATAAAGCTCTTTAAATGACCTTGTATAACAAAGAAAAACAGGAATAGCCTTACTTTTGCGAGTTAAGGCCAAATTGGTATTTTTGCTATAAAATGAATTCCTTCAGTCAAAACAAGTTCAAACTCCTTTGTCCTTCGTATATCTCAATTCTAAGTAGGTTCCATGCATAAAGCTCTTTAAATGACCTTGTAAGAGAAAGAAAAACAGGAATAGCCTTACTTTTGCGAGTTAAGACGAAATTCGGATTTTTCCTTATAAACACCAATTCCTTCAGTCAAAACAAGTTTAAACTCCTTAGTCCTTCATATTTATCCATTCTGAGTAGGTTCCATGCATAAAGCTCTTTAAATGACCTTGTATGACAAAGAAAAACAGGAATAGCCTTACTTTTGCGAGTTAAGGCCAAATTGGTATTTTTGCTATATAATGAATTCCTTCAGTCAAAACAAGTTCAAACTCATTTGTCCTTCATATATATCAATTCTAAGTAGGTTCCATGCAAAAAGATCTTTAAATGACCTTGTATGACAAAGAAAAACAGGAATAGCCTTACTTTTGCGAGTTAAGGCCAAATTGGTATTTTTGCTATAAAATGAATTCCTTCAGTCAAAACAAGTTCAAACTCCTTTGTCCTTCGTATATCTCAATTCTAAGTAGGTTCCATGCATAAAGCTCTTTAAATGACCTTGTAAGAGAAAGAAAAACAGGAATAGCCTTACTTTTGCGAGTTAAGACGAAATTCGGATTTTTCCTTATAAACACCAATTCCTTCAGTCAAAACAAGTTTAAACTCCTTAGTCCTTCATATTTATCCATTCTGAGTAGGTTCCATGCATAAAGCTCTTTAAATGACATTGTATGACAAAGAAAAACAGGAATAGCCTTACTTTTGCGAGTTAAGGCCAAATTGGTATTTTTGCTATAAAATGAATTCCTTCAGTCAAAACAAGTTTAAACTCCTTAGTCCTTCGTATATCTCAATTCTAAGTAGGTTCCATGCATAAAGCTCTTTAAATGACCTTGTAAGAGAAAGAAAAACAGGAATAGCCTTACTTTTGCGAGTTAAGGCCAAATTGGTATTTTTGCTATAAAATGAATTCCTTCAGTCAAAACAAGTTTAAACTCCTTAGTCCTTCATATTTATCCATTCTGAGTAGGTTCCATGTATAAAGCTCTTTAAATGACCTTGTATGACAAAGAAAAACAGGAATAGCCTTACTTTTGCGAGTTAAGGCCAAATTGGTATTTTTGCTATAAAATGAATTCCTTCAGTCAAAACAAGTTCAAACTCATTTGTCCTTCATATATATCAATTCTAAGTAGGTTCCATGTATAAAGCTCTTTAAATGACCTTGTATGACAAAGAAAAACAGGAATAGCCTTACTTTTGCGAGTTAAGGCCAAATTGGTATTTTTGCTATAAAATGAATTCCTTCAGTCAAAACAAGTTTAAACTCCTTAGTCCTTCATATTTATCCATTCTGAGTAGGTTCCATGCATAAAGCTCTTTAAATGACCTTGTATGACAAAGAAAAACAGCAATAGCCTTACTTTTGCGAGTTAAGGCCAAATTGGTATTTTTGCTATAAAATGAATTCCTTCAGTCAAAACAAGTTCAAAATCCTTTGTCATTTCCTTTATATCAATTCTAAGTAGGTTCCATGCATAAAGCTCTTTAAATGACCTTGTAAGAGAAAGAAAAACAGGAATAGCCTTACTTTTGCGAGTTAAGGCCAAATTGGTATTTTTGCTATAAAATGAATTCCTTCAGTCAAAACAAGTTTAAACTCATTTGTCTTTCGTATATCTCAATTCTAAGTAGGTTCCATGCATAAAGCTCTTTAAATGACCTTGTAAGAGAAAGAAAAACAGGAATAGCCTTACTTTTGCGAGTTAAGGCCAAATTGGTATTTTTGCTATAAAATGAATTCCTTCAGTCAAAACATGTTCAAAATCCTTTGTCCTTTCCTTTATATCAATTCTAAGTAGGTTCCATGCATAAAGCTCTTTAAATGACCTTGTAAGAGAAAGAAAAACAGGAATAGCCTTACTTTTGCGAGTTAAGACGAAATTCGGATTTTTTCCTTATAAACACCAATTCCTTCAGTCAAAACAAGTTTAAACTCCTTAGTCCTTCATATTTATCCATTCTGAGTAGGTTCCATGCATAAAGCTCTTTAAATGACCTTGTATGACAAAGAAAAACAGGAATAGCTTTACTTTTGCGAGATAAGGCCAAATTGGTATTTTTGCTATAAAATGAATTCCTTCAGTCAAAACAAGTTCAAACTCATTTGTCCTTCATATATATCAATTCTAAGTAGGTTCCATGTATAAAGCTCTTTAAATGACCTTGTATGACAAAGAAAAACAGGAATAGCCTTACTTTTGCGAGTTAAGGCCAAATTGGTATTTTTGCTATAAAATGAATTCCTTCAGTCAAAACAAGTTTAAACTCCTTAGTCCTTCGTATATCTCAATTCTAAGTAGGTTCCATGCATAAAGCTCTTTAAATGACCTTGTAAGAGAAAGAAAAACAGGAATAGCCTTACTTTTGCGAGTTAAGGCCAAATTGGTATTTTTGCTATAAAATGAATTCCTTCAGTCAAAACAAGTTTAAACTCCTTAGTCCTTCGTATATCTCAATTCTAAGTAGGTTCCATGCATGAAGCTCTTTAAATGACCTTGTAAGAGAAAGAAAAACAGGAATAGCCTTACTATTGCGAGTTAAGACGAAATTCGGATTTTTTCCTTATAAACACCAATTCCTTCAGTCAAAACAAGTTTAAACTCCTTAGTCCTTCATATTTATCCATTCTGAGTAGGTTCCATGCATAAAGCTCTTTAAATGACCTTGTATGACAAAGAAAAACAGGAATAGCCTTACTTTTGCGAGATAAGGCCAAATTGGTATTGTTGCTATAAAATGAATTCCTTCAGTCAAAACAAGTTCAAACTCATTTGTCCTTCATATATATCAATTCTAAGTAGGTTCCATGTATAAAGCTCTTTAAATGACCTTGTATGACAAAGAAAAACAGGAATAGCCTTACTTTTGCGAGTTAAGGCCAAATTGGTATTTTTGCTATAAAATGAATTCCTTCAGTCAAAACAAGTTTAAACTCCTTAGTCCTTCATATTTATCCATTCTGAGTAGGTTCCATGCATAAAGCTCTTTAAATGACCTTGTATGACAAAGAAAAACAGGAATAGCCTTACTTTTGCGAGTTAAGGCCAAATTGGTATTTTTGCTATAAAATGAATTCCTTCAGTCAAAACAAGTTCAAAATCCTTTGTCCTTTCCTTTATATCAATTCTAAGTAGGTTCCATGCATAAAGCTCTTTAAATGACCTTGTAAGAGAAAGAAAAACAGGAATAGCCTTACTTTTGCGAGTTAAGACGAAATTCGGATTTTTCCTTATAAACACCAATTCCTTCAGTCAAAACAAGTTTAAACTCCTTAGTCCTTCATATTTATCCATTCTGAGTAGGTTCCATGCATAAAGCTCTTTAAATGACCTTGTATGACAAAGAAAAACAGGAATAGCCTTACTTTTGCGAGTTAAGGCCAAATTGGTATTTTTGCTATAAAATGAATTCCTTCAGTCAAAACAAGTTCAAACTCATTTGTCCTTCATATATATCAATTCTAAGTAGGTTCCATGCAAAAAGATCTTTAAATGACCTTGTATGACAAAGAAAAACAGGAATATCCTTACTTTTGCGAGTTAAGGCCAAATTGGTATTTTTGCTATAAAATGAATTCCTTCAGTCAAAACAAGTTCAAACTCCTTTGTCCTTCGTATATCTCAATTCCAAGTAGGTTCCATGCATAAAGCTCTTTAAATGACCTTGTAAGAGAAAGAAAAACAGGAATAGCCTTACTTTTGCGAGTTAAGACGAAATTCGGATTTTTTCCTTATAAACACCAATTCCTTCAGTCAAAACAAGTTTAAACTCCTTAGTCCTTCATATTTATCCATTCTGAGTAGGTTCCATGCATAAAGCTCTTTAAATGACCTTGTATGACAAAGAAAAACAGGAATAGCCTTACTTTTGCGAGTTAAGGCCAAATTGGTATTTTTGCTATAAAATGAATTCCTTCAGTCAAAACAAGTTCAAAATCCTTTGTCCTTTCCTTTATATCAATTCTAAGTAGGTTCCATGCATAAAGCTCTTTAAATGACCTTGTAAGAGAAAGAAAAACAGGAATAGCCTTACTTTTGCGAGTTAAGACGAAATTCGGATTTTTCCTTATAAACACCAATTCCTTCAGTCAAAACAAGTTTAAACTCCTTAGTCCTTCATAATTATCCATTCTGAGTAGGTTCCATGCATAAAGCTCTTTAAATGACCTTGTATGACAAAGAAAAACAGGAATAGCCTTACTTTTGCGAGTTAAGGCCAAATTGGTATTTTTGCTATAAAATGAATTCCTTCAGTCAAAACAAGTTCAAACTCATTTGTCCTTCATATATATCAATTCTAAGTAGGTTCCATGCAAAAAGCTCTTTAAATGACCTTGTATGACAAAGAAAAACAGGAATAGCCTTACTTTTGCGAGTTAAGGCCAAATTGGTATTTTTGCTATAAAATGAATTCCTTCAGTCAAAACAAGTTCAAACTCATTTGTCCTTCATATATATCAATTCTAAGTAGGTTCCATGTATAAAGCTCTTTAAATGACCTTGTATGACAAAGAAAAACAGGAATAGCCTTACTTTTGCGAGTTAAGGCCAAATTGGTATTTTTGCTATAAAATGAATTCCTTCAGTCAAAACAAGTTTAAACTCCTTAGTCCTTCATATTTATCCATTCTGAGTAGGTTCCATGCATAAAGCTCTTTAAATGACCTTGTATGACAAAGAAAAACAGGAATAGCCTTACTTTTGCGAGTTAAGGCCAAATTGGTATTTTTGCTATAAAATGAATTCCTTCAGTCAAAACAAGTTCAAAATCCTTTGTCATTTCCTTTATATCAATTCTAAGTAGGTTCCATGCATAAAGCTCTTTAAATGACCTTGTAAGAGAAAGAAAAACAGGAATAGCCTTACTTTTGCGAGTTAAGACGAAATTCGGATTTTTTCCTTATAAACACCAATTCCTTCAGTCAAAACAAGTTTAAAATCCTTAGTCCTTCATATTTATCCATTCTGAGTAGGTTCCATGCATAAAGCTCTTTAAATGACCTTGTATGACAAAGACAAACAGGAATAGCCTTACTTTTGCGAGTTAAGGCCAAATTGGTATTTTTGCTATAAAATGAACTCCTTCAGTCAAAACAAGTTTAAACTCCTTAGTCCTTCATATTTATCCATTCTGAGTAGGTTCCATGCATAAAGCTCTTTAAATGACCTTGTATGACAAAGAAAAACAGGAATAGTCTTACTTTTGCGAGTTAAGGCCAAATTGGTATTTTTGCTATAAAATGAATTCCTTCAGTCAAAACAAGTTTAAACTCCTTAGTCCTTCATATTTATCCATTCTGAGTAGGTTCCATGCATAAAGCTCTTTAAATGACCTTGTATAACAAAGAAAAACAGGAATAGCCTTACTTTTGCGAGTTAAGGCCAAATTGGTATTTTTGCTATAAAATGAATTCCTTCAGTCAAAACAAGTTCAAACTCCTTTGTCCTTCGTATATCTCAATTCTAAGTAGGTTCCATGCATAAAGCTCTTTAAATGACCTTGTAAGAGAAAGAAAAACAGGAATAGCCTTACTTTTGCGAGTTAAGACGAAATTCGGATTTTTCCTTATAAACACCAATTCCTTCAGTCAAAACAAGTTTAAACTCCTTAGTCCTTCATATTTATCCATTCTGAGTAGGTTCCATGCATAAAGCTCTTTAAATGACCTTGTATGACAAAGAAAAACAGGAATAGCCTTACTTTTGCGAGTTAAGGCCAAATTGGTATTTTTGCTATATAATGAATTCCTTCAGTCAAAACAAGTTCAAACTCATTTGTCCTTCATATATATCAATTCTAAGTAGGTTCCATGCAAAAAGATCTTTAAATGACCTTGTATGACAAAGAAAAACAGGAATAGCCTTACTTTTGCGAGTTAAGGCCAAATTGGTATTTTTGCTATAAAATGAATTCCTTCAGTCAAAACAAGTTCAAACTCCTTTGTCCTTCGTATATCTCAATTCTAAGTAGGTTCCATGCATAAAGCTCTTTAAATGACCTTGTAAGAGAAAGAAAAACAGGAATAGCCTTACTTTTGCGAGTTAAGACGAAATTCGGATTTTTCCTTATAAACACCAATTCCTTCAGTCAAAACAAGTTTAAACTCCTTAGTCCTTCATATTTATCCATTCTGAGTAGGTTCCATGCATAAAGCTCTTTAAATGACATTGTATGACAAAGAAAAACAGGAATAGCCTTACTTTTGCGAGTTAAGGCCAAATTGGTATTTTTGCTATAAAATGAATTCCTTCAGTCAAAACAAGTTTAAACTCCTTAGTCCTTCGTATATCTCAATTCTAAGTAGGTTCCATGCATAAAGCTCTTTAAATGACCTTGTAAGAGAAAGAAAAACAGGAATAGCCTTACTTTTGCGAGTTAAGGCCAAATTGGTATTTTTGCTATAAAATGAATTCCTTCAGTCAAAACAAGTTTAAACTCCTTAGTCCTTCATATTTATCCATTCTGAGTAGGTTCCATGTATAAAGCTCTTTAAATGACCTTGTATGACAAAGAAAAACAGGAATAGCCTTACTTTTGCGAGTTAAGGCCAAATTGGTATTTTTGCTATAAAATGAATTCCTTCAGTCAAAACAAGTTCAAACTCATTTGTCCTTCATATATATCAATTCTAAGTAGGTTCCATGTATAAAGCTCTTTAAATGACCTTGTATGACAAAGAAAAACAGGAATAGCCTTACTTTTGCGAGTTAAGGCCAAATTGGTATTTTTGCTATAAAATGAATTCCTTCAGTCAAAACAAGTTTAAACTCCTTAGTCCTTCATATTTATCCATTCTGAGTAGGTTCCATGCATAAAGCTCTTTAAATGACCTTGTATGACAAAGAAAAACAGCAATAGCCTTACTTTTGCGAGTTAAGGCCAAATTGGTATTTTTGCTATAAAATGAATTCCTTCAGTCAAAACAAGTTCAAAATCCTTTGTCATTTCCTTTATATCAATTCTAAGTAGGTTCCATGCATAAAGCTCTTTAAATGACCTTGTAAGAGAAAGAAAAACAGGAATAGCCTTACTTTTGCGAGTTAAGGCCAAATTGGTATTTTTGCTATAAAATGAATTCCTTCAGTCAAAACAAGTTTAAACTCATTTGTCTTTCGTATATCTCAATTCTAAGTAGGTTCCATGCATAAAGCTCTTTAAATGACCTTGTAAGAGAAAGAAAAACAGGAATAGCCTTACTTTTGCGAGTTAAGGCCAAATTGGTATTTTTGCTATAAAATGAATTCCTTCAGTCAAAACATGTTCAAAATCCTTTGTCCTTTCCTTTATATCAATTCTAAGTAGGTTCCATGCATAAAGCTCTTTAAATGACCTTGTAAGAGAAAGAAAAACAGGAATAGCCTTACTTTTGCGAGTTAAGACGAAATTCGGATTTTTTCCTTATAAACACCAATTCCTTCAGTCAAAACAAGTTTAAACTCCTTAGTCCTTCATATTTATCCATTCTGAGTAGGTTCCATGCATAAAGCTCTTTAAATGACCTTGTATGACAAAGAAAAACAGGAATAGCTTTACTTTTGCGAGATAAGGCCAAATTGGTATTTTTGCTATAAAATGAATTCCTTCAGTCAAAACAAGTTCAAACTCATTTGTCCTTCATATATATCAATTCTAAGTAGGTTCCATGTATAAAGCTCTTTAAATGACCTTGTATGACAAAGAAAAACAGGAATAGCCTTACTTTTGCGAGTTAAGGCCAAATTGGTATTTTTGCTATAAAATGAATTCCTTCAGTCAAAACAAGTTCAAAATCCTTTGTCCTTTCCTTTATATCAATTCTAAGTAGGTTCCATGCATAAAGCTCTTTAAATGACCTTGTAAGAGAAAGAAAAACAGGAATAGCCTTACTTTTGCGAGTTAAGACGAAATTCGGATTTTTTCCTTATAAACACCAATTCCTTCAGTCAAAACAAGTTTAAACTCCTTAGTCCTTCATATTTATCCATTCTGAGTAGGTTCCATGCATAAAGCTCTTTAAATGACCTTGAATGACAAAGAAAAACAGGAATAGCCTTACTTTTGCGAGTTAAGGCCAAATTGGTATTTTTGCTATAAAATGAATTCCTTCAGTCAAAAAAAGTTTAAACTCCTTAGTCCTTCATATTTATCCATTCTGAGTAGGTTCCATGCATAAAGCTCTTTAAATGACCTTGTGTGACAAAGAAAAACAGGAATAGCCTTACTTTTGCGAGTTAAGGCCAAATTGGTATTTTTGCTATAAAATGAATTCCTTCAGTCAAAACAAGTTTAAACTCCTTAGTCCTTCATATTTATCCATTATGAGTAGGTTCCATGCATAAAGCTCTTTAAATGACCTTGTATGACAAAGAAAAACAGGAATAGCCTTACTTTTGCGAGTTAAGGCCAAATTGGTATTTTTGCTATAAAATGAATTCCTTCAGTCAAAACAAGTTCAAACTCATTTGTCCTTCATATATATCAATTCTAAGTAGGTTCCATGCAAAAAGATCTTTAAATGACCTTGTATGACAAAGAAAAACAGGAATAGCCTTACTTTTGCGAGTTAAGGCCAAATTGGTATTTTTGCTATAAAATGAATTCCTTCAGTCAAAACAAGTTTAAACTCCTTTGTCCTTCGTATATCTCAATTCTAAGTAGGTTCCATGCATAAAGCTCTTTAAATGACCTTGTAAGAGAAAGAAAAACAGGAATAGCCTTACTTTTGCGAGTTAAGACGAAATTCGGATTTTTCCTTATAAACACCAATTCCTTCAGTCAAAACAAGTTTAAACTCCTTAGTCCTTCATATTTATCCATTCTGAGTAGGTTCCATGCATAAAGCTCTTTAAATGACCTTGTATGACAAAGAAAAACAGGAATAGCCTTACTTTTGCGAGTTAAGGCCAAATTGGTATTTTTGCTATAAAATGAATTCCTTCAGTCAAAACAAGTTTAAACTCCTTAGTCCTTCGTATATCTCAATTCTAAGTAGGTTCCATGCATAAAGCTCTTTAAATGACCTTGTAAGAGAAAGAAAAACAGGAATAGCCTTACTTTTGCGAGTTAAGGCCAAATTGGTATTTTTGCTATAAAATGAATTCCTTCGGTCAAAACAAGTTTAAACTCCTTAGTCCTTCGTATATCTCAATTCTAAGTAGGTTCCATGCATGAAGCTCTATAAATGACCTTGTAAGAGAAAGAAAAACAGGAATAGCCTTACTTTTGCGAGTTAAGGCCAAATTGGTATTTTTGCTATAAAATGAATTCCTTCAGTCAAAACAAGTTCAAACTCATTTGTCCTTCATATATATCAATTCTAAGTAGGTTCCATGTATAAAGCTCTTTAAATGACCTTGTATGACAAAGAAAAACAGGAATAGCCTTACTTTTGCGAGTTAAGGCCAAATTGGTATTTTTGCTATAAAATGAATTCCTTCAGTCAAAACAAGTTCAAACTCATTTGTCCTTCATATATATCAATTCTAAGTAGGTTCCATGTATAAAGCTCTTTAAATGACCTTGTATGACAAAGAAAAACAGGAATAGCCTTACTTTTGCGAGTTAAGGCCAAATTGGTATTTTTGCTATAAAATGAATTCCTTCAGTCAAAACAAGTTTAAACTCCTTAGTCCTTCATATTTATCCATTCTGAGTAGGTTCCATGCATAAAGCTCTTTAAATGACCTTGTATGACAAAGAAAAACAGCAATAGCCTTACTTTTGCGAGTTAAGGCCAAATTGGTATTTTTGCTATAAAATGAATTCCTTCAGTCAAAACAAGTTCAAAATCCTTTGTCATTTCCTTTATATCAATTCTAAGTAGGTTCCATGCATAAAGCTCTTTAAATGACCTTGTATGAGAAAGAAAAACAGGAATAGCCTTACTTTTGCGAGTTAAGACGAAATTCGGATTTTTCCTTATAAACACCAATTCCTTCAGTCAAAACAAGTTTAAACTCCTTAGTCCTTCATATTTATCCATTCTGAGTAGGTTCCATGCATAAAGCTCTTTAAATGACCTTGTATGACAAAGAAAAACAGGAACAGCCTTACTTTTGCGAGTTAAGGCCAAATTGGTATTTTTGCTATAAAATGAATTCCTTCAGTCAAAACAAGTTTAAACTCCTTAGTCCTTCGTATATCTCAATTCTAAGTAGGTTCCATGCATAAAGCTCTTTAAATGACCTTGTAAGAGAAAGAAAAACAGGAATAGCCTTACTTTTGCGAGTTAAGGCCAAATTGGTATTTTTGCTATAAAATGAATTCCTTCAGTCAAAACAAGTTCAAAATCCTTTGTCCTTTCCTTTATATCAATTCTAAGTAGGTACCATACATAAAGCTCTTTAAATGACCTTGTAAGAGAAAGAAAAACAGGAATAGCCTTACTTTTGCGAGTTAAGACGAAATTCGGATTTTTTCCTTATAAACACCAATTCCTTCAGTCAAAACAAGTTTAAACTCCTTAGTCCTTCATATTTATCCATTCTGAGTAGGTTCCATGCATAAAGCTCTTTAAATGACCTTGTATGACGAAGAAAAACAGGAATAGCCTTACTTTTGCGAGATAAGGCCAAATTGGTATTTTTGCTATAAAATGAATTCCTTCAGTCAAAACAAGTTCAAACTCATTTGTCCTTCATATATATCAATTCTAAGTAGGTTCCATGTATAAAGCTCTTTAAATGACCTTGTATGACAAAGAAAAACAGGAATAGCCTTACTTTTGCGAGTTAAGGCCAAATTGGTATTTTTGCTATAAAATGAATTCCTTCAGTCAAAACAAGTTCAAAATACTTTGTCCTTTCCTTTATATCAATTCTAAGTAGGTTCCATGCATAAAGCTCTTTAAATGACCTTGTAAGAGAAAGAAAAACAGGAATAGCCTTACTTTTGCGAGTTAAGACGAAATTCGGATTTTTCCTTATAAACACCAATTCCTTCAGTCAAAACAAGTTTAAACTCCTTAGTCCTTCATATTTATCCATTCTGAGTAGGTTCCATGCATAAAGCTCTTTAAATGACCTTGTATGACAAAGAAAAACAGGAATAGCCTTACTTTTGCGAGTTAAGGCCAAATTGGTATTTTTGCTATAAAATGAATTCCTTCAGTCAAAACAAGTTCAAACTCCTTTGTCCTTCGTATATCTCAATTCTAAGTAGGTTCCATGCATAAAGCTCTTTAAATGACCTTGTAAGAGAAAGAAAAACAGGAATAGCCTTACTTTTGCGAGTTAAGACGAAATTCGGATTTTTCCTTATAAACACCAATTCCTTCAGTCAAAACAAGTTTAAACTCCTTAGTCCTTCATATTTATCCATTCTGAGTAGGTTCCATGCATAAAGCTCTTTAAATGACCTTGTATGACAAAGAAAAACAGGAATAGCCTTACTTTTGCGAGTTAAGGCCAAATTGGTATTTTTGCTATAAAATGAATTCCTTCAGTCAAAACAAGTTTAAACTCCTTAGTCCTTCGTATATCTCAATTCTAAGTAGGTTCCATGCATAAAGCTCTTTAAATGACCTTGTAAGAGAAAGAAAAACAGGAATAGCCTTACTTTTGCGAGTTAAGGCCAAATTGGTATTTTTGCTATAAAATGAATTCCTTCAGTCAAAACAAGTTTAAACTCCTTAGTCCTTCGTATATCTCAATTCTAAGTAGGTTCCATGCATGAAGCTCTTTAAATGACCTTGTAAGAGAAAGAAAAACAGGAATAGCCTTACTATTGCGAGTTAAGACGAAATTCGGATTTTTTCCTTATAAACACCAATTCCTTCAGTCAAAACAAGTTTAAACTCCTTAGTCCTTCATATTTATCCATTCTGAGTAGGTTCCATGCATAAAGCTCTTTAAATGACCTTGTATGACAAAGAAAAACAGGAATAGCCTTACTTTTGCGAGATAAGGCCAAATTGGTATTGTTGCTATAAAATGAATTCCTTCAGTCAAAACAAGTTCAAACTCATTTGTCCTTCATATATATCAATTCTAAGTAGGTTCCATGTATAAAGCTCTTTAAATGACCTTGTATGACAAAGAAAAACAGGAATAGCCTTACTTTTGCGAGTTAAGGCCAAATTGGTATTTTTGCTATAAAATGAATTCCTTCAGTCAAAACAAGTTTAAACTCCTTAGTCCTTCATATTTATCCATTCTGAGTAGGTTCCATGCATAAAGCTCTTTAAATGACCTTGTATGACAAAGAAAAACAGGAATAGCCTTACTTTTGCGAGTTAAGGCCAAATTGGTATTTTTGCTATAAAATGAATTCCTTCAGTCAAAACAAGTTCAAAATCCTTTGTCCTTTCCTTTATATCAATTCTAAGTAGGTTCCATGCATAAAGCTCTTTAAATGACCTTGTAAGAGAAAGAAAAACAGGAATAGCCTTACTTTTGCGAGTTAAGACGAAATTCGGATTTTTCCTTATAAACACCAATTCCTTCAGTCAAAACAAGTTTAAACTCCTTAGTCCTTCATATTTATCCATTCTGAGTAGGTTCCATGCATAAAGCTCTTTAAATGACCTTGTATGACAAAGAAAAACAGGAATAGCCTTACTTTTGCGAGTTAAGGCCAAATTGGTATTTTTGCTATAAAATGAATTCCTTCAGTCAAAACAAGTTCAAACTCATTTGTCCTTCATATATATCAATTCTAAGTAGGTTCCATGCAAAAAGATCTTTAAATGACCTTGTATGACAAAGAAAAACAGGAATATCCTTACTTTTGCGAGTTAAGGCCAAATTGGTATTTTTGCTATAAAATGAATTCCTTCAGTCAAAACAAGTTCAAACTCCTTTGTCCTTCGTATATCTCAATTCCAAGTAGGTTCCATGCATAAAGCTCTTTAAATGACCTTGTAAGAGAAAGAAAAACAGGAATAGCCTTACTTTTGCGAGTTAAGACGAAATTCGGATTTTTTCCTTATAAACACCAATTCCTTCAGTCAAAACAAGTTTAAACTCCTTAGTCCTTCATATTTATCCATTCTGAGTAGGTTCCATGCATAAAGCTCTTTAAATGACCTTGTATGACAAAGAAAAACAGGAATAGCCTTACTTTTGCGAGTTAAGGCCAAATTGGTATTTTTGCTATAAAATGAATTCCTTCAGTCAAAACAAGTTCAAAATCCTTTGTCCTTTCCTTTATATCAATTCTAAGTAGGTTCCATGCATAAAGCTCTTTAAATGACCTTGTAAGAGAAAGAAAAACAGGAATAGCCTTACTTTTGCGAGTTAAGACGAAATTCGGATTTTTCCTTATAAACACCAATTCCTTCAGTCAAAACAAGTTTAAACTCCTTAGTCCTTCATAATTATCCATTCTGAGTAGGTTCCATGCATAAAGCTCTTTAAATGACCTTGTATGACAAAGAAAAACAGGAATAGCCTTACTTTTGCGAGTTAAGGCCAAATTGGTATTTTTGCTATAAAATGAATTCCTTCAGTCAAAACAAGTTCAAACTCATTTGTCCTTCATATATATCAATTCTAAGTAGGTTCCATGCAAAAAGCTCTTTAAATGACCTTGTATGACAAAGAAAAACAGGAATAGCCTTACTTTTGCGAGTTAAGGCCAAATTGGTATTTTTGCTATAAAATGAATTCCTTCAGTCAAAACAAGTTCAAACTCATTTGTCCTTCATATATATCAATTCTAAGTAGGTTCCATGTATAAAGCTCTTTAAATGACCTTGTATGACAAAGAAAAACAGGAATAGCCTTACTTTTGCGAGTTAAGGCCAAATTGGTATTTTTGCTATAAAATGAATTCCTTCAGTCAAAACAAGTTTAAACTCCTTAGTCCTTCATATTTATCCATTCTGAGTAGGTTCCATGCATAAAGCTCTTTAAATGACCTTGTATGACAAAGAAAAACAGGAATAGCCTTACTTTTGCGAGTTAAGGCCAAATTGGTATTTTTGCTATAAAATGAATTCCTTCAGTCAAAACAAGTTCAAAATCCTTTGTCATTTCCTTTATATCAATTCTAAGTAGGTTCCATGCATAAAGCTCTTTAAATGACCTTGTAAGAGAAAGAAAAACAGGAATAGCCTTACTTTTGCGAGTTAAGACGAAATTCGGATTTTTTCCTTATAAACACCAATTCCTTCAGTCAAAACAAGTTTAAAATCCTTAGTCCTTCATATTTATCCATTCTGAGTAGGTTCCATGCATAAAGCTCTTTAAATGACCTTGTATGACAAAGACAAACAGGAATAGCCTTACTTTTGCGAGTTAAGGCCAAATTGGTATTTTTGCTATAAAATGAACTCCTTCAGTCAAAACAAGTTTAAACTCCTTAGTCCTTCATATTTATCCATTCTGAGTAGGTTCCATGCATAAAGCTCTTTAAATGACCTTGTATGACAAAGAAAAACAGGAATAGTCTTACTTTTGCGAGTTAAGGCCAAATTGGTATTTTTGCTATAAAATGAATTCCTTCAGTCAAAACAAGTTTAAACTCCTTAGTCCTTCATATTTATCCATTCTGAGTAGGTTCCATGCATAAAGCTCTTTAAATGACCTTGTATAACAAAGAAAAACAGGAATAGCCTTACTTTTGCGAGTTAAGGCCAAATTGGTATTTTTGCTATAAAATGAATTCCTTCAGTCAAAACAAGTTCAAACTCCTTTGTCCTTCGTATATCTCAATTCTAAGTAGGTTCCATGCATAAAGCTCTTTAAATGACCTTGTAAGAGAAAGAAAAACAGGAATAGCCTTACTTTTGCGAGTTAAGACGAAATTCGGATTTTTCCTTATAAACACCAATTCCTTCAGTCAAAACAAGTTTAAACTCCTTAGTCCTTCATATTTATCCATTCTGAGTAGGTTCCATGCATAAAGCTCTTTAAATGACCTTGTATGACAAAGAAAAACAGGAATAGCCTTACTTTTGCGAGTTAAGGCCAAATTGGTATTTTTGCTATATAATGAATTCCTTCAGTCAAAACAAGTTCAAACTCATTTGTCCTTCATATATATCAATTCTAAGTAGGTTCCATGCAAAAAGATCTTTAAATGACCTTGTATGACAAAGAAAAACAGGAATAGCCTTACTTTTGCGAGTTAAGGCCAAATTGGTATTTTTGCTATAAAATGAATTCCTTCAGTCAAAACAAGTTCAAACTCCTTTGTCCTTCGTATATCTCAATTCTAAGTAGGTTCCATGCATAAAGCTCTTTAAATGACCTTGTAAGAGAAAGAAAAACAGGAATAGCCTTACTTTTGCGAGTTAAGACGAAATTCGGATTTTTCCTTATAAACACCAATTCCTTCAGTCAAAACAAGTTTAAACTCCTTAGTCCTTCATATTTATCCATTCTGAGTAGGTTCCATGCATAAAGCTCTTTAAATGACATTGTATGACAAAGAAAAACAGGAATAGCCTTACTTTTGCGAGTTAAGGCCAAATTGGTATTTTTGCTATAAAATGAATTCCTTCAGTCAAAACAAGTTTAAACTCCTTAGTCCTTCGTATATCTCAATTCTAAGTAGGTTCCATGCATAAAGCTCTTTAAATGACCTTGTAAGAGAAAGAAAAACAGGAATAGCCTTACTTTTGCGAGTTAAGGCCAAATTGGTATTTTTGCTATAAAATGAATTCCTTCAGTCAAAACAAGTTTAAACTCCTTAGTCCTTCATATTTATCCATTCTGAGTAGGTTCCATGTATAAAGCTCTTTAAATGACCTTGTATGACAAAGAAAAACAGGAATAGCCTTACTTTTGCGAGTTAAGGCCAAATTGGTATTTTTGCTATAAAATGAATTCCTTCAGTCAAAACAAGTTCAAACTCATTTGTCCTTCATATATATCAATTCTAAGTAGGTTCCATGTATAAAGCTCTTTAAATGACCTTGTATGACAAAGAAAAACAGGAATAGCCTTACTTTTGCGAGTTAAGGCCAAATTGGTATTTTTGCTATAAAATGAATTCCTTCAGTCAAAACAAGTTTAAACTCCTTAGTCCTTCATATTTATCCATTCTGAGTAGGTTCCATGCATAAAGCTCTTTAAATGACCTTGTATGACAAAGAAAAACAGCAATAGCCTTACTTTTGCGAGTTAAGGCCAAATTGGTATTTTTGCTATAAAATGAATTCCTTCAGTCAAAACAAGTTCAAAATCCTTTGTCATTTCCTTTATATCAATTCTAAGTAGGTTCCATGCATAAAGCTCTTTAAATGACCTTGTATGAGAAAGAAAAACAGGAATAGCCTTACTTTTGCGAGTTAAGACGAAATTCGGATTTTTCCTTATAAACACCAATTCCTTCAGTCAAAACAAGTTTAAACTCCTTAGTCCTTCATATTTATCCATTCTGAGTAGGTTCCATGCATAAAGCTCTTTAAATGACCTTGTATGACAAAGAAAAACAGGAACAGCCTTACTTTTGCGAGTTAAGGCCAAATTGGTATTTTTGCTATAAAATGAATTCCTTCAGTCAAAACAAGTTTAAACTCCTTAGTCCTTCGTATATCTCAATTCTAAGTAGGTTCCATGCATAAAGCTCTTTAAATGACCTTGTAAGAGAAAGAAAAACAGGAATAGCCTTACTTTTGCGAGTTAAGGCCAAATTGGTATTTTTGCTATAAAATGAATTCCTTCAGTCAAAACAAGTTCAAAATCCTTTGTCCTTTCCTTTATATCAATTCTAAGTAGGTACCATACATAAAGCTCTTTAAATGACCTTGTAAGAGAAAGAAAAACAGGAATAGCCTTACTTTTGCGAGTTAAGACGAAATTCGGATTTTTTCCTTATAAACACCAATTCCTTCAGTCAAAACAAGTTTAAACTCCTTAGTCCTTCATATTTATCCATTCTGAGTAGGTTCCATGCATAAAGCTCTTTAAATGACCTTGTATGACGAAGAAAAACAGGAATAGCCTTACTTTTGCGAGATAAGGCCAAATTGGTATTTTTGCTATAAAATGAATTCCTTCAGTCAAAACAAGTTCAAACTCATTTGTCCTTCATATATATCAATTCTAAGTAGGTTCCATGTATAAAGCTCTTTAAATGACCTTGTATGACAAAGAAAAACAGGAATAGCCTTACTTTTGCGAGTTAAGGCCAAATTGGTATTTTTGCTATAAAATGAATTCCTTCAGTCAAAACAAGTTCAAAATCCTTTGTCCTTTCCTTTATATCAATTCTAAGTAGGTTCCATGCATAAAGCTCTTTAAATGACCTTGTAAGAGAAAGAAAAACAGGAATAGCCTTACTTTTGCGAGTTAAGACGAAATTCGGATTTTTCCTTATAAACACCAATTCCTTCAGTCAAAACAAGTTTAAACTCCTTAGTCCTTCATATTTATCCATTCTGAGTAGGTTCCATGCATAAAGCTCTTTAAATGACCTTGTATGACAAAGAAAAACAGGAATAGCCTTACTTTTGCGAGTTAAGGCCAAATTGGTATTTTTGCTATAAAATGAATTCCTTCAGTCAAAACAAGTTCAAAATCCTTTGTCATTTCCTTTATATCAATTCTAAGTAGGTTCCATGCATAAAGCTCTTTAAATGACCTTGTAAGAGAAAGAAAAACAGGAATAGCCTTACTTTTGCGAGTTAAGACGAAATTCGGATTTTTTCCTTATAAACACCAATTCCTTCAGTCAAAACAAGTTTAAAATCCTTAGTCCTTCATATTTATCCATTCTGAGTAGGTTCCATGCATAAAGCTCTTTAAATGACCTTGTATGACAAAGACAAACAGGAATAGCCTTACTTTTGCGAGTTAAGGCCAAATTGGTATTTTTGCTATAAAATGAACTCCTTCAGTCAAAACAAGTTTAAACTCCTTAGTCCTTCATATTTATCCATTCTGAGTAGGTTCCATGCATAAAGCTCTTTAAATGACCTTGTATGACAAAGAAAAACAGGAATAGTCTTACTTTTGCGAGTTAAGGCCAAATTGGTATTTTTGCTATAAAATGAATTCCTTCAGTCAAAACAAGTTTAAACTCCTTAGTCCTTCATATTTATCCATTCTGAGTAGGTTCCATGCATAAAGCTCTTTAAATGACCTTGTATAACAAAGAAAAACAGGAATAGCCTTACTTTTGCGAGTTAAGGCCAAATTGGTATTTTTGCTATAAAATGAATTCCTTCAGTCAAAACAAGTTCAAACTCCTTTGTCCTTCGTATATCTCAATTCTAAGTAGGTTCCATGCATAAAGCTCTTTAAATGACCTTGTAAGAGAAAGAAAAACAGGAATAGCCTTACTTTTGCGAGTTAAGACGAAATTCGGATTTTTCCTTATAAACACCAATTCCTTCAGTCAAAACAAGTTTAAACTCCTTAGTCCTTCATATTTATCCATTCTGAGTAGGTTCCATGCATAAAGCTCTTTAAATGACCTTGTATGACAAAGAAAAACAGGAATAGCCTTACTTTTGCGAGTTAAGGCCAAATTGGTATTTTTGCTATATAATGAATTCCTTCAGTCAAAACAAGTTCAAACTCATTTGTCCTTCATATATATCAATTCTAAGTAGGTTCCATGCAAAAAGATCTTTAAATGACCTTGTATGACAAAGAAAAACAGGAATAGCCTTACTTTTGCGAGTTAAGGCCAAATTGGTATTTTTGCTATAAAATGAATTCCTTCAGTCAAAACAAGTTCAAACTCCTTTGTCCTTCGTATATCTCAATTCTAAGTAGGTTCCATGCATAAAGCTCTTTAAATGACCTTGTAAGAGAAAGAAAAACAGGAATAGCCTTACTTTTGCGAGTTAAGACGAAATTCGGATTTTTCCTTATAAACACCAATTCCTTCAGTCAAAACAAGTTTAAACTCCTTAGTCCTTCATATTTATCCATTCTGAGTAGGTTCCATGCATAAAGCTCTTTAAATGACATTGTATGACAAAGAAAAACAGGAATAGCCTTACTTTTGCGAGTTAAGGCCAAATTGGTATTTTTGCTATAAAATGAATTCCTTCAGTCAAAACAAGTTTAAACTCCTTAGTCCTTCGTATATCTCAATTCTAAGTAGGTTCCATGCATAAAGCTCTTTAAATGACCTTGTAAGAGAAAGAAAAACAGGAATAGCCTTACTTTTGCGAGTTAAGGCCAAATTGGTATTTTTGCTATAAAATGAATTCCTTCAGTCAAAACAAGTTTAAACTCCTTAGTCCTTCATATTTATCCATTCTGAGTAGGTTCCATGTATAAAGCTCTTTAAATGACCTTGTATGACAAAGAAAAACAGGAATAGCCTTACTTTTGCGAGTTAAGGCCAAATTGGTATTTTTGCTATAAAATGAATTCCTTCAGTCAAAACAAGTTCAAACTCATTTGTCCTTCATATATATCAATTCTAAGTAGGTTCCATGTATAAAGCTCTTTAAATGACCTTGTATGACAAAGAAAAACAGGAATAGCCTTACTTTTGCGAGTTAAGGCCAAATTGGTATTTTTGCTATAAAATGAATTCCTTCAGTCAAAACAAGTTTAAACTCCTTAGTCCTTCATATTTATCCATTCTGAGTAGGTTCCATGCATAAAGCTCTTTAAATGACCTTGTATGACAAAGAAAAACAGCAATAGCCTTACTTTTGCGAGTTAAGGCCAAATTGGTATTTTTGCTATAAAATGAATTCCTTCAGTCAAAACAAGTTCAAAATCCTTTGTCATTTCCTTTATATCAATTCTAAGTAGGTTCCATGCATAAAGCTCTTTAAATGACCTTGTATGAGAAAGAAAAACAGGAATAGCCTTACTTTTGCGAGTTAAGACGAAATTCGGATTTTTCCTTATAAACACCAATTCCTTCAGTCAAAACAAGTTTAAACTCCTTAGTCCTTCATATTTATCCATTCTGAGTAGGTTCCATGCATAAAGCTCTTTAAATGACCTTGTATGACAAAGAAAAACAGGAACAGCCTTACTTTTGCGAGTTAAGGCCAAATTGGTATTTTTGCTATAAAATGAATTCCTTCAGTCAAAACAAGTTTAAACTCCTTAGTCCTTCGTATATCTCAATTCTAAGTAGGTTCCATGCATAAAGCTCTTTAAATGACCTTGTAAGAGAAAGAAAAACAGGAATAGCCTTACTTTTGCGAGTTAAGGCCAAATTGGTATTTTTGCTATAAAATGAATTCCTTCAGTCAAAACAAGTTCAAAATCCTTTGTCCTTTCCTTTATATCAATTCTAAGTAGGTACCATACATAAAGCTCTTTAAATGACCTTGTAAGAGAAAGAAAAACAGGAATAGCCTTACTTTTGCGAGTTAAGACGAAATTCGGATTTTTTCCTTATAAACACCAATTCCTTCAGTCAAAACAAGTTTAAACTCCTTAGTCCTTCATATTTATCCATTCTGAGTAGGTTCCATGCATAAAGCTCTTTAAATGACCTTGTATGACGAAGAAAAACAGGAATAGCCTTACTTTTGCGAGATAAGGCCAAATTGGTATTTTTGCTATAAAATGAATTCCTTCAGTCAAAACAAGTTCAAACTCATTTGTCCTTCATATATATCAATTCTAAGTAGGTTCCATGTATAAAGCTCTTTAAATGACCTTGTATGACAAAGAAAAACAGGAATAGCCTTACTTTTGCGAGTTAAGGCCAAATTGGTATTTTTGCTATAAAATGAATTCCTTCAGTCAAAACAAGTTCAAAATCCTTTGTCCTTTCCTTTATATCAATTCTAAGTAGGTTCCATGCATAAAGCTCTTTAAATGACCTTGTAAGAGAAAGAAAAACAGGAATAGCCTTACTTTTGCGAGTTAAGACGAAATTCGGATTTTTCCTTATAAACACCAATTCCTTCAGTCAAAACAAGTTTAAACTCCTTAGTCCTTCATATTTATCCATTCTGAGTAGGTTCCATGCATAAAGCTCTTTAAATGACCTTGTATGACAAAGAAAAACAGGAATAGCCTTACTTTTGCGAGTTAAGGCCAAATTGGTATTTTTGCTATAAAATGAATTCCTTCAGTCAAAACAAGTTCAAACTCCTTTGTCCTTCGTATATCTCAATTCTAAGTAGGTTCCATGCATAAAGCTCTTTAAATGACCTTGTAAGAGAAAGAAAAACAGGAATAGCCTTACTTTTGCGAGTTAAGACGAAATTCGGATTTTTCCTTATAAACACCAATTCCTTCAGTCAAAACAAGTTTAAACTCCTTAGTCCTTCATATTTATCCATTCTGAGTAGGTTCCATGCATAAAGCTCTTTAAATGACCTTGTATGACAAAGAAAAACAGGAATAGCCTTACTTTTGCGAGTTAAGGCCAAATTGGTATTTTTGCTATAAAATGAATTCCTTCAGTCAAAACAAGTTTAAACTCCTTAGTCCTTCGTATATCTCAATTCTAAGTAGGTTCCATGCATAAAGCTCTTTAAATGACCTTGTAAGAGAAAGAAAAACAGGAATAGCCTTACTTTTGCGAGTTAAGGCCAAATTGGTATTTTTGCTATAAAATGAATTCCTTCAGTCAAAACAAGTTTAAACTCCTTAGTCCTTCGTATATCTCAATTCTAAGTAGGTTCCATGCATGAAGCTCTTTAAATGACCTTGTAAGAGAAAGAAAAACAGGAATAGCCTTACTATTGCGAGTTAAGACGAAATTCGGATTTTTTCCTTATAAACACCAATTCCTTCAGTCAAAACAAGTTTAAACTCCTTAGTCCTTCATATTTATCCATTCTGAGTAGGTTCCATGCATAAAGCTCTTTAAATGACCTTGTATGACAAAGAAAAACAGGAATAGCCTTACTTTTGCGAGATAAGGCCAAATTGGTATTTTTGCTATAAAATGAATTCCTTCAGTCAAAACAAGTTCAAACTCATTTGTCCTTCATATATATCAATTCTAAGTAGGTTCCATGTATAAAGCTCTTTAAATGACCTTGTATGACAAAGAAAAACAGGAATAGCCTTACTTTTGCGAGTTAAGGCCAAATTGGTATTTTTGCTATAAAATGAATTCCTTCAGTCAAAACAAGTTCAAACTCATTTGTCCTTCATATATATCAATTCTAAGTAGGTTCCATGCATAAAGCTCTTTAAATGACCTTGTATGACAAAGAAAAACAGGAATAGCCTTACTTTTGCGAGTTAAGGCCAAATTGGTATTTTTGCTATAAAATGAATTCCTTCAGTCAAAACAAGTTTAAAATCCTTTGTCCTTTCCTTTATATCAATTCTAAGTAGGTTCCATGCATAAAGCTCTTTAAATGACCTTGTATGACAAAGAAAAACAGGAATAGCCTTACTTTTGCGAGTTAAGGCCAAATTGGTATTTTTGCTATAAAATGAATTCCTTCAGTCAAAACAAGTTCAAAATCCTTTGTCATTTCCTTTATATCAATTCTAAGTAGGTTCCATGCATAAAGCTCTTTAAATGACCTTGTAAGAGAAAGAAAAACAGGAATAGCCTTACTTTTGCGAGTTAAGACGAAATTCGGATTTTTTCCTTATAAACACCAATTCCTTCAGTCAAAACAAGTTTAAAATCCTTAGTCCTTCATATTTATCCATTCTGAGTAGGTTCCATGCATAAAGCTCTTTAAATGACCTTGTATGACAAAGACAAACAGGAATAGCCTTACTTTTGCGAGTTAAGGCCAAATTGGTATTTTTGCTATAAAATGAACTCCTTCAGTCAAAACAAGTTTAAACTCCTTAGTCCTTCATATTTATCCATTCTGAGTAGGTTCCATGCATAAAGCTCTTTAAATGACCTTGTATGACAAAGAAAAACAGGAATAGCCTTACTTTTGCGAGTTAAGGCCAAATTGGTATTTTTGCTATAAAATGAATTCCTTCAGTCAAAACAAGTTTAAACTCCTTAGTCCTTCATATTTATCCATTCTGAGTAGGTTCCATGCATAAAGCTCTTTAAATGACCTTGTATAACAAAGAAAAACAGGAATAGCCTTACTTTTGCGAGTTAAGGCCAAATTGGTATTTTTGCTATAAAATGAATTCCTTCAGTCAAAACAAGTTCAAACTCCTTTGTCCTTCGTATATCTCAATTCTAAGTAGGTTCCATGCATAAAGCTCTTTAAATGACCTTGTAAGAGAAAGAAAAACAGGAATAGCCTTACTTTTGCGAGTTAAGACGAAATTCGGATTTTTCCTTATAAACACCAATTCCTTCAGTCAAAACAAGTTTAAACTCCTTAGTCCTTCATATTTATCCATTCTGAGTAGGTTCCATGCATAAAGCTCTTTAAATGACCTTGTATGACAAAGAAAAACAGGAATAGCCTTACTTTTGCGAGTTAAGGCCAAATTGGTATTTTTGCTATATAATGAATTCCTTCAGTCAAAACAAGTTCAAACTCATTTGTCCTTCATATATATCAATTCTAAGTAGGTTCCATGCAAAAAGATCTTTAAATGACCTTGTATGACAAAGAAAAACAGGAATAGCCTTACTTTTGCGAGTTAAGGCCAAATTGGTATTTTTGCTATAAAATGAATTCCTTCAGTCAAAACAAGTTCAAACTCCTTTGTCCTTCGTATATCTCAATTCTAAGTAGGTTCCATGCATAAAGCTCTTTAAATGACCTTGTAAGAGAAAGAAAAACAGGAATAGCCTTACTTTTGCGAGTTAAGACGAAATTCGGATTTTTCCTTATAAACACCAATTCCTTCAGTCAAAACAAGTTTAAACTCCTTAGTCCTTCATATTTATCCATTCTGAGTAGGTTCCATGCATAAAGCTCTTTAAATGACCTTGTATGACAAAGAAAAACAGGAATAGCCTTACTTTTGCGAGTTAAGGCCAAATTGGTATTTTTGCTATAAAATGAATTCCTTCAGTCAAAACAAGTTTAAACTCCTTAGTCCTTCATATTTATCCATTCTGAGTAGGTTCCATGCATAAAGCTCTTTAAATGACCTTGTATGACAAAGAAAAACAGCAATAGCCTTACTTTTGCGAGTTAAGGCCAAATTGGTATTTTTGCTATAAAATGAATTCCTTCAGTCAAAACAAGTTCAAAATCCTTTGTCATTTCCTTTATATCAATTCTAAGTAGGTTCCATGCATAAAGCTCTTTAAATGACCTTGTATGAGAAAGAAAAACAGGAATAGCCTTACTTTTGCGAGTTAAGACGAAATTCGGATTTTTCCTTATAAACACCAATTCCTTCAGTCAAAACAAGTTTAAACTCCTTAGTCCTTCATATTTATCCATTCTGAGTAGGTTCCATGCATAAAGCTCTTTAAATGACCTTGTATGACAAAGAAAAACAGGAACAGCCTTACTTTTGCGAGTTAAGGCCAAATTGGTATTTTTGCTATAAAATGAATTCCTTCAGTCAAAACAAGTTTAAACTCCTTAGTCCTTCGTATATCTCAATTCTAAGTAGGTTCCATGCATAAAGCTCTTTAAATGACCTTGTAAGAGAAAGAAAAACAGGAATAGCCTTACTTTTGCGAGTTAAGGCCAAATTGGTATTTTTGCTATAAAATGAATTCCTTCAGTCAAAACAAGTTCAAAATCCTTTGTCCTTTCCTTTATATCAATTCTAAGTAGGTACCATACATAAAGCTCTTTAAATGACCTTGTAAGAGAAAGAAAAACAGGAATAGCCTTACTTTTGCGAGTTAAGACGAAATTCGGATTTTTTCCTTATAAACACCAATTCCTTCAGTCAAAACAAGTTTAAACTCCTTAGTCCTTCATATTTATCCATTCTGAGTAGGTTCCATGCATAAAGCTCTTTAAATGACCTTGTATGACGAAGAAAAACAGGAATAGCCTTACTTTTGCGAGATAAGGCCAAATTGGTATTTTTGCTATAAAATGAATTCCTTCAGTCAAAACAAGTTCAAACTCATTTGTCCTTCATATATATCAATTCTAAGTAGGTTCCATGTATAAAGCTCTTTAAATGACCTTGTATGACAAAGAAAAACAGGAATAGCCTTACTTTTGCGAGTTAAGGCCAAATTGGTATTTTTGCTATAAAATGAATTCCTTCAGTCAAAACAAGTTCAAAATCCTTTGTCCTTTCCTTTATATCAATTCTAAGTAGGTTCCATGCATAAAGCTCTTTAAATGACCTTGTAAGAGAAAGAAAAACAGGAATAGCCTTACTTTTGCGAGTTAAGACGAAATTCGGATTTTTCCTTATAAACACCAATTCCTTCAGTCAAAACAAGTTTAAACTCCTTAGTCCTTCATATTTATCCATTCTGAGTAGGTTCCATGCATAAAGCTCTTTAAATGACCTTGTATGACAAAGAAAAACAGGAATAGCCTTACTTTTGCGAGTTAAGGCCAAATTGGTATTTTTGCTATAAAATGAATTCCTTCAGTCAAAACAAGTTCAAACTCCTTTGTCCTTCGTATATCTCAATTCTAAGTAGGTTCCATGCATAAAGCTCTTTAAATGACCTTGTAAGAGAAAGAAAAACAGGAATAGCCTTACTTTTGCGAGTTAAGACGAAATTCGGATTTTTCCTTATAAACACCAATTCCTTCAGTCAAAACAAGTTTAAACTCCTTAGTCCTTCATATTTATCCATTCTGAGTAGGTTCCATGCATAAAGCTCTTTAAATGACCTTGTATGACAAAGAAAAACAGGAATAGCCTTACTTTTGCGAGTTAAGGCCAAATTGGTATTTTTGCTATAAAATGAATTCCTTCAGTCAAAACAAGTTTAAACTCCTTAGTCCTTCGTATATCTCAATTCTAAGTAGGTTCCATGCATAAAGCTCTTTAAATGACCTTGTAAGAGAAAGAAAAACAGGAATAGCCTTACTTTTGCGAGTTAAGGCCAAATTGGTATTTTTGCTATAAAATGAATTCCTTCAGTCAAAACAAGTTTAAACTCCTTAGTCCTTCGTATATCTCAATTCTAAGTAGGTTCCATGCATGAAGCTCTTTAAATGACCTTGTAAGAGAAAGAAAAACAGGAATAGCCTTACTATTGCGAGTTAAGACGAAATTCGGATTTTTTCCTTATAAACACCAATTCCTTCAGTCAAAACAAGTTTAAACTCCTTAGTCCTTCATATTTATCCATTCTGAGTAGGTTCCATGCATAAAGCTCTTTAAATGACCTTGTATGACAAAGAAAAACAGGAATAGCCTTACTTTTGCGAGATAAGGCCAAATTGGTATTTTTGCTATAAAATGAATTCCTTCAGTCAAAACAAGTTCAAACTCATTTGTCCTTCATATATATCAATTCTAAGTAGGTTCCATGTATAAAGCTCTTTAAATGACCTTGTATGACAAAGAAAAACAGGAATAGCCTTACTTTTGCGAGTTAAGGCCAAATTGGTATTTTTGCTATAAAATGAATTCCTTCAGTCAAAACAAGTTCAAACTCATTTGTCCTTCATATATATCAATTCTAAGTAGGTTCCATGCATAAAGCTCTTTAAATGACCTTGTATGACAAAGAAAAACAGGAATAGCCTTACTTTTGCGAGTTAAGGCCAAATTGGTATTTTTGCTATAAAATGAATTCCTTCAGTCAAAACAAGTTTAAAATCCTTTGTCCTTTCCTTTATATCAATTCTAAGTAGGTTCCATGCATAAAGCTCTTTAAATGACCTTGTATGACAAAGAAAAACAGGAATAGCCTTACTTTTGCGAGTTAAGGCCAAATTGGTATTTTTGCTATAAAATGAATTCCTTCAGTCAAAACAAGTTCAAAATCCTTTGTCATTTCCTTTATATCAATTCTAAGTAGGTTCCATGCATAAAGCTCTTTAAATGACCTTGTAAGAGAAAGAAAAACAGGAATAGCCTTACTTTTGCGAGTTAAGACGAAATTCGGATTTTTTCCTTATAAACACCAATTCCTTCAGTCAAAACAAGTTTAAAATCCTTAGTCCTTCATATTTATCCATTCTGAGTAGGTTCCATGCATAAAGCTCTTTAAATGACCTTGTATGACAAAGACAAACAGGAATAGCCTTACTTTTGCGAGTTAAGGCCAAATTGGTATTTTTGCTATAAAATGAACTCCTTCAGTCAAAACAAGTTTAAACTCCTTAGTCCTTCATATTTATCCATTCTGAGTAGGTTCCATGCATAAAGCTCTTTAAATGACCTTGTATGACAAAGAAAAACAGGAATAGCCTTACTTTTGCGAGTTAAGGCCAAATTGGTATTTTTGCTATAAAATGAATTCCTTCAGTCAAAACAAGTTTAAACTCCTTAGTCCTTCATATTTATCCATTCTGAGTAGGTTCCATGCATAAAGCTCTTTAAATGACCTTGTATAACAAAGAAAAACAGGAATAGCCTTACTTTTGCGAGTTAAGGCCAAATTGGTATTTTTGCTATAAAATGAATTCCTTCAGTCAAAACAAGTTCAAACTCCTTTGTCCTTCGTATATCTCAATTCTAAGTAGGTTCCATGCATAAAGCTCTTTAAATGACCTTGTAAGAGAAAGAAAAACAGGAATAGCCTTACTTTTGCGAGTTAAGACGAAATTCGGATTTTTCCTTATAAACACCAATTCCTTCAGTCAAAACAAGTTTAAACTCCTTAGTCCTTCATATTTATCCATTCTGAGTAGGTTCCATGCATAAAGCTCTTTAAATGACCTTGTATGACAAAGAAAAACAGGAATAGCCTTACTTTTGCGAGTTAAGGCCAAATTGGTATTTTTGCTATATAATGAATTCCTTCAGTCAAAACAAGTTCAAACTCATTTGTCCTTCATATATATCAATTCTAAGTAGGTTCCATGCAAAAAGATCTTTAAATGACCTTGTATGACAAAGAAAAACAGGAATAGCCTTACTTTTGCGAGTTAAGGCCAAATTGGTATTTTTGCTATAAAATGAATTCCTTCAGTCAAAACAAGTTCAAACTCCTTTGTCCTTCGTATATCTCAATTCTAAGTAGGTTCCATGCATAAAGCTCTTTAAATGACCTTGTAAGAGAAAGAAAAACAGGAATAGCCTTACTTTTGCGAGTTAAGACGAAATTCGGATTTTTCCTTATAAACACCAATTCCTTCAGTCAAAACAAGTTTAAACTCCTTAGTCCTTCATATTTATCCATTCTGAGTAGGTTCCATGCATAAAGCTCTTTAAATGACCTTGTATGACAAAGAAAAACAGGAATAGCCTTACTTTTGCGAGTTAAGGCCAAATTGGTATTTTTGCTATAAAATGAATTCCTTCAGTCAAAACAAGTTTAAACTCCTTAGTCCTTCGTATATCTCAATTCTAAGTAGGTTCCATGCATAAAGCTCTTTAAATGACCTTGTAAGAGAAAGAAAAACAGGAATAGCCTTACTTTTGCGAGTTAAGGCCAAATTGGTATTTTTGCTATAAAATGAATTCCTTCAGTCAAAACAAGTTTGAACTCCTTAGTCCTTCATATTTATCCATTCTGAGTAGGTTCCATGCATAAAGCTCTTTAAATGACCTTGTATGACAAAGAAAAACAGGAATAGCCTTACTTTTGCGAGATAAGGCCAAATTGGTATTTTTGCTATAAAATGAATTCCTTCAGTCAAAACAAGTTCAAACTCATTTGTCCTTCATATATATCAATTCTAAGTAGGTTCCATGTAAAAAGCTCTTTAAATGACCTTGTATGACAAAGAAAAACAGGAATAGCCTTACTTTTGCGAGTTAAGGCCAAATTGGTATTTTTGCTATAAAATGAATTCCTTCAGTCAAAACAAGTTTAAACTCCTTAGTCCTTCATATTTATCCATTCTGAGTAGGTTCCATGCATAAAGCTCTTTAAATGACCTTGTATGACAAAGAAAAACAGGAATAGCCTTACTTTTGCGAGTTAAGGCCAAATTGGTATTTTTGCTATAAAATGAATTCCTTCAGTCAAAACAAGTTCAAAATCCTTTGTCCTTTCCTTTATATCAATTCTAAGTAGGTTCCATGCATAAAGCTCTTTAAATGACCTTGTAAGAGAAAGAAAAACAGGAATAGCCTTACTTTTGCGAGTTAAGACGAAATTCGGATTTTTCCTTATAAACACCAATTCCTTCAGTCAAAACAAGTTTAAACTCCTTAGTCCTTCATATTTATCCATTCTGAGTAGGTTCCATGCATAAAGCTCTTTAAATGACCTTGTAAGAGAAAGAAAAACAGGAATAGCCTTACTTTTGCGAGTTAAGGCCAAATTGGTATTGTTGCTATAAAATGAATTCCTTCAGTCAAAACAAGTTCAAACTCATTTGTCCTTCATATATATCAATTCTAAGTAGGTTCCATGTATAAAGCTCTTTAAATGACCTTGTATGACAAAGAAAAACAGGAATAGCCTTACTTTTGCGAGATAAGGCCAAATTGGTATTTTTGCTATAAAATGAATTCCTTCAGTCAAAACAAGTTCAAACTCATTTGTCCTTCATATATATCAATTCTAAGTAGGTTCCATGTATAAAGCTGTTTAAATGACCTTGTATGACAAAGAAAAACAGGAATAGCCTTACTTTTGCGAGTTAAGGCCAAATTGGTATTTTTGCTATAAAATGAATTCCTTCAGTCAAAACAAGTTTAAACTCCTTAGTCCTTCATATTTATCCATTCTGAGTAGGTTCCATGCATAAAGCTCTTTAAATGACCTTGTATGACAAAGAAAAACAGCAATAGCCTTACTTTTGCGAGTTAAGGCCAAATTGGTATTTTTGCTATAAAATGAATTCCTTCAGTTAAAACAAGTTCAAAATCCTTTGTCATTTCCTTTATATCAATTCTAAGTAGGTTCCATGCATAAAGCTCTTTAAATGACCTTGTAAGAGAAAGAAAAACAGGAATAGCCTTACTTTTGCGAGTTAAGACGAAATTCGGATTTTTTCCTTATAAACACCAATTCCTTCAGTCAAAACAAGTTTAAACTCCTTAGTCCTTCATATTTATCCATTCTGAGTAGGTTCCATGCATAAAGCTCTTTAAATGACCTTGTATGACAAAGACAAACAGGAATAGCCTTACTTTTGCGAGTTAAGGCCAAATTGGTATTTTTGCTATAAAATGAATTCCTTCAGTCAAAACAAGTTTAAACTCCTTAGTCCTTCATATTTATCCATTCTGAGTAGGTTCCATGCATAAAGCTCTTTAAATGACCTTGTATGACAAAGAAAAACAGGAATAGCCTTACTTTTGCGAGTTAAGGCCAAATTGGTATTTTTGCTATAAAATGAATTCCTTCAGTCAAAACAAGTTTAAACTCCTTAGTCCTTCATATTTATCCATTCTGAGTAGGTTCCATGCATAAAGCTCTTTAAATGACCTTGTATAACAAACAAAAACAGGAATAGCCTTACTTTTGCGAGTTAAGACCAAATTGGTATTTTTGCTATAAAATGAATTCCTTCAGTCAAAACAAGTTCAAACTCCTTTGTCCTTCGTATATCTCAATTCTAAGTAGGTTCCATGCATAAAGCTCTTTAAATGACCTTGTAAGAGAAAGAAAAACAGGAATAGCCTTACTTTTGCGAGTTAAGACGAAATTCGGATTTTTCCTTATAAACACCAATTCCTTCAGTCAAAACAAGTTTAAACTCCTTAGTCCTTCATATTTATCCATTCTGAGTAGGTTCCATGCATAAAGCTCTTTAAATGACCTTGTATGACAAAGAAAAACAGGAATAGCCTTACTTTTGTGAGTTAAGGCCAAATTGGTATTTTTGCTATAAAATGAATTCCTTCAGTCAAAACAAGTTCAAACTCATTTGTCCTTCATATATATCAATTCTAAGTAGGTTCCATGCAAAAAGATCTTTAAATGACCTTGTATGACAAAGAAAAACAGGAATAGCCTTACTTTTGCGAGTTAAGGCCAAATTGGTATTTTTGCTATAAAATGAATTCCTTCAGTCAAAACAAGTTCAAAGTCCTTTGTCCTTCGTATATCTCAATTCTAAGTAGGTTCCATGCATAAAGCTCTTTAAATGACCTTGTAAGAGAAAGAAAAACAGGAATAGCCTTACTTTTGCGAGTTAAGACGAAATTCGGATTTTTCCTTATAAACACCAATTCCTTCAGTCAAAACAAGTTTAAACTCCTTAGTCCTTCATATTTATCCATTCTGAGTAGGTTCCATGCATAAAGCTCTTTAAATGACCTTGTATGACAAAGAAAAACAGGAATAGCCTTACTTTTGCGAGTTAAGCCCAAATTGGTATTTTTGCTATAAAATGAATTCCTTCAGTCAAAACAAGTTTAAACTCCTTAGTCCTTCGTATATCTCAATTCTAAGTAGGTTCCATGCATAAAGCTCTTTAAATGACCTTGTAAGAGAAAGAAAAACAGGAATAGCCTTACTTTTGCGAGTTAAGGCCAAATTGGTATTTTTGCTATAAAATGAATTCCTTCAGTCAAAACAAGTTTAAACTCCTTAGTCCTTCGTATATCTCAATTCTAAGTAGGTTCCATGCATAAAGCTCTTTAAATGACCTTGTAAGAGAAAGAAAAACAGGAATAGCCTTACTTTTGCGAGTTAAGACGAAATTCGGATTTTTTCCTTATAAACACCAATTCCTTCAGTCAAAACAAGTTTAAACTCCTTAGTCCTTCATATTTATCCATTCTAAGTAGGTTCCATGTATAAAGCTCTTTAAATGACCTTGTATGACAAAGAAAAACAGGAATAGCCTTACTTTTGCGAGTTAAGGCCAAATTGGTATTTTTGCTA
This sequence comes from Odontesthes bonariensis, assembly GCF_027942865.1. Classification (NCBI taxonomy): domain Eukaryota; kingdom Metazoa; phylum Chordata; class Actinopteri; order Atheriniformes; family Atherinopsidae; genus Odontesthes; species Odontesthes bonariensis. The sequence goes on from NC_134507.1 coordinate 41,211,673, forward strand.
TAAAATGAATTCCTTCAGTCAAAACAAGTTTAAACTCCTTAGTCCTTCATATTTATCCATTCTAAGTAGGTTCCATGTATAAAGCTCTTTAAATGACCTTGTATGACAAAGAAAAACAGGAATAGCCTTACTTTTGCGAGTTAAGGCCAAATTGGTATTTTTGCTATAAAATGAATTCCTTCAGTCAAAACAAGTTTAAACTCCTTAGTCCTTCGTATATCTCAATTCTAAGTAGGTTCCATGCATAAAGCTCTTTAAATGACCTTGTAAGAGAAAGAAAAACAGGAATAGCCTTACTTTTGCGAGTTAAGGCCAAATTGGTATTTTTGCTATAAAATGAATTCCTTCAGTCAAAACAAGTTTAAACTCATTTGTCCTTCGTATATCTCAATTCTAAGTAGGTTCCATGCATAAAGCTCTTTAAATGACCTTGTAAGAGAAAGAAAAACAGGAATAGCCTTACTTTTGCGAGTTAAGGCCAAATTGGTATTTTTGCTATAAAATGAATTCCTTCAGTCAAAACATGTTCAAAATCCTTTGTCCTTTCCTTTATATCAATTCTAAGTAGGTTCCATGCATAAAGCTCTTTAAATGACCTTGTAAGAGAAAGAAAAACAGGAATAGCCTTACTTTTGCGAGTTAAGACGAAATTCGGATTTTTTCATTATAAACACCAATTCCTTCAGTCAAAACAAGTTTAAACTCCTTAGTCCTTCATATTTATCCATTCTGAGTAGGTTCCATGCATAAAGCTCTTTAAATGACCTTGTATGACAAAGAAAAACAGGAATAGCTTTACTTTTGCGAGATAAGGCCAAATTGGTATTTTTGCTATAAAATGAATTCCTTCAGTCAAAACAAGTTCAAACTCATTTGTCCTTCATATATATCAATTCTAAGTAGGTTCCATGTATAAAGCTCTTTAAATGACCTTGTATGACAAAGAAAAACAGGAATAGCCTTACTTTTGCGAGTTAAGGCCAAATTGGTATTTTTGCTATTAAATGAATTCCTTCAGTCAAAACAAGTTCAAAATCCTTTGTCCTTTCCTTTATATCAATTCTAAGTAGGTTCCATGCATAAAGCTCTTTAAATGACCTTGTAAGAGAAAGAAAAACAGGAATAGCCTTACTTTTGCGAGTTAAGACGAAATTCGGATTTTTTCCTTATAAACACCAATTCCTTCAGTCAAAACAAGTTTAAACTCCTTAGTCCTTCATATTTATCCATTCTGAGTAGGTTCCACGCATAAAGCTCTTTAAATGACCTTGTGTGACAAAGAAAAACAGGAATAGCCTTACTTTTGCGAGTTAAGGCCAAATTGGTATTTTTGCTATAAAATGAATTCCTTCAGTCAAAACAAGTTTAAACTCCTTAGTCCTTCATATTTATCCATTATGAGTAGGTTCCATGCATAAAGCTCTTTAAATGACCTTGTATGACAAAGAAAAACAGGAATAGCCTTACTTTTGCGAGTTAAGGCCAAATTGGTATTTTTGCTATAAAATGAATTCCTTCAGTCAAAACAAGTTCAAACTCATTTGTCCTTCATATATATCAATTCTAAGTAGGTTCCATGCAAAAAGATCTTTAAATGACCTTGTATGACAAAGAAAAACAGGAATAGCCTTACTTTTGCGAGTTAAGGCCAAATTGGTATTTTTGCTATAAAATGAATTCCTTCAGTCAAAACAAGTTTAAACTCCTTTGTCCTTCGTATATCTCAATTCTAAGTAGGTTCCATGCATAAAGCTCTTTAAATGACCTTGTAAGAGAAAGAAAAACAGGAATAGCCTTACTTTTGCGAGTTAAGACGAAATTCGGATTTTTCCTTATAAACACCAATTCCTTCAGTCAAAACAAGTTTAAACTCCTTAGTCCTTCATATTTATCCATTCTGAGTAGGTTCCATGCATAAAGCTCTTTAAATGACCTGGTATGACAAAGAAAAACAGGAATAGCCTTACTTTTGCGAGTTAAGGCCAAATTGGTATTTTTGCTATAAAATGAATTCCTTCAGTCAAAACAAGTTTAAACTCCTTAGTCCTTCGTATATCTCAATTCTAAGTAGGTTCCATGCATAGAGCTCTTTAAATGACCTTGTAAGAGAAAGAAAAACAGGAATAGCCTTACTTTTGCGAGTTAAGGCCAAATTGGTATTTTTGCTATAAAATGAATTCCTTCGGTCAAAACAAGTTTAAACTCCTTAGTCCTTCGTATATCTCAATTCTAAGTAGGTTCCATGCATGAAGCTCTATAAATGACCTTGTAAGAGAAAGAAAAACAGGAATAGCCTTACTTTTGCGAGTTAAGGCCAAATTGGTATTTTTGCTATAAAATGAATTCCTTCAGTCAAAACAAGTTCAAACTCATTTGTCCTTCATATATATCAATTCTAAGTAGGTTCCATGTATAAAGCTCTTTAAATGACCTTGTATGACAAAGAAAAACAGGAATAGCCTTACTTTTGCGAGTTAAGGCCAAATTGGTATTTTTGCTATAAAATGAATTCCTTCAGTCAAAACAAGTTCAAACTCATTTGTCCTTCATATATATCAATTCTAAGTAGGTTCCATGTATAAAGCTCTTTAAATGACCTTGTATGACAAAGAAAAACAGGAATAGCCTTACTTTTGCGAGTTAAGGCCAAATTGGTATTTTTGCTATAAAATGAATTCCTTCAGTCAAAACAAGTTTAAACTCCTTAGTCCTTCATATTTATCCATTCTGAGTAGGTTCCATGCATAAAGCTCTTTAAATGACCTTGTATGACAAAGAAAAACAGCAATAGCCTTACTTTTGCGAGTTAAGGCCAAATTGGTATTTTTGCTATAAAATGAATTCCTTCAGTCAAAACAAGTTCAAAATCCTTTGTCATTTCCTTTATATCAATTCTAAGTAGGTTCCATGCATAAAGCTCTTTAAATGACCTTGTATGAGAAAGAAAAACAGGAATAGCCTTACTTTTGCGAGTTAAGACGAAATTCGGATTTTTCCTTATAAACACCAATTCCTTCAGTCAAAACAAGTTTAAACTCCTTAGTCCTTCATATTTATCCATTCTGAGTAGGTTCCATGCATAAAGCTCTTTAAATGACCTTGTATGACAAAGAAAAACAGGAACAGCCTTACTTTTGCGAGTTAAGGCCAAATTGGTATTTTTGCTATAAAATGAATTCCTTCAGTCAAAACAAGTTTAAACTCCTTAGTCCTTCGTATATCTCAATTCTAAGTAGGTTCCATGCATAAAGCTCTTTAAATGACCTTGTAAGAGAAAGAAAAACAGGAATAGCCTTACTTTTGCGAGTTAAGGCCAAATTGGTATTTTTGCTATAAAATGAATTCCTTCAGTCAAAACAAGTTCAAAATCCTTTGTCCTTTCCTTTATATCAATTCTAAGTAGGTTCCATACATAAAGCTCTTTAAATGACCTTGTAAGAGAAAGAAAAACAGGAATAGCCTTACTTTTGCGAGTTAAGACGAAATTCGGATTTTTTCCTTATAAACACCAATTCCTTCAGTCAAAACAAGTTTAAACTCCTTAGTCCTTCATATTTATCCATTCTGAGTAGGTTCCATGCATAAAGCTCTTTAAATGACCTTGTATGACGAAGAAAAACAGGAATAGCCTTACTTTTGCGAGATAAGGCCAAATTGGTATTTTTGCTATAAAATGAATTCCTTCAGTCAAAACAAGTTCAAACTCATTTGTCCTTCATATATATCAATTCTAAGTAGGTTCCATGTATAAAGCTCTTTAAATGACCTTGTATGACAAAGAAAAACAGGAATAGCCTTACTTTTGCGAGTTAAGGCCAAATTGGTATTTTTGCTATAAAATGAATTCCTTCAGTCAAAACAAGTTCAAAATCCTTTGTCCTTTCCTTTATATCAATTCTAAGTAGGTTCCATGCATAAAGCTCTTTAAATGACCTTGTAAGAGAAAGAAAAACAGGAATAGCCTTACTTTTGCGAGTTAAGACGAAATTCGGATTTTTCCTTATAAACACCAATTCCTTCAGTCAAAACAAGTTTAAACTCCTTAGTCCTTCATATTTATCCATTCTGAGTAGGTTCCATGCATAAAGCTCTTTAAATGACCTTGTATGACAAAGAAAAACAGGAATAGCCTTACTTTTGCGAGTTAAGGCCAAATTGGTATTTTTGCTATAAAATGAATTCCTTCAGTCAAAACAAGTTCAAACTCCTTTGTCCTTCGTATATCTCAATTCTAAGTAGGTTCCATGCATAAAGCTCTTTAAATGACCTTGTAAGAGAAAGAAAAACAGGAATAGCCTTACTTTTGCGAGTTAAGACGAAATTCGGATTTTTCCTTATAAACACCAATTCCTTCAGTCAAAACAAGTTTAAACTCCTTAGTCCTTCATATTTATCCATTCTGAGTAGGTTCCATGCATAAAGCTCTTTAAATGACCTTGTATGACAATGAAAAACAGGAATAGCCTTACTTTTGCGAGTTAAGGCCAAATTGGTATTTTTGCTATAAAATGAATTCCTTCAGTCAAAACAAGTTTAAACTCCTTAGTCCTTCGTATATCTCAATTCTAAGTAGGTTCCATGCATAAAGCTCTTTAAATGACCTTGTAAGAGAAAGAAAAACAGGAATAGCCTTACTTTTGCGAGTTAAGGCCAAATTGGTATTGTTGCTATAAAATGAATTCCTTCAGTCAAAACAAGTTCAAACTCATTTGTCCTTCATATATATCAATTCTAAGTAGGTTCCATGTATAAAGCTCTTTAAATGACCTTGTATGACAAAGAAAAACAGGAATAGCCTTACTTTTGCGAGATAAGGCCAAATTGGTATTTTTGCTATAAAATGAATTCCTTCAGTCAAAACAAGTTCAAACTCATTTGTCCTTCATATATATCAATTCTAAGTAGGTTCCATGTATAAAGCTCTTTAAATGACCTTGTATGACAAAGAAAAACAGCAATAGCCTTACTTTTGCGAGTTAAGGCCAAATTGGTATTTTTGCAATAAAATGAATTCCTTCAGTCAAAACAAGTTTAAACTCCTTAGTCCTTCATATTTATCCATTCTGAGTAGGTTCCATGCATAAAGCTCTTTAAATGACCTTGTATGACAAAGAAAAACAGCAATAGCCTTACTTTTGCGAGTTAAGGCCAAATTGGTATTTTTGCTATAAAATGAATTCCTTCAGTTAAAACAAGTTCAAAATCCTTTGTCATTTCCTTTATATCAATTCTAAGTAGGTTCCATGCATAAAGCTCTTTAAATGACCTTGTAAGAGAAAGAAAAACAGGAATAGCCTTACTTTTGCGAGTTAATACGAAATTCGGATTTTTTCCTTATAAACACCAATTCCTTCAGTCAAAACAAGTTTAAACTCCTTAGTCCTTCATATTTATCCATTCTGAGTAGGTTCCATGCATAAAGCTCTTTAAATGACCTTGTATGACAAAGACAAACAGGAATAGCCTTACTTTTGCGAGTTAAGGCCAAATTGGTATTTTTGCTATAAAATGAATTCCTTCAGTCAAAACAAGTTTAAACTCCTTAGTCCTTCATATTTATCCATTCTGAGTAGGTTCCATGCATAAAGCTCTTTAAATGACCTTGTATGACAAAGAAAAACAGGAATAGCCTTACTTTTGCGAGTTAAGGCCAAATTGGTATTTTTGCTATAAAATGAATTCCTTCAGTCAAAACAAGTTTAAACTCCTTAGTCCTTCATATTTATCCATTCTGAGTAGGTTCCATGCATAAAGCTCTTTAAATGACCTTGTATAACAAAGAAAAACAGGAATAGCCTTACTTTTGCGAGTTAAGGCCAAATTGGTATTTTTGCTATAAAATGAATTCCTTCAGTCAAAACAAGTTCAAACTCCTTTGTCCTTCGTATATCTCAATTCTAAGTAGGTTCCATGCATAAAGCTCTTTAAATGACCTTGTAAGAGAAAGAAAAACAGGAATAGCCTTACTTTTGCGAGTTAAGACGAAATTCGGATTTTTCCTTATAAACACCAATTCCTTCAGTCAAAACAAGTTTAAACTCCTTAGTCCTTCATATTTATCCATTCTGAGTAGGTTCCATGCATAAAGCTCTTTAAATGACCTTGTATGACAAAGAAAAACAGGAATAGCCTTACTTTTGTGAGTTAAGGCCAAATTGGTATTTTTGCTATAAAATGAATTCCTTCAGTCAAAACAAGTTCAAACTCATTTGTCCTTCATATATATCAATTCTAAGTAGGTTCCATGCAAAAAGATCTTTAAATGACCTTGTATGACAAAGAAAAACAGGAATAGCCTTACTTTTGCGAGTTAAGGCCAAATTGGTATTTTTGCTATAAAATGAATTCCTTCAGTCAAAACAAGTTCAAAGTCCTTTGTCCTTCGTATATCTCAATTCTAAGTAGGTTCCATGCATAAAGCTCTTTAAATGACCTTGTAAGAGAAAGAAAAACAGGAATAGCCTTACTTTTGCGAGTTAAGACGAAATTCGGATTTTTCCTTATAAACACCAATTCCTTCAGTCAAAACAAGTTTAAACTCCTTAGTCCTTCATATTTATCCATTCTGAGTAGGTTCCATGCATAAAGCTCTTTAAATGACCTTGTATGACAAAGAAAAACAGGAATAGCCTTACTTTTGCGAGTTAAGCCCAAATTGGTATTTTTGCTATAAAATGAATTCCTTCAGTCAAAACAAGTTTAAACTCCTTAGTCCTTCGTATATCTCAATTCTAAGTAGGTTCCATGCATAAAGCTCTTTAAATGACCTTGTAAGAGAAAGAAAAACAGGAATAGCCTTACTTTTGCGAGTTAAGGCCAAATTGGTATTTTTGCTATAAAATGAATTCCTTCAGTCAAAACAAGTTTAAACTCCTTAGTCCTTCGTATATCTCAATTCTAAGTAGGTTCCATGCATAAAGCTCTTTAAATGACCTTGTAAGAGAAAGAAAAACAGGAATAGCCTTACTATTGCGAGTTATAACGAAATTCGGATTTTTTCCTTATAAACACCAATTCCTTCAGTCAAAACAAGTTTAAACTCCTTAGTCCTTCATATATATCCATTCTGAGTAGGTTCCATGCATAAAGCTCTTTAAATGACCTTGTATGACAAAGAAAAACAGGAATAGCCTTACTTTTGCGAGATAAGGCCAAATTGGTATTTTTGCTATAAAATGAATTCCTTCAGTCAAAACAAGTTCAAACTCATTTGTCCTTCATATATATCAATTCTAAGTAGGTTCCATGTATAAAGCTCTTTAAATGACCTTGTATGACAAAGAAAAACAGGAATAGCCTTACTTTTGCGAGTTAAGGCCAAATTGGTATTTTTGCTATAAAATGAATTCCTTCAGTCAAAACAAGTTTAAACTCCTTAGTCCTTCATATTTATCCATTCTGAGTAGGTTCCATGCATAAAGCTCTTTAAATGACCTTGTATGACAAAGAAAAACAGGAATAGCCTTACTTTTGCGAGTTAAGGCCAAATTGGTATTTTTGCTATAAAATGAATTCCTTCAGTCAAAACAAGTTCAAAATCCTTTGTCCTTTCCTTTATATCAATTCTAAGTAGGTTCCATGCATAAAGCTCTTTAAATGACCTTGTAAGAGAAAGAAAAACAGGAATAGCCTTACTTTTGCGAGTTAAGACGAAATTCGGATTTTTCCTTATAAACACCAATTCCTTCAGTCAAAACAAGTTTAAACTCCTTAGTCCTTCATATTTATCCATTCTGAGTAGGTTCCATGCATAAAGCTCTTTAAATGACCTTGTATGACAAAGAAAAACAGGAATAGCCTTACTTTTGCGAGTTAAGGCCAAATTGGTATTTTTGCTATAAAATGAATTCCTTCAGTCAAAACAAGTTCAAACTCATTTGTCCTTCATATATATCAATTCTAAGTAGGTTCCATGCAAAAAGATCTTTAAATGACCTTGTATGACAAAGAAAAACAGGAATATCCTTACTTTTGCGAGTTAAGGCCAAATTGGTATTTTTGCTATAAAATGAATTCCTTCAGTCAAAACAAGTTCAAAGTCCTTTGTCCTTCGTATATCTCAATTCCAAGTAGGTTCCATGCATAAAGCTCTTTAAATGACCTTGTAAGAGAAAGAAAAACAGGAATAGCCTTACTTTTGCGAGTTAAGAATAAATTCGGATTTTTTCCTTATAAACACCAATTCCTTCAGTCAAAACAAGTTTAAACTCCTTAGTCCTTCATATTTATCCATTCTGAGTAGGTTCCATGCATAAAGCTCTTTAAATGACCTTGTATGACAAAGAAAAACAGGAATAGCCTTACTTTTGCGAGTTAAGGCAAAATTGGTATTTTTGCTATAAAATGAATTCCTTCAGTCAAAACAAGTTTAAACTCCTTTGTCCTTCATATTTATCCATTCTGAGTAGGTTCCATGCATAAAGCTCTTTAAATGACCTTGTATGACAAAGAAAAACAGGAATAGCCTTACTTTTGCGAGTTAAGGCCAAATTGGTATTTTTGCTATAAAATGAATTCCTTCAGTCAAAACAAGTTTAAACTCCTTAGTCCTTCATATTTATCCATTCTGAGTAGGTTCCATGCATAAAGCTCTTTAAATGACCTTGTATAACAAAGAAAAACAGGAATAGCCTTACTTTTGCGAGTTAAGGCCAAATTGGTATTTTTGCTATAAAATGAATTCCTTCAGTCAAAACAAGTTCAAACTCCTTTGTCCTTCGTATATCTCAATTCTAAGTAGGTTCCATGCATAAAGCTCTTTAAATGACCTTGTAAGAGAAAGAAAAACAGGAATAGCCTTACTTTTGCGAGTTAAGACGAAATTCGGATTTTTCCTTATAAACACCAATTCCTTCAGTCAAAACAAGTTTAAACTCCTTAGTCCTTCATATTTATCCATTCTGAGTAGGTTCCATGCATAAAGCTCTTTAAATGACCTTGTATGACAAAGAAAAACAGGAATAGCCTTACTTTTGCGAGTTAAGGCCAAATTGGTATTTTTGCTATATAATGAATTCCTTCAGTCAAAACAAGTTCAAACTCATTTGTCCTTCATATATATCAATTCTAAGTAGGTTCCATGCAAAAAGATCTTTAAATGACCTTGTATGACAAAGAAAAACAGGAATAGCCTTACTTTTGCGAGTTAAGGCCAAATTGGTATTTTTGCTATAAAATGAATTCCTTCAGTCAAAACAAGTTCAAACTCCTTTGTCCTTCGTATATCTCAATTCTAAGTAGGTTCCATGCATAAAGCTCTTTAAATGACCTTGTAAGAGAAAGAAAAACAGGAATAGCCTTACTTTTGCGAGTTAAGACGAAATTCGGATTTTTCCTTATAAACACCAATTCCTTCATTCAAAACAAGTTTAAACTCCTTAGTCCTTCATATTTATCCATTCTGAGTAGGTTCCATGCATAAAGCTCTTTAAATGACCTTGTATGACAAAGAAAAACAGGAATAGCCTTACTTTTGCGAGTTAAGGCCAAATTGGTATTTTTGCTATAAAATGAATTCCTTCAGTCAAAACAAGTTTAAACTCCTTAGTCCTTCGTATATCTCAATTCTAAGTAGGTTCCATGCATAAAGCTCTTTAAATGACCTTGTAAGAGAAAGAAAAACAGGAATAGCCTTACTTTTGCGAGTTAAGGCCAAATTGGTATTTTTGCTATAAAATGAATTCCTTCAGTCAAAACAAGTTTAAACTCCTTAGTCCTTCATATTTATCCATTCTGAGTAGGTTCCATGCATAAAGCTCTTTAAATGACCTTGTATGACAAAGAAAAACAGGAATAGCCTTACTTTTGCGAGATAAGGCCAAATTGGTATTTTTGCTATAAAATGAATTCCTTCAGTCAAAACAAGTTCAAACTCATTTGTCCTTCATATATATCAATTCTAAGTAGGTTCCATGTATAAAGCTCTTTAAATGACCTTGTATGACAAAGAAAAACAGGAATAGCCTTACTTTTGCGAGTTAAGGCCAAATTGGTATTTTTGCTATAAAATGAATTCCTTCAGTCAAAACAAGTTTGAACTCCTTAGTCCTTCATATTTATCCATTCTGAGTAGGTTCCATGCATAAAGCTCTTTAAATGACCTTGTATGACAAAGAAAAACAGGAATAGCCTTACTTTTGCGAGTTAAGGCCAAATTGGTATTTTTGCTATAAAATGAATTCCTTCAGTCAAAACAAGTTCAAAATCCTTTGTCCTTTCCTTTATATCAATTCTAAGTAGGTTCCATGCATAAAGCTCTTTAAATGACCTTGTTAGAGAAAGAAAAACAGGAATAGCCTTACTTTTGCGAGTTAAGACGAAATTCGGATTTTTCCTTATAAACACCAATTCCTTCAGTCAAAACAAGTTTAAACTCCTTAGTCCTTCATATTTATCCATTCTGAGTAGGTTCCATGCATAAAGCTCTTTAAATGACCTTGTAAGAGAAAGAAAAACAGGAATAGCCTTACTTTTGCGAGTTAAGGCCAAATTGGTATTGTTGCTATAAAATGAATTCCTTCAGTCAAAACAAGTTCAAACTCATTTGTCCTTCATATATATCAATTCTAAGTAGGTTCCATGTATAAAGCTCTTTAAATGACCTTGTATGACAAAGAAAAACAGGAATAGCCTTACTTTTGCGAGATAAGGCCAAATTGGTATTTTTGCTATAAAATGAATTCCTTCAGTCAAAACAAGTTCAAACTCATTTGTCCTTCATATATATCAATTCTAAGTAGGTTCCATGTATAAAGCTCTTTAAATGACCTTGTATGACAAAGAAAAACAGGAATAGCCTTACTTTTGCGAGTTAAGGCCAAATTGGTATTTTTGCTATAAAATGAATTCCTTCAGTCAAAACAAGTTTAAACTCCTTAGTCCTTCATATTTATCCATTCTGAGTAGGTTCCATGCATAAAGCTCTTTAAATGACCTTGTATGACAAAGAAAAACAGCAATAGCCTTACTTTTGCGAGTTAAGGCCAAATTGGTATTTTTGCTATAAAATGAATTCCTTCAGTTAAAACAAGTTCAAAATCCTTTGTCATTTCCTTTATATCAATTCTAAGTAGGTTCCATGCATAAAGCTCTTTAAATGACCTTGTAAGAGAAAGAAAAACAGGAATAGCCTTACTTTTGCGAGTTAAGACGAAATTCGGATTTTTTCCTTATAAACACCAATTCCTTCAGTCAAAACAAGTTTAAACTCCTTAGTCCTTCATATTTATCCATTCTGAGTAGGTTCCATGCATAAAGCTCTTTAAATGACCTTGTATGACAAAGACAAACAGGAATAGCCTTACTTTTGCGAGTTAAGGCCAAATTGGTATTTTTGCTATAAAATGAATTCCTTCAGTCAAAACAAGTTTAAACTCCTTAGTCCTTCATATTTATCCATTCTGAGTAGGTTCCATGCATAAAGCTCTTTAAATGACCTTGTATGACAAAGAAAAACAGGAATAGCCTTACTTTTGCGAGTTAAGGCCAAATTGGTATTTTTGCTATAAAATGAATTCCTTCAGTCAAAACAAGTTTAAACTCCTTTGTCCTTCGTATATCTCAATTCTAAGTAGGTTCCATGCATAAAGCTCTTTAAATGACCTTGTAAGAGACAGAAAAACAGGAATAGCCTTACTTTTGCGAGTTAAGACGAAATTCGGATTTTTCCTTATAAACACCAATTCCTTCAGTCAAAACAAGTTTAAACTCCTTAGTCCTTCATATTTATCCATTCTGAGTAGGTTCCATGCATAAAGCTCTTTAAATGACCTTGTATGACAAAGAAAAACAGGAATAGCCTTACTTTTGTGAGTTAAGGCCAAATTGGTATTTTTGCTATAAAATGAATTCCTTCAGTCAAAACAAGTTCAAACTCATTTGTCCTTCATATATATCAATTCTAAGTAGGTTCCATGCAAAAAGATCTTTAACTGACCTTGTATGACAAAGAAAAACAGGAATAGCCTTACTTTTGCGAGTTAAGGCCAAATTGGTATTTTTGCTATAAAATGAATTCCTTCAGTCAAAACAAGTTCAAAGTCCTTTGTCCTTCGTATATCTCAATTCTAAGTAGGTTCCATGCATAAAGCTCTTTAAATGACCTTGTAAGAGAAAGAAAAACAGGAATAGCCTTACTTTTGCGAGTTAAGACGAAATTCGGATTTTTCCTTATAAACACCAATTCCTTCAGTCAAAACAAGTTTAAACTCCTTAGTCCTTCATATTTATCCATTCTGAGTAGGTTCCATGCATAAAGCTCTTTAAATGACCTTGTATGACAAAGAAAAACAGGAATAGCCTTACTTTTGCGAGTTAAGCCCAAATTGGTATTTTTGCTATAAAATGAATTCCTTCAGTCAAAACAAGTTTAAACTCCTTAGTCCTTCGTATATCTCAATTCTAAGTAGGTTCCATGCATAAAGCTCTTTAAATGACCTTGTAAGAGAAAGAAAAACAGGAATAGCCTTACTTTTGCGAGTTAAGGCCAAATTGGTATTTTTGCTATAAAATGAATTCCTTCAGTCAAAACAAGTTCAAAATCCTTTGTCCTTTCCTTTATATCAATTCTAAGTAGGTTCCATGCATAAAGCTCTTTAAATGACCTTGTAAGAGAAAGAAAAACAGGAATAGCCTTACTTTTGCGAGTTAAGACGAAATTCGGATTTTTTCCTTATAAACACCAATTCCTTCAGTCAAAACAAGTTTAAACTCCTTAGTCCTTCATATTTATCCATTCTGAGTAGGTTCCATGCATAAAGCTCTTTAAATGACCTTGTATGACAAAGAAAAACAGGAATAGCCTTACTTTTGCGAGTTAAGGCCAAATTGGTATTTTTGCTATAAAATGAATTCCTTCAGTCAAAACAAGTTTAAACTCCTTAGTCCTTCGTATATCTCAATTCTAAGTAGGTTCCATGCATAAAGCTCTTTAAATGACCTTGTAAGAGAAAGAAAAACAGGAATAGCCTTACTTTTGCGAGTTAAGGCCAAATTGGTATTTTTGCTATAAAATGAATTCCTTCAGTCAAAACAAGTTTAAACTCCTTAGTCCTTCGTATATCTCAATTCTAAGTAGGTTCCATGCATAAAGCTCTTTAAATGACCTTGTAAGAGAAAGAAAAACAGGAATAGCCTTACTTTTGCGAGTTAAGGCCAAATTGGTATTTTTGCTATAAAATGAATTCCTTCAGTCAAAACATGTTCAAAATCCTTTGTCCTTTCCTTTATATCAATTCTAAGTAGGTTCCATGCATAAAGCTCTTTAAATGACCTTGTAAGAGAAAGAAAAACAGGAATAGCCTTACTTTTGCGAGTTAAGACGAAATTCGGATTTTTCCTTATAAACACCAATTCCTTCAGTCAAAACAAGTTTAAACTCCTTAGTCCTTCATAATTATCCATTCTGAGTAGGTTCCATGCATAAAGCTCTTTAAATGACCTTGTATGACAAAGAAAAACAGGAATAGCCTTACTTTTGCGAGTTAAGGCCAAATTGGTATTTTTGCTATAAAATGAATTCCTTCAGTCAAAACAAGTTTAAACTCCTTAGTCCTTCGTATATCTCAATTCTAAGTAGGTTCCATGCATAAAGCTCTTTAAATGACCTTGTAAGAGAAAGAAAAACAGGAATAGCCTTACTTTTGCGAGTTAAGGCCAAATTGGTATTTTTGCTATAAAATGAATTCCTTCAGTCAAAACAAGTTTAAACTCCTTAGTCCTTCGTATATCTCAATTCTAAGTAGGTTCCATGCATAAAGCTCTTTAAATGACCTTGTAAGAGAAAGAAAAACAGGAATAGCCTTACTTTTGCGAGTTAAGGCCAAATTGGTATTTTTGCTATAAAATGAATTCCTTCAGTCAAAACATGTTCAAAATCCTTTGTCCTTTCCTTTATATCAATTCTAAGTAGGTTCCATGCATAAAGCTCTTTAAATGACCTTGTAAGAGAAAGAAAAACAGGAATAGCCTTACTTTTGCGAGTTAAGACGAAATTCGGATTTTTCCTTATAAACACCAATTCCTTCAGTCAAAACAAGTTTAAACTCCTTAGTCCTTCATAATTATCCATTCTGAGTAGGTTCCATGCATAAAGCTCTTTAAATGACCTTGTATGACAAAGAAAAACAGGAATAGCCTTACTTTTGCGAGTTAAGGCCAAATTGGTATTTTTGCTATAAAATGAATTCCTTCAGTCAAAACAAGTTCAAACTCCTTAGTCCTTCATAATTATCCATTCTGAGTAGGTTCCATGCATAAAGCTCTTTAAATGACCTTGTATGACAAAGAAAAACAGGAATAGCCTTACTTTTGCGAGTTAAGGCCAAATTGGTATTTTTGCTATAAAATGAATTCCTTCAGTCAAAACAAGTTTAAACTCCTTAGTCCTTCATATTTATCCATTCTGAGTAGGTTCCATGCATAAAGCTCTTTAAATGACCTTGTATGACAAAGAAAAACAGGAATAGCCTTACTTTTGCGAGTTAAGGCCAAATTGGTATTTTTGCTATAAAATGAATTCCTTCAGTCAAAACAAGTTCAAAATCCTTTGTCATTTCCTTTATATCAATTCTAAGTAGGTTCCATGCATAAAGCTCTTTAAATGACCTTGTAAGAGAAAGAAAAACAGGAATAGCCTTACTTTTGCGAGTTAAGACGAAATTCGGATTTTTTCCTTATAAACACCAATTCCTTCAGTCAAAACAAGTTTAAAATCCTTAGTCCTTCATATTTATCCATTCTGAGTAGGTTCCATGCATAAAGCTCTTTAAATGACCTTGTATGACAAAGACAAACAGGAATAGCCTTACTTTTGCGAGTTAAGGCCAAATTGGTATTTTTGCTATAAAATGAATTCCTTCAGTCAAAACAAGTTTAAACTCCTTAGTCCTTCATATTTATCCATTCTGAGTAGGTTCCATGAATAAAGCTCTTTAAATGACCTTGTATGACAAAGAAAAACAGGAATAGCCTTACTTTTGCGAGTTAAGGCCAAATTGGTATTTTTGCTATAAAATGAATTCCTTCAGTCAAAACAAGTTTAAACTCCTTAGTCCTTCATATTTATCCATTCTGAGTAGGTTCCATGCATAAAGCTCTTTAAATGACCTTGTATAACAAAGAAAAACAGGAATAGCCTTACTTTTGCGAGTTAAGGCCAAATTGGTATTTTTGCTATAAAATGAATTCCTTCAGTCAAAACAAGTTCAAACTCCTTTGTCCTTCGTATATCTCAATTCTAAGTAGGTTCCATGCATAAAGCTCTTTAAATGACCTTGTAAGAGAAAGAAAAACAGGAATAGCCTTACTTTTGCGAGTTAAGACGAAATTCGGATTTTTCCTTATAAACACCAATTCCTTCAGTCAAAACAAGTTTAAACTCCTTAGTCCTTCATATTTATCCATTCTGAGTAGGTTCCATGCATAAAGCTCTTTAAATGACCTTGTATGACAAAGAAAAACAGGAATAGCCTTACTTTTGCGAGTTAAGGCCAAATTGGTATTTTTGCTATATAATGAATTCCTTCAGTCAAAACAAGTTCAAACTCATTTGTCCTTCATATATATCAATTCTAAGTAGGTTCCATGCAAAAAGATCTTTAAATGACCTTGTATGACAAAGAAAAACAGGAATAGCCTTACTTTTGCGAGTTAAGGCCAAATTGGTATTTTTGCTATAAAATGAATTCCTTCAGTCAAAATAAGTTCAAACTCCTTTGTCCTTCGTATATCTCAATTCTAAGTAGGTTCCATGCATAAAGCTCTTTAAATGACCTTGTAAGAGAAAGAAAAACAGGAATAGCCTTACTTTTGCGAGTTAAGACGAAATTCGGATTTTTCCTTATAAACACCAATTCCTTCATTCAAAACAAGTTTAAACTCCTTAGTCCTTCATATTTATCCATTCTGAGTAGGTTCCATGCATAAAGCTCTTTAAATGACCTTGTATGACAAAGAAAAACAGGAATAGCCTTACTTTTGCGAGTTAAGGCCAAATTGGTATTTTTGCTATAAAATGAATTCCTTCAGTCAAAACAAGTTTAAACTCCTTAGTCCTTCGTATATCTCAATTCTAAGTAGGTTCCATGCATAAAGCTCTTTAAATGACCTTGTAAGAGAAAGAAAAACAGGAATAGCCTTACTTTTGCGAGTCAAGGCCAAATTGGTATTTTTGCTATAAAATGAATTCCTTCAGTCAAAACAAGTTTAAACTCCTTAGTCCTTCATATTTATCCATTCTGAGTAGGTTCCATGCATAAAGCTCTTTAAATGACCTTGTATGACAAAGAAAAACAGGAATAGCCTTACTTTTGCGAGATAAGGCCAAATTGGTATTTTTGCTATAAAATGAATTCCTTCAGTCAAAACAAGTTCAAACTCATTTGTCCTTCATATATATCAATTCTAAGTAGGTTCCATGTATAAAGCTCTTTAAATGACCTTGTATGACAAAGAAAAACAGGAATAGCCTTACTTTTGCGAGTTAAGGCCAAATTGGTATTTTTGCTATAAAATGAATTCCTTCAGTCAAAACAAGTTTGAACTCCTTAGTCCTTCATATTTATCCATTCTGAGTAGGTTCCATGCATAAAGCTCTTTAAATGACCTTGTATGACAAAGAAAAACAGGAATAGCCTTACTTTTGCGAGTTAAGGCCAAATTGGTATTTTTGCTATAAAATGAATTCCTTCAGTCAAAACAAGTTCAAAATCCTTTGTCCTTTCCTTTATATCAATTCTAAGTAGGTTCCATGCATAAAGCTCTTTAAATGACCTTGTAAGAGAAAGAAAAACAGGAATAGCCTTACTTTTGCGAGTTAAGACGAAATTCGGATTTTTCCTTATAAACACCAATTCCTTCAGTCAAAACAAGTTTAAACTCCTTAGTCCTTCATATTTATCCATTCTGAGTAGGTTCCATGCATAAAGCTCTTTAAATGACCTTGTAAGAGAAAGAAAAACAGGAATAGCCTTACTTTTGCGAGTTAAGGCCAAATTGGTATTGTTGCTATAAAATGAATTCCTTCAGTCAAAACAAGTTCAAACTCATTTGTCCTTCATATATATCAATTCTAAGTAGGTTCCATGTATAAAGCTCTTTAAATGACCTTGTATGACAAAGAAAAACAGGAATAGCCTTACTTTTGCGAGATAAGGCCAAATTGGTATTTTTGCTATAAAATGAATTCCTTCAGTCAAAACAAGTTCAAACTCATTTGTCCTTCATATATATCAATTCTAAGTAGGTTCCATGTATAAAGCTCTTTAAATGACCTTGTATGACAAAGAAAAACAGGAATAGCCTTACTTTTGCGAGTTAAGGCCAAATTGGTATTTTTGCTATAAAATGAATTCCTTCAGTCAAAACAAGTTTAAACTCCTTAGTCCTTCATATTTATCCATTCTGAGTAGGTTCCATGCATAAAGCTCTTTAAATGACCTTGTATGACAAAGAAAAACAGCAATAGCCTTACTTTTGCGAGTTAAGGCCAAATTGGTATTTTTGCTATAAAATGAATTCCTTCAGTTAAAACAAGTTCAGAATCCTTTGTCATTTCCTTTATATCAATTCTAAGTAGGTTCCATGCATAAAGCTCTTTAAATGACCTTGTAAGAGAAAGAAAAACAGGAATAGCCTTACTTTTGCGAGTTAAGACGAAATTCGGATTTTTTCCTTATAAACACCAATTCCTTCAGTCAAAACAAGTTTAAACTCCTTAGTCCTTCATATTTATCCATTCTGAGTAGGTTCCATGCATAAAGCTCTTTAAATGACCTTGTATGACAAAGACAAACAGGAATAGCCTTACTTTTGCGAGTTAAGGCCAAATTGGTATTTTTGCTATAAAATGAATTCCTTCAGTCAAAACAAGTTTAAACTCCTTAGTCCTTCATATTTATCCATTCTGAGTAGGTTCCATGCATAAAGCTCTTTAAATGACCTTGTATGACAAAGAAAAACAGGAATAGCCTTACTTTTGCGAGTTAAGGCCAAATTGGTATTTTTGCTATAAAATGAATTCCTTCAGTCAAAACAAGTTTAAACTCCTTAGTCCTTCATATTTATCCATTCTGAGTAGGTTCCATGCATAAAGCTCTTTAAATGACCTTGTATAACAAAGAAAAACAGGAATAGCCTTACTTTTGCGAGTTAAGACCAAATTGGTATTTTTGCTATAAAATGAATTCCTTCAGTCAAAACAAGTTCAAACTCCTTTGTCCTTCGTATATCTCAATTCTAAGTAGGTTCCATGCATAAAGCTCTTTAAATGACCTTGTAAGAGAAAGAAAAACAGGAATAGCCTTACTTTTGCGAGTTAAGACGAAATTCGGATTTTTCCTTATAAACACCAATTCCTTCAGTCAAAACAAGTTTAAACTCCTTAGTCCTTCATATTTATCCATTCTGAGTAGGTTCCATGCATAAAGCTCTTTAAATGACCTTGTATGACAAAGAAAAACAGGAATAGCCTTACTTTTGTGAGTTAAGGCCAAATTGGTATTTTTGCTATAAAATGAATTCCTTCAGTCAAAACAAGTTCAAACTCATTTGTCCTTCATATATATCAATTCTAAGTAGGTTCCATGCAAAAAGATCTTTAACTGACCTTGTATGACAAAGAAAAACAGGAATAGCCTTACTTTTGCGAGTTAAGGCCAAATTGGTATTTTTGCTATAAAATGAATTCCTTCAGTCAAAACAAGTTCAAAGTCCTTTGTCCTTCGTATATCTCAATTCTAAGTAGGTTCCATGCATAAAGCTCTTTAAATGACCTTGTAAGAGAAAGAAAAACAGGAATAGCCTTACTTTTGCGAGTTAAGACGAAATTCGGATTTTTCCTTATAAACACCAATTCCTTCAGTCAAAACAAGTTTAAACTCCTTAGTCCTTCATATTTATCCATTCTGAGTAGGTTCCATGCATAAAGCTCTTTAAATGACCTTGTATGACAAAGAAAAACAGGAATAGCCTTACTTTTGCGAGTTAAGCCCAAATTGGTATTTTTGCTATAAAATGAATTCCTTCAGTCAAAACAAGTTTAAACTCCTTAGTCCTTCGTATATCTCAATTCTAAGTAGGTTCCATGCATAAAGCTCTTTAAATGACCTTGTAAGAGAAAGAAAAACAGGAATAGCCTTACTTTTGCGAGTTAAGGCCAAATTGGTATTTTTGCTATAAAATGAATTCCTTCAGTCAAAACAAGTTTAAACTCCTTAGTCCTTCGTATATCTCAATTCTAAGTAGGTTCCATGCATAAAGCTCTTTAAATGACCTTGTAAGAGAAAGAAAAACAGGAATAGCCTTACTTTTGCGAGTTAAGACGAAATTCGGATTTTTTCCTTATAAACACCAATTCCTTCAGTCAAAACAAGTTTAAACTCCTTAGTCCTTCATATTTATCCATTCTGAGTAGGTTCCATGCATAAAGCTCTTTAAATGACCTTGTATGACAAAGACAAACAGGAATAGCCTTACTTTTGCGAGTTAGGGCCAAATTGGTATTTTTGCTATAAAATGAATTCCTTCAGTCAAAACAAGTTTAAACTCCTTAGTCCTTCATATTTATCCATTCTGAGTAGGTTCCATGCATAAAGCTCTTTAAATGACCTTGTATGACAAAGAAAAACAGGAATAGCCTTACTTTTGCGAGTTAAGGCCAAATTGGTATTTTTGCTATAAAATGAATTTCTTCAGTCAAAACAAGTTTAAACTCCTTAGTCCTTCATATTTATCCATTCTGAGTAGGTTCCATGCATAAAGCTCTTTAAATGACCTTGTATAACAAAGAAAAACAGGAATAGCCTTACTTTTGCGAGTTAAGGCCAAATTGGTATTTTTGCTATAAAATGAATTCCTTCAGTCAAAACAAGTTTAAACTCCTTAGTCCTTCGTATATCTCAATTCTAAGTAGGTTCCATGCATAAAGCTCTTTAAATGACCTTGTAAGAGAAAGAAAAACAGGAATAGCCTTACTTTTGCGAGTTAAGGCCAAATTGGTATTTTTGCTATAAAATGAATTCCTTCAGTCAAAACAAGTTTAAACTCCTTAGTCCTTCGTATATCTCAATTCTAAGTAGGTTCCATGCATAAAGCTCTTTGAATGACCTTGTAAGAGAAAGAAAAACAGGAATAGCCTTACTTTTGCGAGTTAAGGCCAAATTGGTATTTTTGCTATAAAATGAATTCCTTCAGTCAAAACATGTTCAAAATCCTTTGTCCTTTCCTTTATATCAATTCTAAGTAGGTTCCATGCATAAAGCTCTTTAAATGACCTTGTAAGAGAAAGAAAAACAGGAATAGCCTTACTTTTGCGAGTTAAGACGAAATTCGGATTTTTTCCTTATAAACACCAATTCCTTCAGTCAAAACAAGTTTAAACTCCTTAGTCCTTCATATTTATCCATTCTGAGTAGGTTCCATGCATAAAGCTCTTTAAATGACCTTGTATGACAAAGAAAAACAGGAATAGCCTTACTTTTGCGAGTTAAGGCCAAATTGGTATTTTTGCTATAAAATGAATTCCTTCAGTCAAAAAAAGTTTAAACTCCTTAGTCCTTCATATTTATCCATTCTGAGTAGGTTCCATACATAAAGCTCTTTAAATGACCTTGTGTGACAAAGAAAAACAGGAATAGCCTTACTTTTGCGAGTTAAGGCCAAATTGGTATTTTTGCTATAAAATGAATTCCTTCAGTCAAAACAAGTTTAAACTCCTTAGTCCTTCGTATATCTCAATTCTAAGTAGGTTCCATGCGTGAAGCTCTTTAAATGACCTTGTAAGAGAAAGAAAAACAGGAATAGCCTTACTTTTGCGAGTTAAGGCCAAATTGGTATTGTTGCTATAAAATGAATTCCTTCAGTCAAAACAAGTTCAAACTCATTTGTCCTTCATATATATCAATTCTAAGTAGGTTCCATGTATAAAGCTCTTTAAATGACCTTTTATGACAAAGAAAAACAGGAATAGCCTTACTTTTGCGAGATAAGGCCAAATTGGTATTTTTGCTATAAAATGAATTCCTTCAGTCAAAACAAGTTCAAACTCATTTGTCCTTCATATATATCAATTCTAAGTAGGTTCCATGTATAAAGCTCTTTAAATGACCTTGTATGACAAAGAAAAACAGGAATAGCCTTACTTTTGCGAGTTAAGGCCAAATTGGTATTTTTGCTATAAAATGAATTCCTTCAGTCAAAACAAGTTTAAACTCCTTAGTCCTTCATATTTATCCATTCTGAGTAGGTTCCATGCATAAAGCTCTTTAAATGACCTTGTATGACAAAGAAAAACAGCAATAGCCTTACTTTTGCGAGTTAAGGCCAAATTGGTATTTTTGCTATAAAATGAATTCCTTCAGTTAAAACAAGTTCAAAATCCTTTGTCATTTCCTTTATATCAATTCTAAGTAGGTTCCATGCATAAAGCTCTTTAAATGACCTTGTAAGAGAAAGAAAAACAGGAATAGCCTTACTTTTGCGAGTTAAGACGAAATTCGGATTTTTTCCTTATAAACACCAATTCCTTCAGTCAAAACAAGTTTAAACTCCTTAGTCCTTCATATTTATCCATTCTGAGTAGGTTCCATGCATAAAGCTCTTTAAATGACCTTGTATGACAAAGACAAACAGGAATAGCCTTACTTTTGCGAGTTAAGGCCAAATTGGTATTTTTGCTATAAAATGAATTCCTTCAGTCAAAACAAGTTTAAACTCCTTAGTCCTTCATATTTATCCATTCTGAGTAGGTTCCATGCATAAAGCTCTTTAAATGACCTTGTATGACAAAGAAAAACAGGAATAGCCTTACTTTTGCGAGTTAAGGCCAAATTGGTATTTTTGCTATAAAATGAATTCCTTCAGTCAAAACAAGTTTAAACTCCTTAGTCCTTCATATTTATCCATTCTGAGTAGGTTCCATGCATAAAGCTCTTTAAATGACCTTGTATAACAAAGAAAAACAGGAATAGCCTTACTTTTGCGAGTTAAGGCCAAATTGGTATTTTTGCTATAAAATGAATTCCTTCAGTCAAAACAAGTTCAAACTCCTTTGTCCTTCGTATATCTCAATTCTAAGTAGGTTCCATGCATAAAGCTCTTTAAATGACCTTGTAAGAGAAAGAAAAACAGGAATAGCCTTACTTTTGCGAGTTAAGACGAAATTCGGATTTTTCCTTATAAACACCAATTCCTTCAGTCAAAACAAGTTTAAACTCCTTAGTCCTTCATATTTATCCATTCTGAGTAGGTTCCATGCATAAAGCTCTTTAAATGACCTTGTATGACAAAGAAAAACAGGAATAGCCTTACTTTTGTGAGTTAAGGCCAAATTGGTATTTTTGCTATAAAATGAATTCCTTCAGTCAAAACAAGTTCAAACTCATTTGTCCTTCATATACATCAATTCTAAGTAGGTTCCATGCAAAAAGATCTTTAAATGACCTTGTATGACAAAGAAAAACAGGAATAGCCTTACTTTTGCGAGTTAAGGCCAAATTGGTATTTTTGCTATAAAATGAATTCCTTCAGTCAAAACAAGTTCAAAGTCCTTTGTCCTTCGTATATCTCAATTCTAAGTAGGTTCCATGCATAAAGCTCTTTAAATGACCTTGTAAGAGAAAGAAAAACAGGAATAGCCTTACTTTTGCGAGTTAAGACGAAATTCGGATTTTTCCTTATAAACACCAATTCCTTAAGTCAAAACAAGTTTAAACTCCTTAGTCCTTCATATTTATCCATTCTGAGTAGGTTCCATGCATAAAGCTCTTTAAATGACCTTGTATGACAAAGAAAAACAGGAATAGCCTTACTTTTGCGAGTTAAGCCCAAATTGGTATTTTTGCTATAAAATGAATTCCTTCAGTCAAAACAAGTTTAAACTCCTTAGTCCTTCGTATATCTCAATTCTAAGTAGGTTCCATGCATAAAGCTCTTTAAATGACCTTGTAAGAGAAAGAAAAACAGGAATAGCCTTACTTTTGCGAGTTAAGACGAAATTCGGATTTTTTCCTTATAAACACCAATTCCTTCAGTCAAAACAAGTTTAAACTCCTTAGTCCTTCATATTTATCCATTCTGAGTAGGTTCCATGCATAAAGCTCTTTAAATGACCTTGTATGACAAAGAAAAACAGGAATAGCCTTACTTTTGCGAGTTAAGGCCAAATTGGTATTTTTGCTATAAAATGAATTCCTTCAGTCAAAACAAGTTCAAAATCCTTTGTCCTTTCCTTTATATCAATTCTAAGTAGGTTCCATGCATAAAGCTCTTTAAATGACCTTGTAAGAGAAAGAAAAACAGGAATAGCCTTACTTTTGCGAGTTAAGACGAAATTCGGATTTTTCCTTATAAACACCAATTCCTTCAGTCAAAACAAGTTTAAACTCCTTAGTCCTTCATAATTATCCATTCTGAGTAGGTTCCATGCATAAAGCTCTTTAAATGACCTTGTATGACAAAGAAAAACAGGAATAGCCTTACTTTTGCGAGTTAACGCCAAATTGGTATTTTTGCTATAAAATGAATTCCTTCAGTCAAAACAAGTTCAAACTCATTTGTCCTTCATATATATCAATTCTAAGTAGGTTCCATGCAAAAAGCTCTTTAAATGACCTTGTATGACAAAGAAAAACAGGAATAGCCTTACTTTTGCGAGTTAAGGCCAAATTGGTATTTTTGCTATAAAATGAATTCCTTCAGTCAAAACAAGTTCAAACTCATTTGTCCTTCATATATATCAATTCTAAGTAGGTTCCATGTATAAAGCTCTTTAAATGACCTTGTATGACAAAGAAAAACAGGAATAGCCTTACTTTTGCGAGTTAAGGCCAAATTGGTATTTTTGCTATAAAATGAATTCCTTCAGTCAAAACAAGTTTAAACTCCTTAGTCCTTCATATTTATCCATTCTGAGTAGGTTCCATGCATAAAGCTCTTTAAATGACCTTGTATGACAAAGAAAAACAGGAATAGCCTTACTTTTGCGAGTTAAGGCCAAATTGGTATTTTTGCTATAAAATGAATTCCTTCAGTCAAAACAAGTTCAAAATCCTTTGTCATTTCCTTTATATCAATTCTAAGTAGGTTCCATGCATAAAGCTCTTTAAATGACCTTGTAAGAGAAAGAAAAACAGGAATAGCCTTACTTTTGCGAGTTAAGACGAAATTCGGATTTTTTCCTTATAAACACCAATTCCTTCAGTCAAAACAAGTTTAAAATCCTTAGTCCTTCATATTTATCCATTCTACGTAGGTTCCATGCATAAAGCTCTTTAAATGACCTTGTATGACAAAGACAAACAGGAATAGCCTTACTTTTGCGAGTTAAGGCCAAATTGGTATTTTTGCTATAAAATGAATTCCTTCAGTCAAAACAAGTTTAAACTCCTTAGTCCTTCATATTTATCCATTCTGAGTAGGTTCCATGCATAAAGCTCTTTAAATGACCTTGTATGACAAAGAAAAACAGGAATAGCCTTACTTTTGCGAGTTAAGGCCAAATTGGTATTTTTGCTATAAAATGAATTCCTTCAGTCAAAACAAGTTTAAACTCCTTAGTCCTTCATATTTATCCATTCTGAGTAGGTTCCATGCATAAAGCTCTTTAAATGACCTTGTATAACAAAGAAAAACAGGAATAGCCTTACTTTTGCGAGTTAAGGCCAAATTGGTATTTTTGCTATAAAATGAATTCCTTCAGTCAAAACAAGTTCAAACTCCTTTGTCCTTCGTATATCTCAATTCTAAGTAGGTTCCATGCATAAAGCTCTTTAAATGACCTTGTAAGAGAAAGAAAAACAGGAATAGCCTTACTTTTGCGAGTTAAGACAAAATTCGGATTTTTCCTTATAAACACCAATTCCTTCAGTCAAAACAAGTTCAAACTCATTTGTCCTTCATATATATCAATTCTAAGTAGGTTCCATGTATAAAGCTCTTTAAATGACCTTGTATGACAAAGAAAAACAGGAATAGCCTTACTTTTGCGAGTTAAGGCCAAATTGGTATTTTTGCTATAAAATGAATTCCTTCAGTCAAAACAAGTTTAAACTCCTTAGTCCTTCATATTTATCCATTCTGAGTAGGTTCCATGCATAAAGCTCTTTAAATGACCTTGTATGACAAAGAAAAACAGGAATAGCCTTACTTTTGTGAGTTAAGGCCAAATTGGTATTTTTGCTATAAAATGAATTCCTTCAGTCAAAACAAGTTCAAACTCATTTGTCCTTCATATATATCAATTCTAAGTAGGTTCCATGCAAAAAGATCTTTAAATGACCTTGTATGACAAAGAAAAACAGGAATATCCTTACTTTTGCGAGTTAAGGCCAAATTGGTATTTTTGCTATAAAATGAATTCCTTCAGTCAAAACAAGTTCAAACTCCTTTGTCCTTCGTATATCTCAATTCCAAGTAGGTTCCATGCATAAAGCTCTTTAAATGACCTTGTAAGAGAAAGAAAAACAGGAATAGCCTTACTTTTGCGAGTTAAGACGAAATTCGGATTTTTTCCTTATAAACACCAATTCCTTCAGTCAAAACAAGTTTAAACTCCTTAGTCCTTCATATTTATCCATTCTGAGTAGGTTCCATGCATAAAGCTCTTTAAATGACCTTGTATGACAAAGAAAAACAGGAATAGCCTTACTTTTGCGAGTTAAGGCAAAATTGGTATTTTTGCTATAAAATGAATTCCTTCAGTCAAAACAAGTTCAAACTCCTTTGTCCTTCGTATATCTCAATTCTAAGTAGGTTCCATGCATAAAGCTCTTTAAATGACCTTGTAAGAGAAAGAAAAACAGGAATAGCCTTACTTTTGCGAGTTAAGACGAAATTCGGATTTTTTCCTTATAAACACCAATTCCTTCAGTCAAAACAAGTTTAAACTCCTTAGTCCTTCATATTTATCCATTCTGAGTAGGTTCCATGCATAAAGCTCTTTAAATGACCTTGTATGACAAAGAAAAACAGGAATAGCCTTACTTTTGCGAGTTAAGGCCAAATTGGTATTTTTGCTATAAAATGAATTCCTTCAGTCAAAACAAGTTCAAAATCCTTTGTCCTTTCCTTTATATCAATTCTAAGTAGGTTCCATGCATAAAGCTCTTTAAATGACCTTGTAAGAGAAAGAAAAACAGGAATAGCCTTACTTTTGCGAGTTAAGACGAAATTCGGATTTTTCCTTATAAACACCAATTCCTTCAGTCAAAACAAGTTTAAACTCCTTAGTCCTTCATAATTATCCATTCTGAGTAGGTTCCATGCATAAAGCTCTTTAAATGACCTTGTATGACAAAGAAAAACAGGAATAGCCTTACTTTTGCGAGTTAAGGCCAAATTGGTATTTTTGCTATAAAATGAATTCCTTCAGTCAAAACAAGTTCAAACTCATTTGTCCTTCATATATATCAATTCTAAGTAGGTTCCATGCAAAAAGCTCTTTAAATGACCTTGTATGACAAAGAAAAACAGGAATAGCCTTACTTTTGTGAGTTAAGGCCAAATTGGTATTTTTGCTATAAAATGAATTCCTTCAGTCAAAACAAGTTCAAACTCATTTGTCCTTCATATATATCAATTCTAAGTAGGTTCCATGTATAAAGTTCTTTAAATGACCTTGTATGACAAAGAAAAACAGGAATAGCCTTACTTTTGCGAGTTAAGGCCAAATTGGTATTTTTGCTATAAAATGAATTCCTTCAGTCAAAACAAGTTTAAACTCCTTAGTCCTTCATATTTATCCATTCTGAGTAGGTTCCATGCATAAAGTTTTTAAATGACCTTGTATGACAAAGAAAAACAGGAATAGCCTTACTTTTGCGAGTTAAGGCCAAATTGGTATTTTTGCATTAAAATGAATTCCTTCAGTCAAAACAAGTTCAAAATCCTTTGTCATTTCCTTTATATCAATTCTAAGTAGGTTCCATGCATAAAGCTCTTTAAATGACCTTGTAAGAGAAAGAAAAACAGGAATAGCCTTACTTTTGCGAGTTAAGACGAAATTCGGATTTTTTCCTTATAAACACCAATTCCTTCAGTCAAAACAAGTTTAAAATCCTTAGTCCTTCATATTTATCCATTCTGAGTAGGTTCCATGCATAAAGCTCTTTAAATGACCTTGTATGACAAAGACAAACAGGAATAGCCTTACTTTTGCGAGTTAAGGCCAAATTGGTATTTTTGCTATAAAATGAATTCCTTCAGTCAAAACAAGTTTAAACTCCTTAGTCCTTCATATTTATCCATTCTGAGTAGGTTCCATGCATAAAGCTCTTTAAATGACCTTGTATGACAAAGAAAAACAGGAATAGCCTTACTTTTGCGAGTTAAGGCCAAATTGGTATTTTTGCTATAAAATGAATTCCTTCAGTCAAAACAAGTTTAAACTCCTTAGTCCTTCATATTTATCCATTCTGAGTAGGTTCCATGCATAAAGCTCTTTAAATGACCTTGTATAACAAAGAAAAACAGGAATAGCCTTACTTTTGCGAATTAAGGCCAAATTGGTATTTTTGCTATAAAATGAATTCCTTCAGTCAAAACAAGTTCAAACTCCTTTGTCCTTCGTATATCTCAATTCTAAGTAGGTTCCATGCATAAAGCTCTTTAAATGACCTTGTAAGAGAAAGAAAAACAGGAATAGCCTTACTTTTGCGAGTTAAGACGAAATTCGGATTTTTCCTTATAAACACCAATTCCTTCAGTCAAAACAAGTTTAAACTCCTTAGTCCTACATATTTATCCATTCTGAGTAGGTTCCATGCATAAAGCTCTTTAAATGACCTTGTATGACAAAGAAAAACAGGAATAGCCTTACTTTTGCGAGTTAAGGCCAAATTGGTATTTTTGCTATAAAATGAATTCCTTCAGTCAAAACAAGTTTAAACTCCTTAGTCCTTCGTATATCTCAATTCTAAGTAGGTTCCATGCATAAAGCTCTTTAAATGACCTTGTATGACAAAGAAAAACAGGAATAGCCTTACTTTTGCGAGTTAAGGCCAAATTGGTATTTTTGCTATAAAATGAATTCCTTCAGTCAAAACAAGTTTAAACTCCTTAGTCCTTCATATTTATCCATTCTGAGTAGGTTCCATGCATAAAGCTCTTTAAATGACCTTGTATGACAAAGAAAAACAGGAATAGCCTTACTTTTGCGAGTTAAGGCCAAATTGGTATTTTTGCTATAAAATGAATTCCTTCAGTCAAAACAAGTTCAAACTCATTTGTCCTTCATATATATCAATTCTAAGTAGGTTCCATGTATAAAGTTCTTTAAATGACCTTGTATGACAAAGAAAAACAGGAATAGCCTTACTTTTGCGAGTTAAGGCCAAATTGGTATTTTTGCTATAAAATGAATTCCTTCAGTCAAAACAAGTTTAAACTCCTTAGTCCTTCATATTTATCCATTCTGAGTAGGTTCCATGCATAAAGTTTTTAAATGACCTTGTATGACAAAGAAAAACAGGAATAGCCTTACTTTTGCGAGTTAAGGCCAAATTGGTATTTTTGCATTAAAATGAATTCCTTCAGTCAAAACAAGTTTAAACTCCTTAGTCCTTCATATTTATCCATTCTGAGTAGGTTCCATGCATAAAGCTCTTTAAATGACCTTGTATAACAAAGAAAAACAGGAATAGCCTTACTTTTGCGAATTAAGGCCAAATTGGTATTTTTGCTATAAAATGAATTCCTTCAGTCAAAACAAGTTCAAACTCCTTTGTCCTTCGTATATCTCAATTCTAAGTAGGTTCCATGCATAAAGCTCTTTAAATGACCTTGTAAGAGAAAGAAAAACAGGAATAGCCTTACTTTTGCGAGTTAAGACGAAATTCGGATTTTTCCTTATAAACACCAATTCCTTCAGTCAAAACAAGTTTAAACTCCTTAGTCCTACATATTTATCCATTCTGAGTAGGTTCCATGCATAAAGCTCTTTAAATGACCTTGTATGACAAAGAAAAACAGGAATAGCCTTACTTTTGCAAGTTAAGGCCAAATTGGTATTTTTGCTATAAAATGAATTCCTTCAGTCAAAACAAGTTTAAACTCCTTAGTCCTTCGTATATCTCAATTCTAAGTAGGTTCCATGCATAAAGCTCTTTAAATGACCTTGTATGACAAAGAAAAACAGGAATAGCCTTACTTTTGCGAGTTAAGGCCAAATTGGTATTTTTGCTATAAAATGAATTCCTTCAGTCAAAACAAGTTTAAACTCCTTAGTCCTTCATATTTATCCATTCTGAGTAGGTTCCATGCATAAAGCTCTTTAAATGACCTTGTATGACAAAGAAAAACAGGAATAGCCTTACTTTTGCGAGTTAAGGCCAAATTGGTATTTTTGCTATAAAATGAATTCCTTCAGTCAAAACAAGTTTAAACTCCTTAGTCCTTCATATTTATCCATTCTGAGTAGGTTCCATGCATAAAGCTCTTTAAATGACCTTGTGTGACAAAGAAAAACAGGAATAGCCTTACTCTTGCGAGTTAAGGCCAAATTGGTATTTTTGCTATAAAATGAATTCCTTCAGTCAAAACAAGTTCAAAATCCTTTGTCATTTCCTTTATATCAATTCTAAGTAGGTTCCATGCATAAAGCTCTTTAAATGACCTTGTAAGAGAAAGAAAAACAGGAATAGCCTTACTTTTGCGAGTTAAGACGAAATTCGGATTTTTTCCTTATAAACACCAATTCCTTCAGTCAAAACAAGTTTAAAATCCTTAGTCCTTCATATTTATCCATTCTACGTAGGTTCCATGCATAAAGCTCTTTAAATGACCTTGTATGACAAAGACAAACAGGAATAGCCTTACTTTTGCGAGTTAAGGCCAAATTGGTATTTTTGCTATAAAATGAATTCCTTCAGTCAAAACAAGTTTAAACTCCTTAGTCCTTCATATTTATCCATTCTGAGTAGGTTCCATGCATAAAGCTCTTTAAATGACCTTGTATGACAAAGAAAAACAGGAATAGCCTTACTTTTGCGAGTTAAGGCCAAATTGGTATTTTTGCTATAAAATGAATTCCTTCAGTCAAAACAAGTTCAAACTCCTTTGTCCTTCGTATATCTCAATTCTAAGTAGGTTCCATGCATAAAGCTCTTTAAATGACCTTGTAAGAGAAAGAAAAACAGGAATAGCCTTACTTTTGCGAGTTA
Source organism: Odontesthes bonariensis (assembly GCF_027942865.1). Classification (NCBI taxonomy): domain Eukaryota; kingdom Metazoa; phylum Chordata; class Actinopteri; order Atheriniformes; family Atherinopsidae; genus Odontesthes; species Odontesthes bonariensis. The sequence continues at coordinate 41,241,825 of NC_134507.1, forward strand.
AGACGAAATTCGGATTTTTCCTTATAAACACCAATTCCTTCAGTCAAAACAAGTTCAAACTCATTTGTCCTTCATATATATCAATTCTAAGTAGGTTCCATGTATAAAGCTCTTTAAATGACCTTGTATGACAAAGAAAAACAGGAATAGCCTTACTTTTGCGAGTTAAGGCCAAATTGGTATTTTTGCTATAAAATGAATTCCTTCAGTCAAAACAAGTTTAAACTCCTTAGTCCTTCATATTTATCCATTCTGAGTAGGTTCCATGCATAAAGCTCTTTAAATGACCTTGTATGACAAAGAAAAACAGGAATAGCCCTACTTTTGCGAGTTAAGGCCAAATTGGTATTTTTGCTATAAAATGAATTCCTTCAGTCAAAACAAGTTCAAAATCCTTTGTCCTTTCCTTTATATCAATTCTAAGTAGGTTCCATGCATAAAGCTCTTTAAATGACCTTGTAAGAGAAAGAAAAACAGGAATAGCCTTACTTTTGCGAGTTAAGACGAAATTCGGATTTTTCCTTATAAACACCAATTCCTTCAGTCAAAACAAGTTTAAACTCCTTAGTCCTTCATATTTATCCATTCTGAGTAGGTTCCATGCATAAAGCTCTTTAAATGACCTTGTATGACAAAGAAAAACAGGAATAGCCTTACTTTTGTGAGTTAAGGCCAAATTGGTATTTTTGCTATAAAATGAATTCCTTCAGTCAAAACAAGTTCAAACTCATTTGTCCTTCATATATATCAATTCTAAGTAGGTTCCATGCAAAAAGATCTTTAAATGACCTTGTATGACAAAGAAAAACAGGAATATCCTTACTTTTGCGAGTTAAGGCCAAATTGGTATTTTTGCTATAAAATGAATTCCTTCAGTCAAAACAAGTTCAAACTCCTTTGTCCTTCGTATATCTCAATTCCAAGTAGGTTCCATGCATAAAGCTCTTTAAATGACCTTGTAAGAGAAAGAAAAACAGGAATAGCCTTACTTTTGCGAGTTAAGACGAAATTCGGATTTTTTCCTTATAAACACCAATTCCTTCAGTCAAAACAAGTTTAAACTCCTTAGTCCTTCATATTTATCCATTCTGAGTAGGTTCCATGCATAAAGCTCTTTAAATGACCTTGTATGACAAAGAAAAACAGGAATAGCCTTACTTTTGCGAGTTAAGGCAAAATTGGTATTTTTGCTATAAAATGAATTCCTTCAGTCAAAACAAGTTCAAACTCCTTTGTCCTTCGTATATCTCAATTCTAAGTAGGTTCCATGCATAAAGCTCTTTAAATGACCTTGTAAGAGAAAGAAAAACAGGAATAGCCTTACTTTTGCGAGTTAAGACGAAATTCGGATTTTTTCCTTATAAACACCAATTCCTTCAGTCAAAACAAGTTTAAACTCCTTAGTCCTTCATATTTATCCATTCTGAGTAGGTTCCATGCATAAAGCTCTTTAAATGACCTTGTATGACAAAGAAAAACAGGAATAGCCTTACTTTTGCGAGTTAAGGCCAAATTGGTATTTTTGCTATAAAATGAATTCCTTCAGTCAAAACAAGTTCAAAATCCTTTGTCCTTTCCTTTATATCAATTCTAAGTAGGTTCCATGCATAAAGCTCTTTAAATGACCTTGTAAGAGAAAGAAAAACAGGAATAGCCTTACTTTTGCGAGTTAAGACGAAATTCGGATTTTTCCTTATAAACACCAATTCCTTCAGTCAAAACAAGTTTAAACTCCTTAGTCCTTCATAATTATCCATTCTGAGTAGGTTCCATGCATAAAGCTCTTTAAATGACCTTGTATGACAAAGAAAAACAGGAATAGCCTTACTTTTGCGAGTTAAGGCCAAATTGGTATTTTTGCTATAAAATGAATTCCTTCAGTCAAAACAAGTTCAAACTCATTTGTCCTTCATATATATCAATTCTAAGTAGGTTCCATGCAAAAAGCTCTTTAAATGACCTTGTATGACAAAGAAAAACAGGAATAGCCTTACTTTTGCGAGTTAAGGCCAAATTGGTATTTTTGCTATAAAATGAATTCCTTCAGTCAAAACAAGTTCAAACTCATTTGTCCTTCATATATATCCATTCTGAGTAGGTTCCATGCATAAAGCTCTTTAAATGACCTTGTATGACAAAGAAAAACAGGAATAGCCTTACTTTTGCGAGTTAAGGCCAAATTGGTATTTTTGCATTAAAATGAATTCCTTCAGTCAAAACAAGTTCAAAATCCTTTGTCATTTCCTTTATATCAATTCTAAGTAGGTTCCATGCATAAAGCTCTTTAAATGACCTTGTAAGAGAAAGAAAAACAGGAATAGCCTTACTTTTGCGAGTTAAGACGAAATTCGGATTTTTTCCTTATAAACACCAATTCCTTCAGTCAAAACAAGTTTAAAATCCTTAGTCCTTCATATTTATCCATTCTGAGTAGGTTCCATGCATAAAGCTCTTTAAATGACCTTGTATGACAAAGACAAACAGGAATAGCCTTACTTTTGCGAGTTAAGGCCAAATTGGTATTTTTGCTATAAAATGAATTCCTTCAGTCAAAACAAGTTTAAACTCCTTAGTCCTTCATATTTATCCATTCTGAGTAGGTTCCATGCATAAAGCTCTTTAAATGACCTTGTATGACAAAGAAAAACAGGAATAGCCTTACTTTTGCGAGTTAAGGCCAAATTGGTATTTTTGCTATAAAATGAATTCCTTCAGTCAAAACAAGTTTAAACTCCTTAGTCCTTCATATTTATCCATTCTGAGTAGGTTCCATGCATAAAGCTCTTTAAATGACCTTGTATAACAAAGAAAAACAGGAATAGCCTTACTTTTGCGAGTTAAGGCCAAATTGGTATTTTTGCTATAAAATGAATTCCTTCAGTCAAAACAAGTTCAAACTCCTTTGACCTTCGTATATCTCAATTCTAAGTAGGTTCCATGCATAAAGCTCTTTAAATGACCTTGTAAGAGAAAGAAAAACAGGAATAGCCTTACTTTTGCGAGTTAAGACGAAATTCGGATTTTTCCTTATAAACACCAATTCCTTCAGTCAAAACAAGTTTAAACTCCTTAGTCCTTCATATTTATCCATTCTGAGTAGGTTCCATGCATAAAGCTCTTTAAATGACCTTGTATGACAAAGAAAAACAGGAATAGCCTTACTTTTGCGAGTTAAGGCCAAATTGGTATTTTTGCTATATAATGAATTCCTTCAGTCAAAACAAGTTTAAACTCCTTAGTCCTTCGTATATCTCAATTCTAAGTAGGTTCCATGCATAAAGCTCTTTAAATGACCTTGTAAGAGAAAGAAAAACAGGAATAGCCTTACTTTTGCGAGTTAAGGCCAAATTGGTATTTTTGCTATAAAATGAATTCCTTCAGTCAAAACAAGTTTAAACTCCTTAGTCCTTCATATTTATCCATTCTGAGTAGGTTCCATGCATAAAGCTCTTTAAATGACCTTGTATGACAAAGAAAAACAGGAATAGCCTTACTTTTGCGAGATAAGGCCAAATTGGTATTTTTGCTATAAAATGAATTCCTTCAGTCAAAACAAGTTCAAACTCATTTGTCCTTCATATATATCAATTCTAAGTAGGTTCCATGTATAAAGCTCTTTAAATGACCTTGTATGACAAAGAAAAACAGGAATAGCCTTACTTTTGCGAGTTAAGGCCAAATTGGTATTTTTGCTATAAAATGAATTCCTTCAGTCAAAACAAGTTTAAACTCCTTAGTCCTTCATATTTATCCATTCTGAGTAGGTTCCATGCATAAAGCTCTTTAAATGACCTTGTATGACAAAGAAAAACAGGAATAGCCTTACTTTTGCGAGTTAAGGCCAAATTGGTATTTTTGCTATAAAATGAATTCCTTCAGTCAAAACAAGTTTAAACTCCTTAGTCCTTCATATTTATCCATTCTGAGTAGGTTCCATGCATAAAGCTCTTTAAATGACCTTGTATGACAAAGAAAAACAGGAATAGCCTTACTTTTGCGAGTTAAGGCCAAATTGGTATTTTTGCTATAAAATGAATTCCTTCAGTCAAAACAAGTTCAAAATCCTTTGTCATTTCCTTTATATCAATTCTAAGTAGGTTCCATGCATAAAGCTCTTTAAATGACCTTGTAAGAGAAAGAAAAACAGGAATAGCCTTACTTTTGCGAGTTAAGACGAAATTCGGATTTTTTCCTTATAAACACCAATTCCTTCAGTCAAAACAAGTTTAAAATCCTTAGTCCTTCATATTTATCCATTCTACGTAGGTTCCATGCATAAAGCTCTTTAAATGACCTTGTATGACAAAGACAAACAGGAATAGCCTTACTTTTGCGAGTTAAGGCCAAATTGGTATTTTTGCTATAAAATGAATTGCTTCAGTCAAAACAAGTTTAAACTCCTTAGTCCTTCATATTTATCCATTCTGAGTAGGTTCCATGCATAAAGCTCTTTAAATGACCTTGTATGACAAAGAAAAACAGGAATAGCCTTACTTTTGCGAGTTAAGGCCAAATTGGTATTTTTGCTATAAAATGAATTCCTTCAGTCAAAACAAGTTTAAACTCCTTAGTCCTTCATATTTATCCATTCTGAGTAGGTTCCATGCATAAAGCTCTTTAAATGACCTTGTATAACAAAGAAAAACAGGAATAGCCTTACTTTTGCGAGTTAAGGCCAAATTGGTATTTTTGCTATAAAATGAATTCCTTCAGTCAAAACAAGTTCAAACTCCTTTGTCCTTCGTATATCTCAATTCTAAGTAGGTTCCATGCATAAAGCTCTTTAAATGACCTTGTAAGAGAAAGAAAAACAGGAATAGCCTTACTTTTGCGAGTTAAGACGAAATTCGGATTTTTCCTTATAAACACCAATTCCTTCAGTCAAAACAAGTTCAAACTCATTTGTCCTTCATATATATCAATTCTAAGTAGGTTCCATGTATAAAGCTCTTTAAATGACCTTGTATGACAAAGAAAAACAGGAATAGCCTTACTTTTGCGAGTTAAGGCCAAATTGGTATTTTTGCTATAAAATGAATTCCTTCAGTCAAAACAAGTTTAAACTCCTTAGTCCTTCATATTTATCCATTCTGAGTAGGTTCCATGCATAAAGCTCTTTAAATGACCTTGTATGACAAAGAAAAACAGGAATAGCCTTACTTTTGCGAGTTAAGGCCAAATTGGTATTTTTGCATTAAAATGAATTCCTTCAGTCAAAACAAGTTCAAAATCCTTTGTCATTTCCTTTATATCAATTCTAAGTAGGTTCCATGCATAAAGCTCTTTAAATGACCTTGTAAGAGAAAGAAAAACAGGAATAGCCTTACTTTTGCGAGTTAAGACGAAATTCGGATTTTTTCCTTATAAACACCAATTCCTTCAGTCAAAACAAGTTTAAAATCCTTAGTCCTTCATATTTATCCATTCTGAGTAGGTTCCATGCATAAAGCTCTTTAAATGACCTTGTATGACAAAGACAAACAGGAATAGCCTTACTTTTGCGAGTTAAGGCCAAATTGGTATTTTTGCTATAAAATGAATTCCTTCAGTCAAAACAAGTTTAAACTCCTTAGTCCTTCATATTTATCCATTCTGAGTAGGTTCCATGCATAAAGCTCTTTAAATGACCTTGTATGACAAAGAAAAACAGGAATAGCCTTACTTTTGCGAGTTAAGGCCAAATTGGTATTTTTGCTATAAAATGAATTCCTTCAGTCAAAACAAGTTTAAACTCCTTAGTCCTTCATATTTATCCATTCTGAGTAGGTTCCATGCATAAAGCTCTTTAAATGACCTTGTATAACAAAGAAAAACAGGAATAGCCTTACTTTTGCGAGTTAAGGCCAAATTGGTATTTTTGCTATAAAATGAATTCCTTCAGTCAAAACAAGTTCAAACTCCTTTGACCTTCGTATATCTCAATTCTAAGTAGGTTCCATGCATAAAGCTCTTTAAATGACCTTGTAAGAGAAAGAAAAACAGGAATAGCCTTACTTTTGCGAGTTAAGACGAAATTCGGATTTTTCCTTATAAACACCAATTCCTTCAGTCAAAACAAGTTTAAACTCCTTAGTCCTTCATATTTATCCATTCTGAGTAGGTTCCATGCATAAAGCTCTTTAAATGACCTTGTATGACAAAGAAAAACAGGAATAGCCTTACTTTTGCGAGTTAAGGCCAAATTGGTATTTTTGCTATATAATGAATTCCTTCAGTCAAAACAAGTTTAAACTCCTTAGTCCTTCGTATATCTCAATTCTAAGTATGTTCCATGCATAAAGCTCTTTAAATGACCTTGTAAGAGAAAGAAAAACAGGAATAGCCTTACTTTTGCGAGTTAAGGCCAAATTGGTATTTTTGCTATAAAATGAATTCCTTCAGTCAAAACAAGTTTAAACTCCTTAGTCCTTCATATTTATCCATTCTGAGTAGGTTCCATGCATAAAGCTCTTTAAATGACCTTGTATGACAAAGAAAAACAGGAATAGCCTTACTTTTGCGAGATAAGGCCAAATTGGTATTTTTGCTATAAAATGAATTCCTTCAGTCAAAACAAGTTCAAACTCATTTGTCCTTCATATATATCAATTCTAAGTAGGTTCCATGTATAAAGCTCTTTAAATGACCTTGTATGACAAAGAAAAACAGGAATAGCCTTACTTTTGCGAGTTAAGGCCAAATTGGTATTTTTGCTATAAAATGAATTCCTTCAGTCAAAACAAGTTTAAACTCCTTAGTCCTTCATATTTATCCATTCTGAGTAGGTTCCATGCATAAAGCTCTTTAAATGACCTTGTATGACAAAGAAAAACAGGAATAGCCTTACTTTTGCGAGTTAAGGCCAAATTGGTATTTTTGCTATAAAATGAATTCCTTCAGTCAAAACAAGTTTAAACTCCTTAGTCCTTCATATTTATCCATTCTGAGTAGGTTCCATGCATAAAGCTCTTTAAATGACCTTGTATGACAAAGAAAAACAGGAATAGCCTTACTTTTGCGAGTTAAGGCCAAATTGGTATTTTTGCTATAAAATGAATTCCTTCAGTCAAAACAAGTTCAAAATCCTTTGTCATTTCCTTTATATCAATTCTAAGTAGGTTCCATGCATAAAGCTCTTTAAATGACCTTGTAAGAGAAAGAAAAACAGGAATAGCCTTACTTTTGCGAGTTAAGACGAAATTCGGATTTTTTCCTTATAAACACCAATTCCTTCAGTCAAAACAAGTTTAAAATCCTTAGTCCTTCATATTTATCCATTCTACGTAGGTTCCATGCATAAAGCTCTTTAAATGACCTTGTATGACAAAGACAAACAGGAATAGCCTTACTTTTGCGAGTTAAGGCCAAATTGGTATTTTTGCTATAAAATGAATTGCTTCAGTCAAAACAAGTTTAAACTCCTTAGTCCTTCATATTTATCCATTCTGAGTAGGTTCCATGCATAAAGCTCTTTAAATGACCTTGTATGACAAAGAAAAACAGGAATAGCCTTACTTTTGCGAGTTAAGGCCAAATTGGTATTTTTGCTATAAAATGAATTCCTTCAGTCAAAACAAGTTTAAACTCCTTAGTCCTTCATATTTATCCATTCTGAGTAGGTTCCATGCATAAAGCTCTTTAAATGACCTTGTATAACAAAGAAAAACAGGAATAGCCTTACTTTTGCGAGTTAAGGCCAAATTGGTATTTTTGCTATAAAATGAATTCCTTCAGTCAAAACAAGTTCAAACTCCTTTGTCCTTCGTATATCTCAATTCTAAGTAGGTTCCATGCATAAAGCTCTTTAAATGACCTTGTAAGAGAAAGAAAAACAGGAATAGCCTTACTTTTGCGAGTTAAGACGAAATTCGGATTTTTCCTTATAAACACCAATTCCTTCAGTCAAAACAAGTTCAAACTCATTTGTCCTTCATATATATCAATTCTAAGTAGGTTCCATGTATAAAGCTCTTTAAATGACCTTGTATGACAAAGAAAAACAGGAATAGCCTTACTTTTGCGAGTTAAGGCCAAATTGGTATTTTTGCTATAAAATGAATTCCTTCAGTCAAAACAAGTTTAAACTCCTTAGTCCTTCATATTTATCCATTCTGAGTAGGTTCCATGCATAAAGCTCTTTAAATGACCTTGTATGACAAAGAAAAACAGGAATAGCCTTACTTTTGCGAGTTAAGGCCAAATTGGTATTTTTGCATTAAAATGAATTCCTTCAGTCAAAACAAGTTCAAAATCCTTTGTCATTTCCTTTATATCAATTCTAAGTAGGTTCCATGCATAAAGCTCTTTAAATGACCTTGTAAGAGAAAGAAAAACAGGAATAGCCTTACTTTTGCGAGTTAAGACGAAATTCGGATTTTTTCCTTATAAACACCAATTCCTTCAGTCAAAACAAGTTTAAAATCCTTAGTCCTTCATATTTATCCATTCTGAGTAGGTTCCATGCATAAAGCTCTTTAAATGACCTTGTATGACAAAGACAAACAGGAATAGCCTTACTTTTGCGAGTTAAGGCCAAATTGGTATTTTTGCTATAAAATGAATTCCTTCAGTCAAAACAAGTTTAAACTCCTTAGTCCTTCATATTTATCCATTCTGAGTAGGTTCCATGCATAAAGCTCTTTAAATGACCTTGTATGACAAAGAAAAACAGGAATAGCGTTACTTTTGCGAGTTAAGGCCAAATTGGTATTTTTGCTATAAAATGAATTCCTTCAGTCAAAACAAGTTTAAACTCCTTAGTCCTTCATATTTATCCATTCTGAGTAGGTTCCATGCATAAAGCTCTTTAAATGACCTTGTATAACAAAGAAAAACAGGAATAGCCTTACTTTTGCGAGTTAAGGCCAAATTGGTATTTTTGCTATAAAATGAATTCCTTCAGTCAAAACAAGTTCAAACTCCTTTGACCTTCGTATATCTCAATTCTAAGTAGGTTCCATGCATAAAGCTCTTTAAATGACCTTGTAAGAGAAAGAAAAACAGGAATAGCCTTACTTTTGCGAGTTAAGACGAAATTCGGATTTTTCCTTATAAACACCAATTCCTTCAGTCAAAACAAGTTTAAACTCCTTAGTCCTTCATATTTATCCATTCTGAGTAGGTTCCATGCATAAAGCTCTTTAAATGACCTTGTATGACAAAGAAAAACAGGAATAGCCTTACTTTTGCGAGTTAAGGCCAAATTGGTATTTTTGCTATATAATGAATTCCTTCAGTCAAAACAAGTTTAAACTCCTTAGTCCTTCGTATATCTCAATTCTAAGTATGTTCCATGCATAAAGCTCTTTAAATGACCTTGTAAGAGAAAGAAAAACAGGAATAGCCTTACTTTTGCGAGTTAAGACGAAATTCGGATTTTTCCTTATAAACACCAATTCCTTCAGTCAAAACAAGTTTAAACTCCTTAGTCCTTCATATTTATCCATTCTGAGTAGGTTCCATGCATAAAGCTCTTTAAATGACCTTGTATGACAAAGAAAAACAGGAATAGCCTTACTTTTGCGAGTTAAGGCCAAATTGGTATTTTTGCTATATAATGAATTCCTTCAGTCAAAACAAGTTTAAACTCCTTAGTCCTTCGTATATCTCAATTCTAAGTAGGTTCCATGCATAAAGCTCTTTAAATGACCTTGTAAGAGAAAGAAAAACAGGAATAGCCTTACTTTTGCGAGTTAAGGCCAAATTGGTATTTTTGCTATAAAATGAATTCCTTCAGTCAAAACAAGTTTAAACTCCTTAGTCCTTCATATTTATCCATTCTGAGTAGGTTCCATGCATAAAGCTCTTTAAATGACCTTGTATGACAAAGAAAAACAGGAATAGCCTTACTTTTGCGAGATAAGGCCAAATTGGTATTTTTGCTATAAAATGAATTCCTTCAGTCAAAACAAGTTCAAACTCATTTGTCCTTCATATATATCAATTCTAAGTAGGTTCCATGTATAAAGCTCTTTAAATGACCTTGTATGACAAAGAAAAACAGGAATAGCCTTACTTTTGCGAGTTAAGGCCAAATTGGTATTTTTGCTATAAAATGAATTCCTTCAGTCAAAACAAGTTTAAACTCCTTAGTCCTTCATATTTATCCATTCTGAGTAGGTTCCATGCATAAAGCTCTTTAAATGACCTTGTATGACAAAGAAAAACAGGAATAGCCTTACTTTTGCGAGTTAAGGCCAAATTGGTATTTTTGCTATAAAATGAATTCCTTCAGTCAAAACAAGTTTAAACTCCTTAGTCCTTCATATTTATCCATTCTGAGTAGGTTCCATGCATAAAGCTCTTTAAATGACCTTGTATGACAAAGAAAAACAGGAATAGCCTTACTTTTGCGAGTTAAGGCCAAATTGGTATTTTTGCTATAAAATGAATTCCTTCAGTCAAAACAAGTTCAAAATCCTTTGTCATTTCCTTTATATCAATTCTAAGTAGGTTCCATGCATAAAGCTCTTTAAATGACCTTGTAAGAGAAAGAAAAACAGGAATAGCCTTACTTTTGCGAGTTAAGACGAAATTCGGATTTTTTCCTTATAAACACCAATTCCTTCAGTCAAAACAAGTTTAAAATCCTTAGTCCTTCATATTTATCCATTCTACGTAGGTTCCATGCATAAAGCTCTTTAAATGACCTTGTATGACAAAGACAAACAGGAATAGCCTTACTTTTGCGAGTTAAGGCCAAATTGGTATTTTTGCTATAAAATGAATTCCTTCAGTCAAAACAAGTTTAAACTCCTTAGTCCTTCATATTTATCCATTCTGAGTAGGTTCCATGCATAAAGCTCTTTAAATGACCTTGTATGACAAAGAAAAACAGGAATAGCCTTACTTTTGCGAGTTAAGGCCAAATTGGTATTTTTGCTATAAAATGAATTCCTTCAGTCAAAACAAGTTTAAACTCCTTAGTCCTTCATATTTATCCATTCTGAGTAGGTTCCATGCATAAAGCTCTTTAAATGACCTTGTATAACAAAGAAAAACAGGAATAGCCTTACTTTTGCGAGTTAAGGCCAAATTGGTATTTTTGCTATAAAATGAATTCCTTCAGTCAAAACAAGTTCAAACTCCTTTGTCCTTCGTATATCTCAATTCTAAGTAGGTTCCATGCATAAAGCTCTTTAAATGACCTTGTAAGAGAAAGAAAAACAGGAATAGCCTTACTTTTGCGAGTTAAGACGAAATTCGGATTTTTTCCTTATAAACACCAATTCCTTCAGTCAAAACAAGTTTAAACTCCTTAGTCCTTCATATTTATCCATTCTGAGTAGGTTCCATGCATAAAGCTCTTTAAATGACCTTGTATGACAAAGAAAAACAGGAATAGCCTTACTTTTGCGAGTTAAGGCCAAATTGGTATTTTTGCTATAAAATGAATTCCTTCAGTCAAAACAAGTTCAAAATCCTTTGTCCTTTCCTTTATATCAATTCTAAGTAGGTTCCATGCATAAAGCTCTTTAAATGACCTTGTAAGAGAAAGAAAAACAGGAATAGCCTTACTTTTGCGAGTTAAGACGAAATTCGGATTTTTCCTTATAAACACCAATTCCTTCAGTCAAAACAAGTTTAAACTCCTTAGTCCTTCATAATTATCCATTCTGAGTAGGTTCCATGCATAAAGCTCTTTAAATGACCTTGTATGACAAAGAAAAACAGGAATAGCCTTACTTTTGCGAGTTAAGGCCAAATTGGTATTTTTGCTATAAAATGAATTCCTTCAGTCAAAACAAGTTCAAACTCATTTGTCCTTCATATATATCAATTCTAAGTAGGTTCCATGCAAAAAGCTCTTTAAATGACCTTGTATGACAAAGAAAAACAGGAATAGCCTTACTTTTGCGAGTTAAGGCCAAATTGGTATTTTTGCTATAAAATGAATTCCTTCAGTCAAAACAAGTTCAAACTCATTTGTCCTTCATATATATCAATTCTAAGTAGGTTCCATGTATAAAGCTCTTTAAATGACCTTGTATGACAAAGAAAAACAGGAATAGCCTTACTTTTGCGAGTTAAGGCCAAATTGGTATTTTTGCTATAAAATGAATTCCTTCAGTCAAAACAAGTTTAAACTCCTTAGTCCTTCATATTTATCCATTCTGAGTAGGTTCCATGCATAAAGCTCTTTAAATGACCTTGTATGACAAAGAAAAACAGGAATAGCCTTACTTTTGCGAGTTAAGGCCAAATTGGTATTTTTGCATTAAAATGAATTCCTTCAGTCAAAACAAGTTCAAAATCCTTTGTCATTTCCTTTATATCAATTCTAAGTAGGTTCCATGCATAAAGCTCTTTAAATGACCTTGTATGACAAAGAAAAACAGGAATAGCCTTACTTTTGCGAGATAAGGCCAAATTGGTATTTTTGCTATAAAATGAATTCCTTCAGTCAAAACAAGTTCAAACTCATTTGTCCTTCATATATATCAATTCTAAGTAGGTTCCATGTATAAAGCTCTTTAAATGACCTTGTATGACAAAGAAAAACAGGAATAGCCTTACTTTTGCGAGTTAAGGCCAAATTGGTATTTTTGCTATAAAATGAATTCCTTCAGTCAAAACAAGTTTAAACTCCTTAGTCCTTCATATTTATCCATTCTGAGTAGGTTCCATGCATAAAGCTCTTTAAATGACCTTGTATGACAAAGAAAAACAGGAATAGCCTTACTTTTGCGAGTTAAGGCCAAATTGGTATTTTTGCTATAAAATGAATTCCTTCAGTCAAAACAAGTTTAAACTCCTTAGTCCTTCATATTTATCCATTCTGAGTAGGTTCCATGCATAAAGCTCTTTAAATGACCTTGTATGACAAAGAAAAACAGGAATAGCCTTACTTTTGCGAGTTAAGGCCAAATTGGTATTTTTGCTATAAAATGAATTCCTTCAGTCAAAACAAGTTCAAAATCCTTTGTCATTTCCTTTATATCAATTCTAAGTAGGTTCCATGCATAAAGCTCTTTAAATGACCTTGTAAGAGAAAGAAAAACAGGAATAGCCTTACTTTTGCGAGTTAAGACGAAATTCGGATTTTTTCCTTATAAACACCAATTCCTTCAGTCAAAACAAGTTTAAAATCCTTAGTCCTTCATATTTATCCATTCTACGTAGGTTCCATGCATAAAGCTCTTTAAATGACCTTGTATGACAAAGACAAACAGGAATAGCCTTACTTTTGCGAGTTAAGGCCAAATTGGTATTTTTGCTATAAAATGAATTCCTTCAGTCAAAACAAGTTTAAACTCCTTAGTCCTTCATATTTATCCATTCTGAGTAGGTTCCATGCATAAAGCTCTTTAAATGACCTTGTATGACAAAGAAAAACAGGAATAGCCTTACTTTTGCGAGTTAAGGCCAAATTGGTATTTTTGCTATAAAATGAATTCCTTCAGTCAAAACAAGTTTAAACTCCTTAGTCCTTCATATTTATCCATTCTGAGTAGGTTCCATGCATAAAGCTCTTTAAATGACCTTGTATAACAAAGAAAAACAGGAATAGCCTTACTTTTGCGAGTTAAGGCCAAATTGGTATTTTTGCTATAAAATGAATTCCTTCAGTCAAAACAAGTTCAAACTCCTTTGTCCTTCGTATATCTCAATTCTAAGTAGGTTCCATGCATAAAGCTCTTTAAATGACCTTGTAAGAGAAAGAAAAACAGGAATAGCCTTACTTTTGCGAGTTAAGACGAAATTCGGATTTTTTCCTTATAAACTCCTTCAGTCAAAACAAGTTTAAACTCCTTAGTCCTTCATATTTATCCATTCTGAGTAGGTTCCATGCATAAAGCTCTTTAAATGACCTTGTATGACAAAGAAAAACAGGAATAGCCTTACTTTTGCGAGTTAAGGCCAAATTGGTATTTTTGCTATAAAATGAATTCCTTCAGTCAAAACAAGTTCAAAATCCTTTGTCCTTTCCTTTATATCAATTCTAAGTAGGTTCCATGCATAAAGCTCTTTAAATGACCTTGTAAGAGAAAGAAAAACAGGAATAGCCTTACTTTTGCGAGTTATGACGAAATTCGGATTTTTCCTTATAAACACCAATTCCTTCAGTCAAAACAAGTTTAAACTCCTTAGTCCTTCATAATTATCCATTCTGAGTAGGTTCCATGCATAAAGCTCTTTAAATGACCTTGTATGACAAAGAAAAACAGGAATAGCCTTACTTTTGCGAGTTAAGGCCAAATTGGTATTTTTGCTATAAAATGAATTCCTTCAGTCAAAACAAGTTCAAACTCATTTGTCCTTCATATATATCAATTCTAAGTAGGTTCCATGCAAAAAGCTCTTTAAATGACCTTGTATGACAAAGAAAAACAGGAATAGCCTTACTTTTGCGAGTTAAGGCCAAATTGGTATTTTTGCTATAAAATGAATTCCTTCAGTCAAAACAAGTTCAAACTCATTTGTCCTTCATATATATCAATTCTAAGTAGGTTCCATGTATAAAGCTCTTTAAATGACCTTGTATGACAAAGAAAAACAGGAATAGCCTTACTTTTGCGAGTTAAGGCCAAATTGGTATTTTTGCTATAAAATGAATTCCTTCAGTCAAAACAAGTTTAAACTCCTTAGTCCTTCATATTTATCCATTCTGAGTAGGTTCCATGCATAAAGCTCTTTAAATGACCTTGTATGACAAAGAAAAACAGGAATAGCCTTACTTTTGCGAGTTAAGGCCAAATTGGTATTTTTGCATTAAAATGAATTCCTTCAGTCAAAACAAGTTCAAAATCCTTTGTCATTTCCTTTATATCAATTCTAAGTAGGTTCCATGCATAAAGCTCTTTAAATGACCTTGTAAGAGAAAGAAAAACAGGAATAGCCTTACTTTTGCGAGTTAAGACGAAATTCGGATTTTTTCCTTATAAACACCAATTCCTTCAGTCAAAACAAGTTTAAAATCCTTAGTCCTTCATATTTATCCATTCTGAGTAGGTTCCATGCATAAAGCTCTTTAAATGACCTTGTATGACAAAGACAAACAGGAATAGCCTTACTTTTGCGAGTTAAGGCCAAATTGGTATTTTTGCTATAAAATGAATTCCTTCAGTCAAAACAAGTTTAAACTCCTTAGTCCTTCATATTTATCCATTCTGAGTAGGTTCCATGCATAAAGCTCTTTAAATGACCTTGTATGACAAAGAAAAACAGGAATAGCCTTACTTTTGCGAGTTAAGGCCAAATTGGTATTTTTGCTATAAAATGAATTCCTTCAGTCAAAACAAGTTTAAACTCCTTAGTCCTTCATATTTATCCATTCTGAGTAGGTTCCATGCATAAAGCTCTTTAAATGACCTTGTATAACAAAGAAAAACAGGAATAGCCTTACTTTTGCGAGTTAAGGCCAAATTGGTATTTTTGCTATAAAATGAATTCCTTCAGTCAAAACAAGTTCAAACTCCTTTGACCTTCGTATATCTCAATTCTAAGTAGGTTCCATGCATAAAACTCTTTAAATGACCTTGTAAGAGAAAGAAAAACAGGAATAGCCTTACTTTTGCGAGTTAAGACGAAATTCGGATTTTTCCTTATAAACACCAATTCCTTCAGTCAAAACAAGTTTAAACTCCTTAGTCCTTCATATTTATCCATTCTGAGTAGGTTCCATGCATAAAGCTCTTTAAATGACCTTGTAAGAGAAAGAAAAACAGGAATAGCCTTACTTTTGCGAGTTAAGGCCAAATTGGTATTTTTGCTATAAAATGAATTCCTTCAGTCAAAACAAGTTTAAACTCCTTAGTCCTTCATATTTATCCATTCTGAGTAGGTTCCATGCATAAAGCTCTTTAAATGACCTTGTATGACAAAGAAAAACAGGAATAGCCTTACTTTTGCGAGATAAGGCCAAATTGGTATTTTTGCTATAAAATGAATTCCTTCAGTCAAAACAAGTTCAAACTCATTTGTCCTTCATATATATCAATTCTAAGTAGGTTCCATGTATAAAGCTCTTTAAATGACCTTGTATGACAAAGAAAAACAGGAATAGCCTTACTTTTGCGAGTTAAGGCCAAATTGGTATTTTTGCTATAAAATGAATTCCTTCAGTCAAAACAAGTTTAAACTCCTTAGTCCTTCATATTTATCCATTCTGAGTAGGTTCCATGCATAAAGCTCTTTAAATGACCTTGTATGACAAAGAAAAACAGGAATAGCCTTACTTTTGCGAGTTAAGGCCAAATTGGTATTTTTGCTATAAAATGAATTCCTTCAGTCAAAACAAGTTTAAACTCCTTAGTCCTTCATATTTATCCATTCTGAGTAGGTTCCATGCATAAAGCTCTTTAAATGACCTTGTATGACAAAGAAAAACAGGAATAGCCTTACTTTTGCGAGTTAAGGCCAAATTGGTATTTTTGCTATAAAATGAATTCCTTCAGTCAAAACAAGTTCAAAATCCTTTGTCATTTCCTTTATATCAATTCTAAGTAGGTTCCATGCATAAAGCTCTTTAAATGACCTTGTAAGAGAAAGAAAAACAGGAATAGCCTTACTTTTGCGAGTTAAGACGAAATTCGGATTTTTTCCTTATAAACACCAATTCCTTCAGTCAAAACAAGTTTAAAATCCTTAGTCCTTCATATTTATCCATTCTACGTAGGTTCCATGCATAAAGCTCTTTAAATGACCTTGTATGACAAAGACAAACAGGAATAGCCTTACTTTTGCGAGTTAAGGCTAAATTGGTATTTTTGCTATAAAATGAATTCCTTCAGTCAAAACAAGTTTAAACTCCTTAGTCCTTCATATTTATCCATTCTGAGTAGGTTCCATGCATAAAGCTCTTTAAATGACCTTGTATGACAAAGAAAAACAGGAATAGCCTTACTTTTGCGAGTTAAGGCCAAATTGGTATTTTTGCTATAAAATGAATTCCTTCAGTCAAAACAAGTTTAAACTCCTTAGTCCTTCATATTTATCCATTCTGAGTAGGTTCCATGCATAAAGCTCTTTAAATGACCTTGTATAACAAAGAAAAACAGGAATAGCCTTACTTTTGCGAGTTAAGGCCAAATTGGTATTTTTGCTATAAAATGAATTCCTTCAGTCAAAACAAGTTCAAACTCCTTTGTCCTTCGTATATCTCAATTCTAAGTAGGTTCCATGCATAAAGCTCTTTAAATGACCTTGTAAGAGAAAGAAAAACAGGAATAGCCTTACTTTTGCGAGTTAAGACGAAATTCGGATTTTTCCTTATAAACACCAATTCCTTCAGTCAAAACAAGTTCAAACTCATTTGTCCTTCATATATATCAATTCTAAGTAGGTTCCATGTATAAAGCTCTTTAAATGACCTTGTATGACAAAGAAAAACAGGAATAGCCTTACTTTTGCGAGTTAAGGCCAAATTGGTATTTTTGCTATAAAATGAATTCCTTCAGTCAAAACAAGTTTAAACTCCTTAGTCCTTCATATTTATCCATTCTGAGTAGGTTCCATGCATAAAGCTCTTTAAATGACCTTGTATGACAAAGAAAAACAGGAATAGCCTTACTTTTGCGAGTTAAGGCCAAATTGGTATTTTTGCTATAAAATGAATTCCTTCAGTCAAAACAAGTTCAAAATCCTTTGTCCTTTCCTTTATATCAATTCTAAGTAGGTTCCATGCATAAAGCTCTTTAAATGACCTTGTAAGAGAAAGAAAAACAGGAATAGCCTTACTTTTGCGAGTTAAGACGAAATTCGGATTTTTCCTTATAAACACCAATTCCTTCAGTCAAAACAAGTTTAAACTCCTTAGTCCTTCATATTTATCCATTCTGAGTAGGTTCCATGCATAAAGCTCTTTAAATGACCTTGTATGACAAAGAAAAACAGGAATAGCCTTACTTTTGCGAGTTAAGGCCAAATTGGTATTTTTGCTATAAAATGAATTCCTTCAGTCAAAACAAGTTCAAACTCATTTGTCCTTCATATATATCAATTCTAAGTAGGTTCCATGCAAAAAGATCTTTAAATGACCTTGTATGACAAAGAAAAACAGGAATATCCTTACTTTTGCGAGTTAAGGCCAAATTGGTATTTTTGCTATAAAATGAATTCCTTCAGTCAAAACAAGTTCAAACTCCTTTGTCCTTCGTATATCTCAATTCCAAGTAGGTTCCATGCATAAAGCTCTTTAAATGACCTTGTAAGAGAAAGAAAAACAGGAATAGCCTTACTTTTGCGAGTTAAGACGAAATTCGGATTTTTTCCTTATAAACACCAATTCCTTCAGTCAAAACAAGTTTAAACTCCTTAGTCCTTCATATTTATCCATTCTGAGTAGGTTCCATGCATAAAGCTCTTTAAATGACCTTGTATGACAAAGAAAAACAGGAATAGCCTTACTTTTGCGAGTTAAGGCAAAATTGGTATTTTTGCTATAAAATGAATTCCTTCAGTCAAAACAAGTTCAAACTCCTTTGTCCTTCGTATATCTCAATTCTAAGTAGGTTCCATGCATAAAGCTCTTTAAATGACCTTGTAAGAGAAAGAAAAACAGGAATAGCCTTACTTTTGCGAGTTAAGACGAAATTCGGATTTTTTCCTTATAAACACCAATTCCTTCAGTCAAAACAAGTTTAAACTCCTTAGTCCTTCATATTTATCCATTCTGAGTAGGTTCCATGCATAAAGCTCTTTAAATGACCTTGTATGACAAAGAAAAACAGGAATAGCCTTACTTTTGCGAGTTAAGGCCAAATTGGTATTTTTGCTATAAAATGAATTCCTTCAGTCAAAACAAGTTCAAAATCCTTTGTCCTTTCCTTTATATCAATTCTAAGTAGGTTCCATGCATAAAGCTCTTTAAATGACCTTGTAAGAGAAAGAAAAACAGGAATAGCCTTACTTTTGCGAGTTAAGACGAAATTCGGATTTTTACTTATAAACACCAATTCCTTCAGTCAAAACAAGTTTAAACTCCTTAGTCCTTCATAATTATCCATTCTGAGTAGGTTCCATGCATAAAGCTCTTTAAATGACCTTGTATGACAAAGAAAAACAGGAATAGCCTTACTTTTGCGAGTTAAGGCCAAATTGGTATTTTTGCTATAAAATGAATTCCTTCAGTCAAAACAAGTTCAAACTCATTTGTCCTTCATATATATCAATTCTAAGTAGGTTCCATGCAAAAAGCTCTTTAAATGACCTTGTATGACAAAGAAAAACAGGAATAGCCTTACTTTTGCGAGTTAAGGCCAAATTGGTATTTTTGCTATAAAATGAATTCCTTCAGTCAAAACAAGTTCAAACTCATTTGTCCTTCATATATATCAATTCTAAGTAGGTTCCATGTATAAAGCTCTTTAAATGACCTTGTATGACAAAGAAAAACAGGAATATCCTTACTTTTGCGAGTTAAGGCCAAATTGGTATTTTTGCTATAAAATGAATTCCTTCAGTCAAAACAAGTTTAAACTCCTTAGTCCTTCATATTTATCCATTCTGAGTAGGTTCCATGCATAAAGCTCTTTAAATGACCTTGTATGACAAAGAAAAACAGGAATAGCCTTACTTTTGCGAGTTAAGGCCAAATTGGTATTTTTGCTATAAAATGAATTCCTTCAGTCAAAACAAGTTCAAAATCCTTTGTCATTTCCTTTATATCAATTCTAAGTAGGTTCCATGCATAAAGCTCTTTAAATGACCTTGTAAGAGAAAGAAAAACAGGAATAGCCTTTTGCGAGTTAAGACGAAATTCGGATTTTTTCCTTATAAACACCAATTCCTTCAGTCAAAACAAGTTTAAAATCCTTAGTCCTTCATATTTATCCATTCTGAGTAGGTTCCATGCATAAAGCTCTTTAAATGACCTTGTATGACAAAGACAAACAGGAATAGCCTTACTTTTGCGAGTTAAGGCCAAATTGGTATTTTTGCTATAAAATGAATTCCTTCAGTCAAAACAAGTTTAAACTCCTTAGTCCTTCATATTTATCCATTCTGAGTAGGTTCCATGCATAAAGCTCTTTAAATGACCTTGTATGACAAAGAAAAACAGGAATAGCCTTACTTTTGCGAGTTAAGGCCAAATTGGTATTTTTGCTATAAAATGAATTCCTTCAGTCAAAACAAGTTTAAACTCCTTAGTCCTTCATATTTATCCATTCTGAGTAGGTTCCATGCATAAAGCTCTTTAAATGACCTTGTATAACAAAGAAAAACAGGAATAGCCTTACTTTTGCGAGTTAAGGCCAAATTGGTATTTTTGCTATAAAATGAATTCCTTCAGTCAAAACAAGTTCAAACTCCTTTGTCCTTCGTATATCTCAATTCTAAGTAGGTTCCATGCATAAAGCTCTTTAAATGACCTTGTAAGAGAAAGAAAAACAGGAATAGCCTTACTTTTGCGAGTTAAGACGAAATTCGGATTTTTCCTTATAAACACCAATTCCTTCAGTCAAAACAAGTTCAAACTCATTTGTCCTTCATATATATCAATTCTAAGTAGGTTCCATGTATAAAGCTCTTTAAATGACCTTGTATGACAAAGAAAAACAGGAATAGCCTTACTTTTGCGAGTTAAGGCCAAATTGGTATTTTTGCTATAAAATGAATTCCTTCAGTCAAAACAAGTTTAAACTCCTTAGTCCTTCATATTTATCCATTCTGAGTAGGTTCCATGCATAAAGCTCTTTAAATGACCTTGTATGACAAAGAAAAACAGGAATAGCCTTACTTTTGCGAGTTAAGGCCAAATTGGTATTTTTGCTATAAAATGAATTCCTTCAGTCAAAACAAGTTCAAAATCCTTTGTCCTTTCCTTTATATCAATTCTAAGTAGGTTCCATGCATAAAGCTCTTTAAATGACCTTGTAAGAGAAAGAAAAACAGGAATAGCCTTACTTTTGCGAGTTAAGACGAAATTCGGATTTTTCCTTATAAACACCAATTCCTTCAGTCAAAACAAGTTTAAACTCCTTAGTCCTTCATATTTATCCATTCTGAGTAGGTTCCATGCATAAAGCTCTTTAAATGACCTTGTATGACAAAGAAAAACAGGAATAGCCTTACTTTTGTGAGTTAAGGCCAAATTGGTATTTTTGCTATAAAATGAATTCCTTCAGTCAAAACAAGTTCAAACTCATTTGTCCTTCATATATATCAATTCTAAGTAGGTTCCATGCAAAAAGATCTTTAAATGACCTTGTATGACAAAGAAAAACAGGAATATCCTTACTTTTGCGAGTTAAGGCCAAATTGGTATTTTTGCTATAAAATGAATTCCTTCAGTCAAAACAAGTTCAAACTCCTTTGTCCTTCGTATATCTCAATTCCAAGTAGGTTCCATGCATAAAGCTCTTTAAATGACCTTGTAAGAGAAAGAAAAACAGGAATAGCCTTACTTTTGCGAGTTAAGACGAAATTCGGATTTTTTCCTTATAAACACCAATTCCTTCAGTCAAAACAAGTTTAAACTCCTTAGTCCTTCATATTTATCCATTCTGAGTAGGTTCCATGCATAAAGCTCTTTAAATGACCTTGTATGACAAAGAAAAACAGGAATAGCCTTACTTTTGCGAGTTAAGGCAAAATTGGTATTTTTGCTATAAAATGAATTCCTTCAGTCAAAACAAGTTCAAACTCCTTTGTCCTTCGTATATCTCAATTCTAAGTAGGTTCCATGCATAAAGCTCTTTAAATGACCTTGTAAGAGAAAGAAAAACAGGAAAAGCCTTACTTTTGCGAGTTAAGACGAAATTCGGATTTTTTCCTTATAAACACCAATTCCTTCAGTCAAAACAAGTTTAAACTCCTTAGTCCTTCATATTTATCCATTCTGAGTAGGTTCCATGCATAAAGCTCTTTAAATGACCTTGTATGACAAAGAAAAACAGGAATAGCCTTACTTTTGCGAGTTAAGGCCAAATTGGTATTTTTGCTATAAAATGAATTCCTTCAGTCAAAACAAGTTCAAAATCCTTTGTCCTTTCCTTTATATCAATTCTAAGTAGGTTCCATGCATAAAGCTCTTTAAATGACCTTGTAAGAGAAAGAAAAACAGGAATAGCCTTACTTTTGCGAGTTAAGACGAAATTCGGATTTTTCCTTATAAACACCAATTCCTTCAGTCAAAACAAGTTTAAACTCCTTAGTCCTTCATAATTATCCATTCTGAGTAGGTTCCATGCATAAAGCTCTTTAAATGACCTTGTATGACAAAGAAAAACAGGAATAGCCTTACTTTTGCGAGTTAAGGCCAAATTGGTATTTTTGCTATAAAATGAATTCCTTCAGTCAAAACAAGTTCAAACTCATTTGTCCTTCATATATATCAATTCTAAGTAGGTTCCATGCAAAAAGCTCTTTAAATGACCTTGTATGACAAAGAAAAACAGGAATAGCCTTACTTTTGCGAGTTAAGGCCAAATTGGTATTTTTGCTATAAAATGAATTCCTTCAGTCAAAACAAGTTCAAACTCATTTGTCCTTCATATATATCAATTCTAAGTAGGTTCCATGTATAAAGCTCTTTAAATGACCTTGTATGACAAAGAAAAACAGGAATAGCCTTACTTTTGCGAGTTAAGGCCAAATTGGTATTTTTGCTATAAAATGAATTCCTTCAGTCAAAACAAGTTTAAACTCCTTAGTCCTTCATATTTATCCATTCTGAGTAGGTTCCATGCATAAAGCTCTTTAAATGACCTTGTATGACAAAGAAAAACAGGAATAGCCTTACTTTTGCGAGTTAAGGCCAAATTGGTATTTTTGCTATAAAATGAATTCCTTCAGTCAAAACAAGTTCAAAATCCTTTGTCATTTCCTTTATATCAATTCTAAGTAGGTTCCATGCATAAAGCTCTTTAAATGACCTTGTAAGAGAAAGAAAAACAGGAATAGCCTTACTTTTGCGAGTTAAGACGAAATTCGGATTTTTTCCTTATAAACACCAATTCCTTCAGTCAAAACAAGTTTAAAATCCTTAGTCCTTCATATTTATCCATTCTGAGTAGGTTCCATGCATAAAGCTCTTTAAATGACCTTGTATGACAAAGAAAAACAGGAATAGCCTTACTTTTGCGAGTTAAGGCCAAATTGGTATTTTTGCTATAAAATGAATTCCTTCAGTCAAAACAAGTTTAAACTCCTTAGTCCTTCATATTTATCCATTCTGAGTAGGTTCCATGCATAAAGCTCTTTAAATGACCTTGTATAACAAAGAAAAACAGGAATAGCCTTACTTTTGCGAGTTAAGGCCAAATTGGTATTTTTGCTATAAAATGAATTCCTTCAGTCAAAACAAGTTCAAACTCCTTTGTCCTTCGTATATCTCAATTCTAAGTAGGTTCCATGCATAAAGCTCTTTAAATGACCTTGTAAGAGAAAGAAAAACAGGAATAGCCTTACTTTTGCGAGTTAAGACGAAATTCAGATTTTTCCTTATAAACACCAATTCCTTCAGTCAAAACAAGTTTAAACTCCTTAGTCCTTCATATTTATCCATTCTGAGTAGGTTCCATGCATAAAGCTCTTTAAATGACCTTGTATGACAAAGAAAAACAGGAATAGCCTTACTTTTGCGAGTTAAGGCCAAATTGGTATTTTTGCTATATAATGAATTCCTTCAGTCAAAACAAGTTCAAACTCATTTGTCCTTCATATATATCAATTCTAAGTAGGTTCCATGCAAAAAGATCTTTAAATGACCTTGTATGACAAAGAAAAACAGGAATAGCCTTACTTTTGCGAGTTAAGGCCAAATTGGTATTTTTGCTATAAAATGAATTCCTTCAGTCAAAACAAGTTCAAACTCCTTTGTCCTTCGTATATCTCAATTCTAAGTAGGTTCCATGCATAAAGCTCTTTAAATGACCTTGTAAGAGAAAGAAAAACAGGAATAGCCTTACTTTTGCGAGTTAAGACGAAATTCGGATTTTTCCTTATAAACACCAATTCCTTCAGTCAAAACAAGTTTAAACTCCTTAGTCCTTCATATTTATCCATTCTGAGTAGGTTCCATGCATAAAGCTCTTTAAATGACCTTGTATGACAAAGAAAAACAGGAATAGCCTTACTTTTGCGAGTTAAGGCCAAATTGGTATTTTTGCTATAAAATGAATTCCTTCAGTCAAAACAAGTTTAAACTCCTTAGTCCTTCGTATATCTCAATTCTAAGTAGGTTCCATGCATAAAGCTCTTTAAATGACCTTGTAAGAGAAAGAAAAACAGGAATAGCCTTACTTTTGCGAGTTAAGGCCAAATTGGTATTTTTGCTATAAAATGAATTCCTTCAGTCAAAACAAGTTTAAACTCCTTAGTCCTTCATATTTATCCATTCTGAGTAGGTTCCATGCATAAAGCTCTTTAAATGACCTTGTATGACAAAGAAAAACAGGAATAGCCTTACTTTTGCGAGATAAGGCCAAATTGGTATTTTTGCTATAAAATGAATTCCTTCAGTCAAAACAAGTTCAAACTCATTTGTCCTTCATATATATCAATTCTAAGTAGGTTCCATGTATAAAGCTCTTTAAATGACCTTGTATGACAAAGAAAAACAGGAATAGCCTTACTTTTGCGAGTTAAGGCCAAATTGGTATTTTTGCTATAAAATGAATTCCTTCAGTCAAAACAAGTTTAAACTCCTTAGTCCTTCATATTTATCCATTCTGAGTAGGTTCCATGCATAAAGCTCTTTAAATGACCTTGTATGACAAAGAAAAACAGGAATAGCCTTGCTTTTGCGAGTTAAGGCCAAATTGGTATTTTTGCTATAAAATGAATTCCTTCAGTCAAAACAAGTTCAAAATCCTTTGTCCTTTCCTTTATATCAATTCTAAGTAGGTTCCATGCATAAAGCTCTTTAAATGACCTTGTAAGAGAAAGAAAAACAGGAATAGCCTTACTTTTGCGAGTTAAGACGAAATTCGGATTTTTCCTTATAAACACCAATTCCTTCAGTCAAAACAAGTTTAAACTCCTTAGTCCTTCATATTTATCCATTCTGAGTAGGTTCCATGCATAAAGCTCTTTAAATGACCTTGTATGACAAAGAAAAACAGGAATAGCCTTACTTTTGCGAGTTAAGACCAAATTGGTATTTTTGCTATAAAATGAATTCCTTCAGTCAAAACAAGTTCAAACTCATTTGTCCTTCATATATATCAATTCTAAGTAGGTTCCATGCAAAAAGATCTTTAAATGACCTTGTATGACAAAGAAAAACAGGAATAGCCTTACTTTTGCGAGTTAAGGCCAAATTGGTATTTTTGCTATAAAATGAATTCCTTCAGTCAAAACAAGTTCAAACTCCTTTGTCCTTCGTATATCTCAATTCCAAGTAGGTTCCATGCATAAAGCTCTTTAAATGACCTTGTAAGAGAAAGAAAAACAGGAATAGCCTTACTTTTGCGAGTTAAGACGAAATTCGGATTTTTTCCTTATAAACACCAATTCCTTCAGTCAAAACAAGTTTAAACTCCTTAGTCCTTCATATTTATCCATTCTGAGTAGGTTCCATGCATAAAGCTCTTTAAATGACCTTGTATGACAAAGAAAAACAGGAATAGCCTTACTTTTGCGAGTTAAGGCAAAATTGGTATTTTTGCTATAAAATGAATTCCTTCAGTCAAAACAAGTTCAAACTCCTTTGTCCTTCGTATATCTCAATTCTAAGTAGGTTCCATGCATAAAGCTCTTTAAATGACCTTGTAAGAGAAAGAAAAACAGGAATAGCCTTACTTTTGCGAGTTAAGACGAAATTCGGATTTTTTCCTTATAAACACCAATTCCTTCAGTCAAAAAAAGTTTAAACTCCTTAGTCCTTCATATTTATCCATTCTGAGTAGGTTCCATTTATAAAGCTCTTTAAATGACCTTGTATGACAAAGAAAAACAGGAATAGCCTTACTTTTGCGAGTTAAGGCCAAATTGGTATTTTTGCTACAAAATGAATTCCTTCAGTCAAAACAAGTTTAAACTCCTTAGTCCTTCGTATATCTCAATTCTAAGTAGGTTCCATGCATAAAGCTCTTTAAATGACCTTGTAAGAGAAAGAAAAACAGGAATAGCCTTACTTTTGCGAGTTAAGACGAAATTCGGATTTTTTCCTTATAAACACCAATTCCTTCAGTCAAAACAAGTTTAAACTCCTTAGTCCTTCATATTTATCCATTCTGAGTAGGTTCCATGCATAAAGCTCTTTAAATGACCTTGTATGACAAAGAAAAACAGGAATAGCCTTACTTTTGCGAGATAAGGCCAAATTGGTATTTTTGCTATAAAATGAATTCCTTCAGTCAAAACAAGTTCAAACTCATTTGTCCTTCATATATATCAATTCTAAGTAGGTTCCATGTATAAAGCTCTTTAAATGACCTTGTATGACAAAGAAAAACAGGAATAGCCTTACTTTTGCGAGTTAAGGCCAAATTGGTATTTTTGCTATAAAATGAATTCCTTCAGTCAAAACAAGTTTAAACTCCTTTGTCCTTCATATTTATCCATTCTGAGTAGGTTCCATGCATAAAGCTCTTTAAATGACCTTGTATGACAAAGAAAAACAGGAATAGCCTTACTTTTGCGAGTTAAGGCCAAATTGGTATTTTTGCTATAAAATGAATTCCTTCAGTCAAAACAAGTTCAAAATCCTTTGTCCTTTCCTTTATATCAATTCTAAGTAGGTTCCATGCATAAAGCTCTTTAAATGACCTTGTAAGAGAAAGAAAAACAGGAATAGCCTTACTTTTGCGAGTTAAGACGAAATTCGGATTTTTCCTTATAAACACCAATTCCTTCAGTCAAAACAAGTTTAAACTCCTTAGTCCTTCATATTTATCCATTCTGAGTAGGTTCCATGCATAAAGCTCTTTAAATGACCTTGTATGACAAAGAAAAACAGGAATAGCCTTACTTTTGCGAGTTAAGGCCAAATTGGTATTTTTGCTATAAAATGAATTCCTTCAGTCAAAACAAGTTCAAACTCATTTGTCCTTCATATATATCAATTCTAAGTAGGTTCCATGCAAAAAGATCTTTAAATGACCTTGTATGACAAAGAAAAACAGGAATAGCCTTACTTTTGCGAGTTAAGGCCAAATTGGTATTTTTGCTATAAAATGAATTCCTTCACTCAAAACAAGTTCAAACTCTTTTGTCCTTCGTATATCTCAATTCCAAGTAGGTTCCATGCATAAAGCTCTTTAAATGACCTTGTAAGAGAAAGAAAAACAGGAATAGCCTTACTTTTGCGAGTTAAGACGAAATTCGGATTTTTTCCTTATAAACACCAATTCCTTCAGTCAAAACAAGTTTAAACTCCTTAGTCCTTCATATTTATCCATTCTGAGTAGGTTCCATGCATAAAGCTCTTTAAATGACCTTGTATGACAAAGAAAAACAGGAATAGCCTTACTTTTGCGAGTTAAGGCCAAATTGGTATTTTTGCTATAAATTGAATTCCTTCAGTCAAAACAAGTTTAAACTCCTTAGTCCTTCGTATATCTCAATTCTAAGTAGGTTCCATGCATAAAGCTCTTTAAATGACCTTGTAAGAGAAAGAAAAACAGGAATAGCCTTACTTTTGCGAGTTAAGACGAAATTCGGATTTTTTCCTTATAAACACCAATTCCTTCAGTCAAAACAAGTTTAAACTCCTTAGTCCTTCATATTTATCCATTCTGAGTAGGTTCCATGCATAAAGCTCTTTAAATGACCTTGTATGACAAAGAAAAACAGGAATAGCCTTACTTTTGCGAGATAAGGCCAAATTGGTATTTTTGCTATAAAATGAATTCCTTCAGTCAAAACAAGTTCAAACTCATTTGTCCTTCATATATATCAATTCTAAGTAGGTTCCATGTATAAAGCTCTTTAAATGACCTTGTATGACAAAGAAAAACAGGAATAGCCTTACTTTTGCGAGTTAAGGCCAAATTGGTATTTTTGCTATAAAATGAATTCCTTCAGTCAAAACAAGTTTAAACTCCTTAGTCCTTCATATTTATCCATTCTGAGTAGGTTCCATGCATAAAGCTCTTTAAATGACCTTGTATGACAAAGAAAAACAGGAATAGCCTTACTTTTGCGAGTTAAGGCCAAATTGGTATTTTTGCTATAAAATGAATTCCTTCAGTCAAAACAAGTTCAAAATCCTTTGTCCTTTCCTTTATATCAATTCTAAGTAGGTTCCATGCATAAAGCTCTTTAAATGACCTTGTAAGAGAAAGAAAAACAGGAATAGCCTTACTTTTGCGAGTTAAGACGAAATTCGGATTTTTCCTTATAAACACCAATTCCTTCAGTCAAAACAAGTTTAAACTCCTTAGTCCTTCATATTTATCCATTCTGAGTAGGTTCCATGCATAAAGCTCTTTAAATGACCTTGTATGACAAAGAAAAACAGGAATAGCCTTACTTTTGCGAGTTAAGGCCAAATTGGTATTTTTGCTATAAAATGAATTCCTTCAGTCAAAACAAGTTCAAACTCATTTGTCCTTCATATATATCAATTCTAAGTAGGTTCCATGCAAAAAGATCTTTAAATGACCTTGTATGACAAAGAAAAACAGGAATAGCCTTACTTTTGCGAGTTAAGGCCAAATTGGTATTTTTGCTATAAAATGAATTCCTTCAGTCAAAACAAGTTCAAACTCTTTTGTCCTTCGTATATCTCAATTCCAAGTAGGTTCCATGCATAAAGCTCTTTAAATGACCTTGTAAGAGAAAGAAAAACAGGAATAGCCTTACTTTTGCGAGTTAAGACGAAATTCGGATTTTTTCCTTATAAACACCAATTCCTTCAGTCAAAACAAGTTTAAACTCCTTAGTCCTTCATATTTATCCATTCTGAGTAGGTTCCATGCATAAAGCTCTTTAAATGACCTTGTATGACAAAGAAAAACAGGAATAGCCTTACTTTTGCGAGTTAAGGCAAAATTGGTATTTTTGCTATAAAATGAATTCCTTCAGTCAAAACAAGTTCAAACTCCTTTGTCCTTCGTATATCTCAATTCTAAGTAGGTTCCATGCATAAAGCTCTTTAAATGACCTTGTAAGAGAAAGAAAAACAGGAATAGCCTTACTTTTGCGAGTTAAGACGAAATTTGGATTTTTCCTTATAAACACCAATTCCTTCAGTCAAAACAAGTTTAAACTCCTTTGTCCTTCATATTCATCCATTCTGAGTAGGTTCCATGCATAAAGCTCTTTACATGACCTTGTATGACAAAGAAAAACAGGAATAGCCTTACTTTTGCGAGTTAAGGCCAAATTGGTATTTTTATTATAAAATGAATTCCTTCAGTCAAAACAAGTTCAAACTCCTTTGTACTTCGTATATCTCAATTCTAAATAGGTTCCATGCATAAAGCTCTTTAAATGACCTTGTAAGAGAAAGAAAAACAGGAAAAGCCTTACTTTTGCGAGTTAAGGCCAAATTGGTATTTTTGCTATAAAGTGAATTCCTTCAGTCAAAACAAGTTCAAACTCCTTTGTCCTTCATATATATCATTTCTAAGTAGGTTCCATGCATAAAGCTCTTTAAATGACCTTGTATGACAGAGAAAAACAGGAATAGCCTTACTTTTGCGAGTTAAAGCCTAATTGGTATTTTTGCTATAAAATGAATTCCTTGAGTCAAAACAAGTTCAAACTAATTTGTCCTTCATATATATCCATTTCTAAGAAGGTTCCATGCATAAAACTCTTTAAATGACCTTTGTTTGAGAAAGAAAAACAGGAAGAGCATTCTTTTGCGGAATTAAGACGATATTCGGATTTTTGCTTATAAACACAAATTCCTTCAGTCAAAACAAGTTCAAACTCCTTTGTCCTTCATATATATTAATTCTGAGTAGGTTCCATACATAAAGCTCTTTAAATGACCTTGTATGACAAAGAAAAACAGGAATAGCCTTACTTTTGCCAGTTAAGATGAAATTCGGATTTTTCCTTATAAACACCAATTCCTTCAGTCAAAACAAGTTTAAACTCCTTTGTCCTTCATATTCATCCATTCTGAGTAGGTTCCAAGCATAAAGCTCTTTACATGACCTTGTATGACAAAGAAAAACAGGAATAGCCTTACTTTTGCGAGTTATTGCCAAATTGGTATTTTTGCTATAAAATGAATTCCTTCAGTCAAAACAAGTTCAAACTCATTTGTCCTTCATATATATTAATTCTGAGTAGGTTCCATACATAAAGCTCTTTAAATGACCTTGTATGACAAAGAAAAACAGGAATAGCCTTACTTTTGCGAGTTAAGACGAAATTCGGATTTTTCCTTATAAACACCAATTCCTTCAGTCAAAACAAGTTTAAACTCCTTTGTCCTTCATATTCATCCATTCTGAGTAGGTTCCATGCATAAAGCTCTTTAAATGACCTTGTATGACAAAGAAAAACAGGAATAGCCTTACTTTTGCGAGATAAGGCCAAATTGGTATTTTTGCTATAAAATGAATTCCTTCAGTCAAAACAAGTTCAAACTCATTTGTCCTTCATATATATCAATTCTAAGTAGGTTCCATGTATAAAGCTCTTTAAATGACCTTGTATGACAAAGAAAAACAGGAATAGCCTTACTTTTGCGAGTTAAGGCCAAATTGGTATTTTTGCTATAAAATGAATTCCTTCAGTCAAAACAAGTTTAAACTCCTTAGTCCTTCATATTTATCCATTCTGAGTAGGTTCCATGCATAAAGCTCTTTAAATGACCTTGTATGACAAAGAAAAACAGGAATAGCCTTACTTTTGCGAGTTAAGGCCAAATTGGTATTTTTGCTATAAAATGAATTCCTTCAGTCAAAACAAGTTCAAAATCCTTTGTCCTTTCCTTTATATCAATTCTAAGTAGGTTCCATGCATAAAGCTCTTTAAATGACCTTGTAAGAGAAAGAAAAACAGGAATAGCCTTACTTTTGCGAGTTAAGACGAAATTCGGATTTTTCCTTATAAACACCAATTCCTTCAGTCAAAACAAGTTTAAACTCCTTTGTCCTTCATATTCATCCATTCTGAGTAGGTTCCATGCATAAAGCTCTTTACATGACCTTGTATGACAAAGAAAAACAGGAATAGCCTTACTTTTGCGAGTTAAGGCCAAATTGGTATTTTTATTATAAAATGAATTCCTTCAGTCAAAACAAGTTCAAACTCCTTTGTACTTCGTATATCTCAATTCTAAATAGGTTCCATGCATAAAGCTCTTTAAATGACCTTGTAAGAGAAAGAAAAACAGGAAAAGCCTTACTTTTGCGAGTTAAGGCCAAATTGGTATTTTTGCTATAAAGTGAATTCCTTCAGTCAAAACAAGTTCAAACTCCTTTGTCCTTCATATATATCATTTCTAAGTAGGTTCCATGCATAAAGCTCTTTAAATGACCTTGTATGACAGAGAAAAACAGGAATAGCCTTACTTTTGCGAGTTAAAGCCTAATTGGTATTTTTGCTATAAAATGAATTCCTTGAGTCAAAACAAGTTCAAACTAATTTGTCCTTCATATATATCCATTTCTAAGAAGGTTCCATGCATAAAACTCTTTAAATGACCTTTGTTTGAGAAAGAAAAACAGGAAGAGCATTCTTTTGCGGAATTAAGACGAAATTCGGATTTTTGCTTATAAACACAAATTCCTTCAGTCAAAACAGGTTCAAACTCCTTTGTCCTTCATATATATTAATTCTGAGTAGGTTCCATACATAAAGCTCTTTAAATGACCTTGTATGACAAAGAAAAACAGGAATAGCCTTACTTTTGCCAGTTAAGATGAAATTCGGATTTTTCCTTATAAACACCAATTCCTTCAGTCAAAACAAGTTTAAACTCCTTTGTCCTTCATATTCATCCATTCTGAGTAGGTTCCAAGCATAAAGCTCTTTACATGACCTTGTATGACAAAGAAAAACAGGAATAGCCTTACTTTTGCGAGTTATTGCCAAATTGGTATTTTTGCTATAAAATGAATTCCTTCAGTCAAAACAAGTTCAAACTCATTTGTCCTTCATATATATTAATTCTGAGTAGGTTCCATACATAAAGCTCTTTAAATGACCTTGTATGACAAAGAAAAACAGGAATAGCCTTACTTTTGCGAGTTAAGACGAAATTCGGATTTTTCCTTATAAACACCAATTCCTTCAGTCAAAACAAGTTTAAACTCCTTTGTCCTTCATATTCATCCATTCTGAGTAGGTTCCAAGCATAAAGCTCTTTACATGACCTTGTATGACAAAGAAAAACAGGAATAGCCTTACTTTTGCGAGTTATTGCCAAATTGGTATTTTTGCTATAAAATGAATTCCTTCAGTCAAAACAAGTTCAAACTCATTTGTCCTTCATATATATTAATTCTGAGTAGGTTCCATACATAAAGCTCTTTAAATGACCTTGTATGACAAAGAAAAACAGGAATAGCCTTACTTTTGCGAGTTAAGACGAAATTCGGATTTTTCCTTATAAACACCAATTCCTTCAGTCAAAACAAGTTTAAACTCCTTTGTCCTTCATATTCATCCATTCTGAGTAGGTTCCAAGCATAAAGCTCTTTACATGACCTTGTATGACAAAGAAAAACAGGAATAGCCTTACTTTTGCGAGTTATTGCCAAATTGGTATTTTTGCTATAAAATGAATTCCTTCAGTCAAAACAAGTTCAAACTCATTTGTCCTTCATATATATTAATTCTGAGTAGGTTCCATACATAAAGCTCTTTAAATGACCTTGTATGACAAAGAAAAACAGGAATAGCCTTACTTTTGCGAGTTAAGACGAAATTCGGATTTTTCCTTATAAACACCAATTCCTTCAGTCAAAACAAGTTTAAACTCCTTTGTCCTTCATATTCATCCATTCTGAGTAGGTTCCAAGCATAAAGCTCTTTACATGACCTTGTATGACAAAGAAAAACAGGAATAGCCTTACTTTTGCGAGTTATTGCCAAATTGGTATTTTTGCTATAAAATGAATTCCTTCAGTCAAAACAAGTTCAAACTCATTTGTCCTTCATATATATTAATTCTGAGTAGGTTCCATACATAAAGCTCTTTAAATGACCTTGTATGACAAAGAAAAACAGGAATAGCCTTACTTTTGCGAGTTAAGGCCAAATTGTTTTTTTTGCTATAAAATGAATTCCTTCAGTCAAAACAAGTTCAAACTCCTTTGTACTTCGTATATCTCAATTCTAAGTAGGTTCCATGCATAAAGCTCTTTAAATGACCTTGTAAGAGAAAGAAAAACTGGAAAAGCCTTACTTTTGCGAGTTAAGGCCAAATTGGTATTTTTGCTATAAAATGAATTCCTTCAGTCAAAACAAGTTCAAACTCCTTTGTCCTTCATATATATCATTTCTAAGTAGGTTCCATGCATAAAGCTCTTTAAATGACCTTGTATGACAAAGAAAAACAGGAATAGCCTTACTTTTGCGAGTTAAGACGAAATTTGGATTTTTCCTTATAAACACCAATTCCTTCAGTCAAAACAAGTTTAAACTCCTTTGTCCTTCATATTCATCCATTCTGAGTAGGTTCCATGCATAAAGCTCTTTACATGACCTTGTATGACAAAGAAAAACAGGAATAGCCTTACTTTTGCGAGTTAAGGCCAAATTGGTATTTTTATTATAAAATGAATTCCTTCAGTCAAAACAAGTTCAAACTCCTTTGTACTTCGTATATCTCAATTCTAAATAGGTTCCATGCATAAAGCTCTTTAAATGACCTTGTAAGAGAAAGAAAAACAGGAAAAGCCTTACTTTTGCGAGTTAAGGCCAAATTGGTATTTTTGCTATAAAGTGAATTCCTTCAGTCAAAACAAGTTCAAACTCCTTTGTCCTTCATATATATCATTTCTAAGTAGGTTCCATGCATAAAGCTCTTTACATGACCTTGTATGACAAAGAAAAACAGGAATAGCCTTACTTTTGCGAGTTATTGCCAAATTGGTATTTTTGCTATAAAATGAATTCCTTCAGTCAAAACAAGTTCAAACTCAATTGTCCTTGATATATATTAATTCTGAGTAGGTTCCATACATAAAGCTCTTTAAATGACCTTGTATGACAAAGAAAAACAGGAATAGCCTTACTTTTGCGAGTTAAGACGAAATTCGGATTTTTCCTTATAAACACCAATTCCTTCAGTCAAAACAAGTTTAAACTCCTTTGTCCTTCATATTCATCCATTCTGAGTAGGTTCCATGCATAAAGCTCTTTACATGACCTTGTATGACAAAGAAAAACAGGAATAGCCTTACTTTTGCGAGTTAAGGCCAAATTGTTTTTTTTGCTATAAAATGAATTCCTTCAGTCAAAACAAGTTCAAACTCCTTTGTACTTCGTATATCTCAATTCTAAGTAGGTTCAATGCATAAAGCTCTTTAAATGACCTTGTAAGAGAAAGAAAAACTGGAAAAGCCTTACTTTTGCGAGTTAAGGCCAAATTGGTATTTTTGCTATAAAATGAATTCCTTCAGTCAAAACAAGTTCAAACTCCTTTGTCCTTCATATATATCATTTCTAAGTAGGTTCCATGCATAAAGCTCTTTAAATGACCTTGTATGACAGAGAAAAACAGGAATAGCCTTACTTTTGCGAGTTAAAGCCTAATTGGTATTTTTGCTATAAAATGAATTCCTTGAGTCAAAACAAGTTCAAACTAATTTGTCCTTCATATATATCCATTTCTAAGAAGGTTCCATGCATAAAACTCTTTAAATGACCTTTGTTTGAGAAAGAAAAACAGGAAGAGCATTCTTTTGCGGAATTAAGACGAAATTCGGATTTTTGCTTATAAACACAAATTCCTTCAGTCAAAACAAGTTCAAACTCCTTTGTACTTCGTATATCTCAATTCTAAGTAGGTTCCATGCATAAAGCTCTTTAAATGACCTTGTATGACAGAGAAAAACAGGAATAGCCTTACTTTTGCGAGTTAAAGCCTAATTGGTATTTTTGCTATAAAATGAATTCCTTGAGTCAAAACAAGTTCAAACTAATTTGTCCTTCATATATATCCATTTCTAAGAAGGTTCCATGCATAAAACTCTTTAAATGACCTTTGTTTGAGAAAGAAAAACAGGAAGAGCATTCTTTTGCGGAATTAAGACGAAATTCGGATTTTTGCTTATAAACACAAATTCCTTCAGTCAAAACAAGTTCAAACTCCTTTGTACTTCGTATATCTCAATTCTAAGTAGGTTCCATGCATAAAGCTCTTTAAATGACCTTTTATGACAAAGCAAAACAGGAATAGCCTTACTTTTGCGAGTTATTGCCAAATTGGTATTTTTGCTATAAAATGAATTCCTTCAGTCAAAACAAGTTCAAACTCATTTGTCCTTCATATATATTAATTCTGAGAAGGTTCCATACATAAAGCTCTTTAAATGACCTTGTATGACAAAGAAAAACAGGAATAGCCTTACTTTTGCGAGTTAAGACGAAATTCGGATTTTTCCTTATAAACACCAATTCCTTCAGTCAAAACAAGTTTAAACTCCTTTGTCCTTCATATTCATCCATTCTGAGTAGGTTCCAAGCATAAAGCTCTTTACTTGACCTTGTATGACAAAGAAAAACAGGAATAGCCTTACTTTTGCGAGTTATTGCCAAATTGGTATTTTTGCTATAAAATGAATTCCTTCAGTCAAAACAAGTTCAAACTCATTTGTCCTTCATATATATTAATTCTGAGTAGGTTCCATACATAAAGCTCTTTAAATGACCTTGTATGACAAAGAAAAACAGGAATAGCCTTACTTTTGCGAGTTATTGCCAAATTGTTTTTTTTGCTATAAAATGAATTCCTTCAGTCAAAACAAGTTCAAACTCCTTTGTACTTCGTATATCTCAATTCTAAGTAGGTTCCATGCATAAAGCTCTTTAAATGACCTTGTAAGAGAAAGAAAAACTGGAAAAGCCTTACTTTTGCGAGTTAAGGCCAAATTGGTATTTTTGCTATAAAATGAATTCCTTCAGTCAAAACAAGTTCAAACTCCTTTGTCCTTCATATATATCATTTCTAAGTAGGTTCCATGCATAAAGCTCTTTAAATGACCTTGTATGACAAAGAAAAACAGGAATAGCCTTACTTTTGCGAGTTAAGACGAAATTTGGATTTTTCCTTATAAACACCAATTCCTTCAGTCAAAACAAGTTTAAACTCCTTTGTCCTTCATATTCATCCATTCTGAGTAGGTTCCATGCATAAAGCTCTTTACATGACCTTGTATGACAAAGAAAAACAGGAATAGCCTTACTTTTGCGAGTTAAGGCCAAATTGGTATTTTTATTATAAAATGAATTCCTTCAGTCAAAACAAGTTCAAACTCCTTTGTACTTCGTATATCTCAATTCTAAATAGGTTCCATGCATAAAGCTCTTTAAATGACCTTGTAAGAGAAAGAAAAACAGGAAAAGCCTTACTTTTGCGAGTTAAGGCCAAATTGGTATTTTTGCTATAAAGTGAATTCCTTCAGTCAAAACAAGTTCAAACTCCTTTGTCCTTCATATATATCATTTCTAAGTAGGTTCCATGCATAAAGCTCTTTACATGACCTTGTATGACAAAGAAAAACAGGAATAGCCTTACTTTTGCGAGTTATTGCCAAATTGGTATTTTTGCTATAAAATGAATTCCTTCAGTCAAAACAAGTTCAAACTCATTTGTCCTTCATATATATTAATTCTGAGTAGGTTCCATACATAAAGCTCTTTAAATGACCTTGTATGACAAAGAAAAACAGGAATAGCCTTACTTTTGCGAGTTAAGACGAAATTCGGATTTTTCCTTATAAACAC
Organism: Odontesthes bonariensis; assembly: GCF_027942865.1. Classification (NCBI taxonomy): domain Eukaryota; kingdom Metazoa; phylum Chordata; class Actinopteri; order Atheriniformes; family Atherinopsidae; genus Odontesthes; species Odontesthes bonariensis. Next base: position 41,278,551 of record NC_134507.1, read on the forward strand.
CAATTCCTTCAGTCAAAACAAGTTTAAACTCCTTTGTCCTTCATATTCATCCATTCTGAGTAGGTTCCATGCATAAAGCTCTTTACATGACCTTGTATGACAAAGAAAAACAGGAATAGCCTTACTTTTGCGAGTTAAGGCCAAATTGTTTTTTTTGCTATAAAATGAATTCCTTCAGTCAAAACAAGTTCAAACTCCTTTGTACTTCGTATATCTCAATTCTAAGTAGGTTCAATGCATAAAGCTCTTTAAATGACCTTGTAAGAGAAAGAAAAACTGGAAAAGCCTTACTTTTGCGAGTTAAGGCCAAATTGGTATTTTTGCTATAAAATGAATTCCTTCAGTCAAAACAAGTTCAAACTCCTTTGTCCTTCATATATATCATTTCTAAGTAGGTTCCATGCATAAAGCTCTTTAAATGACCTTGTATGACAGAGAAAAACAGGAATAGCCTTACTTTTGCGAGTTAAAGCCTAATTGGTATTTTTGCTATAAAATGAATTCCTTGAGTCAAAACAAGTTCAAACTAATTTGTCCTTCATATATATCCATTTCTAAGAAGGTTCCATGCATAAAACTCTTTAAATGACCTTTGTTTGAGAAAGAAAAACAGGAAGAGCATTCTTTTGCGGAATTAAGACGAAATTCGGATTTTTGCTTATAAACACAAATTCCTTCAGTCAAAACAAGTTCAAACTCCTTGTACTTCGTATATCTCAATTCTAAGTAGGTTCCATGCATAAAGCTCTTTAAATGACCTTGTATGACAAAGCAAAACAGGAATAGCCTTACTTTTGCGAGTTATTGCCAAATTGGTATTTTTGCTATAAAATGAATTCCTTCAGTCAAAACAAGTTCAAACTCATTTGTCCTTCATATATGTCAATTCTGAGTAGGTTCCATGCATAAAGCTCTTTAAATGACCTTGTATGACAAAGAAAAACAGGAATAGCCTTACTTTTGCGAGTTAAGACGAAATTCGGATTTTTCCTTATGAACACCAATTCCTTCAGTCAAAACAAGTTTAAACTCCTTTGTCCTTCATATTCATCCATTCTGAGTAGGTTCCAAGCATAAAGCTCTTTACATGACCTTGTATGACAAAGAAAAACAGGAATAGCCTTACTTTTGCGAGTTATTGCCAAATTGGTATTGTTGCTATAAAATGAATTCCTTCAGTCAAAACAAGTTCAAACTCCTTTGTCCTTCATATATATCATTTCTAAGTAGGTTCCATGCATAAAGCTCTTTAAATGACCTTGTATGACAAAGAAAAACAGGAATAGCCTTACTTTTGCGAGTTAAGACGAAATTTGGATTTTTCCTTATAAACACCAATTCCTTCAGTCAAAACAAGTTTAAACTCCTTTGTCCTTCATATTCATCCATTCTGAGTAGGTTCCATGCATAAAGCTCTTTACATGACCTTGTATGACAAAGAAAAACAGGAATAGCCTTACTTTTGCGAGTTAATGCCAAATTGGTATTTTTATTATAAAATGAATTCCTTCAGTCAAAACAAGTTCAAACTCCTTTGTACTTCGTATATCTCAATTCTAAATAGGTTCCATGCATAAAGCTCTTTAAATGACCTTGTAAGAGAAAGAAAAACAGGAAAAGCCTTACTTTTGCGAGTTAAGGCCAAATTGGTATTTTTGCTATAAAGTGAATTCCTTCAGTCAAAACAAGTTCAAACTCCTTTGTCCTTCATATATATCATTTCTAAGTAGGTTCCATGCATAAAGCTCTTTACATGACCTTGTATGACAAAGAAAAACAGGAATAGCCTTACTTTTGCGAGTTTTTGCCAAATTGGTATTTTTGCTATAAAATGAATTCCTTCAGTCAAAACAAGTTCAAACTCATTTGTCCTTCATATATATTAATTCTGAGTAGGTTCCATGCATAAAGCTCTTTACATGACCTTGTATGACAAAGAAAAACAGGAATAGCCTTACTTTTGCGAGTTAAGGCCAAATTGTTTTTTTTGCTATAAAATGAATTCCTTCAGTCAAAACAAGTTCAAACTCCTTTGTACTTCGTATATCTCAATTCTAAGTAGGTTCAATGCATAAAGCTCTTTAAATGACCTTGTAAGAGAAAGAAAAACTGGAAAAGCCTTACTTTTGCGAGTTAAGGCCAAATTGGTATTTTTGCTATAAAATGAATTCCTTCAGTCAAAACAAGTTCAAACTCCTTTGTACTTCGTATATCTCAATTCTAAATAGGTTCCATGCATAAAGCTCTTTAAATGACCTTGTAAGAGAAAGAAAAACAGGAAAAGCCTTACTTTTGCGAGTTAAGGCCAAATTGGTATTTTTGCTATAAAGTGAATTCCTTCAGTCAAAACAAGTTCAAACTCCTTTGTCCTTCATATATATCATTTCTAAGTAGGTTCCATGCATAAAGCTCTTTACATGACCTTGTATGACAAAGAAAAACAGGAATAGCCTTACTTTTGCGAGTTATTGCCAAATTGGTATTTTTGCTATAAAATGAATTCCTTCAGTCAAAACAAGTTCAAACTCATTTGTCCTTCATATATATTAATTCTGAGTAGGTTCCATACATAAAGCTCTTTAAATGACCTTGTATGACAAAGAAAAACAGGAATAGCCTTACTTTTGCGAGTTAAGACGAAATTCGGATTTTTCCTTATAAACACCAATTCCTTCAGTCAAAACAAGTTTAAACTCCTTTGTCCTTCATATTCATCCATTCTGAGTAGGTTCCATGCATAAAGCTCTTTACATGACCTTGTATGACAAAGAAAAACAGGAATAGCCTTACTTTTGCGAGTTAAGGCCAAATTGTTTTTTTTGCTATAAAATGAATTCCTTCAGTCAAAACAAGTTCAAACTCCTTTGTACTTCGTATATCTCAATTCTAAGTAGGTTCAATGCATAAAGCTCTTTAAATGACCTTGTAAGAGAAAGAAAAACTGGAAAAGCCTTACTTTTGCGAGTTAAGGCCAAATTGGTATTTTTGCTATAAAATGAATTCCTTCAGTCAAAACAAGTTCAAACTCCTTTGTCCTTCATATATATCATTTCTAAGTAGGTTCCATGCATAAAGCTCTTTAAATGACCTTGTATGACAGAGAAAAACAGGAATAGCCTTACTTTTGCGAGTTAAAGCCTAATTGGTATTTTTGCTATAAAATGAATTCCTTGAGTCAAAACAAGTTCAAACTAATTTGTCCTTCATATATATCCATTTCTAAGAAGGTTCCATGCATAAAACTCTTTAAATGACCTTTGTTTGAGAAAGAAAAACAGGAAGAGCATTCTTTTGCGGAATTAAGACGAAATTCGGATTTTTGCTTATAAACACAAATTCCTTCAGTCAAAACAAGTTCAAACTCCTTGTACTTCGTATATCTCAATTCTAAGTAGGTTCCATGCATAAAGCTCTTTAAATGACCTTGTATGACAAAGCAAAACAGGAATAGCCTTACTTTTGCGAGTTATTGCCAAATTGGTATTTTTGCTATAAAATGAATTCCTTCAGTCAAAACAAGTTCAAACTCATTTGTCCTTCATATATGTCAATTCTGAGTAGGTTCCATGCATAAAGCTCTTTAAATGACCTTGTATGACAAAGAAAAACAGGAATAGCCTTACTTTTGCGAGTTAAGACGAAATTCGGATTTTTCCTTATGAACACCAATTCCTTCAGTCAAAACAAGTTTAAACTCCTTTGTCCTTCATATTCATCCATTCTGAGTAGGTTCCAAGCATAAAGCTCTTTACATGACCTTGTATGACAAAGAAAAACAGGAATAGCCTTACTTTTGCGAGTTATTGCCAAATTGGTATTGTTGCTATAAAATGAATTCCTTCAGTCAAAACAAGTTCAAACTCCTTTGTCCTTCATATATATCATTTCTAAGTAGGTTCCATGCATAAAGCTCTTTAAATGACCTTGTATGACAAAGAAAAACAGGAATAGCCTTACTTTTGCGAGTTAAGACGAAATTTGGATTTTTCCTTATAAACACCAATTCCTTCAGTCAAAACAAGTTTAAACTCCTTTGTCCTTCATATTCATCCATTCTGAGTAGGTTCCATGCATAAAGCTCTTTACATGACCTTGTATGACAAAGAAAAACAGGAATAGCCTTACTTTTGCGAGTTAATGCCAAATTGGTATTTTTATTATAAAATGAATTCCTTCAGTCAAAACAAGTTCAAACTCCTTTGTACTTCGTATATCTCAATTCTAAATAGGTTCCATGCATAAAGCTCTTTAAATGACCTTGTAAGAGAAAGAAAAACAGGAAAAGCCTTACTTTTGCGAGTTAAGGCCAAATTGGTATTTTTGCTATAAAGTGAATTCCTTCAGTCAAAACAAGTTCAAACTCCTTTGTCCTTCATATATATCATTTCTAAGTAGGTTCCATGCATAAAGCTCTTTACATGACCTTGTATGACAAAGAAAAACAGGAATAGCCTTACTTTTGCGAGTTTTTGCCAAATTGGTATTTTTGCTATAAAATGAATTCCTTCAGTCAAAACAAGTTCAAACTCATTTGTCCTTCATATATATTAATTCTGAGTAGGTTCCATGCATAAAGCTCTTTACATGACCTTGTATGACAAAGAAAAACAGGAATAGCCTTACTTTTGCGAGTTAAGGCCAAATTGTTTTTTTTGCTATAAAATGAATTCCTTCAGTCAAAACAAGTTCAAACTCCTTTGTACTTCGTATATCTCAATTCTAAGTAGGTTCAATGCATAAAGCTCTTTAAATGACCTTGTAAGAGAAAGAAAAACTGGAAAAGCCTTACTTTTGCGAGTTAAGGCCAAATTGGTATTTTTGCTATAAAATGAATTCCTTCAGTCAAAACAAGTTCAAACTCCTTTGTCCTTCATATATATCATTTCTAAGTAGGTTCCATGCATAAAGCTCTTTAAATGACCTTTGTTTGAGAAAGAAAAACAGGAAGAGCATTCTTTTGCGGAATTAAGACGAAATTCGGATTTTTGCTTATAAACACAAATTCCTTCAGTCAAAACAAGTTCAAACTCCTTTGTACTTCGTATATCTCAATTCTAAGTAGGTTCCATGCATAAAGCTCTTTAAATGACCTTGTATGACAGAGAAAAACAGGAATAGCCTTACTTTTGCGAGTTAAAGCCTAATTGGTATTTTTGCTATAAAATGAATTCCTTGAGTCAAAACAAGTTCAAACTAATTTGTCCTTCATATATATCCATTTCTAAGAAGGTTCCATGCATAAAACTCTTTAAATGACCTTTGTTTGAGAAAGAAAAACAGGAAGAGCATTCTTTTGCGGAATTAAGACGAAATTCGGATTTTTGCTTATAAACACAAATTCCTTCAGTCAAAACAAGTTCAAACTCCTTTGTACTTCGTATATCTCAATTCTAAGTAGGTTCCATGCATAAAGCTCTTTAAATGACCTTTTATGACAAAGCAAAACAGGAATAGCCTTACTTTTGCGAGTTATTGCCAAATTGGTATTTTTGCTATAAAATGAATTCCTTCAGTCAAAACAAGTTCAAACTCATTTGTCCTTCATATATATTAATTCTGAGTAGGTTCCATACATAAAGCTCTTTAAATGACCTTGTATGACAAAGAAAAACAGGAATAGCCTTACTTTTGCGAGTTAAGACGAAATTCGGATTTTTCCTTATAAACACCAATTCCTTCAGTCAAAACAAGTTTAAACTCCTTTGTCCTTCATATTCATCCATTCTGAGTAGGTTCCAAGCATAAAGCTCTTTACATGACCTTGTATGACAAAGAAAAACAGGAATAGCCTTACTTTTGCGAGTTATTGCCAAATTGGTATTTTTGCTATAAAATGAATTCCTTCAGTCAAAACAAGTTCAAACTCATTTGTCCTTCATATATATTAATTCTGAGTAGGTTCCATACATAAAGCTCTTTAAATGACCTTGTATGACAAAGAAAAACAGGAATAGCCTTACTTTTGCGAGTTATTGCCAAATTGTTTTTTTTGCTATAAAATGAATTCCTTCAGTCAAAACAAGTTCAAACTCCTTTGTACTCCGTATATCTCAATTCTAAGTAGGTTCCATGCATAAAGCTCTTTAAATGACCTTGTAAGAGAAAGAAAAACTGGAAAAGCCTTACTTTTGCGAGTTAAGGCCAAATTGGTATTTTTGCTATAAAGTGAATTCCTTCAGTCAAAACAAGTTCAAACTCCTTTGTCCTTCATATATATCATTTCTAAGTAGGTTCCATGCATAAAGCTCTTTACATGACCTTGTATGACAAAGAAAAACAGGAATAGCCTTACTTTTGCGAGTTTTTGCCAAATTGGTATTTTTGCTATAAAATGAATTCCTTCAGTCAAAACAAGTTCAAACTCATTTGTCCTTCATATATATTAATTCTGAGTAGGTTCCATGCATAAAGCTCTTTACATGACCTTGTATGACAAAGAAAAACAGGAATAGCCTTACTTTTGCGAGTTAAGGCCAAATTGTTTTTTTTGCTATAAAATGAATTCCTTCAGTCAAAACAAGTTCAAACTCCTTTGTACTTCGTATATCTCAATTCTAAGTAGGTTCAATGCATAAAGCTCTTTAAATGACCTTGTAAGAGAAAGAAAAACTGGAAAAGCCTTACTTTTGCGAGTTAAGGCCAAATTGGTATTTTTGCTATAAAATGAATTCCTTCAGTCAAAACAAGTTCAAACTCCTTTGTCCTTCATATATATCATTTCTAAGTAGGTTCCATGCATAAAGCTCTTTAAATGACCTTTGTTTGAGAAAGAAAAACAGGAAGAGCATTCTTTTGCGGAATTAAGACGAAATTCGGATTTTTGCTTATAAACACAAATTCCTTCAGTCAAAACAAGTTCAAACTCCTTTGTACTTCGTATATCTCAATTCTAAGTAGGTTCCATGCATAAAGCTCTTTAAATGACCTTGTATGACAGAGAAAAACAGGAATAGCCTTACTTTTGCGAGTTAAAGCCTAATTGGTATTTTTGCTATAAAATGAATTCCTTGAGTCAAAACAAGTTCAAACTAATTTGTCCTTCATATATATCCATTTCTAAGAAGGTTCCATGCATAAAACTCTTTAAATGACCTTTGTTTGAGAAAGAAAAACAGGAAGAGCATTCTTTTGCGGAATTAAGACGAAATTCGGATTTTTGCTTATAAACACAAATTCCTTCAGTCAAAACAAGTTCAAACTCCTTTGTACTTCGTATATCTCAATTCTAAGTAGGTTCCATGCATAAAGCTCTTTAAATGACCTTTTATGACAAAGCAAAACAGGAATAGCCTTACTTTTGCGAGTTATTGCCAAATTGGTATTTTTGCTATAAAATGAATTCCTTCAGTCAAAACAAGTTCAAACTCATTTGTCCTTCATATATATTAATTCTGAGTAGGTTCCATACATAAAGCTCTTTAAATGACCTTGTATGACAAAGAAAAACAGGAATAGCCTTACTTTTGCGAGTTAAGACGAAATTCGGATTTTTCCTTATAAACACCAATTCCTTCAGTCAAAACAAGTTTAAACTCCTTTGTCCTTCATATTCATCCATTCTGAGTAGGTTCCAAGCATAAAGCTCTTTACATGACCTTGTATGACAAAGAAAAACAGGAATAGCCTTACTTTTGCGAGTTATTGCCAAATTGGTATTTTTGCTATAAAATGAATTCCTTCAGTCAAAACAAGTTCAAACTCATTTGTCCTTCATATATATTAATTCTGAGTAGGTTCCATACATAAAGCTCTTTAAATGACCTTGTATGACAAAGAAAAACAGGAATAGCCTTACTTTTGCGAGTTATTGCCAAATTGTTTTTTTTGCTATAAAATGAATTCCTTCAGTCAAAACAAGTTCAAACTCCTTTGTACTTCGTATATCTCAATTCTAAGTAGGTTCCATGCATAAAGCTCTTTAAATGACCTTGTAAGAGAAAGAAAAACTGGAAAAGCCTTACTTTTGCGAGTTAAGGCCAAATTGGTATTTTTGCTATAAAATGAATTCCTTCAGTCAAAACAAGTTCAAACTCCTTTGTCCTTCATATATATCATTTCTAAGTAGGTTCCATGCATAAAGCTCTTTAAATGACCTTGTATGACAAAGAAAAACAGGAATAGCCTTACTTTTGCGAGTTAAGACGAAATTTGGATTTTTCCTTATAAACACCAATTCCTTCAGTCAAAACAAGTTTAAACTCCTTTGTCCTTCATATTCATCCATTCTGAGTAGGTTCCATGCATAAAGCTCTTTACATGACCTCGTATGACAAAGAAAAACAGGAATAGCCTTAAGTTTGCGAGTTAAGGCCAAATTGGTATTTTTGCTATAAAGTGAATTCCTTCAGTCAAAACAAGTTCAAACTCCTTTGTCCTTCATATATATCATTTCTAAGTAGGTTCCATGCATAAAGCTCTTTACATGACCTTGTATGACAAAGAAAAACAGGAATAGCCTTACTTTTGCGAGTTATTGCCAAATTGGTATTTTTGCTATAAAATGAATTCCTTCAGTCAAAACAAGTTCAAACTCATTTGTCCTTCATATATATTAATTCTGAGTAGGTTCCATACATAAAGCTCTTTAAATGACCTTGTATGACAAAGAAAAACAGGAATAGCCTTACTTTTGCGAGTTAAGACGAAATTCGGATTTTTCCTTATAAACACCAATTCCTTCAGTCAAAACAAGTTTAAACTCCTTTGTCCTTCATATTCATCCATTCTGAGTAGGTTCCATGCATAAAGCTCTTTACATGACCTTGTATGACAAAGAAAAACAGGAATAGCCTTACTTTTGCGAGTTAAGGCCAAATTGTTTTTTTTGCTATAAAATGAATTCCTTCAGTCAAAACAAGTTCAAACTCCTTTGTACTTCGTATATCTCAATTCTAAGTAGGTTCAATGCATAAAGCTCTTTAAATGACCTTGTAAGAGAAAGAAAAACTGGAAAAGCCTTACTTTTGCGAGTTAAGGCCAAATTGGTATTTTTGCTATAAAATGAATTCCTTCAGTCAAAACAAGTTCAAACTCCTTTGTCCTTCATATATATCATTTCTAAGTAGGTTCCATGCATAAAGCTCTTTAAATGACCTTGTATGACAGAGAAAAACAGGAATAGCCTTACTTTTGCGAGTTAAAGCCTAATTGGTATTTTTGCTATAAAATGAATTCCTTGAGTCAAAACAAGTTCAAACTAATTTGTCCTTCATATATATCCATTTCTAAGAAGGTTCCATGCATAAAACTCTTTAAATGACCTTTGTTTGAGAAAGAAAAACAGGAAGAGCATTCTTTTGCGGATTTAAGACGAAATTCGGATTTTTGCTTATAAACACAAATTCATTCAGTCAAAACAAGTTCAAACTCCTTTGTACTTCGTATATCTCAATTCTAAGTAGGTTCCATGCATAAAGCTCTTTAAATGACCTTGTATGACAAAGCAAAACAGGAATAGCCTTACTTTTGCGAGTTATTGCCAAATTGGTATTTTTGCTATAAAATGAATTCCTTCAGTCAAAACAAGTTCAAACTCATTTGTCCTTCATATATGTCAATTCTGAGTAGGTTCCATGCATAAAGCTCTTTAAATGACTTTGTATGACAAAGAAAAACAGGAATAGCCTTACTTTTGCGAGTTAAGACGAAATTCGGATTTTTCCTTATGAACACCAATTCCTTCAGTCAAAACAAGTTTAAACTCCTTTGTCCTTCATATTCATCCATTCTGAGTAGGTTCCAAGCATAAAGCTCTTTACATGACCTTGTATGACAAAGAAAAACAGGAATAGCCTTACTTTTGCGAGTTATTGCCAAATTGGTATTGTTGCTATAAAATGAATTCCTTCAGTCAAAACAAGTTCAAACTCATTTGTCCTACATATATATCAATTCTGAGTAGGTTCCATGCATAAAGCTCTTTAAATGACCTTGTATGACAGAGAAAAACAGGAATAGCCTTACTTTTGCAAGTTAAGGCCAAATTGGTATTTTTGCTATAAAATGAATTCCTTCAGTCAAAACAAGTTCAAACTCCTTTTTATTTCGTATATCTCAATTCTAAGTAGGTTCCATCTATAAAGCTCTTTAAATGACCTTGTAAGAGAAAGAAAAACAGGAATAGCTTTACTTTTGCGAGTTAAGGCCAAATTGGTATTTTTACTATAAAATGAATTCCTTCAGTCAAAACAAGTTCAAACTCCTTTGTCCTTCATATATATCAATTCTAAGTAGGTTCCATGCATAAAGCTCTTTAAATGACCTTGAATGACAAAGAAAAACAGGAATAGCCTTACTTTTGCGAGTTAATGCCAAATTGGTATTTTTGCTATAAAAAGAATTCCTTCAGTCAAAACAAGTTCAAACTCCTTTGTCCTTCATATATATCAATTCTAAGTAGGTTCCATGCATAAAGCTCTTTAAATGACCTTCTATGACAGAGAAAAACAGGAATAGCCTTAGTTTTGCAAGTTAAGACGAAATTCGGATTTTTGCTTATAAACCCCAATTCATTTAGTCAAAAAAAGTTCAAACTTCTTTGTCCTTCATATTTATTCATTCTAAGTAAGTTCCATGCATAAAACTCTTTAAATGACCTTGTATGACAAAGAAAAACAGGAATAGCCTTACTTTTGCGAGTTATTGCCAAATTGGTATTTTTGCTATAAAATGAATTCCTTCAGTCAAAACAGGTTCAAACTCCTTTGTCCTTCATATATATCAATTCTAAGTAAGTTACATGCATAAAGCTCTTTAAATGACCTTGTATGACAAAGAAAAACAGGAATAGCCTTACTTTTGCGAGTTAAGACGAAATTTGGATTTTTCCTTATAAACCCCAATTCATTTAGACAAAAAGAGTTCAAACTCCTTTGTCCTTCATATTCATCCATTCTGAGTAGGTTCCAAGCATAAAGCTCTTTACATGACCTTGTATGACGAAGAAAAACAGGAATAGCCTTACTTTTGCGAGTTAAGGCCAAATTGGTATTTTTGGTATAAAATGAATTCCTTCAGTCAAAACAAGTTCAAACTCCTTTGTACTTCGTATATCTCAATTCTAAGTAGGTTCAATGCATAAAGCTCTTTAAATGACCTTGTAAGAGAAAGAAAAACTGGAAAAGCCTTACTTTTGCGAGTTAAGGCCAAATTGGTATTTTTGCTATAAAATGAATTCCTTCAGTCAAAACAAGTTCAAACTCCTTTGTCCTTCATATATATCATTTCTAAGTAGGTTCCATGCATAAAGCTCTTTAAATGACCTTGTATGACAGAGAAAAACAGGAATAGCCTTACTTTTGCGAGTTAAAGCCTAATTGGTATTTTTGCTATAAAATGAATTCCTTGAGTCAAAACAAGTTCAAACTAATTTGTCCTTCATATATATCCATTTCTAAGAAGGTTCCATGCATAAAACTCTTTAAATGACCTTTGTTTGAGAAAGAAAAACAGGAAGAGCATTCTTTTGCGGATTTAAGACGAAATTCGGATTTTTGCTTATAAACACAAATTCCTTCAGTCAAAACAAGTTCAAACTCCTTTGTACTTCGTATATCTCAATTCTAAGTAGGTTCCATGCATAAAGCTCTTTAAATGACCTTGTATGACAAAGCAAAACAGGAATAGCCTTACTTTTGCGAGTTATTGCCAAATTGGTATTTTTGCTATAAAATGAATTCCTTCAGTCAAAACAAGTTCAAACTCATTTGTCCTTCATATATGTCAATTCTGAGTAGGTTCCATGCATAAAGCTCTTTAAATGACTTTGTATGACAAAGAAAAACAGGAATAGCCTTACTTTTGCGAGTTAAGACGAAATTCGGATTTTTCCTTATGAACACCAATTCCTTCAGTCAAAACAAGTTTAAACTCCTTTGTCCTTCATATTCATCCATTCTGAGTAGGTTCCAAGCATAAAGCTCTTTACATGACCTTGTATGACAAAGAAAAACAGGAATAGCCTTACTTTTGCGAGTTATTGCCAAATTGGTATTGTTGCTATAAAATGAATTCCTTCAGTCAAAACAAGTTCAAACTCATTTGTCCTACATATATATCAATTCTGAGTAGGTTCCATGCATAAAGCTCTTTAAATGACCTTGTATGACAGAGAAAAACAGGAATAGCCTTACTTTTGCAAGTTAAGGCCAAATTGGTATTTTTGCTATAAAATGAATTCCTTCAGTCAAAACAAGTTCAAACTCCTTTTTATTTCGTATATCTCAATTCTAAGTAGGTTCCATCTATAAAGCTCTTTAAATGACCTTGTAAGAGAAAGAAAAACAGGAATAGCTTTACTTTTGCGAGTTAAGGCCAAATTGGTATTTTTACTATAAAATGAATTCCTTCAGTCAAAACAAGTTCAAACTCCTTTGTCCTTCATATATATCAATTCTAAGTAGGTTCCATGCATAAAGCTCTTTAAATGACCTTGAATGACAAAGAAAAACAGGAATAGCCTTACTTTTGCGAGTTAATGCCAAATTGGTATTTTTGCTATAAAAAGAATTCCTTCAGTCAAAACAAGTTCAAACTCCTTTGTCCTTCATATATATCAATTCTAAGTAGGTTCCATGCATAAAGCTCTTTAAATGACCTTGTATGACAAAGAAAAACAGGAATAGCCTTACTTTTGCGAGTTAAGACGAAATTTGGATTTTTCCTTATAAACCCCAATTCATTTAGACAAAAAGAGTTCAAACTCCTTTGTCCTTCATATTCATCCATTCTGAGTAGGTTCCAAGCATAAAGCTCTTTACATGACCTTGTATGACGAAGAAAAACAGGAATAGCCTTACTTTTGCGAGTTAAGGCCAAATTGGTATTTTTGCTATAAAATGAATTCCTTCAGTCAAAACAAGTTCAAACTCCTTTGTACTTCGTATATCTCAATTCTAAGTAGGTTCAATGCATAAAGCTCTTTAAATGACCTTGTAAGAGAAAGAAAAACTGGAAAAGCCTTACTTTTGCGAGTTAAGGCCAAATTGGTATTTTTGCTATAAAATGAATTCCTTCAGTCAAAACAAGTTCAAACTCCTTTGTCCTTCATATATATCATTTCTAAGTAGGTTCCATGCATAAAGCTCTTTAAATGACCTTGTATGACAGAGAAAAACAGGAATAGCCTTACTTTTGCGAGTTAAAGCCTAATTGGTATTTTTGCTATAAAATGAATTCCTTGAGTCAAAACAAGTTCAAACTAATTTGTCCTTCATATATATCCATTTCTAAGAAGGTTCCATGCATAAAACTCTTTAAATGACCTTTGTTTGAGAAAGAAAAACAGGAAGAGCATTCTTTTGCGGATTTAAGACGAAATTCGGATTTTTGCTTATAAACACAAATTCCTTCAGTCAAAACAAGTTCAAACTCCTTTGTACTTCGTATATCTCAATTCTAAGTAGGTTCCATGCATAAAGCTCTTTAAATGACCTTGTATGACAAAGCAAAACAGGAATAGCCTTACTTTTGCGAGTTATTGCCAAATTGGTATTTTTGCTATAAAATGAATTCCTTCAGTCAAAACAAGTTCAAACTCATTTGTCCTTCATATATGTCAATTCTGAGTAGGATCCATGCATAAAGCTCTTTAAATGACTTTGTATGACAAAGAAAAACAGGAATAGCCTTACTTTTGCGAGTTAAGACGAAATTCGGATTTTTCCTTATGAACACCAATTCCTTCAGTCAAAACAAGTTTAAACTCCTTTGTCCTTCATATTCATCCATTCTGAGTAGGTTCCAAGCATAAAGCTCTTTACATGACCTTGTATGACAAAGAAAAACAGGAATAGCCTTACTTTTGCGAGTTATTGCCAAATTGGTATTGTTGCTATAAAATGAATTCCTTCAGTCAAAACAAGTTCAAACTCATTTGTCCTACATATATATCAATTCTGAGTAGGTTCCATGCATAAAGCTCTTTAAATGACCTTGTATGACAGAGAAAAACAGGAATAGCCTTACTTTTGCAAGTTAAGGCCAAATTGGTATTTTTGCTATAAAATGAATTCCTTCAGTCAAAACAAGTTCAAACTCCTTTTTATTTCGTATATCTCAATTCTAAGTAGGTTCCATCTATAAAGCTCTTTAAATGACCTTGTAAGAGAAAGAAAAACAGGAATAGCTTTACTTTTGCGAGTTAAGGCCAAATTGGTATTTTTACTATAAAATGAATTCCTTCAGTCAAAACAAGTTCAAACTCCTTTGTCCTTCATATATATCAATTCTAAGTAGGTTCCATGCATAAAGCTCTTTAAATGACCTTGAATGACAAAGAAAAACAGGAATAGCCTTACTTTTGCGAGTTAATGCCAAATTGGTATTTTTGCTATAAAAAGAATTCCTTCAGTCAAAACAAGTTCAAACTCCTTTGTCCTTCATATATATCAATTCTAAGTAGGTTCCATGCATAAAGCTCTTTAAATGACCTTCTATGACAGAGAAAAACAGGAATAGCCTTAGTTTTGCAAGTTAAGACGAAATTCGGATTTTTGCTTATAAACCCCAATTCATTTAGTCAAAAAAAGTTCAAACTTCTTTGTCCTTCATATTTATTCATTCTAAGTAAGTTCCATGCATAAAACTCTTTAAATGACCTTGTATGACAAAGAAAAACAGGAATAGCCTTACTTTTGCGAGTTATTGCCAAATTGGTATTTTTGCTATAAAATGAATTCCTTCAGTCAAAACAGGTTCAAACTCCTTTGTCCTTCATATATATCAATTCTAAGTAAGTTACATGCATAAAGCTCTTTAAATGACCTTGTATGACAAAGAAAAACAGGAATAGCCTTACTTTTGCGAGTTAAGACGAAATTTGGATTTTTCCTTATAAACCCCAATTCATTTAGAAAAAAAGAGTTCAAACTCCTTTGTCCTTCATATTCATCCATTCTGAGTAGGTTCCAAGCATAAAGCTCTTTACATGACCTTGTATGACGAAGAAAAACAGGAATAGCCTTACTTTTGCGAATTAAGGCCAAATTGGTATTTTTGCTATAAAATGAATTCCTTCAGTCAAAACAAGTTCAAACTCCTTTGTACTTCGTATATCTCAATTCTAAGTAGGTTCCATGCATAAAGCTCTTTAAATGACCTTGTAAGAGAAAGAAAAACAGGAAAAGCCTTACTTTTGCGAGTTAAGGCCAAATTGGTATTTTTGCTATAAAATGAATTCCTTCAGTCAAAACAAGTTCAAACTCCTTTGTCCTTCATATATATCATTTCTAAGTAGGTTCCATGCATAAAGCTCTTTAAATGACCTTGTATGACAAAGAAAAACAGGAATAGCCTTACTTTTGCGAGTTATTGCCAAATTGGTATATTTGCTTTAAAATGAATTCCTTCAGTCAAAACAAGTTCAAACTCCTTTGTCCTTCATATATATCAATTCTAAGTAGGTTCCATGCATAAAGCTCTTTAAATGACCTTGTATGACAGAGAAAAACAGGAATAGCCTTACTTTTGCGAGTTAAGACGAAATTTGGATTTTTCCTTATAAACCCCAATTCATTTAGACAAAAAGAGTTCAAACTCCTTTGTCCTTCATATTCATCCATTCTGAGTAGGTTCCAAGCATAAAGCTCTTTACATGACCTTGTATGACAAAGAAAAACAGGAATAGCCTTACTTTTGCGAGTTAAGGCCAAATTGGTATTTTTGCTATAAAATGAATTCCTTCAGTCAAAACAAGTTCAAACTCCTTTGTACTTCGTATATCTCAATTCTAAGTAGGTTCCATGCATAAAGCTCTTTAAATGACCTTGTAAGAGAAAGAAAAACAGGAAAAGCCTTACTTTTGCGAGTTAAGGCCAAATTGGTATTTTTGCTATAAAATGAATTCCTTCAGTCAAAACAAGTTCAAACTCCTTTGTCCTTCATATATATCATTTCTAAGTAGGTTCCATGCATAAAGCTCTTTAAATGACCTTGTATGACAGAGAAAAACAGGAATAGCCTTACTTTTGCGAGTTAAAGCCTAATTGGTATTTTTGCTATAAAATGAATTCCTTGAGTCAAAACAAGTTCAAACTAATTTGTCCTTCATATATATCCATTTCTAAGAAGGTTCCATGCATAAAACTCTTTAAATGACCTTTGTTTGAGAAAGAAAAACAGGAAGAGCATTCTTTTGCGGATTTAAGACGAAATTCGGATTTTTGCTTATAAACACAAATTCCTTCAGTCAAAACAAGTTCAAACTCCTTTGTACTTCGTATATCTCAATTCTAAGTAGGTTCCATGCATAAAGCTCTTTAAATGACCTTGTATGACAAAGCAAAACAGGAATAGCCTTACTTTTGCGAGTTATTGCCAAATTGGTATTTTTGCTATAAAATGAATTCCTTCAGTCAAAACAAGTTCAAACTCATTTGTCCTTCATATATGTCAATTCTGAGTAGGTTCCATGCATAAAGCTCTTTAAATGACTTTGTATGACAAAGAAAAACAGGAATAGCCTTACTTTTGCGAGTTAAGACGAAATTCGGATTTTTCCTTATGAACACCAATTCCTTCAGTCAAAACAAGTTTAAACTCCTTTGTCCTTCATATTCATCCATTCTGAGTAGGTTCCAAGCATAAAGCTCTTTACATGACCTTGTATGACAAAGAAAAACAGGAATAGCCTTACTTTTGCGAGTTATTGCCAAATTGGTATTGTTGCTATAAAATGAATTCCTTCAGTCAAAACAAGTTCAAACTCATTTGTCCTACATATATATCAATTCTGAGTAGGTTCCATGCATAAAGCTCTTTAAATGACCTTGTATGACAGAGAAAAACAGGAATAGCCTTACTTTTGCAAGTTAAGGCCAAATTGGTATTTTTGCTATAAAATGAATTCCTTCAGTCAAAACAAGTTCAAACTCCTTTTTATTTCGTATATCTCAATTCTAAGTAGGTTCCATCTATAAAGCTCTTTAAATGACCTTGTAAGAGAAAGAAAAACAGGAATAGCTTTACTTTTGCGAGTTAAGGCCAAATTGGTATTTTTACTATAAAATGAATTCCTTCAGTCAAAACAAGTTCAAACTCCTTTGTCCTTCATATATATCAATTCTAAGTAGGTTCCATGCATAAAGCTCTTTAAATGACCTTGAATGACAAAGAAAAACAGGAATAGCCTTACTTTTGCGAGTTAATGCCAAATTGGTATTTTTGCTATAAAAAGAATTCCTTCAGTCAAAACAAGTTCAAACTCCTTTGTCCTTCATATATATCAATTCTAAGTAGGTTCCATGCATAAAGCTCTTTAAATGACCTTGTATGACAAAGAAAAACAGGAATAGCCTTACTTTTGCGAGTTAAGACGAAATTTGGATTTTTCCTTATAAACCCCAATTCATTTAGACAAAAAGAGTTCAAACTCCTTTGTCCTTCATATTCATCCATTCTGAGTAGGTTCCAAGCATAAAGCTCTTTACATGACCTTGTATGACGAAGAAAAACAGGAATAGCCTTACTTTTGCGAGTTAAGGCCAAATTGGTATTTTTGCTATAAAATGAATTCCTTCAGTCAAAACAAGTTCAAACTCCTTTGTACTTCGTATATCTCAATTCTAAGTAGGTTCAATGCATAAAGCTCTTTAAATGACCTTGTAAGAGAAAGAAAAACTGGAAAAGCCTTACTTTTGCGAGTTAAGGCCAAATTGGTATTTTTGCTATAAAATGAATTCCTTCAGTCAAAACAAGTTCAAACTCCTTTGTCCTTCATATATATCATTTCTAAGTAGGTTCCATGCATAAAGCTCTTTAAATGACCTTGTATGACAGAGAAAAACAGGAATAGCCTTACTTTTGCGAGTTAAAGCCTAATTGGTATTTTTGCTATAAAATGAATTCCTTGAGTCAAAACAAGTTCAAACTAATTTGTCCTTCATATATATCCATTTCTAAGAAGGTTCCATGCATAAAACTCTTTAAATGACCTTTGTTTGAGAAAGAAAAACAGGAAGAGCATTCTTTTGCGGATTTAAGACGAAATTCGGATTTTTGCTTATAAACACAAATTCCTTCAGTCAAAACAAGTTCAAACTCCTTTGTACTTCGTATATCTCAATTCTAAGTAGGTTCCATGCATAAAGCTCTTTAAATGACCTTGTATGACAAAGCAAAACAGGAATAGCCTTACTTTTGCGAGTTATTGCCAAATTGGTATTTTTGCTATAAAATGAATTCCTTCAGTCAAAACAAGTTCAAACTCATTTGTCCTTCATATATGTCAATTCTGAGTAGGATCCATGCATAAAGCTCTTTAAATGACTTTGTATGACAAAGAAAAACAGGAATAGCCTTACTTTTGCGAGTTAAGACGAAATTCGGATTTTTCCTTATGAACACCAATTCCTTCAGTCAAAACAAGTTTAAACTCCTTTGTCCTTCATATTCATCCATTCTGAGTAGGTTCCAAGCATAAAGCTCTTTACATGACCTTGTATGACAAAGAAAAACAGGAATAGCCTTACTTTTGCGAGTTATTGCCAAATTGGTATTGTTGCTATAAAATGAATTCCTTCAGTCAAAACAAGTTCAAACTCATTTGTCCTACATATATATCAATTCTGAGTAGGTTCCATGCATAAAGCTCTTTAAATGACCTTGTATGACAGAGAAAAACAGGAATAGCCTTACTTTTGCAAGTTAAGGCCAAATTGGTATTTTTGCTATAAAATGAATTCCTTCAGTCAAAACAAGTTCAAACTCCTTTTTATTTCGTATATCTCAATTCTAAGTAGGTTCCATCTATAAAGCTCTTTAAATGACCTTGTAAGAGAAAGAAAAACAGGAATAGCTTTACTTTTGCGAGTTAAGGCCAAATTGGTATTTTTACTATAAAATGAATTCCTTCAGTCAAAACAAGTTCAAACTCCTTTGTCCTTCATATATATCAATTCTAAGTAGGTTCCATGCATAAAGCTCTTTAAATGACCTTGAATGACAAAGAAAAACAGGAATAGCCTTACTTTTGCGAGTTAATGCCAAATTGGTATTTTTGCTATAAAAAGAATTCCTTCAGTCAAAACAAGTTCAAACTCCTTTGTCCTTCATATATATCAATTCTAAGTAGGTTCCATGCATAAAGCTCTTTAAATGACCTTCTATGACAGAGAAAAACAGGAATAGCCTTAGTTTTGCAAGTTAAGACGAAATTCGGATTTTTGCTTATAAACCCCAATTCATTTAGTCAAAAAAAGTTCAAACTTCTTTGTCCTTCATATTTATTCATTCTAAGTAAGTTCCATGCATAAAACTCTTTAAATGACCTTGTATGACAAAGAAAAACAGGAATAGCCTTACTTTTGCGAGTTATTGCCAAATTGGTATTTTTGCTATAAAATGAATTCCTTCAGTCAAAACAGGTTCAAACTCCTTTGTCCTTCATATATATCAATTCTAAGTAAGTTACATGCATAAAGCTCTTTAAATGACCTTGTATGACAAAGAAAAACAGGAATAGCCTTACTTTTGCGAGTTAAGACGAAATTTGGATTTTTCCTTATAAACCCCAATTCATTTAGAAAAAAAGAGTTCAAACTCCTTTGTCCTTCATATTCATCCATTCTGAGTAGGTTCCAAGCATAAAGCTCTTTACATGACCTTGTATGACGAAGAAAAACAGGAATAGCCTTACTTTTGCGAATTAAGGCCAAATTGGTATTTTTGCTATAAAATGAATTCCTTCAGTCAAAACAAGTTCAAACTCCTTTGTACTTCGTATATCTCAATTCTAAGTAGGTTCCATGCATAAAGCTCTTTAAATGACCTTGTAAGAGAAAGAAAAACAGGAAAAGCCTTACTTTTGCGAGTTAAGGCCAAATTGGTATTTTTGCTATAAAATGAATTCCTTCAGTCAAAACAAGTTCAAACTCCTTTGTCCTTCATATATATCATTTCTAAGTAGGTTCCATGCATAAAGCTCTTTAAATGACCTTGTATGACAAAGAAAAACAGGAATAGCCTTACTTTTGCGAGTTATTGCCAAATTGGTATATTTGCTTTAAAATGAATTCCTTCAGTCAAAACAAGTTCAAACTCCTTTGTCCTTCATATATATCAATTCTAAGTAGGTTCCATGCATAAAGCTCTTTAAATGACCTTGTATGACAGAGAAAAACAGGAATAGCCTTACTTTTGCGAGTTAAGACGAAATTTGGATTTTTCCTTATAAACCCCAATTCATTTAGACAAAAAGAGTTCAAACTCCTTTGTCCTTCATATTCATCCATTCTGAGTAGGTTCCAAGCATAAAGCTCTTTACATGACCTTGTATGACAAAGAAAAACAGGAATAGCCTTACTTTTGCGAGTTAAGGCCAAATTGGTATTTTTGCTATAAAATGAATTCCTTCAGTCAAAACAAGTTCAAACTCCTTTGTACTTCGTATATCTCAATTCTAAGTAGGTTCCATGCATAAAGCTCTTTAAATGACCTTGTAAGAGAAAGAAAAACAGGAAAAGCCTTACTTTTGCGAGTTAAGGCCAAATTGGTATTTTTGCTATAAAATGAATTCCTTCAGTCAAAACAAGTTCAAACTCCTTTGTCCTTCATATATATCATTTCTAAGTAGGTTCCATGCATAAAGCTCTTTAAATGACCTTGTATGACAAAGAAAAACAGGAATAGCCTTACTTTTGCGAGTTATTGCCAAATTGGTATATTTGCTTTAAAATGAATTCCTTCAGTCAAAACAAGTTCAAACTCCTTTGTCCTTCATATATATCAATTCTAAGTAGGTTCCATGCATAAAGCTCTTTAAATGACCTTGTATGACAGAGAAAAACAGGAATAGCCTTACTTTTGCGAGTTAAGACGAAATTTGGATTTTTCCTTATAAACCCCAATTCATTTAGACAAAAAGAGTTCAAACTCCTTTGTCCTTCATATTCATCCATTCTGAGTAGGTTCCAAGCATAAAGCTCTTTACATGACCTTGTATGACAAAGAAAAACAGGAATAGCCTTACTTTTGCGAGTTAAGGCCAAATTGGTATTTTTGCTATAAAATGAATTCCTTCAGTCAAAACAAGTTCAAACTCCTTTGTACTTCGTATATCTCAATTCTAAGTAGGTTCCATGCATAAAGCTCTTTAAATGACCTTGTAAGAGAAAGAAAAACAGGAAAAGCCTTACTTTTGCGAGTTAAGGCCAAATTGGTATTTTTGCTATAAAATGAATTCCTTCAGTCAAAACAAGTTCAAACTCCTTTGTCCTTCATATATATCATTTCTAAGTAGGTTCCATGCATAAAGCTCTTTAAATGACCTTGTATGACAAAGAAAAACAGGAATAGCCTTACTTTTGCGAGTTATTGCCAAATTGGTATATTTGCTTTAAAATGAATTCCTTCAGTCAAAACAAGTTCAAACTCCTTTGTCCTTCATATATATCAATTCTAAGTAGGTTCCATGCATAAAGCTCTTTAAATGACCTTGTATGACAGAGAAAAACAGGAATAGCCTTACTTTTGCGAGTTAAGACGAAATTCGGATTTTTGCTTATAAACCCCAATTCATTTAGACAAAAAGAGTTCAAACTCCTTTGTCCTTCATATTCATCCATTCTGAGTAGGTTCCAAGCATAAAGCTCTTTACATGACCTTTTATGACAAAGAAAAACAGGAATAGCCTTACTTTTGCGAGTTAAGGCCAAATTGGTATTTTTATTATAAAATGAATTCCTTCAGTCAAAACAAGTTCAAACTCCTTTGTACTTCGTATATCTCAATTCTAAGTAGGTTCCATGCATAAAGCTCTTTACATGACCTTGTATGACAAAGAAAAACAGGAAAAGCCTTACTTTTGCGAGTTAAGGCCAAATTGGTATTTTTGCTATAAAATGAATTCCTTCAGTCAAAACAAGTTCAAACTCCTTTGTCCTTCGTATATCTCAATTCTAAGTAGGTTCCATGCATAAAGCTCTTTACATGACCTTGTATGACGAAGAAAAACAGGAATAGCCTTACTTTTGCGAGTTAAGGCCAAATTGGTATTTTTATTATAAAATGAATTCCTTCAGTCAAAACAAGTTCAAACTCCTTTGTACTTCGTATATCTCAATTCTAAGTAGGTTCCATGCATACAGCTCTTTAAATGACCTTGTAAGAGAAAGAAAAACAGGAATAGCCTTACTTTTGCGAGTTAAGGCCAAATTGGTATTTTTGCTATAATATGAATTCCTTCAGTCAAAACAAGTTCAAACTCCTTTGTCCTTCATATATATCAATTCTAAGTAAGTTACATGCATAAAGCTCTTTAAATGACCTTGTATGACAAAGAAAAACAGGAATAGCCTTACTTTAGCGAGTTAAGACGAAATTCGGATATTTCCTTATAAACACCAATTCCTTCAGTCAAAACAAGTTTAAACTCCTTTCTCCTTCATATATATCAATTCTAAGTAGGTTCCATGCATAAA
Source organism: Odontesthes bonariensis (assembly GCF_027942865.1). Lineage (NCBI taxonomy): Eukaryota > Metazoa > Chordata > Actinopteri > Atheriniformes > Atherinopsidae > Odontesthes > Odontesthes bonariensis. The sequence goes on from NC_134507.1 coordinate 41,300,966, forward strand.
GCTCTTTAAATGACCTTGTATGACAAAGAAAAACAGGAATAGCCTTACTTTTGCGAGTTATTGCCAAATTGGTATTTTTGCTATAAAATGAATTCCTTCAGTCAAAACAAGTTCAAACTCCTTTGTCCTTCATATATATCAATTCTAAGTAGGTTCCATGCATAAAGCTCTTTAAATGACCTTGTATGACAGAGAAAAACAGGAATAGCCTTACTTTTGCGAGTTAAAGCCTAATTGGTATTTTTGCTATAAAATGAATTCTTTAAGTCAAAACAAGTTCAAACTAATTTGTCATTCATATATATCCATTTCTAAGAAGGTTCCATGCATAAAACTCTTTAAATGACCTTTGTTTGAGAAAGAAAAACAGGAAGAGCATTATTTTGCGGAATTAAGACGAAATTCGGATTTTTGCTTATAAACACAAATTCCTTCAGTCAAAACAAGTTCAAACTCCTTTGTACTTCGTATATCTCAATTCTAAGTAGGTTCCATGCATAAAGCTCTTTAAATGACCTTGTAAGAGAAAGAAAAAGAGGAAAAGCCTTACTTTTGCGAGTTAAGGCCAAATTGGTATTTTTGCTATAAAATGAATTCCTTCAGTCAAAACAAGTTCAAACTCCTTTGTCCTTCATATATATCATTTCTAAGTAGGTTCCATGCATAAAGCTCTTTAAATGACCTTGTATGACAAAGAAAAACAGGAATAGCCTTACTTTTGCGAGTTAAGACGAAATTCGGATTTTTCCTTATAAACACCAATTCCTTCAGTCAAAACAAGTTCAAACTCATTTATACTTCGTATATCTCAATTCTAAGTAGGTTCCATGCATAAAGCTCTTTACATGACCTTGTATGACAAAGAAAAACAGGAATAGCCTTACTTTTGCGAGTTATTGCCAAATTGGTATTTTTGCTATAAAATGAATTCCTTCAGTCAAAACAAGTTTAAACTCCTTTGTCCTTCATATTCTTCCATTCTGAGTAGGTTCCATGCATAAAGCTCTTTACATGACCTTGTATGACAAAGAAAAACAGGAATAGCCTTACTTTTGCGAGTTAAGGCCAAATTGGTATTTTTATTATAAAATGAATTCCTTCAGTCAAAACAAGTTCAAACTCCTTTGTACTTCGTATATCTCAATTCTAAGTAGGTTCCATGCATAAAGCTCTTTAAATGACCTTGTAAGAGAAAGAAAAACAGGAAAAGCCTTACTTTTGCGAGTTAAGGCCAAATTGGTATTTTTGCTATAAAATGAATTCCTTCAGTCAAAACAAGTTCAAACTCCTTTGTCCTTCATATATATCAATTCTAAGTAGGTTCCATGCATAAAGCTCTTTAAATGACCTTGTATGACAGAGAAAAACAGGAATAGCCTTACTTTTGCGAGTTAAGACGAAATTCGGATTTTTCCTTATAAGCCCCAATTCATTTAGTCAAAAAAAGTTCAAACTTCTTTGTCCTTCATATTTATCCATTCTAAGTAAGTTCCATGCATAAAACTTTTTAAATGACCTTGTAAGAGAAAGAAAAACAGGAAAAGCCTTACTTTTGCGAGTTAAGGCCAAATTGGTATTTTTGCTATAAAATGAATTCCTTCAGTCAAAACAAGTTCAAACTCCTTTGTCCTTCATATATATCATTTCTAAGTAGGTTCCATGCATAAAGCTCTTTAAATGAACTTGTATGACAAAGAAAAACAGGAATAGCCTTACTTTTGCGAGTTATTGCCAAATTGGTATATTTGCTTTAAAATGAATTCCTTCAGTCAAAACAAGTTCAAACTCCTTTGTCCTTCATATATATCAATTCTAAGTAGGTTCCATGCATAAAGCTCTTTAAATGACCTTGTATGACAGAGAAAAACAGGAATAGCCTTACTTTTGCGAGTTAAGACGAAATTCGGATTTTTGCTTATAAACCCCAATTCATTTAGACAAAAAGAGTTCAAACTCCTTTGTCCTTCATATTCATCCATTCTGAGTAGGTTCCAAGCATAAAGCTCTTTACATGACCTTGTATGACAAAGAAAAACAGGAATAGCCTTACTTTTGCGAGTTAAGGCCAAATTGGTATTTTTATTATAAAATGAATTCCTTCAGTCAAAACAAGTTCAAACTCCTTTGTACTTCGTATATCTCAATTCTAAGTAGGTTCCATGCATAAAGCTCTTTACATGACCTTGTATGACAAAGAAAAACAGGAAAAGCCTTACTTTTGCGAGTTAAGGCCAAATTGGTATTTTTGCTATAAAATGAATTCCTTCAGTCAAAACAAGTTCAAACTCCTTTGTCCTTCGTATATCTCAATTCTAAGTAGGTTCCATGCATAAAGCTCTTTACATGACCTTGTATGACAAAGAAAAACAGGAATAGCCTTACTTTTGCGAGTTAAGGCCAAATTGGTATTTTTGCTATAATATGAATTCCTTCAGTCAAAACAAGTTCAAACTCATTTATACTTCGTATATCTCAATTCTAAGTAGGTTCCATGCATAAAGCTCTTTAAATGACCTTGTAAGAGAAAGAAAAACTGGAATAGCTTTACTTTTGCGAGTTAAGGCCAAATTGGTATTTTTACTATAAAATGAATTCCTTCAGTCAAAACAAGTTCAAACTCCTTTGTCCTTCATATATATCAATTCTAAGTAGGTTCCATGCATAAAGCTCTTTAAATGACCTTGAATGACAAAGAAAAACAGGAATAGCCTTACTTTTGCGAGTTAATGCCAAATTGGTATTTTTGCTATAAAAAGAATTCCTTCAGTCAAAACAAGTTCAAACTCCTTTGTCCTTCATATATATCAATTCTAAGTAGGTTCCATGCATAAAGCTCTTTAAATGACCTTCTATGACAGAGAAAAACAGGAATAGCCTTAGTTTTGCAAGTTAAGACGAAATTCGGATTTTTGCTTATAAACCCCAATTCATTTAGTCAAAAAAAGTTCAAACTTCTTTGTCCTTCATATTTATTCATTCTAAGTAAGTTCCATGCATAAAACTCTTTAAATGACCTTGTATGACAAAGAAAAACAGGAATAGCCTTACTTTTGCGAGTTATTGCCAAATTGGTATTTTTGCTATAAAATGAATTCCTTCAGTCAAAACAGGTTCAAACTCCTTTGTCCTTCATATATATCAATTCTAAGTAAGTTACATGCATAAAGCTCTTTAAATGACCTTGTATGACAAAGAAAAACAGGAATAGCCTTACTTTTGCGAGTTAAGACGAAATTTGGATTTTTCCTTATAAACCCCAATTCATTTAGACAAAAAGAGTTCAAACTCCTTTGTCCTTCATATTCATCCATTCTGAGTAGGTTCCAAGCATAAAGCTCTTTACATGACCTTGTATGACGAAGAAAAACAGGAATAGCCTTACTTTTGCGAGTTAAGGCCAAATTGGTATTTTTGCTATAAAATGAATTCCTTCAGTCAAAACAAGTTCAAACTCCTTTGTACTTCGTATATCTCAATTCTAAGTAGGTTCAATGCATAAAGCTCTTTAAATGACCTTGTAAGAGAAAGAAAAACTGGAAAAGCCTTACTTTTGCGAGTTAAGGCCAAATTGGTATTTTTGCTATAAAATGAATTCCTTCAGTCAAAACAAGTTCAAACTCCTTTGTCCTTCATATATATCATTTCTAAGTAGGTTCCATGCATAAAGCTCTTTAAATGACCTTGTATGACAGAGAAAAACAGGAATAGCCTTACTTTTGCGAGTTAAAGCCTAATTGGTATTTTTGCTATAAAATGAATTCCTTGAGTCAAAACAAGTTCAAACTAATTTGTCCTTCATATATATCCATTTCTAAGAAGGTTCCATGCATAAAACTCTTTAAATGACCTTTGTTTGAGAAAGAAAAACAGGAAGAGCATTCTTTTGCGGATTTAAGACGAAATTCGGATTTTTGCTTATAAACACAAATTCCTTCAGTCAAAACAAGTTCAAACTCCTTTGTACTTCGTATATCTCAATTCTAAGTAGGTTCCATGCATAAAGCTCTTTAAATGACCTTGTATGACAAAGCAAAACAGGAATAGCCTTACTTTTGCGAGTTATTGCCAAATTGGTATTTTTGCTATAAAATGAATTCCTTCAGTCAAAACAAGTTCAAACTCATTTGTCATTCATATATGTCAATTCTGAGTAGGTTCCATGCATAAAGCTCTTTAAATGACTTTGTATGACAAAGAAAAACAGGAATAGCCTTACTTTTGCGAGTTAGGACGAAATTCGGATTTTTCCTTATGAACACCAATTCCTTCAGTCAAAACAAGTTTAAACTCCTTTGTCCTTCATATTCATCCATTCTGAGTAGGTTCCAAGCATAAAGCTCTTTACATGACCTTGTATGACAAAGAAAAACAGGAATAGCCTTACTTTTGCGAGTTATTGCCAAATTGGTATTGTTGCTATAAAATGAATTCCTTCAGTCAAAACAAGTTCAAACTCATTTGTCCTACATATATATCAATTCTGAGTAGGTTCCATGCATAAAGCTCTTTAAATGACCTTGTATGACAGAGAAAAACAGGAATAGCCTTACTTTTGCAAGTTAAGGCCAAATTGGTATTTTTGCTATAAAATGAATTCCTTCAGTCAAAACAAGTTCAAACTCCTTTGTACTTCGTATATCTCAATTCTAAGTAGGTTCAATGCATAAAGCTCTTTAAATGACCTTGTAAGAGAAAGAAAAACTGGAAAAGCCTTACTTTTGCGAGTTAAGGCCAAATTGGTATTTTTGCTATAAAATGAATTCCTTCAGTCAAAACAAGTTCAAACTCCTTTGTCCTTCATATATATCATTTCTAAGTAGGTTCCATGCATAAAGCTCTTTAAATGACCTTGTATGACAGAGAAAAACAGGAATAGCCTTACTTTTGCGAGTTAAAGCCTAATTGGTATTTTTGCTATAAAATGAATTCCTTGAGTCAAAACAAGTTCAAACTAATTTGTCCTTCATATATATCCATTTCTAAGAAGGTTCCATGCATAAAACTCTTTAAATGACCTTTGTTTGAGAAAGAAAAACAGGAAGAGCATTCTTTTGCGGATTTAAGACGAAATTCGGATTTTTGCTTATAAACACAAATTCCTTCAGTCAAAACAAGTTCAAACTCCTTTGTACTTCGTATATCTCAATTCTAAGTAGGTTCCATGCATAAAGCTCTTTAAATGACCTTGTATGACAAAGCAAAACAGGAATAGCCTTACTTTTGCGAGTTATTGCCAAATTGGTATTTTTGCTATAAAATGAATTCCTTCAGTCAAAACAAGTTCAAACTCATTTGTCATTCATATATGTCAATTCTGAGTAGGTTCCATGCATAAAGCTCTTTAAATGACTTTGTATGACAAAGAAAAACAGGAATAGCCTTACTTTTGCGAGTTAAGACGAAATTCGGATTTTTCCTTATGAACACCAATTCCTTCAGTCAAAACAAGTTTAAACTCCTTTGTCCTTCATATTCATCCATTCTGAGTAGGTTCCAAGCATAAAGCTCTTTACATGACCTTGTATGACAAAGAAAAACAGGAATAGCCTTACTTTTGCGAGTTAAGGCCAAATTGGTATTTTTGCTATAAAATGAATTCCTTCAGTCAAAACAAGTTCAAACTCCTTTGTACTTCGTATATCTCAATTCTAAGTAGGTTCCATGCATAAAGCTCTTTAAATGACCTTGTAAGAGAAAGAAAAACAGGAAAAGCCTTACTTTTGCGAGTTAAGGCCAAATTGGTATTTTTGCTATAAAATGAATTCCTTCAGTCAAAACAAGTTCAAACTCCTTTGTCCTTCATATATATCATTTCTAAGTAGGTTCCATGCATAAAGCTCTTTAAATGACCTTGTATGACAAAGAAAAACAGGAATAGCCTTACTTTTGCGAGTTATTGCCAAATTGGTATATTTGCTTTAAAATGAATTCCTTCAGTCAAAACAAGTTCAAACTCCTTTGTCCTTCATATATATCAATTCTAAGTAGGTTCCATGCATAAATCTCTTTAAATGACCTTGTATGACAGAGAAAAACAGGAATAGCCTTACTTTTGCGAGTTAAGACGAAATTCGGATTTTTGCTTATAAACCCCAATTCATTTAGACAAAAAGAGTTCAAACTCCTTTGTCCTTCATATTCATCCATTCTGAGTAGGTTCCAAGCATAAAGCTCTTTACATGACCTTGTATGACAAAGAAAAACAGGAATAGCCTTACTTTTGCGAGTTAAGGCCAAATTGGTATTTTTATTATAAAATGAATTCCTTCAGTCAAAACAAGTTCAAACTCCTTTGTACTTCGTATATCTCAATTCTAAGTAGGTTCCATGCATAAAGCTCTTTACCTGACCTTGTATGACAAAGAAAAACAGGAAAAGCCTTACTTTTGCGAGTTAAGGCCAAATTGGTATTTTTGCTATAAAATGAATTCCTTCAGTCAAAACAAGTTCAAACTCCTTTGTCCTTCGTATATCTCAATTCTAAGTAGGTTCCATGCATAAAGCTCTTTACATGACCTTGTATGACAAAGAAAAACAGGAATAGCCTTACTTTTGCGAGTTAAGGCCAAATTGGTATTTTTGCTATAATATGAATTCCTTCAGTCAAAACAAGTTCAAACTCATTTATACTTCGTATATCTCAATTCTAAGTAGGTTCCATGCATAAAGCTCTTTAAATGACCTTGTAAGAGAAAGAAAAACAGGAATAGCTTTACTTTTGCGACTTGAGGCCAAATTGGTATTTTTGCTATAAAATGAATTCCTTCAGTCAAAACAGGTTCAAACTCCTTTGTCCTTCATATATATCAATTCTAAGTAGGTTCCATGCATAAAGCTCTTTAAATGACCTTGTATGACAAAGAAAAACAGGAATAGCCTTACTTTTGCGAGTTATTGCCAAATTGGTATTTTTGCTATAAAATGAATTCCTTCAGTCAAAACAAGTTTAAACTCCTTTGTCCTTCATATTCATCCATTCTGAGTAGGTTCCATGCATAAAGCTCTTTACATGACCTTGTATGACAAAGAAAAACAGGAATAGCCTTACTTTTGCGAGTTAAGGCCAAATTGGTATTTTTATTATAAAATGAATTCCTTCAGTCAAAACAAGTTCAAACTCCTTTGTACTTCGTATATCTCAATTCTAAGTAGGTTCCATGCATACAGCTCTTTAAATGACCTTGTAAGAGAAAGAAAAACAGGAATAGCCTTACTTTTGCGAGTTAAGGCCAAATTGGTATTTTTGCTATAATATGAATTCCTTCAGTCAAAACAAGTTCAAACTCCTTTGTCCTTCATATATATCAATTCTAAGTAAGTTACATGCATAAAGCTCTTTAAATGACCTTGTATGACAAAGAAAAACAGGAATAGCCTTACTTTAGCGAGTTAAGACGAAATTCGGATATTTCCTTATAAACACCAATTCCTTCAGTCAAAACAAGTTTAAACTCCTTTCTCCTTCATATATATCAATTCTAAGTAGGTTCCATGCATAAAGCTCTTTAAATGACCTTGTATGACAAAGAAAAACAGGAATAGCCTTACTTTTGCGAGTTATTGCCAAATTGGTATTTTTGCTATAAAATGAATTCCTTCAGTCAAAACAAGTTCAAACTCCTTTGTCCTTCATATATATCAATTCTAAGTAGGTTCCATGCATAAAGCTCTTTAAATGACCTTGTATGACAGAGAAAAACAGGAATAGCCTTACTTTTGCGAGTTAAAGCCTAATTGGTATTTTTGCTATAAAATGAATTCTTTAAGTCAAAACAAGTTCAAACTAATTTGTCATTCATATATATCCATTTCTAAGAAGGTTCCATGCATAAAACTCTTTAAATGACCTTTGTTTGAGAAAGAAAAACAGGAAGAGCATTATTTTGCGGAATTAAGACGAAATTCGGATTTTTGCTTATAAACACAAATTCCTTCAGTCAAAACAAGTTCAAACTCCTTTGTACTTCGTATATCTCAATTCTAAGTAGGTTCCATGCATAAAGCTCTTTAAATGACCTTGTAAGAGAAAGAAAAAGAGGAAAAGCCTTACTTTTGCGAGTTAAGGCCAAATTGGTATTTTTGCTATAAAATGAATTCCTTCAGTCAAAACAAGTTCAAACTCCTTTGTCCTTCATATATATCATTTCTAAGTAGGTTCCATGCATAAAGCTCTTTAAATGACCTTGTATGACAAAGAAAAACAGGAATAGCCTTACTTTTGCGAGTTAAGACGAAATTCGGATTTTTCCTTATAAACACCAATTCCTTCAGTCAAAACAAGTTCAAACTCATTTATACTTCGTATATCTCAATTCTAAGTAGGTTCCATGCATAAAGCTCTTTACATGACCTTGTATGACAAAGAAAAACAGGAATAGCCTTACTTTTGCGAGTTATTGCCAAATTGGTATTTTTGCTATAAAATGAATTCCTTCAGTCAAAACAAGTTTAAACTCCTTTGTCCTTCATATTCTTCCATTCTGAGTAGGTTCCATGCATAAAGCTCTTTACATGACCTTGTATGACAAAGAAAAACAGGAATAGCCTTACTTTTGCGAGTTAAGGCCAAATTGGTATTTTTATTATAAAATGAATTCCTTCAGTCAAAACAAGTTCAAACTCCTTTGTACTTCGTATATCTCAATTCTAAGTAGGTTCCATGCATAAAGCTCTTTAAATGACCTTGTAAGAGAAAGAAAAACAGGAAAAGCCTTACTTTTGCGAGTTAAGGCCAAATTGGTATTTTTGCTATAAAATGAATTCCTTCAGTCAAAACAAGTTCAAACTCCTTTGTCCTTCATATATATCAATTCTAAGTAGGTTCCATGCATAAAGCTCTTTAAATGACCTTGTATGACAGAGAAAAACAGGAATAGCCTTACTTTTGCGAGTTAAGACGAAATTCGGATTTTTCCTTATAAGCCCCAATTCATTTAGTCAAAAAAAGTTCAAACTTCTTTGTCCTTCATATTTATCCATTCTAAGTAAGTTCCATGCATAAAACTTTTTAAATGACCTTGTAAGAGAAAGAAAAACAGGAAAAGCCTTACTTTTGCGAGTTAAGGCCAAATTGGTATTTTTGCTATAAAATGAATTCCTTCAGTCAAAACAAGTTCAAACTCCTTTGTCCTTCATATATATCATTTCTAAGTAGGTTCCATGCATAAAGCTCTTTAAATGAACTTGTATGACAAAGAAAAACAGGAATAGCCTTACTTTTGCGAGTTATTGCCAAATTGGTATATTTGCTTTAAAATGAATTCCTTCAGTCAAAACAAGTTCAAACTCCTTTGTCCTTCATATATATCAATTCTAAGTAGGTTCCATGCATAAAGCTCTTTAAATGACCTTGTATGACAGAGAAAAACAGGAATAGCCTTACTTTTGCGAGTTAAGACGAAATTCGGATTTTTGCTTATAAACCCCAATTCATTTAGACAAAAAGAGTTCAAACTCCTTTGTCCTTCATATTCATCCATTCTGAGTAGGTTCCAAGCATAAAGCTCTTTACATGACCTTGTATGACAAAGAAAAACAGGAATAGCCTTACTTTTGCGAGTTAAGGCCAAATTGGTATTTTTATTATAAAATGAATTCCTTCAGTCAAAACAAGTTCAAACTCCTTTGTACTTCGTATATCTCAATTCTAAGTAGGTTCCATGCATAAAGCTCTTTACATGACCTTGTATGACAAAGAAAAACAGGAAAAGCCTTACTTTTGCGAGTTAAGGCCAAATTGGTATTTTTGCTATAAAATGAATTCCTTCAGTCAAAACAAGTTCAAACTCCTTTGTCCTTCGTATATCTCAATTCTAAGTAGGTTCCATGCATAAAGCTCTTTACATGACCTTGTATGACAAAGAAAAACAGGAATAGCCTTACTTTTGCGAGTTAAGGCCAAATTGGTATTTTTGCTATAATATGAATTCCTTCAGTCAAAACAAGTTCAAACTCATTTATACTTCGTATATCTCAATTCTAAGTAGGTTCCATGCATAAAGCTCTTTAAATGACCTTGTAAGAGAAAGAAAAACTGGAATAGCCTTACTTTTGCGAGTTAAGGCCAAATTGGTATTTTTGCTATAATATGAATTCCTTCAGTCAAAACAAGTTCAAACTCCTTTGTCCTTCATATATATCAATTCTAAGTAAGTTACATGCATAAAGCTCTTTAAATGACCTTGTATGACAAAGAAAAACAGGAATAGCCTTACTTTAGCGAGTTAAGACGAAATTCGGATATTTCCTTATAAACACCAATTCCTTCAGTCAAAACAAGTTTAAACTCCTTTCTCCTTCATATATATCAATTCTAAGTAGGTTCCATCCATAAAGCTCTTTAAATGACCTTGTATGACAAAGAAAAACAGGAATAGCCTTACTTTTGCGAGTTATTGCCAAATTGGTATTTTTGCTATAAAATGAATTCCTTCAGTCAGAACAAGTTCAAACTCCTTTGTCCTTCATATATATCAATTCTAAGTAGGTTCCATGCATAAAGCTCTTTAAATGACCTTGTATGACAGAGAAAAACAGGAATAGCCTTACTTTTGCGAGTTAAAGCCTAATTGGTATTTTTGCTATAAAATGAATTCTTTAAGTCAAAACAAGTTCAAACTAATTTGTCCTTCATATATATCCATTTCTAAGAAGGTTCCATGCATAAAACTCTTTAAATGACCTTTGTTTGAGAAAGAAAAACAGGAAGAGCATTCTTTTGCGGAATTAAGACGAAATTCGGATTTTTCCTTATAAGCCCCAATTCATTTAGTCAAAAAAAGTTCAAACTTCTTTGTCCTTCATATTTATCCATTCTAAGTAAGTTCCATGCATAAAACTTTTTAAATGACCTTGTAAGAGAAAGAAAAACAGGAAAAGCCTTACTTTTGCGAGTTAAGGCCAAATTGGTATTTTGGCTATAAAATGAATTCCTTCAGTCAAAACAAGTTCAAACTCCTTTGTCCTTCATATATATCATTTCTAAGTAGGTTCCATGCATAAAGCTCTTTAAATGAACTTGTATGACAAAGAAAAACAGGAATAGCCTTACTTTTGCGAGTTATTGCCAAATTGGTATATTTGCTTTAAAATGAATTCCTTCAGTCAAAACAAGTTCAAACTCCTTTGTCCTTCATATATATCAATTCTAAGTAGGTTCCATGCATAAAGCTCTTTAAATGACCTTGTATGACAGAGAAAAACAGGAATAGCCTTACTTTTGCGAGTTAAGACGAAATTCGGATTTTTGCTTATAAACCCCAATTCATTTAGACAAAAAGAGTTCAAACTCCTTTGTCCTTCATATTCATCCATTCTGAGTAGGTTCCAAGCATAAAGCTCTTTACATGACCTTGTATGACAAAGAAAAACAGGAATAGCCTTACTTTTGCGAGTTAAGGCCAAATTGGTATTTTTATTATAAAATGAATTCCTTCAGTCAAAACAAGTTCAAACTCCTTTGTACTTCGTATATCTCAATTCTAAGTAGGTTCCATGCATAAAGCTCTTTACATGACCTTGTATGACAAAGAAAAACAGGAAAAGCCTTACTTTTGCGAGTTAAGGCCAAATTGGTATTTTTGCTATAAAATGAATTCCTTCAGTCAAAACAAGTTCAAACTCCTTTGTCCTTCGTATATCTCAATTCTAAGTAGGTTCCATGCATAAAGCTCTTTACATGACCTTGTATGACAAAGAAAAACAGGAATAGCCTTACTTTTGCGAGTTAAGGCCAAATTGGTATTTTTGCTATAATATGAATTCCTTCAGTCAAAACAAGTTCAAACTCATTTATACTTCGTATATCTCAATTCTAAGTAGGTTCCATGCATAAAGCTCTTTAAATGACCTTGTAAGAGAAAGAAAAACTGGAATAGCCTTACTTTTGCGAGTCAAGGCCAAATTGGTATTTTTGCTATAATATGAATTCCTTCAGTCAAAACAAGTTCAAACTCCTTTGTCCTTCATATATATCAATTCTAAGTAAGTTACATGCATAAAGCTCTTTAAATGACCTTGTATGACAAAGAAAAACAGGAATAGCCTTACTTTAGCGAGTTAAGACGAAATTCGGATATTTCCTTATAAACACCAATTCCTTCAGTCAAAACAAGTTTAAACTCCTTTCTCCTTCATATATATCAATTCTAAGTAGGTTCCATCCATAAAGCTCTTTAAATGACCTTGTATGACAAAGAAAAACAGGAATAGCCTTACTTTTGCGAGTTATTGCCAAATTGGTATTTTTGCTATAAAATGAATTCCTTCAGTCAAAACAAGTTCAAACTCCTTTGTCCTTCATATATATCAATTCTAAGTAGGTTCCATGCATAAAGCTCTTTAAATGACCTTGTATGACAGAGAAAAACAGGAATAGCCTTACTTTTGCGAGTTAAAGCCTAATTGGTATTTTTGCTATAAAATGAATTCTTTAAGTCAAAACAAGTTCAAACTAATTTGTCCTTCATATATATCCATTTCTAAGAAGGTTCCATGCATAAAACTCTTTAAATGACCTTTGTTTGAGAAAGAAAAACAGGAAGAGCATTCTTTTGCGGAATTAAGACGAAATTCGGATTTTTGCTTGTAAACACAAATTCCTTCAGTCAAAACAAGTTCAAACTCCTTTGTACTTCGTATATCTCAATTCTAAGTAGGTTCCATGCATAAAGCTCTTTAAATGACCTTGTAAGAGAAAGAAAAACAGGAAAAGCCTTACTTTTGCGAGTTAAGGCCAAATTGGTATTTTTGCTATAAAATGAATTCCTTCAGTCAAAACAAGTTCAAACTCCTTTGTCCTTCATATATATCATTTCTAAGTAGGTTCCATGCATAAAGCTCTTTAAATGACCTTGTATGACAAAGAAAAACAGGAATAGCCTTACTTTTGCGAGTTAAGACGAAATTCGGATTTTTCCTTATAAACACCAATTCCTTCAGTCAAAACAAGTTTAAACTCCTTTGTCCTTCATATTCATCCATTCTGAGTAGGTTCCAAGCATAAAGCTCTTTACATGACCTTGTATGACAAAGAAAAACAGGAATAGCCTTACTTTTGCGAGTTATTGCCAAATTGGTATTTTTGCTATAAAATGAATTCCTTCAGTCAAAACAAGTTCAAACTCATTTGTCCTTCATATATATTAATTCTGAGTAGGTTCCATACATAAAGCTCTTTAAATGACCTTGTATGACAAAGAAAAACAGGAATAGCCTTACTTTTGCGAGTTAAGGCCAAATTGTTTTTTTTGCTATAAAATGAATTCCTTCAGTCAAAACAAGTTCAAACTCCTTTGTACTTCGTATATATCAATTCTAAGTAGGTTCCATGCATAAAGCTCTTTAAATGACCTTGTATGACAAAGAAAAACAGGAATAGCCTTACTTTTGCGAGTTATTGCCAAATTGGTATTTTTGCTATAAAATGAATTCCTTCAGTCAAAACAAGTTTAAACTCCTTTGTCCTTCATATTCATCCATTCTGAGTAGGTTCCATGCATAAAGCTCTTTACATGACCTTGTATGACAAAGAAAAACAGGAATAGCCTTACTTTTGCGAGTTAAGGCCAAATTGGTATTTTTATTATAAAATGAATTCCTTCAGTCAAAACAAGTTCAAACTCCTTTGTACTTCGTATATCTCAATTCTAAGTAGGTTCCATGCATACAGCTCTTTAAATGACCTTGTAAGAGAAAGAAAAACAGGAATAGCCTTACTTTTGCGAGTTAAGGCCAAATTGGTATTTTTGCTATAATATGAATTCCTTCAGTCAAAACAAGTTCAAACTCCTTTGTCCTTCATATATATCAATTCTAAGTAAGTTACATGCATAAAGCTCTTTAAATGACCTTGTATGACAAAGAAAAACAGGAATAGCCTTACTTTAGCGAGTTAAGACGAAATTCGGATATTTCCTTATAAACACCAATTCCTTCAGTCAAAACAAGTTTAAACTCCTTTCTCCTTCATATATATCAATTCTAAGTAGGTTCCATGCATAAAGCTCTTTAAATGACCTTGTATGACAAAGAAAAACAGGAATAGCCTTACTTTTGCGAGTTATTGCCAAATTGGTATTTTTGCTATAAAATGAATTCCTTCAGTCAAAACAAGTTCAAACTCCTTTGTCCTTCATATATATCAATTCTAAGTAGGTTCCATGCATAAAGCTCTTTAAATGACCTTGTATGACAGAGAAAAACAGGAATAGCCTTACTTTTGCGAGTTAAAGCCTAATTGGTATTTTTGCTATAAAATGAATTCTTTAAATCAAAACAAGTTCAAACTAATTTGTCCTTCATATATATCCATTTCTAAGAAGGTTCCATGCATAAAACTCTTTAAATGACCTTGTATGACAGAGAAAAATAGGAATAGCCTTACTTTTGCGAGTTAAGGCCAAATTGCTATTTTTGCTATAATATGAATTCCTTCAGTCAAAACAAGTTCAAACTCCTTTGTCCTTCATATATATCAATTCTAAGTAAGTTACATGCATAAAGCTCTTTAAATGACCTTGTATGACAAAGAAAAACAGGAATAGCCTTACTTTTGCGAGTTAAGACGAAATTCGGATTTTTCCTTATAAACACCAATTCCTTCAGTCAAAACAAGTTTAAACTCCTTTGTCCTTCATATTCATCCATTCTGAGTAGGTTCCAAGCATAAAGCTCTTTACATGACCTTGTATGACAAAGAAAAACAGGAATAGCCTTACTTTTGCGAGTTATTGCCAAATTGGTATTTTTGCTATAAAATGAATTCCTTCAGTCAAAACAAGTTCAAACTCATTTGTCCTTCATATATATTAATTCTGAGTAGGTTCCATACATAAAGCTCTTTAAATGACCTTGTATGACAAAGAAAAACAGGAATAGCCTTACTTTTGCGAGTTAAGGCCAAATTGTTTTTTTTGCTATAAAATGAATTCCTTCAGTCAAAACAAGTTCAAACTCCTTTGTACTTCGTATATCTCAATTCTAAGTAGGTTCCATGCATAAAGCTCTTTAAATGACCTTGTAAGAGAAAGAAAAACTGGAAAAGCCTTACTTTTGCGAGTTAAGGCCAAATTGGTATTTTTGCTATAAAATGAATTCCTTCAGTCAAAACAAGTTCAAACTCCTTTGTCCTTCATATATATCATTTCTAAGTAGGTTCCATGCATAAAGCTCTTTAAATGACCTTGTATGACAGAGAAAAACAGGAATAGCCTTACTTTTGCGAGTTAAGGCCAAATTGCTATTTTTGCTATAATATGAATTCCTTCAGTCAAAACAAGTTCAAACTCCTTTGTCCTTCATATATATCAATTCTAAGTAAGTTACATGCATAAAGCTCTTTAAATGACCTTGTATGACAAAGAAAAACAGGAATAGCCTTACTTTTGCGAGTTAAGACGAAATTCGGATTTTTCCTTATAAACACCAATTCCTTCAGTCAAAACAAGTTTAAACTCCTTTGTCCTTCATATTCATCCATTCTGAGTAGGTTCCAAGCATAAAGCTCTTTACATGACCTCGTATGACAGAGAAAAACAGGAATAGCCTTACTTTTGCGAGTTAAGACGAAATTCGGATTTTTCCTTATAAGCCCCAATTCATTTAGTCAAAAAAAGTTCAAACTTCTTTGTCCTTCATATTTATCCATTCTAAGTAAGTTCCATGCATAAAACTTTTTAAATGACCTTGTAAGAGAAAGAAAAACAGGAAAAGCCTTACTTTTGCGAGTTAAGGCCAAATTGGTATTTTTGCTATAAAATGAATTCCTTCAGTCAAAACAAGTTCAAACTCCTTTGTCCTTCATATATATCAATTCTGAGTAGGTTCCATGCATAAAGCTCTTTAAATGACCTTGTATGACAGAGAAAAACAGGAATAGCCTTACTTTTGCGAGTTAAGACGAAATTCGGATTTTTGCTTATAAACCCCAATTCATTTAGACAAAAAGAGTTCAAACTCCTTTGTCCTTCATATTCATCCATTCTGAGTAGGTTCCAAGCATAAAGCTCTTTACATGACCTTGTATGACAAAGAAAAACAGGAATAGCCTTACTTTTGCGAGTTAAGGCCAAATTGGTATTTTTATTATAAAATGAATTCCTTCAGTCAAAACAAGTTCAAACTCCTTTGTACTTCGTATATCTCAATTCTAAGTAGGTTCCATGCATAAAGCTCTTTACATGACCTTGTATGACAAAGAAAAACAGGAAAAGCCTTACTTTTGCGAGTTAAGGCCAAATTGGTATTTTTGCTATAAAATGAATTCCTTCAGTCAAAACAAGTTCAAACTCCTTTGTCCTTCGTATATCTCAATTCTAAGTAGGTTCCATGCATAAAGCTCTTTACATGACCTTGTATGACAAAGAAAAACAGGAATAGCCTTACTTTTGCGAGTTAAGGCCAAATTGGTATTTTTGCTATAATATGAATTCCTTCAGTCAAAACAAGTTCAAACTCATTTATACTTCGTATATCTCAATTCTAAGTAGGTTCCATGCATAAAGCTCTTTAAATGACCTTGTAAGAGAAAGAAAAACTGGAATAGCCTTACTTTTGCGAGTTAAGGCCAAATTGGTATTTTTGCTATAATATGAATTCCTTCAGTCAAAACAAGTTCAAACTCCTTTGTCCTTCATATATATCAATTCCAAGTAAGTTACATGCATAAAGCTCTTTAAATGACCTTGTATGACAAAGAAAAACAGGAATAGCCTTACTTTAGCGAGTTAAGACGAAATTCGGATATTTCCTTATAAACACCAATTCCTTCAGTCAAAACAAGTTTAAACTCCTTTCTCCTTCATATATATCAATTCTAAGTAGGTTCCATCCATAAAGCTCTTTAAATGACCTTGTATGACAAAGAAAAACAGGAATAGCCTTACTTTTGCGAGTTATTGCCAAATTGGTATTTTTGCTATAAAATGAATTCCTTCAGTCAAAACAAGTTCAAACTCCTTTGTCCTTCATATATATCAATTCTAAGTAGGTTCCATGCATAAAGCTCTTTAAATGACCTTGTATGACAGAGAAAAACAGGAATAGCCTTACTTTTGCGAGTTAAAGCCTAATTGGTATTTTTGCTATAAAATGAATTCTTTAAGTCAAAACAAGTTCAAACTAATTTGTCCTTCATATATATCCATTTCTAAGAAGGTTCCATGCATAAAACTCTTTAAATGACCTTTGTTTGAGAAAGAAAAACAGGAAGAGCATTCTTTTGCGGAATTAAGACGAAATTCGGATTTTTGCTTATAAACACAAATTCCTTCTGTCAAAACAAGTTCAAACTCCTTTGTACTTCGTATATCTCAATTCTAAGTAGGTTCCATGCATAAAGCTCCTTAAATGACCTTGTAAGAGAAAGAAAAACAGGAAAAGCCTTACTTTTGCGAGTTAAGGCCAAATTGGTATTTTTGCTATAAAATGAATTCCTTCACTCAAAACAAGTTCAAACTCCTTTGTCCTTCATATATATCATTTCTAAGTAGGTTCCATGCATAAAGCTCTTTAAATGACCTTGTATGACAAAGAAAAACAGGAATAGCCTTACTTTTGCGAGTTAAAACGAAATTCGGATTTTTCCTTATAAACACCAATTCCTTCAGTCAAAACAAGTTTAAACTCCTTTGTCCTTCATATTCATCCATTCTGAGTAGGTTCCAAGCATAAAGCTCTTTACATGACCTTGTATGACAAAGAAAAACAGGAATAGCCTTACTTTTGCGAGTTATTGCCAAATTGGTATTTTTGCTGTAAAATGAATTCCTTCAGTCAAAACAAGTTCAAACTCATTTGTCCTTCATATATATTAATTCTGAGTAGGTTCCATACATAAAGCTCTTTAAATGACCTTGTATGACAAAGAAAAACAGGAATAGCCTTACTTTTGCGAGTTAAGGCCAAATTGTTTTTTTTGCTATAAAATGAATTCCTTCAGTCAAAACAAGTTCAAACTCCTTTGTACTTCGTATATCTCAATTCTAAGTAGGTTCCATGCATAAAGCTCTTTAAATGACCTTGTAAGAGAAAGAAAAACTGGAAAAGCCTTACTTTTGCGAGTTAAGGCCAAATTGGTATTTTTGCTATAAAATGAATTCCTTCAGTCAAAACAAGTTCAAACTCCTTTGTCCTTCATATATATCATTTCTAAGTAGGTTCCATGCATAAAGCTCTTTAAATGACCTTGTATGACAGAGAAAAACAGGAATAGCCTTACTTTTGCGAGTTAAGGCCAAATTGCTATTTTTGCTATAATATGAATTCCTTCAGTCAAAACAAGTTCAAACTCCTTTGTCCTTCATATATATCAATTCTAAGTAAGTTACATGCATAAAGCTCTTTAAATGACCTTGTATGACAAAGAAAAACAGGAATAGCCTTACTTTTGCGAGTTAAGACGAAATTCGGATTTTTCCTTATAAACACCAATTCCTTCAGTCAAAACAAGTTTAAACTCCTTTGTCCTTCATATTCATCCATTCTGAGTAGGTTCCAAGCATAAAGCTCTTTACATGACCTTGTATGACAAAGAAAAACAGGAATAGCCTTACTTTTGCGAGTTATTGCCAAATTGGTATTTTTGCTATAAAATGAATTCCTTCAGTCAAAACAAGTTCAAACTCATTTGTCCTTCATATATATTAATTCTGAGTAGGTTCCATACATAAAGCTCTTTAAATGACCTTGTATGACAAAGAAAAACAGGAATAGCCTTACTTTTGCGAGTTAAGACGAAATTCGGATTTTTCCTTATAAACACCAATTCCTTCAGTCAAAACAAGTTTAAACTCCTTAGTCCTTCATATTCATCCATTCTGAGTAGGTTCCAAGCATAAAGCTCTTTACATGACCTTGTATGACAAAGAAAAACAGGAATAGCCTTACTTTTGCGAGTTATTGCCAAATTGGTATTTTTGCTATAAAATGAATTCCTTCGGTCAAAACAAGTTCAAACTCATTTGTCCTTCATATATATTAATTCTGAGTAGGTTCCATACATAAAGCTCTTTAAATGACCTTGTATGACAAAGAAAAACAGGAATAGCCTTACTTTTGCGAGTTAAGACGAAATTCGGATTTTTCCTTATAAACACCAATTCCTTCAGTCAAAACAAGTTTAAACTCCTTTGTCCTTCATATTCATCCATTCTGAGTAGGTTCCAAGCATAAAGCTCTTTACATGACCTTGTATGACAAAGAAAAACAGGAATAGCCTTACTTTTGCGAATTATTGCCAAATTGGTATTTTTGCTATAAAATGAATTCCTTCAGTCAAAACAAGTTCAAACTCATTTGTCCTTCATATATATTAATTCTGAGTAGGTTCCATACATAAAGCTCTTTAAATGACCTTGTATGACAAAGAAAAACAGGAATAGCCTTACTTTTGCGAGTTAAGGCCAAATTGTTTTTTTTTGCTATAAAATGAATTCCTTCAGTCAAAACAAGTTCAAACTCATTTGTCCTTCATATATATCATTTCTAAGTAGGTTCCATGCATAAAGCTCTTTAAATGACCTTGTATGACAAAGAAAAACAGGAATAGCCTTACTTTTGCGAGTTAAGACGAAATTTGGATTTTTCCTTATAAACACCAATTCCTTCAGTCAAAACAAGTTTAAACTCCTTTGTCCTTCATATTCATCCATTCTGAGTAGGTTCCATGCATAAAGCTCTTTACATGACCTTGTATGACAAAGAAAAACAGGAATAGACTTACTTTTGCGAGTTAAGGCCAAATTGGTATTTTTATTATAAAATGAATTCCTTCAGTCAAAACAAGTTCAAACTCCTTTGTACTTCGTATATCTCAATTCTAAGTAGGTTCCATGCATAAAGCTCTTTAAATGACCTTGTATGACAAAGAAAAACAGGAATAGCCTTACTTTTGCGAGTTATTGCCAAATTGGTATTTTTGCTATAAAATGAATTCCTTCAGTCAAAACAAGTTCAAACTCCTTTGTCCTTCATATATATCAATTCTAAGTAGGTTCCATGCATAAAGCTCTTTAAATGACCTTGTATGACAGAGAAAAACAGGAATAGCCTTACTTTTGCGAGTTAAAGCCTAATTGGTATTTTTGCTATAAAATGAATTCTTTAAGTCAAAACAAGTTCAAACTAAATTTTCCTTCATATATATCCATTTCTAAGAAGGTTCCATGCATAAAACTCTTTAAATGACCTTTGTTTGAGAAAGAAAAACAGGAAGAGCATTCTTTTGCGGAATTAAGACGAAATTCGGATTTTTGCTTATAAACACAAATTCCTTCAGTCAAAACAAGTTCAAACTCCTTTGTACTTCGTATATCTCAATTCTAAGTAGGTTCCATGCATAAAGCTCTTTAAATGACCTTGTAAGAGAAAGAAAAACAGGAAAAGCCTTACTTTTGCGAGTTAAGGCCAAATTGGTATTTTTGCTATAAAATGAATTCCTTCAGTCAAAACAAGTTCAAACTCCTTTGTCCTTCATATATATCATTTCTAAGTAGGTTCCATGCATAAAGCTCTTTAAATGACCTTGTATGACAAAGAAAAACAGGAATAGCCTTACTTTTGCGAGTTAAGACGAAATTCGGATTTTTCCTTATAAACACCAATTCCTTCAGTCAAAACAAGTTTAAACTACTTTGTCCTTCATATTCATCCATTCTGAGTAGGTTCCAAGCATAAAGCTCTTTACATGACCTTGTATGACAAAGAAAAACAGGAATAGCCTTACTTTTGCGAGTTATTGCCAAATTGGTATTTTTGCTATAAAATGAATTCCTTCAGTCAAAACAAGTTCAAACTCATTTGTCCTTCATATATATTAATTCTGAGTAGGTTCCATACATAAAGCTCTTTAAATGACCTTGTATGACAAAGAAAAACAGGAATAGTCTTACTTTTGCGAGTTAAGGCCAAATTGTTTTTTTTGCTATAAAATGAATTCCTTCAGTCAAAACAAGTTCAAACTCCTTTGTACTTCGTATATCTCAATTCTAAGTAGGTTCCATGCATAAAGCTCTTTAAATGACCTTGTATGACAAAGCAAAACAGGAATAGCCTTACTTTTGCGAGTTATTGCCAAATTGGTATTTTTGCTATAAAATGAATTCCTTCAGTCAAAACAAGTTCAAACTCATTTGTCCTTCATATATATCAATTCTGAGTAGGTTCCATGCATAAAGCTCTTTAAATGACCTTGTATGACAAAGAAAAACAGGAATAGCCTTACTTTTGCGAGTTAAGACGAAATTCGGATTTTTCCTTATGAACACCAATTCCTTCAGTCAAAACAAGTTTAAACTCCTTTGTCCTTCATATTCATCCATTCTGAGTAGGTTCCAAGCATAAAGCTCTTTACATGACCTTGTATGACAAAGAAAAACAGGAATAGCCTTACTTTTGCGAGTTATTGCCAAATTGGTATTGTTGCTATAAAATGAATTCCTTCAGTCAAAACAAGTTCAAACTCATTTGTCCTACATATATATCAATTCTGAGTAGGTTCCATGCATAAAGCTCTTTAAATGACCTTGTATGACAGAGAAAAACAGGAATAGCCTTACTTTTGCGAGTTAAGGCCAAATTGGTATTTTTGCTATAAAATGAATTCCTTCAGTCAAAACAAGTTCAAACTCCTTTTTATTTCGTATATCTCAATTCTAAGTAGGTTCCATCTATAAAGCTCTTTAAATGACCTTGTAAGAGAAAGAAAAACAGGAATAGCTTTACTTTTGCGAGTTAAGGCCAAATTGGTATTTTTACTATAAAATGAATTCCTTCAGTCAAAACAAGTTCAAACTCCTTTGTCCTTCATATATATCAATTCTAAGTAGGTTCCATGCATAAAGCTCTTTAAATGACCTTGAATGACAAAGAAAAACAGGAATAGCCTTACTTTTGCGAGTTAAGACGAAATTCGGATTTTTGCTTATAAACCCCAATTCATTTTGTCAAAAAGAGTTCAAACTCCTTTGTCTTTCATATTTATCCATTCTAAGTAAGTTCCATACATAAAACTCTTTAAATGACCTTGTATGAGAGAGAACGACAGGAATAGCCTTACTTTTGCGAGTTAAGGCCAAATTGGTATTTTTGCTATAAAATGAATTCCTTCAGTCAAAACAAGTTCAAACTCCTTTGTACTTCGTATATCTCAATTCTAAGTAGGTTCCATGCATAAAGCTCTTTAAATGACCTTGTGAGAGAAAGAAAAACAGGAAAAGCCTTACTTTTGCGAGTTAAGGCCAAATTGGTATTTTTGCTATAAAATGAATTCCTTCAGTCAAAACAAGTTCAAAGTCCTTTGTCCTTCATATATATCATTTCTAAGTAGGTTCCATGCATAAAGCTCTTTAAATGACCTTGTATGACAAAGAAAAACAGGAATAGCCTTACTTTTGCGAGTTATTGCCAAATTGTTATTTTTGCTATAAAATGAATTCCTTCAGTCAAAACAAGTTCAAACTCCTTTGTCCTTCATATATATCAATTCTAAGTAAGTTACATGCATAAAGCTCTTTAAATGACCTTGTATGACAAAGAAAAACAGGAATAGCCTTACTTTTGCGAGTTAAGACAAAATTCGGATATTTCCTTATAAACACCAATTCCTTCAGTCAAAACAAGTTTAAACTCCTTTGTCCTTCATATTCATCCATTCTGAGTAGGTTCCATGCATAAAGCTCTTTACATGACCTTGTATGACAAAGAAAAACAGGAATAGCTTTACTTTTGCGAGTTAAGGCCAAATTGGTATTTTTATTATAAAATGAATTCCTTCAGTCAAAACAAGTTCAAACTCAATTGTCCTTCATATATATTAATTCTGAGTAGGTTCCATACATAAAGCTCTTTAAATGACCTTGAATGACAAAGAAAAACAGGAATAGCCTTACTTTTGCGAGTTATTGCCAAATTGGTATTTTTGCTATATAATGAATTCCTTCAGTCAAAACAAGTTCAAACTCCTTTGTCCTTCATATATATCAATTCTAAGTAGGTTCCATGCATAAAGCTCTTTAAATGACCTTGTATGACAGAGAAAAACAGGAATAGCCTTACTTTTGCGAGTTAAGACGAAATTCGGATTTTTGCTTATAAACCCAAATTCATTTTGTCAAAAAGAGTTCAAACTCCTTTGTCTTTCATATTTATCCATTCTAAGTAAGTTCCATACATAAAACTCTTTAAATGACCTTGTATGAGAGAGAAAAAGAGGAATAGCCTTACTTTTGCGAGTTAAGGCCAAATTGGTATTTTTGCTATAAAATGAATTCCTTCAGTCAAAACAAGTTCAAAGTCCTTTGTCCTTCATATATATCATTTCTAAGTAGGTTCCATGCATAAAGCTCTTTAAATGACCTTGTATGACAAAGAAAAACAGGAATAGCCTTACTTTTGCGAGTTAAGACGAAATTCGGATTTTTCCTTATAAACAATAATTCCTTCAGTCAAAACAAGTTTAAACTCCTTTGTACTTCGTATATCTCAATTCTAAGTAGGTTCCATGCATAAAGCTCTTTAAATGACCTTGTAAGAGAAAGAAAAACAGGAAAAGCCTTACTTTTGCGAGTTAAGGCCAAATTGGTATTTTTGCTATAAAATGAATTCCTTCAGTCAAAACAAGTTCAAACTCCTTTGTCCTTCATATATATCATTTCTAAGTAGGTTCCATGCATAAAGCTCTTTACATGACCTTGTATGACAAAGAAAAACAGGAATAGCCTTACTTTTGCGAGTTATTGCCAAATTGGTATATTTGCTTTAAAATGAATTCCTTCAGTCAAAACAAGTTCAAACTCCTTTGTACTTCGTATATCTCAATTCTAAGTAGGTTCCATGCATAAAGCTCTTTAAATGACCTTGTATGACAAAGCAAAACAGGAATAGCCTTACTTTTGCGAGTTATTGCCAAATTGGTATTTTTGCTATAAAATGAATTCCTTCAGTCAAAACAAGTTCAAACTCATTTGTCCTTCATATATATAAATTCTGAGTAGGTTCCATGCATAAAGCTCTTTAAATGACCTTGTATGACAAAGAAAAACAGGAATAGCCTTACTTTTGCGAGTTAAGACGAAATTCGGATTTTTCCTTATGAACACCAATTCCTTCAGTCAAAACAAGTTTAAACTCCTTTGTCCTTCATATTCATCCATTCTGAGTAGGTTCCAAGCATAAAGCTCTTTACATGACCTTGTATGACAAAGAAAAACAGGAATAGCCTTACTTTTGCGAGTTATTGCCAAATTGGTATTGTTGCTATAAAATGAATTCCTTCAGTCAAAACAAGTTCAAACTCATTTGTCCTACATATATATCAATTCTGAGTAGGTTCCATGCATAAAGCTCTTTAAATGACCTTGTATGACAGAGAAAAACAGGAATAGCCTTACTTTTGCAAGTTAAGGCCAAATTGGTATTTTTGCTATAAAATGAATTCCTTCAGTCAAAACAAGTTCAAACTCCTTTTTATTTCGTATATCTCAATTCTAAGTAGGTTCCATCTATAAAGCTCTTTAAATGACCTTGTAAGAGAAAGAAAAACAGGAATAGCTTTACTTTTGCGAGTTAAGGCCAAATTGGTATTTTTACTATAAAATGAATTCCTTCAGTCAAAACAAGTTCAAACTCCTTTGTCCTTCATATATATCATTTCTAAGTAGGTTCCATGCATAAAGCTCTTTAAATGACCTTGTATGACAAAGAAAAACAGGAATAGCCTTACTTTTGCGAGTTAAGACGAAATTCGGATTTTTCCTTATAAACACCAATTCCTTCAGTCAAAACAAGTTCAAACTCATTTATACTTCGTATATCTCAATTCTAAGTAGGTTCCATGCATAAAGCTCTTTACATGACCTTGTATGACAAAGAAAAAAAGGAATAGCCTTACTTTTGCGAGTTATTGCCAAATTGGTATTTTTGCTATAAAATGAATTCCTTCTGTCAAAACAAGTTTAAACTCCTTTGTCCTTCATATTCTTCCATTCTGAGTAGGTTCCATGCATAAAGCTCTTTACATGACCTTGTATGACAAAGAAAAACAGGAATAGCCTTACTTTTGCGAGTTAAGGCCAAATTGGTATTTTTATTATAAAATGAATTCCTTCAGTCAAAACAAGTTCAAACTCCTTTGTACTTCGTATATCTCAATTCTAAGTAGGTTCCATGCATAAAGCTCTTTAAATGACCTTGTAAGAGAAAGAAAAACAGGAAAAGCCTTACTTTTGCGAGTTAAGGCCAAATTGGTATTTTTGCTATAAAATGAATTCCTTCAGTCAAAACAAGTTCAAACTCCTTTGTCCTTCATATATATCAATTCTAAGTAGGTTCCATGCATAAAGCTCTTTAAATGACCTTGTATGACAGAGAAAAACAGGAATAGCCTTACTTTTGCGAGTTAAGACGAAATTCGGATTTTTCCTTATAAGCCCCAATTCATTTAGTCAAAAAAAGTTCAAACTTCTTTGTCCTTCATATTCATCCATTCTGAGTAGGTTCCAAGCATAAAGCTCTTTACATGACCTTGTATGACAAAGAAAAACAGGAATAGCCTTACTTTTGCGAGTTAAGGCCAAATTGGTATTTTTATTATAAAATGAATTCCTTCAGTCAAAACAAGTTCAAACTCCTTTGTACTTCGTATATCTCAATTCTAAGTAGGTTCCATGCATAAAGCTCTTTACATGACCTTGTATGACAAAGAAAAACAGGAAAAGCCTTACTTTTGCGAGTTAAGGCCAAATTGGTATTTTTGCTATAAAATGAATTCCTTCAGTCAAAACAAGTTCAAACTCCTTTGTCCTTCGTATATCTCAATTCTAAGTAGGTTCCATGCATAAAGCTCTTTACATGACCTTGTATGACAAAGAAAAACAGGAATAGCCTTACTTTTGCGAGTTAAGGCCAAATTGGTATTTTTGCTATAATATGAATTCCTTCAGTCAAAACAAGTTCAAACTCATTTATACTTCGTATATCTCAATTCTAAGTAGGTTCCATGCATAAAGCTCTTTAAATGACCTTGTAAGAGAAAGAAAAACTGGAATAGCCTTACTTTTGCGAGTTAAGGCCAAATTGGTATTTTTGCTATAATATGAATTCCTTCAGTCAAAACAAGTTCAAACTCCTTTGTCCTTCATATATATCAATTCTAAGTAAGTTACATGCATAAAGCTCTTTAAATGACCTTGTATGACAAAGAAAAACAGGAATAGCCTTACTTTAGCGAGTTAAGACGAAATTCGGATATTTCCTTATAAACACCAATTCCTTCAGTCAAAACAAGTTTAAACTCCTTTCTCCTTCATATATATCAATTCTAAGTAGGTTCCATCCATAAAGCTCTTTAAATGACCTTGTATGACAAAGAAAAACAGGAATAGCCTTACTTTTGCGAGTTATTGCCAAATTGGTATTTTTGCTATAAAATGAATTCCTTCAGTCAAAACAAGTTCAAACTCCTTTGTCCTTCATATATATCAATTCTAAGTAGGTTCCATGCATAAAGCTCTTTAAATGACCTTGTATGACAGAGAAAAACAGGAATAGCCTTACTTTTGCGAGTTAAAGCCTAATTGGTATTTTTGCTATAAAATGAATTCTTTAAGTCAAAACAAGTTCAAACTAATTTGTCCTTCATATATATCCATTTCTAAGAAGGTTCCATGCATAAAACTCTTTAAATGACCTTTGTTTGAGAAAGAAAAACAGGAAGAGCATTCTTTTGCGGAATTAAGACGAAATTCGGATTTTTGCTTATAAACACAAATTCCTTCTGTCAAAACAAGTTCAAACTCCTTTGTACTTCGTATATCTCAATTCTAAGTAGGTTCCATGCATAAAGCTCTTTAAATGACCTTGTAAGAGAAAGAAAAACAGGAAAAGCCTTACTTTTGCGAGTTAAGGCCAAATTGGTATTTTTGCTATAAAATGAATTCCTTCAGTCAAAACAAGTTCAAACTCCTTTGTCCTTCATATATATCATTTCTAAGTAGGTTCCATGCATAAAGCTCTTTAAATGACCTTGTATGACAAAGAAAAACAGGAATAGCCTTACTTTTGCGAGTTAAGACGAAATTCGGATTTTTCCTTATAAACACCAATTCCTTCAGTCAAAACAAGTTTAAACTCCTTTGTCCTTCATATTCATCCATTCTGAGTAGGTTCCAAGCATAAAGCTCTTTACATGACCTTGTATGACAAAGAAAAACAGGAATAGCCTTACTTTTGCGAGTTATTGCCAAATTGGTATTTTTGCTATAAAATGAATTCCTTCAGTCAAAACAAGTTCAAACTCATTTGTCCTTCATATATATTAATTCTGAGTAGGTTCCATACATAAAGCTCTTTAAATGACCTTGTATGACAAAGAAAAACAGGAATAGCCTTACTTTTGCGAGTTAAGGCCAAATTGTTTTTTTTGCTATAAAATGAATTCCTTCAGTCAAAACAAGTTCAAACTCCTTTGTACTTCGTATATCTCAATTCTAAGTAGGTTCCATGCATAAAGCTCTTTAAATGACCTTGTAAGAGAAAGAAAAACTGGAAAAGCCTTACTTTTGCGAGTTAAGGCCAAATTGGTATTTTTGCTATAAAATGAATTCCTTCAGTCAAAACAAGTTCAAACTCCTTTTTCCTTCATATATATCATTTCTAAGTAGGTTCCATGCATAAAGCTCTTTAAATGACCTTGTATGACAGAGAAAAACAGGAATAGCCTTACTTTTGCGAGTTAAGGCCAAATTGCTATTTTTGCTATAATATGAATTCCTTCAGTCAAAACAAGTTCAAACTCCTTTGTCCTTCATATATATCAATTCTAAGTAAGTTACATGCATAAAGCTCTTTAAATGACCTTGTATGACAAAGAAAAACAGGAATAGCCTTACTTTTGCGAGTTAAGACGAAATTCGGATTTTTCCTTATAAACACCAATTCCTTCAGTCAAAACAAGTTTAAACTCCTTTGTCCTTCATATTCATCCATTCTGAGTAGGTTCCAAGCATAAAGCTCTTTACATGACCTTGTATGACAAAGAAAAACAGGAATAGCCTTACTTTTGCGAGTTATTGCCAAATTGGTATTTTTGCTATAAAATGAATTCCTTCAGTCAAAACAAGTTCAAACTCATTTGTCCTTCATATATATTAATTCTGAGTAGGTTCCATACATAAAGCTCTTTAAATGACCTTGTATGACAAAGAAAAACAGGAATAGCCTTACTTTTGCGAGTTAAGACGAAATTCGGATTTTTCCTTATAAACACCAATTCCTTCAGTCAAAACAAGTTTAAACTCCTTAGTCCTTCATATTCATCCATTCTGAGTAGGTTCCAAGCATAAAGCTCTTTACATGACCTTGTATGACAAAGAAAAACAGGAATAGCCTTACTTTTGCGAGTTATTGCCAAATTGGTATTTTTGCTATAAAATGAATTCCTTCGGTCAAAACAAGTTCAAACTCATTTGTCCTTCATATATATTAATTCTGAGTAGGTTCCATACATAAAGCTCTTTAAATGACCTTGTATGACAAAGAAAAACAGGAATAGCCTTACTTTTGCGAGTTAAGACGAAATTCGGATTTTTCCTTATAAACACCAATTCCTTCAGTCAAAACAAGTTTAAACTCCTTTGTCCTTCATATTCATCCATTCTGAGTAGGTTCCAAGCATAAAGCTCTTTACATGACCTTGTATGACAAAGAAAAACAGGAATAGCCTTACTTTTGCGAATTATTGCCAAATTGGTATTTTTGCTATAAAATGAATTCCTTCAGTCAAAACAAGTTCAAACTCATTTGTCCTTCATATATATTAATTCTGAGTAGGTTCCATACATAAAGCTCTTTAAATGACCTTGTATGACAAAGAAAAACAGGAATAGCCTTACTTTTGCGAGTTAAGACGAAATTTGGATTTTTGCTATAAAATGAATTCCTTCAGTCAAAACAAGTTCAAACTCCTTTTTATTTCGTATATCTCAATTCTAAGTAGGTTCCATCTATAAAGCTCTTTAAATGACCTTGTAAGAGAAAGAAAAACAGGAATAGCTTTACTTTTGCGAGTTAAGGCCAAATTGGTATTTTTACTATAAAATGAATTCCTTCAGTCAAAACAAGTTCAAACTCCTTTGTCCTTCATATATATCATTTCTAAGTAGGTTCCATGCATAAAGCTCTTTAAATGACCTTGTATGACAAAGAAAAACAGGAATAGCCTTACTTTTGCGAGTTAAGACGAAATTCGGATTTTTCCTTATAAACACCAATTCCTTCAGTCAAAACAAGTTCAAACTCATTTATACTTCGTATATCTCAATTCTAAGTAGGTTCCATGCATAAAGCTCTTTACATGACCTTGTATGACAAAGAAAAAAAGGAATAGCCTTACTTTTGCGAGTTATTGCCAAATTGGTATTTTTGCTATAAAATGAATTCCTTCTGTCAAAACAAGTTTAAACTCCTTTGTCCTTCATATTCTTCCATTCTGAGTAGGTTCCATGCATAAAGCTCTTTACATGACCTTGTATGACAAAGAAAAACAGGAATAGCCTTACTTTTGCGAGTTAAGGCCAAATTGGTATTTTTATTATAAAATGAATTCCTTCAGTCAAAACAAGTTCAAACTCCTTTGTACTTCGTATATCTCAATTCTAAGTAGGTTCCATGCATAAAGCTCTTTAAATGACCTTGTAAGAGAAAGAAAAACAGGAAAAGCCTTACTTTTGCGAGTTAAGGCCAAATTGGTATTTTTGCTATAAAATGAATTCCTTCAGTCAAAACAAGTTCAAACTCCTTTGTCCTTCATATATATCAATTCTAAGTAGGTTCCATGCATAAAGCTCTTTAAATGACCTTGTATGACAGAGAAAAACAGGAATAGCCTTACTTTTGCGAGTTAAGACGAAATTCGGATTTTTCCTTATAAGCCCCAATTCATTTAGTCAAAAAAAGTTCAAACTTCTTTGTCCTTCATATTCATCCATTCTGAGTAGGTTCCAAGCATAAAGCTCTTTACATGACCTTGTATGACAAAGAAAAACAGGAATAGCCTTACTTTTGCGAGTTAAGGCCAAATTGGTATTTTTATTATAAAATGAATTCCTTCAGTCAAAACAAGTTCAAACTCCTTTGTACTTCGTATATCTCAATTCTAAGTAGGTTCCATGCATAAAGCTCTTTACATGACCTTGTATGACAAAGAAAAACAGGAAAAGCCTTACTTTTGCGAGTTAAGGCCAAATTGGTATTTTTGCTATAAAATGAATTCCTTCAGTCAAAACAAGTTCAAACTCCTTTGTCCTTCGTATATCTCAATTCTAAGTAGGTTCCATGCATAAAGCTCTTTACATGACCTTGTATGACAAAGAAAAACAGGAATAGCCTTACTTTTGCGAGTTAAGGCCAAATTGGTATTTTTGCTATAATATGAATTCCTTCAGTCAAAACAAGTTCAAACTCATTTATACTTCGTATATCTCAATTCTAAGTAGGTTCCATGCATAAAGCTCTTTAAATGACCTTGTAAGAGAAAGAAAAACTGGAATAGCCTTACTTTTGCGAGTTAAGGCCAAATTGGTATTTTTGCTATAATATGAATTCCTTCAGTCAAAACAAGTTCAAACTCCTTTGTCCTTCATATATATCAATTCTAAGTAAGTTACATGCATAAAGCTCTTTAAATGACCTTGTATGACAAAGAAAAACAGGAATAGCCTTACTTTAGCGAGTTAAGACGAAATTCGGATATTTCCTTATAAACACCAATTCCTTCAGTCAAAACAAGTTTAAACTCCTTTCTCCTTCATATATATCAATTCTAAGTAGGTTCCATCCATAAAGCTCTTTAAATGACCTTGTATGACAAAGAAAAACAGGAATAGCCTTACTTTTGCGAGTTATTGCCAAATTGGTATTTTTGCTATAAAATGAATTCCTTCAGTCAAAACAAGTTCAAACTCCTTTGTCCTTCATATATATCAATTCTAAGTAGGTTCCATGCATAAAGCTCTTTAAATGACCTTGTATGACAGAGAAAAACAGGAATAGCCTTACTTTTGCGAGTTAAAGCCTAATTGGTATTTTTGCTATAAAATGAATTCTTTAAGTCAAAACAAGTTCAAACTAATTTGTCCTTCATATATATCCATTTCTAAGAAGGTTCCATGCATAAAACTCTTTAAATGACCTTTGTTTGAGAAAGAAAAACAGGAAGAGCATTCTTTTGCGGAATTAAGACGAAATTCGGATTTTTGCTTATAAACACAAATTCCTTCTGTCAAAACAAGTTCAAACTCCTTTGTACTTCGTATATCTCAATTCTAAGTAGGTTCCATGCATAAAGCTCTTTAAATGACCTTGTAAGAGAAAGAAAAACAGGAAAAGCCTTACTTTTGCGAGTTAAGGCCAAATTGGTATTTTTGCTATAAAATGAATTCCTTCAGTCAAAACAAGTTCAAACTCCTTTGTCCTTCATATATATCATTTCTAAGTAGGTTCCATGCATAAAGCTCTTTAAATGACCTTGTATGACAAAGAAAAACAGGAATAGCCTTACTTTTGCGAGTTAAGACGAAATTCGGATTTTTCCTTATAAACACCAATTCCTTCAGTCAAAACAAGTTTAAACTCCTTTGTCCTTCATATTCATCCATTCTGAGTAGGTTCCAAGCATAAAGCTCTTTACATGACCTTGTATGACAAAGAAAAACAGGAATAGCCTTACTTTTGCGAGTTATTGCCAAATTGGTATTTTTGCTATAAAATGAATTCCTTCAGTCAAAACAAGTTCAAACTCATTTGTCCTTCATATATATTAATTCTGAGTAGGTTCCATACATAAAGCTCTTTAAATGACCTTGTATGACAAAGAAAAACAGGAATAGCCTTACTTTTGCGAGTTAAGGCCAAATTGTTTTTTTTGCTATAAAATGAATTCCTTCAGTCAAAACAAGTTCAAACTCCTTTGTACTTCGTATATCTCAATTCTAAGTAGGTTCCATGCATAAAGCTCTTTAAATGACCTTGTAAGAGAAAGAAAAACTGGAAAAGCCTTACTTTTGCGAGTTAAGGCCAAATTGGTATTTTTGCTATAAAATGAATTCCTTCAGTCAAAACAAGTTCAAACTCCTTTTTCCTTCATATATATCATTTCTAAGTAGGTTCCATGCATAAAGCTCTTTAAATGACCTTGTATGACAGAGAAAAACAGGAATAGCCTTACTTTTGCGAGTTAAGGCCAAATTGCTATTTTTGCTATAATATGAATTCCTTCAGTCAAAACAAGTTCAAACTCCTTTGTCCTTCATATATATCAATTCTAAGTAAGTTACATGCATAAAGCTCTTTAAATGACCTTGTATGACAAAGAAAAACAGGAATAGCCTTACTTTTGCGAGTTAAGACGAAATTCGGATTTTTCCTTATAAACACCAATTCCTTCAGTCAAAACAAGTTTAAACTCCTTTGTCCTTCATATTCATCCATTCTGAGTAGGTTCCAAGCATAAAGCTCTTTACATGACCTTGTATGACAAAGAAAAACAGGAATAGCCTTACTTTTGCGAGTTATTGCCAAATTGGTATTTTTGCTATAAAATGAATTCCTTCAGTCAAAACAAGTTCAAACTCATTTGTCCTTCATATATATTAATTCTGAGTAGGTTCCATACATAAAGCTCTTTAAATGACCTTGTATGACAAAGAAAAACAGGAATAGCCTTACTTTTGCGAGTTAAGACGAAATTCGGATTTTTCCTTATAAACACCAATTCCTTCAGTCAAAACAAGTTTAAACTCCTTAGTCCTTCATATTCATCCATTCTGAGTAGGTTCCAAGCATAAAGCTCTTTACATGACCTTGTATGACAAAGAAAAACAGGAATAGCCTTACTTTTGCGAGTTATTGCCAAATTGGTATTTTTGCTATAAAATGAATTCCTTCGGTCAAAACAAGTTCAAACTCATTTGTCCTTCATATATATTAATTCTGAGTAGGTTCCATACATAAAGCTCTTTAAATGACCTTGTATGACAAAGAAAAACAGGAATAGCCTTACTTTTGCGAGTTAAGACGAAATTCGGATTTTTCCTTATAAACACCAATTCCTTCAGTCAAAACAAGTTTAAACTCCTTTGTCCTTCATATTCATCCATTCTGAGTAGGTTCCAAGCATAAAGCTCTTTACATGACCTTGTATGACAAAGAAAAACAGGAATAGCCTTACTTTTGCGAATTATTGCCAAATTGGTATTTTTGCTATAAAATGAATTCCTTCAGTCAAAACAAGTTCAAACTCATTTGTCCTTCATATATATTAATTCTGAGTAGGTTCCATACATAAAGCTCTTTAAATGACCTTGTATGACAAAGAAAAACAGGAATAGCCTTACTTTTGCGAGTTAAGACGAAATTTGGATTTTTCCTTATAAACACCAATTCCTTCAGTCAAAACAAGTTTAAACTCCTTTGTCCTTCATATTCATCCATTCTGAGTAGGTTCCATGCATAAAGCTCTTTACATGACCTTGTATGACAAAGAAAAACAGGAATAGACTTACTTTTGCGAGTTAAGGCCAAATTGGTATTTTTATTATAAAATGAATTCCTTCAGTCAAAACAAGTTCAAACTCCTTTGTACTTCGTATATCTCAATTCTAAGTAGGTTCCATGCATAAAGCTCTTTAAATGACCTTGTATGACAAAGAAAAACAGGAATAGCCTTACTTTTGCGAGTTAAGGCCAAATTGCTATTTTTGCTATAATATGAATTCCTTCAGTCAAAACAAGTTCAAACTCCTTTGTCCTTCATATATATCAATTCTAAGTAAGTTACATGCATAAAGCTCTTTAAATGACCTTGTATGACAAAGAAAAACAGGAATAGCCTTACTTTAGCGAGTTAAGACGAAATTCGGATATTTCCTTATAAACACCAATTCCTTCAGTCAAAACAAGTTTAAACTCCTTTCTCCTTCATATATATCAATTCTAAGTAGGTTCCATCCATAAAGCTCTTTAAATGACCTTGTATGACAAAGAAAAACAGGAATAGCCTTACTTTTGCGAGTTATTGCCAAATTGGTATTTTTGCTATAAAATGAATTCCTTCAGTCAAAACAAGTTCAAACTCCTTTGTCCTTCATATATATCAATTCTAAGTAGGTTCCATGCATAAAGCTCTTTAAATGACCTTGTATGACAGAGAAAAACAGGAATAGCCTTACTTTTGCGAGTTAAAGCCTAATTGGTATTTTTGCTATAAAATGAATTCTTTAAGTCAAAACAAGTTCAAACTAATTTGTCCTTCATATATATCCATTTCTAAGAAGGTTCCATGCATAAAACTCTTTAAATGACCTTTATTTGAGAAAGAAAAACAGGAAGAGCATTCTTTTGCGGAATTAAGACGAAATTCGGATTTTTGCTTATAAACACAAATTCCTTCAGTCAAAACAAGTTCAAACTCCTTTGTACTTCGTATATCTCAATTCTAAGTAGGTTCCATGCATAAAGCTCTTTAAATGACCTTGTAAGAGAAAGAAAAACAGGAAAAGCCTTACTTTTGCGAGTTAAGGCCAAATTGGTATTTTTGCTATAAAATGAATTCCTTCAGTCAAAACAAGTTCAAACTCCTTTGTCCTTCATATATATCATTTCTAAGTAGGTTCCATGCATAAAGCTCTTTAAATGACCTTGTATGACAAAGAAAAACAGGAATAGCCTTACTTTTGCGAGTTAAGACGAAATTCGGATTTTTCCTTATAAACACCAATTCCTTCAGTCAAAACAAGTTTAAACTACTTTGTCCTTCATATTCATCCATTCTGAGTAGGTTCCAAGCATAAAGCTCTTTACATGACCTTGTATGACAAAGAAAAACAGGAATAGCCTTACTTTTGCGAGTTATTGCCAAATTGGTATTTTTGCTATAAAATGAATTCCTTCAGTCAAAACAAGTTCAAACTCATTTGTCCTTCATATATATTAATTCTGAGTAGGTTCCATACATAAAGCTCTTTAAATGACCTTGTATGACAAAGAAAAACAGGAATAGTCTTACTTTTGCGAGTTAAGGCCAAATTGTTTTTTTTGCTATAAAATGAATTCCTTCAGTCAAAACAAGTTCAAACTCCTTTGTACTTCGTATATCTCAATTCTAAGTAGGTTCCATGCATAAAGCTCTTTAAATGACCTTGTATGACAAAGCAAAACAGGAATAGCCTTACTTTTGCGAGTTATTGCCAAATTGGTATTTTTGCTATAAAATGAATTCCTTCAGTCAAAACAAGTTCAAACTCATTTGTCCTTCATATATATCAATTCTGAGTGGGTTCCATGCATAAAGCTCTTTAAATGACCTTGTATGACAAAGAAAAACAGGAATAGCCTTACTTTTGCGAGTTAAGACGAAATTCGGATTTTTCCTTATGAACACCAATTCCTTCAGTCAAAACAAGTTTAAACTCCTTTGTCCTTCATATTCATCCATTCTGAGTAGGTTCCAAGCATAAAGCTCTTTACATGACCTTGTATGACAAAGAAAAACAGGAATAGCCTTACTTTTGCGAGTTATTGCCAAATTGGTATTGTTGCTATAAAATGAATTCCTTCAGTCAAAACAAGTTCAAACTCATTTGTCCTACATATATATCAATTCTGAGTAGGTTCCATGCATAAAGCTCTTTAAATGACCTTGTATGACAGAGAAAAACAGGAATAGCCTTACTTTTGCGAGTTAAGGCCAAATTGGTATTTTTGCTATAAAATGAATTCCTTCAGTCAAAACAAGTTCAAACTCCTTTTTATTTCGTATATCTCAATTCTAAGTAGGTTCCATCTATAAAGCTCTTTAAATGACCTTGTAAGAGAAAGAAAAACAGGAATAGCTTTACTTTTGCGAGTTAAGGCCAAATTGGTATTTTTATTATAAAATGAATTCCTTCAGTCAAAACAAGTTCAAACTCAATTGTCCTTCATATATATTAATTCTGAGTAGGTTCCATACATAAAGCTCTTTAAATGACCTTGAATGACAGAGAAAAACAGGAATAGCCTTACTTTTGCGAGTTAAGACGAAATTCGGATTTTTGCTTATAAACCCAAATTCATTTTGTCAAAAAGAGTTCAAACTCCTTTGTCTTTCATATTTATCCATTCTAAGTAAGTTCCATACATAAAACTCTTTAAATGACCTTGTATGAGAGAGAAAAACAGGAATAGCCTTACTTTTGCGAGTTAAGGCCAAATTGGTATTTTTGCTATAAAATGAATTCCTTCAGTCAAAACAAGTTCAAAGTCCTTTGTCCTTCATATATATCATTTCTAAGTAGGTTCCATGCATAAAGCTCTTTAAATGACCTTGTATGACAAAGAAAAACAGGAATAGCCTTACTTTTGCGAGTTAAGACAAAATTCGGATATTTCCTTATAAACACCAATTCCTTCAGTCAAAACAAGTTCAAACTCATTTGTCCTTCATACATATTAATTCTGAGTAGGTTCCATACATAAAGCTCTTTAAATGACCTTGTATGACAAAGAAAAACAGGAATAGCCTTACTTTTGCGAGTTAAGACGAAATTCGGATTTTTCCTTATAAACAATAATTCCTTCAGTCAAAACAAGTTTAAACTCCTTTGTACTTCGTATATCTCAATTCTAAGTAGGTTCCATGCATAAAGCTCTTTAAATGACCTTGTAAGAGAAAGAAAAACAGGAAAAGCCTTACTTTTGCGAGTTAAGGCCAAATTGGTATTTTTGCTATAAAATGAATTCCTTCAGTCAAAACAAGTTCAAACTCCTTTGTCCTTCATATATATCATTTCTAAGTAGGTTCCATGCATAAAGCTCTTTACATGACCTTGTATGACAAAGAAAAACAGGAATAGCCTTACTTTTGCGAGTTATTGCCAAATTGGTATATTTGCTTTAAAATGAATTCCTTCAGTCAAAACAAGTTCAAACTCCTTTGTACTTCGTATATCTCAATTCTAAGTAGGTTCCATGCATAAAGCTCTTTAAATGACCTTGTATGACAAAGCAAAACAGGAATAGCCTTACTTTTGCGAGTTATTGCCAAATTGGTATTTTTGCTATAAAATGAATTCCTTCAGTCAAAACAAGTTCAAACTCATTTGTCCTTCATATATATAAATTCTGAGTAGGTTCCATGCATAAAGCTCTTTAAATGACCTTGTATGACAAAGAAAAACAGGAATAGCCTTACTTTTGCGAGTTAAGACGAAATTCGGATTTTTCCTTATGAACACCAATTCCTTCAGTCAAAACAAGTTTAAACTCCTTTGTCCTTCATATTCATCCATTCTGAGTAGGTTCCAAGCATAAAGCTCTTTACATGACCTTGTATGACAAAGAAAAACAGGAATAGCCTTACTTTTGCGAGTTATTGCCAAATTGGTATTGTTGCTATAAAATGAATTCCTTCAGTCAAAACAAGTTCAAACTCATTTGTCCTACATATATATCAATTCTGAGTAGGTTCCATGCATAAAGCTCTTTAAATGACCTTGTATGACAGAGAAAAACAGGAATAGCCTTACTTTTGCAAGTTAAGGCCAAATTGGTATTTTTGCTATAAAATGAATTCCTTCAGTCAAAACAAGTTCAAACTCCTTTTTATTTCGTATATCTCAATTCTAAGTAGGTTCCATCTATAAAGCTCTTTAAATGACCTTGTAAGAGAAAGAAAAACAGGAATAGCTTTACTTTTGCGAGTTAAGGCCAAATTGGTATTTTTACTATAAAATGAATTCCTTCAGTCAAAACAAGTTCAAACTCCTTTGTCCTTCATATATATCAATTCTAAGTAGGTTCCATGCATAAAGCTCTTTAAATGACCTTGAATGACAAAGAAAAACAGGAATAGCCTTACTTTTGCGAGTTAATGCCAAATTGGTATTTTTGCTATAAAAAGAATTCCTTCAGTCAAAACAAGTTCAAACTCCTTTGTCCTTCATATATATCAATTCTAAGTAGGTTCCATGCATAAAGCTCTTTAAATGACCTTGTATGACAGAGAAAAACAGGAATAGCCTTACTTTTGCGAGTTAAGACGAAATTCGGATTTTTGCTTATAAACCCCAATTCATTTTGTCAAAAAGAGTTCAAACTCCTTTGTCTTTCATATTTATCCATTCTAAGTAAGTTCCATACATAAAACTCTTTAAATGACCTTGTATGAGAGAGAAAGACAGGAATAGCCTTACTTTTGCGAGTTAAGGCCAAATTGGTATTTTTGCTATAAAATGAATTCCTTCAGTCAAAACAAGTTCAAACTCCTTTGTACTTCGTATATCTCAATTCTAAGTAGGTTCCATGCATAAAGCTCTTTAAATGACCTTGTGAGAGAAAGAAAAACAGGAAAAGCCTTACTTTTGCGAGTTAAGGCCAAATTGGTATTTTTGCTATAAAATGAATTCCTTCAGTCAAAACAAGTTCAAAGTCCTTTGTCCTTCATATATATCATTTCTAAGTAGGTTCCATGCATAAAGCTCTTTAAATGACCTTGTATGACGAAGAAAAACAGGAATAGCCTTACTTTTGCGAGTTATTGCCAAATTGTTATTTTTGCTATAAAATGAATTTCTTCAGTCAAAACAAGTTCAAACTCCTTTGTCCTTCATATATATCAATTCTAAGTAAGTTACATGCATAAAGCTCTTTAAATGACCTTGTATGACAAAGAAAAACAGGAATAGCCTTACTTTTGCGAGTTAAGACAAAATTCGGATATTTCCTTATAAACACCAATTCCTTCAGTCAAAACAAGTTTAAACTCCTTTGTCCTTCATATTCATCCATTCTGAGTAGGTTCCATGCATAAAGCTCTTTACATGACCTTGTATGACAAAGAAAAACAGGAATAGCTTTACTTTTGCGAGTTAAGGCCAAATTGGTATTTTTATTATAAAATGAATTCCTTCAGTCAAAACAAGTTCAAACTCAATTGTCCTTCATATATATTAATTCTGAGTAGGTTCCATACATAAAGCTCTTTAAATGACCTTGAATGACAAAGAAAAACAGGAATAGCCTTACTTTTGCGAGTTATTGCCAAATTGGTATTTTTGCTATAAAATGAATTCCTTCAGTCAAAACAAGTTCAAACTCCTTTGTCCTTCATATATATCAATTCTAAGTAGGTTCCATGCATAAAGCTCTTTAAATGACCTTGTATGACAGAGAAAAACAGGAATAGCCTTACTTTTGCGAGTTAAGACGAAATTCGGATTTTTGCTTATAAACCCAAATTCATTTTGTCAAAAAGAGTTCAAACTCCTTTGTCTTTCATATTTATCCATTCTAAGTAAGTTCCATACATAAAACTCTTTAAATGACCTTGTATGAGAGAGAAAAACAGGAATAGCCTTACTTTTGCGAGTTAAGGCCAAATTGGTATTTTTGCTATAAAATGAATTCCTTCAGTCAAAACAAGTTCAAAGTCCTTTGTCCTTCATATATATCATTTCTAAGTAGGTTCCATGCATAAAGCTCTTTAAATGACCTTGTATGACAAAGAAAAACAGGAATAGCCTTACTTTTGCGAGTTATTGCCTAATTGGTATTTTTGCTATAAAATGAATTCCTTCAGTCAAAACAAGTTCAAACTCCTTTGTCCTTCATATATATCAATTCTAAGTAAGTTACATGCATAAAGCTCTTTAAATGACCTTGTATGACAAAGAAAAACAGGAATAGCCTTACTTTTGCGAGTTAAGACAAAATTCGGATATTTCCTTATAAACACCAATTCCTTCAGTCAAAACAAGTTTAAACTCCTTTGTCCTTCATATTCATCCATTCTGAGTAGGTTCCATGCATAAAGCTCTTTACATGACCTTGTATGACAAAGAAAAACAGGAATAGCCTTACTTTTGCGAGTTAAGGCCAAATTGGTATTTTTATTATAAAATGAATTCCTTCAGTCAAAACAAGTTCAAACTCATTTGTCCTTCATATATATTAATTCTGAGTAGGTTCCATACATAAAGCTCTTTAAATGACCTTGTATGACAAAGAAAAACAGGAATAGCCTTACTTTTGCGAGTTAAGACGAAATTCGGATTTTTCCTTATAAACAATAATTCCTTCAGTCAAAACAAGTTTAAACTCCTTTGTACTTCGTATATCTCAATTCTAAGTAGGTTCCATGCATAAAGCTCTTTAAATGACCTTGTAAGAGAAAGAAAAACAGGAAAAGCCTTACTTTTGCGAGTTAAGGCCAAATTGGTATTTTTGCTATAAAATGAATTCCTTCAGTCAAAACAAGTTCAAACTCCTTTGTCCTTCATATATATCATTTCTAAGTAGGTTCCATGCATAAAGCTCTTTACATGACCTTGTATGACAAAGAAAAACAGGAATAGCCTTACTTTTGCGAGTTATTGCCAAATTGGTATATTTGCTTTAAAATGAATTCCTTCAGTCAAAACAAGTTCAAACTCCTTTGTCCTTCATATATATATCAATTCTAAGTAGGTTCCATGCATAAAGCTCTTTAAATGACCTTGTATGACAGAGAAAAACAGGAATAGCCTTACTTTTGCGAGTTAAGACCAAATTCGGATTTTTGCTTATAAACCCCAATTCATTTAGACAAAAAGAGTTCAAACTCCTTTGTCCTTCATATTCATCCATTCTGAGTAGGTTCCAAGCATAAAGCTCTTTACATGACCTTGTATGACAAAGAAAAACAGGAATAGCCTTACTTTTGCGAGTTAAGGCCAAATTGGTATTTTTATTATAAAATGAATTCCTTCAGTCAAAACAAGTTCAAACTCATTTGTCCTTCATATATATTAATTCTGAGTAGGTTCCATACATAAAGCTCTTTAAATGACCTTGTATGACAAAGAAAAACAGGAATAGCCTTACTTTTGAGAGTTAAGACGAAATTCGGATTTTTCCTTATAAACAATAATTCCTTCAGTCAAAACAAGTTTAAACTCCTTTGTACTTCGTATATCTCAATTCTAAGTAGGTTCCATGCATAAAGCTCTTTAAATGACCTTGTAAGAGAAAGGAAAACAGGAAAAGCCTTACTTTTGCGAGTTAAGGCCAAATTGGTATTTTT
This sequence comes from Odontesthes bonariensis, assembly GCF_027942865.1. Taxonomy (NCBI): domain Eukaryota; kingdom Metazoa; phylum Chordata; class Actinopteri; order Atheriniformes; family Atherinopsidae; genus Odontesthes; species Odontesthes bonariensis. Next base: position 41,342,055 of record NC_134507.1, read on the forward strand.
GCTATAAAATGAATTCCTTCAGTCAAAACAAGTTCAAACTCCTTTGTCCTTCATATATATCATTTCTAAGTAGGTTCCATGCATAAAGCTCTTTACATGACCTTGTATGACAAAGAAAAACAGGAATAGCCTTACTTTTGCGAGTTATTGCCAAATTGGTATATTTGCTTTAAAATGAATTCCTTCAGTCAAAACAAGTTCAAACTCCTTTGTCCTTCATATATATATCAATTCTAAGTAGGTTCCATGCATAAAGCTCTTTAAATGACCTTGTATGACAGAGAAAAACAGGAATAGCCTTAGTTTTGCGAGTTAAGACCAAATTCGGATTTTTGCTTATAAACCCCAATTCATTTAGACAAAAAGAGTTCAAACTCCTTTGTCCTTCATATTCATCCATTCTGAGTAGGTTCCAAGCATAAAGCTCTTTACATGACCTTGTATGACAAAGAAAAACAGGAATAGCCTTACTTTTGCGAGTTAAGGCCAAATTGGTATTTTTGCTATAAAATGAATTCCTTCAGTCAAAACAAGTTCAAACTCCTTTGTACTTCGTATATCTCAATTCTAAGTAGGTTCCATGCATAAAGCTCTTTAAATGACCTTGTAAGAGAAAGAAAAACTGGAAAAGCCTTACTTTTGCGAGTTAAGGCCAAATTGGTATTTTTGCTATAAAATGAATTCCTTCAGTCAAAACAAGTTCAAACTCCTTTGTCCTTCATATATATCATTTCTAAGTAGGTTCCATGCATAAAGCTCTTTAAATGACCTTGTATGACAGAGAAAAAAAGGAATAGCCTTACTTTTGCGAGTTAAGGCCAAATTGGTATTTTAGCTATAAAATAAATTCCTTCAGTCAAAACAAGTTCAAACTCATTTATACTTCGTATATCTATATTCTAAGTAGGTTCCATGCATAAAGCTCTTTAAATGACCTTGTAAGAGAAAGAAAAACAGGAATAGCTTTACTTTTGCGACTTGAGGCCAAATTGGTATTTTTGCTATAAAATGAATTCCTTCAGTCAAAACAAGTTCAAACTCCTTTGTCCTTCATATATATCAATTCTAAGTAGGTTCCATGCATAAAGCTCTTTAAATGACCTTGTATGACAGAGAAAAACAGGAATAGCCTTACTTTTGCGAGTTAAAGCCTAATTGGTATTTTTGCTATAAAATGAATTCTTTAAGTCAAAACAAGTTCAAACTAATTTGTCCTTCATATATATCCATTTCTAAGAAGGTTCCATGCATAAAACTCTTTAAATGACCTTTGTTTGAGAAAGAAAAACAGGAAGAGCATTCTTTTGCGGAATTAAGACGAAATTCGGATTTTTGCTTATAAACACAAATTCCTTCAGTCAAAACAAGTTCAAACTCCTTTGTACTTCGTATATCTCAATTCTAAGTAGGTTCCATGCATAAAGCTCTTTAAATGACCTTGTAAGAGAAAGAAAAACAGGAAAAGCCTTACTTTTGCGAGTTAAGGCCAAATTGGTATTTTTGCTATAAAATGAATTCCTTCAGTCAAAACAAGTTCAAACTCCTTTGTCCTTCATATATATCATTTCTAAGTAGGTTCCATGCATAAAGCTCTTTAAATGACCTTGTATGACAAAGAAAAACAGGAATAGCCTTACTTTTGCGAGTTAAGACGAAATTCGGATTTTTCCTTATAAACACCAATTCCTTCAGTCAAAACAAGTTTAAACTCCTTTGTCCTTCATATTCATCCATTCTGAGTAGGTTCCAAGCATAAAGCTCTTTACATGACCTTGTATGACAAAGAAAAACAGGAATAGCCTTACTTTTGCGAGTTATTGCCAAATTGGTATTTTTGCTATAAAATGAATTCCTTCAGTCAAAACAAGTTCAAACTCATTTGTCCTTCATATATATTAATTCTGAGTAGGTTCCATACATAAAGCTCTTTAAATGACCTTGTATGACAAAGAAAAACAGGAATAGCCTTACTTTTGCGAGTTAAGACGAAATTCGGATTTTTCCTTATAAACACCAATTCCTTCAGTCAAAACAAGTTTAAACTCCTTTGTCCTTCATATTCATCCATTCTGAGTAGGTTCCAAGCATAAAGCTCTTTACATGACCTTGTATGACAAAGAAAAACAGGAATAGCCTTACTTTTGCGAGTTAAAGCCTAATTGGTATTTTTGCTATAAAATGAATTCTTTAAGTCAAAACAAGTTCAAACTAATTTGTCCTTCATATATATCCATTTCTAAGAAGGTTCCATGCATAAAACTCTTTAAATGACCTTTGTTTGAGAAAGAAAAACAGGAAGAGCATTCTTTTGCGGAATTAAGACGAAATTCGGATTTTTGCTTATAAACACAAATTCCTTCAGTCAAAACAAGTTCAAACTCCTTTGTACTTCGTATATCTCAATTCTAAGTAGGTTCCATGCATAAAGCTCTTTAAATGACCTTGTAAGAGAAAGAAAAACAGGAAAAGCCTTACTTTTGCGAGTTAAGGCCAAATTGGTATTTTTGCTATAAAATGAATTCCTTCAGTCAAAACAAGTTCAAACTCCTTTGTCCTTCATATATATCATTTCTAAGTAGGTTCAATGCATAAAGCTCTTTAAATGACCTTGTATGACAAAGAAAAACAGGAATAGCCTTACTTTTGCGAGTTAAGACGAAATTCGGATTTTTCCTTATAAACACCAATTCCTTCAGTCAAAACAAGTTTAAACTACTTTGTCCTTCATATTCATCCATTCTGAGTAGGTTCCAAGCATAAAGCTCTTTACATGACCTTGTATGACAAAGAAAAACAGGAATAGCCTTACTTTTGCGAGTTATTGCCAAATTGGTATTTTTGCTATAAAATGAATTCCTTCAGTCAAAACAAGTTCAAACTCATTTGTCCTTCATATATATTGATTCTGAGTAGGTTCCATACATAAAGCTCTTTAAATGACCTTGTATGACAAAGAAAAACAGGAATAGCCTTACTTTTGCGAGTTAAGGCCAAATTGTTTTTTTGCTATAAAATGAATTCCTTCAGTCAAAACAAGTTCAAACTCCTTTGTACTTCGTATATCTCAATTCTAAGTAGGTTCCATGCATAAAGCTCTTTAAATGACCTTGTATGACAAAGCAAAACAGGAATAGCCTTACTTTTGCGAGTTATTGCCAAATTGGTATTTTTGCTATAAAATGAATTCCTTCAGTCAAAACAAGTTCAAACTCATTTGTCCTTCATATATATCAATTCTGAGTAGGTTCCATGCATAAAGCTCTTTAAATGACCTTGTATGACAAAGAAAAACAGGAATAGCCTTACTTTTGCGAGTTAAGACGAAATTCGGATTTTTGCTTATAAACCCCAATTCATTTTGTCAAAAAGAGTTCAAACTCCTTTGTCTTTCATATTTATCCATTCTAAGTAAGTTCCATACATAAAACTCTTTAAATGACCTTGTATGAGAGAGAAAGACAGGAATAGCCTTACTTTTGCGAGTTAAGGCCAAATTGGTATTTTTGCTATAAAATGAATTCCTTCAGTCAAAACAAGTTCAAACTCCTTTGTACTTCGTATATCTCAATTCTAAGTAGGTTCCATGCATAAAGCTCTTTAAATGACCTTGTGAGAGAAAGAAAAACAGGAAAAGCCTTACTTTTGCGAGTTAAGGCCAAATTGGTATTTTTGCTATAAAATGAATTCCTTCAGTCAAAACAAGTTCAAAGTCCTTTGTCCTTCATATATATCATTTCTAAGTAGGTTCCATGCATAAAGCTCTTTAAATGACCTTGTATGACAAAGAAAAACAGGAATAGCCTTACTTTTGCGAGTTATTGCCAAATTGTTATTTTTGCTATAAAATGAATTCCTTCAGTCAAAACAAGTTCAAACTCCTTTGTCCTTCATATTCATCCATTCTGAGTAGGTTCCATGCATAAAGCTCTTTACATGACCTTGTATGACAAAGAAAAACAGGAATATCCTTACTTTTGCGAGTTAAGGCCAAATTGGTATTTTTATTATAAAATGAATTCCTTCAGTCAAAACAAGTTCAAACTCCTTTGTACTTCGTATATCTCAATTCTAAGTAGGTTCCATGCATAAAGCTCTTTAAATGACCTTGTATGACAAAGAAAAACAGGAATAGCCTTACTTTTGCGAGTTAAGGCCAAATTGCTATTTTTGCTATAATATGAATTCCTTCAGTCAAAACAAGTTCAAACTCCTTTGTCCTTCATATATATCAATTCTAAGTAAGTTACATGCATAAAGCTCTTTAAATGACCTTGTATGACAAAGAAAAACAGGAATAGCCTTACTTTAGCGAGTTAAGACGAAATTCGGATTTTTCCTTATAAACACCAATTCCTTCAGTCAAAACAAGTTTAAACTCCTTTCTCCTTCATATATATCAATTCTAAGTAGGTTCCATCCATAAAGCTCTTTAAATGACCTTGTATGACAAAGAAAAACAGGAATAGCCTTACTTTTGCGAGTTATTGCCAAATTGGTATTTTTGCTATAAAATGAATTCCTTCAGTCAAAACAAGTTCAAACTCCTTTGTCCTTCATATATATCAATTCTAAGTAGGTTCCATGCATAAAGCTCTTTAAATGACCTTGTATGACAGAGAAAAACAGGAATAGCCTTACTTTTGCGAGTTAAAGCCTAATTGGTATTTTTGCTATAAAATGAATTCTTTAAGTCAAAACAAGTTCAAACTAATTTGTCCTTCATATATATCCATTTCTAAGAAGGTTCCATGCATAAAACTCTTTAAATGACCTTTGTTTGAGAAAGAAAAACAGGAAGAGCATTCTTTTGCGGAATTTAGACGAAATTCGGATTTTTGCTTATAAACACAAATTCCTTCAGTCAAAACAAGTTCAAACTCCTTTGTACTTCGTATATCTCAATTCTAAGTAGGTTCCATGCATAAAGCTCTTTAAATGACCTTGTAAGAGAAAGAAAAACAGGAAAAGCCTTACTTTTGCGAGTTAAGGCCAAATTGGTATTTTTGCTATAAAATGAATTCCTTCAGTCAAAACAAGTTCAAACTCCTTTGTCCTTCATATATATCATTTCTAAGTAGGTTCCATGCATAAAGCTCTTTAAATGACCTTGTATGACAAAGAAAAACAGGAATAGCCTTACTTTTGCGAGTTAAGACGAAATTCGGATTTTTCCTTATAAACACCAATTCCTTCAGTCAAAACAAGTTTAAACTACTTTGTCCTTCATATTCATCCATTCTGAGTAGGTTCCAAGCATAAAGCTCTTTACATGACCTTGTATGACAAAGAAAAACAGGAATAGCCTTACTTTTGCGAGTTATTGCCAAATTGGTATTTTTGCTATAAAATGAATTCCTTCAGTCAAAACAAGTTCAAACTCCTTTGTCCTTCATATATATCAATTCTAAGTAAGTTACATGCATAAAGCTCTTTAAATGACCTTGTATGACAAAGAAAAACAGGAATAGCCTTACTTTTGCGAGTTAAGACAAAATTCGGATTTTTCCTTATAAACACCAATTCCTTCAGTCAAAACAAGTTTAAACTCCTTTGTCCTTCATATTCATCCATTCTGAGTAGGTTCCATGCATAAAGCTCTTTACATGACCTTGTATGACAAAGAAAAACAGGAATAGCTTTACTTTTGCGAGTTAAGGCCAAATTAGTATTTTTATTATAAAATGAATTCCTTCAGTCAAAACAAGTTCAAACTCAATTGTCCTTCATATATATTAATTCTGAGTAGGTTCCATACATAAAGCTCTTTAAATGACCTTGAATGACAAAGAAAAACAGGAATAGCCTTATTTTTGCGAGTTATTGCCAAATTGGTATTTTTGCTATAAAATGAATTCCTTCAGTCAAAACAAGTTCAAACTCCTTTGTCCTTCATATATATCAATTCTAAGTAGGTTCCATGCATAAAGCTCTTTAAATGACCTTGTATGACAGAGAAAAACAGGAATAGCCTTACTTTTGCGAGTTAAGACGAAATTCGGATTTTTGCTTATAAACCCAAATTCATTTTGTCAAAAAGAGTTCAAACTCCTTTGTCTTTCATATTTATCCATTCTAAGTAAGTTCCATACATAAAACTCTTTAAATGACCTTGTATGAGAGAGAAAAACAGGAATAGCCTTACTTTTGCGAGTTAAGGCCAAATTGGTATTTTTGCTATAAAATGAATTCCTTCAGTCAAAACAAGTTCAAAGTCCTTTGTCCTTCATATATATCATTTCTAAGTAGGTTCCATGCATAAAGCTCTTTAAATGACCTTGTATGACAGAGAAAAACAGGAATAGCCTTACTTTTGCGAGTTAAGACGAAATTCGGATTTTTGCTTATAAACCCAAATTCATTTTGTCAAAAAGAGTTCAAACTCCTTTGTCTTTCATATTTATCCATTCTAAGTAAGTTCCATACATAAAGCTCTTTAAATGACCTTGTAAGAGAAAGAAAAACAGGAAAAGCCTTACTTTTACGAGTTAAGGCCAAATTGGTATTTTTGCTATAAAATGAATTCCTTCAGTCAAAACAAGTTCAAAGTCCTTTGTCCTTCATATATATCATTTCTAAGTAGGTTCCATGCATAAAGCTCTTTAAATGACCTTGTATGACAAAGAAAAACAGGAATAGCCTTACTTTTGCGAGTTATTGCCTAATTGGTATTTTTGCTATAAAATGAATTCCTTCAGTCAAAACAAGTTCAAACTCCTTTGTCCTTCATATATATCAATTCTAAGTAAGTTACATGCATAAAGCTCTTTAAATGACCTTGTATGACAAAGAAAAACAGGAATAGCCTTACTTTTGCGAGTTAAGACAAAATTCGGATATTTCCTTATAAACACCAATTCCTTCAGTCAAAACAAGTTTAAACTCCTTTGTCCTTCATATTCATCCATTCTGAGTAGGTTCCATGCATAAAGCTCTTTACATGACCTTGTATGACAAAGAAAAACAGGAATAGCCTTACTTTTGCGAGTTAAGGCCAAATTGGTATTTTTATTATAAAATGAATTCCTTCAGTCAAAACAAGTTCAAACTCATTTGTCCTTCATATATATTAATTCTGAGTAGGTTCCATACATAAAGCTCTTTAAATGACCTTGTATGACAAAGAAAAACAGGAATAGCCTTACTTTTGCGAGTTAAGACGAAATTCGGATTTTTCCTTATAAACAATAATTCCTTCAGTCAAAACAAGTTCAAACTCCTTTGTCCTTCATATATATCATTTCTAAGTAGGTTCCATGCATAAAGCTCTTTACATGACCTTGTATGACAAAGAAAAACAGGAATAGCCTTACTTTTGCGAGTTATTGCCAAATTGGTATATTTGCTTTAAAATGAATTCCTTCAGTCAAAACAAGTTCAAACTCCTTTGTCCTTCATATATATATAAATTCTAAGTAGGTTCCATGCATAAAGCTCTTTAAATGACCTTGTATGACAGAGAAAAACAGGAATAGCCTTACTTTTGCGAGTTAAGACCAAATTCGGATTTTTGCTTATAAACCCCAATTCATTTAGACAAAAAGAGTTCAAACTCCTTTGTCCTTCATATTCATCCATTCTGAGTAGGTTCCAAGCATAAAGCTCTTTATATGACCTTGTATGACAAAGAAAAACAGGAATAGCCTTACTTTTGCGAGTTAAGGCCAAATTGGTATTTTTGCTATAAAATGAATTCCTTCAGTCAAAACAAGTTCAAACTCCTTTGTACTTCGTATATCTCAATTCTAAGTAGGTTCCATGCATAAAGCTCTTTAAATGACCTTGTAAGAGAAAGAAAAACTGGAAAAGCCTTACTTTTGCGAGTTAAGGCCAAATTGGTATTTTTGCTATAAAATGAATTCCTTCAGTCAAAACAAGTTTAAACTCCTTTGTCCTTCATATATATCATTTCTAAGTAGGTTCCATGCATTAAGCTCTTTAAATGACCTTGTATGACAGAGAAAAAAAGGAATAGCCTTACTTTTGCGAGTTAAGGCCAAATTGGTATTTTTGCTATAAAATAAATTCCTTCAGTCAAAACAAGTTCAAACTCATTTATACTTCGTATATCTATATTCTAAGTAGGTTCCATGCATAAAGCTCTTTAAATGACCTTGTAAGAGAAAGAAAAACAGGAATAGCTTTACTTTTGCGACTTGAGGCCAAATTGGTATTTTTGCTATAAAATGAATTCCTTCAGTCAAAACAGGTTCAAACTCCTTTGTCCTTCATATATATCAATTCTAAGTAGGTTCCATGCATAAAGCTCTTTAAATGACCTTGTATGACAAAGAAAAACAGGAATAGCCTTACTTTTGCGAGTTATTGCCAAATTGGTATTTTTGCTATAAAATGAATTCCTTCAGTCAAAACAAGTTCAAACTCCTTTGTCCTTCATATATATCAATTCTAAGTAAGTTACATGCATAAAGCTCTTTAAATGACCTTGTATGACAAAGAAAAACAGGAATAGCCTTACTTTTGCGATTTAAGACAAAATTCGGATATTTCCTTATAAACACCAATTCCTTCAGTCAAAACAAGTTTAAACTCCTTTGTCCTTCATATTCATCCATTCTGAGTAGGTTCCATGCATAAAGCTCTTTACATGACCTTGTATGACAAAGAAAAACAGGAATAGCCTTACTTTTGCGAGTTAAGGCCAAATTGGTATTTTTATTATAAAATGAATTCCTTCAGTCAAAACAAGTTCAAACTCATTTGTCCTTCATATATATCAATTCTAAGTAGGTTCCATGCATAAAGCTCTTTAAATGACCTTGTATGACAGAGAAAAACAGGAATAGCCTTACTTTTGCGAGTTATTGCCAAATTGGTATTTTTGCTATAAAATGAATTCCTTCAGTCAAAACAAGTTCAAACTCCTTTGTCCTTCATATATATCAATTCTAAGTAGGTTCCATGCATAAAGCTCTTTAAATGACCTTGTATGACAAAGAAAAACAGGAATAGCCTTACTTTTGCGAGTTATTGCCAAATTGGTATATTTGCTTTAAAATGAATTCCTTCAGTCAAAACAAGTTCAAACTCCTTTGTCCTTCATATATATCAATTCTAAGTAGGTTCCATGCATAAAGCTCTTTAAATGACCTTGTATGACAGAGAAAAACAGGAATAGCCTTACTTTTGCGAGTTAAGACGAAATTCGGATTTTTGCTTATAAACCCCAATTCATTTAGACAAAAAGAGTTCAAGCTCCTTTGTCCTTCATATTCATCCATTCTGAGTAGGTTCCAAGCATAAAGCTCTTTACATGACCTTGTATGACAAAGAAAAATAGGAATAGCCTTACTTTTGCGAGTTAAGGCCAAATTGGTATTTTTGCTATAAAATGAAATCCTTCAGTCAAAACAAGTTCAAACTCCTTTGTACTTCGTATATCTCAATTCTAAGTAGGTTCCATGCATAAAGCTCTTTAAATGACCTTGTAAGAGAAAGAAAAACTGGAAAAGCCTTACTTTTGCGAGTTAAGGCCAAATTGGTATTTTTGCTATAAAATGAATTCCTTCAGTCAAAACAAGTTCAAACTCCTTTGTCCTTCATATATATCATTTCTAAGTAGGTTCCATGCATAAAGCTCTTTATATGACCTTGTATGACAGAGAAAAACAGGAATAGCCTTACTTTTGCGAGTTAAGGCCAAATTGGTATTTTTGCTATAAAATGAATTCCTTCAGTCAAAACAAGTTCAAACTCCTTTGTACTTCGTATTTCTCAATTCTAAGTAGGTTCCATGCATAAAGCTCTTTAAATGACCTTGTATGACAAAGAAAAACAGGAATAGCCTTACTTTTGCGAGTTAAGGCCAAATTGGTATTTTTGCTATAAAATGAATTCCTTCAGTCAAAACAAGTTTAAACTCCTTTGTCCTTCATATATATCATTTCTAAGTAGGTTCCATGCATAAAGCTCTTTAAATGACCTTGTATGACTGAGAAAAACAGGAATAGCCTTACTTTTGCGAGTTAAGGCCAAATTAGTATTTTTGCTATAAAATAAATTCCTTCAGTCAAAACAAGTTCAAACTCATTTATACTTCGTATATCTCAATTCTAAGTAGGTTCCATGCATAAAGCTCTTTAAATGACCTTGTAAGAGAAAGAAAAACAGGAATAGCTTTACTTTTGCGACTTGAGGCCAAATTGGTATTTTTGCTATAAAATGAATTCCTTCAGTCAAAACAGGTTCAAACTCCTTTGTCCTTCATATATATCAATTCTAAGTAGGTTCCATGCATAAAGCTCTTTAAATGACCTTGTATGACAAAGAAAAACAGGAATAGCCTTACTTTTGCGAGTTATTGCCAAATTGGTATTTTTGCTATAAAATGAATTCCTTCAGTCAAAACAAGTTCAAACTCCTTTGTACTTCGTATATCTCAATTCTAAGTAGGTTCCATGCATAAAGCTCTTTAAATGACCTTGTAAGAGAAAGAAAAACAGGAAAAGCCTTACTTTTGCGAGTTAAGCCCAAATTGGTATTTTTGCTATAAAATGAATTCCTTCAGTCAAAACAAGTTCAAAGTCCTTTGTCCTTCATATATATCATTTCTAAGTAGGTTCCATGCATAAAGCTCTTTAAATGACCTTGTATGACAAAGAAAAACAGGAATAGCCTTACTTTTGCGAGTTATTGCCAAATAGTTATTTTTGCTATAAAATGAATTCCTTCAGTCAAAACAAGTTCAAACTCCTTTGTCCTTCATATATATCAATTCTAAGTAAGTTACATGCATAAAGCTCTTTAAATGACCTTGTATGACAAAGAAAAACAGGAATAGCCTTACTTTTGCGAGTTAAGACAAAATTCGGATATTTCCTTATAAACACCAATTCCTTCAGTCAAAACAAGTTTAAACTCCTTTGTCCTTCATATTCATCCATTCTGAGTAGGTTCCATGCATAAAGCTCTTTACATGACCTTGTATGACAAAGAAAAACAGGAATAGCCTTACTTTTGCGAGTTAAGGCCAAATTGGTATTTTTGCTATAAAATGAATTCCTTCAGTCAAAACAAGTTTAAACTCCTTTGTCCTTCATATTCATCCATTCTGAGTAGGTTCCAAGCATAAAGCTCTTTACATGACCTTGTATGACAGAGAAAAACAGGAATAGCCTTACTTTTGCAACTTAAGGCCAAATTGGTATTTTTGCTATAAAATGAATTCCTTCAGTCAAAACAATTTCAAACTCCTTTTTACTTCGTATATCTCAATTCTAAGTAGGTTCCATCTATAAAGCTCTTTAAATGACCTTGTAAGAGAAAGAAAAACAGGAATAGCCTTACTTTTGCGAGTTAAGGCCAAATTGGTATTTTTACTATAAAATGAATTCCTTCAGTCAAAACAAGTTCAAACTCCTTTGTCCTTCATATATATCAATTCTAAGTAGGTTCCATGCATAAAGCTCTTTAAATGACCTTGTATGACAGAGAAAAACAGGAATAGCCTTACTTTTGCGAGTTAAGACGAAATTCGGATTTTTGCTTATAAACACCAATTCATTTTGTCAAAAAGAGTTCAAACTCCTTTGTCTTTCATATTTATCCATTCTAAGTAAGTTCCATTCATAAAACTCTTTAAATGACCTTGTATGAGAGAGAAAAACAGGAATAGCCTTACTTTTGCGAGTTAAGGCCAAATTGGTATTTTTGCTATAAAATGAATTCCTTCAGTCAAAACAAGTTCAAACTCCTTTGTACTTCGTATATCTCAATTCTAAGTAGGTTCCATGCATAAAGCTCTTTAAATGACCTTGTAAGAGAAAGAAAAACTGGAAAAGCCTTACTTTTGCGAGTTAAGGCCAAATTGGTATTTTTGCTATAAAATGAATTCCTTCAGTCAAAACAAGTTCAAACTCCTTTGTCCTTCATATATATCATTTCTAAGTAGGTTACATGCATAAAGCTCTTTAAATGACCTTGTATGACTGAGAAAAACAGGAATAGCCTTACTTTTGCGAGTTAAGGCCAAATTGGTATTTTTGTTATAAAATAAATTCCTTCAGTCAAAACAAGTTCAAACTCATTTATACTTCGTATATCTCAATTCTAAGTAGGTTCCATGCATAAAGCTCTTTAAATGACCTTGTAAGAGAAAGAAAAACAGGAATAGCTTTACTTTTGCGACTTGAGGCCAAATTGGTATTTTTGCTATAAAATGAATTCCTTCAGTCAAAACAGGTTCAAACTCCTTTGTCCTTCATATATATCAATTCTAAGTAGGTTCCATGCATAAAGCTCTTTAAATGACCTTGTATGACAAAGAAAAACAGGAATAGCCTTACTTTTGCGAGTTATTGCCAAATTGGTATTTTTGCTATAAAATGAATTCCTTCAGTCAAAACAAGTTCAAACTCCTTTGTCCTTCATATATATCAATTCTAAGTAAGTTACATGCATAAAGCTCTTTAAATGACCTTGTATGACAAAGAAAAACAGGAATAGCCTTACTTTTGCGAGTTAAGACAAAATTCGGATATTTCCTCATAAACACCAATTCCTTCAGTCAAAACAAGTTTAAACTCCTTTGTCCTTCATATTCATCCATTCTGAGTAGGTTCCATGCATAAAGCTCTTTACATGACCTTGTATGACAAAGAAAAACAGGAATAGCCTTACTTTTGCGAGTTAAGGCCAAATTGGTTTTTTTGCTATAAAATGAATTCCTTCAGTCAAAACAAGTTTAAACTCCTTTGTCCTTCATATCTATCTATTCTAAGTAAGTTCAATGCATAAAGCTCTTTAAAGGACCTTGTATGACAAAGAAAAACAGGAATAGCCTTACTTTAGCGAGTTAAGGCCAAATTGGTATTTTTGCTATAAAATGAATTCCTTTAGACAAAACAAGTTCAAACTCCTTTGTCCTTCATATATATCAATTCTAAGTAGGTTCCAAGCATAAAGCTCTTTAAATGACCTTGTATGACAAATAAAAACAGGAATAGCCTTACTTTTGCGAGTTATTGCCAAATTGGTATTTTTGCTATAAAATGAATTCCTTCAGTCAAAACAAGTTCAAACTCCTTTGTCCTTCATATATATCAATTCTAAGTAGGTTCCATGCATAAAGCTCTTTAAAGGACCTTGTATGACAAAGAAAAACAGGAATAGCCTTACTTTAGCGAGTTAAGGCCAAATTGGTATTTTTGCTATAAAATGAATTCCTTCAGTCAAAACAAGTTCAAACTCCTTTGTCCTTCATATATATCAATTCGAAGTAGGTTCCATGCATAAAGCTCTTTAAATGACCTTGTATGACAGAGAAAAACAGGAATAGCCTTACTTTTGCGAGTTAAGACGAAATACGGATTTTTGCTTATAAACCCCAATTCATTTAGTCAAAAAGAGTTCAAACTCCTTTGTCCTTCATATTTATCCATTCTAAGTAAGTTCCATGCATAAAACTCTTTAAATGACCTTGTATGACAGAGAAAAACAGGAATAGCCTTACTTTTGCAAGTTAAGGCCAAATTGGTATTTTTGCTATAAAATGAATTCCTTCAGTCAAAACAAGTTCAAACTCCTTTTTACTTCGTATATCTCAATTCTAAGTAGGTTCAATGCATAAAGCTCTTTAAATGACCTTGTAAGAGAAAGAAAAACAGGAATAGCTTTACTTTTGCGAGTTAAGGCCAAATTGGTATTTTTACTATAAAATGAATTCCTTCAGTCAAAACAAGTTCAAACTCATTTGTCCTACATATATATAAATTCTGAGTAGGTTCCATGCATAAAGCTCTTTAAATGACCTTGTATGACAAAGAAAAACAGGAATAGCCTTACTTTTGCGAGTTATTTCCAAATTGGTATATTTGCTTTAAAATGAATTCCTTCAGTCAAAACAAGTTCAAACTCCTTTGTCCTTCATATATATCAATTCTAAGTAGGTTCCATGCAAAAAGCTCCTTAAATGACCTTGTATGACAGAGAAAAACAGGAATAGCCTTACTTTTGCGAGTTAAGACGAAATTTGGATTTTTGCTTATAAACCCCAATTCATTTAGTCAAAAAGAGTTCAAACTCCTTTGTCCTTCATATTTATCCATTCTAAGTAAGTTCCATACATAAAACTCTTTAAATGACCTTGTATGAGAGAGAAAAACAGGAATAGCCTTACTTTTGCGAGTTAAGGCCAAATTGGTATTTTTGCTATAAAATGAATTCCTTCAGTCAAAACAAGTTCAAACTCCTTTGTCCTTCATATATATCATTTCTAAGTAGGTTCCATGCATAAAGCTCTTTAAATGACCTTGTATGACAAAGAAAAACAGGAATAGCCTTACTTTTGCGAGTTATTGCCAAATTGGTATTTTTGCTATAAAATGAATTCCTTCAGTCAAAACAAGTTCAAACTCATTTGTCCTACATATATATAAATTCTGAGTAGGTTCCATGCATAAAGCTCTTTAAATGACCTTGTATGACAAAGAAAAACAGGAATAGCCTTACTTTTGCGAGTTATTTCCAAATTGGTATATTTGCTTTAAAATGAATTCCTTCAGTCAAAACAAGTTCAAAATCCTTTGTCCTTCATATATATCAATTCTAAGTAGGTTCCATGCATAAAGCTCTTTAAATGACCTTGTATGACAGAGAAAAACAGGAATAGCCTTACTTTTGCGAGTTAAGACGAAATTCGGATTTTTGCTTATAAACCCCAATTCATTTAGACAAAAAGAGTTCAAACTCCTTTGTCCTTCATATTCATCCATTCTGAGTAGGTTTCAAGCATAAAGCTCTTTACATGACCTTGTATGACAAAGAAAAACAGGAATAGCCTTACTTTTGCGAGTTATTGCCAAATTGGTATTTTTGCTATAAAATGAATTCCTTCAGTCAAAACAAGTTCAAACTCCTTTGTACTTCGTATATCTCAATTCTAAGTAGGTTCCATGCATAAAGCTCTTTAAATGACCTTGTAAGAGAAAGAAAAACTGGAAAAGCCTTACTTTTGCGAGTTAAGGCCAAATTGGTATTTTTGCTATAAAATGAATTCCTTCAGTCAAAACAAGTTCAAACTCCTTTGTCCTTCATATATATCATTTCTAAGTAGGTTCCATGCATAAAGCTCTTTAAATGACCTTGTATGACTGAGAAAAACAGGAATAGCCTTACTTTTGCGAGTTAAGGCCAAATTGGTATTTTTGCTATAAAATAAATTCCTTCAGTCAAAACAAGTTCAAACTCATTTATACTTCGTATATCTCAATTCTAAGTAGGTTCCATGCATAAAGCTCTTTAAATGACCTTGTAAGAGAAAGAAAAACAGGAATAGCTTTACTTTTGCGACTTGAGGCCAAATTGGTATTTTTGCTATAAAATGAATTCCTTCAGTCAAAACAGGTTCAAACTCCTTTGTCCTTCATATATATCAATTCTAAGTAGGTTCCATGCATAAAGCTCTTTAAATGACCTTGTATGACAGAGAAAAACAGGAATAGCCTTACTTTTGCGAGTTATTGCCAAATTGGCATTTTTGCTATAAAATGAATTCCTTCAGTCAAAACAAGTTCAAACTCCTTTGTACTTCGTATATCTCAATTCTAAGTAGGTTCCATGCATAAAGCTCTTTAAATGACCTTGTAAGAGAAAGAAAAACAGGAAAAGCCTTACTTTTGCGAGTTAAGGCCAAATTGGTATTTTTGCTATAAAATGAATTCCTTCAGTCAAAACAAGTTCAAAGTCCTTTGTCCTTCATATATATCAATTCGAAGTAGGTTCCATGCATAAAGCTCTTTAAATGACCTTGTATGACAGAGAAAAACAGGAATAGCCTTACTTTTGCGAGTTAAGACGAAATACGGATTTTTGCTAATAAACCCCAATTCATTTAGTCAAAAAGAGTTCAAACTCCTTTGTCCTTCATATTTATCCATTCTAAGTAAGTTCCATGCATAAAACTCTTTAAATGACCTTGTATGACAGAGAAAAACAGGAATAGCCTTACTTTTGCAAGTTAAGGCCAAATTGGTATTTTTGCTATAAAATGAATTCCTTCAGTCAAAACAAGTTCAAACTCCTTTTTACTTCGTATATCTCAATTCTAAGTAGGTTCAATGCATAAAGCTCTTTAAATGACCTTGTAAGAGAAAGAAAAACAGGAATAGCTTTACTTTTGCGAGTTAAGGCCAAATTGGTATTTTTACTATAAAATGAATTCCTTCAGTCAAAACAAGTTCAAACTCCTTTGTCCTTCATATATATCAATTCTAAGTAGGTTCCATGCATAAAGCTCTTTAAATGACCTTGTATGACAGAGAAAAACAGGAATAGCCTTACTTTTGCGAGTTAAGACGAAATTTGGATTTTTGCTTATAAACCCCAATTCATTTAGTCAAAAAGAGTTCAAACTCCTTTGTCCTTCATATTTATCCATTCTAAGTAAGTTCCATACATAAAACTCTTTAAATGACCTTGTATGAGAGAGAAAAACAGGAATAGCCTTACTTTTGCGAGTTAAGGCCAAATTGGTATTTTTGCTATAAAATTAATTCCTTCAGTCAAAACAAGTTCAAACTCCTTTGTCCTTCATATATATCATTTCTAAGTAGGTTCCATGCATAAAGCTCTTTAAATGACCTTGTATGACAAAGAAAAACAGGAATAGCCTTACTTTTGCGAGTTATTGACAAATTGGTATTTTTGCTATAAAATGAATTCCTTCAGTCAAAACAAGTTCAAACTCATTTGTCCTACATATATATAAATTCTGAGTAGGTTCCATGCATAAAGCTCTTTAAATGACCTTGTATGACAAAGAAAAACAGGAATAGCCTTACTTTTGCGAGTTATTTCCAAATTGGTATATTTGCTTTAAAATGAATTCCTTCAGTCAAAACAAGTTCAAACTCCTTTGTCCTTCATATATATATCAATTCTAAGTAGGTTCCATGCATAAAGCTCCTTAAATGACCTTGTATGACAGAGAAAAACAGGAATAGCCTTACTTTTGCGAGTTAAGACGAAATTTGGATTTTTGCTTATAAACCCCAATTCATTTAGTCAAAAAGAGTTCAAACTCCTTTGTCCTTCATATTTATCCATTCTAAGTAGGTTCCATACATAAAACTCTTTAAATGACCTTGTATGAGAGAGAAAAACAGGAATAGCCTTACTTTTGCGAGTTAAGGCCAAATTGGTATTTTTGCTATAAAATGAATTCCTTCAGTCAAAACAAGTTCAAACTCCTTTGTCCTTCATATATATCATTTCTAAGTAGGTTCCATGCATAAAGCTCTTTAAATGACCTTGTATGACAAAGAAAAACAGGAATAGCCTTACTTTTGCGAGTTATTGACAAATTGGTATTTTTGCTATAAAATGAATTCCTTCAGTCAAAACAAGTTCAAACTCATTTGTCCTACATATATATAAATTCTGAGTAGGTTCCATGCATAAAGCTCTTTAAATGACCTTGTATGACAAAGAAAAACAGGAATAGCCTTACTTTTGCGAGTTATTTCTAAATTGGTATATTTGCTTTAAAATGAATTCCTTCAGTCAAAACAAGTTCAAACTCCTTTGTCCTTCATATATATCAATTCTAAGTAGGTTCCATGCATAAAGCTCTTTAAATGACCTTGTATGACATAGAAAAACAGGAATAGCCTTACTTTTGCGAGTTAAGACGAAATTCGGATTTTTGCTTATAAACCCCAATTCATTTAGACAAAAAGAGTTCAAACTCCTTTGTCCTTCATATTCATCCATTCTGAGTAGGTTTCAAGCATAAAGCTCTTTACATGACCTTGTATGACAAAGAAAAACAGGAATAGCCTTACTTTTGCGAGTTATTGCCAAATTGGTATTGTTGCTATAAAATGAATTCCTTCAGTCAAAACAAGTTCAAACTCCTTTGTACTTCGTATATCTCAATTCTAAGTAGGTTCCATGCATAAAGCTCTTTAAATGACCTTGTAAGAGAAAGAAAAACTGGAAAAGCCTTACTTTTGCGAGTTAAGGCCAAATTGGTATTTTTGCTATAAAATGAATTCCTTCAGTCAAAACAAGTTCAAACTACTTTGTCCTTCATATATATCATTTCTAAGTAGGTTCCATGCATAAAGCTCTTTAAATGACCTTGTATGACTGAGAAAAACAGGAATAGCCTTACTTTTGCGAGTTAAGGCCAAATTGGTATTTTTGCTATAAAATAAATTCCTTCAGTCAAAACAAGTTCAAACTCATTTATACTTCGTATATCTCAATTCTAAGTAGGTTCCATGCATAAAGCTCTTTAAATGACCTTGTAAGAGAAAGAAAAACAGGAATAGCTTTACTTTTGCGACTTGAGGCCAAATTGGTATTTTTGCTATAAAATGAATTCCTTCAGTCAAAACAGGTTCAAACTCCTTTGTCCTTCATATATATCAATTCTAAGTAGGTTCCATGCATAAAGCTCTTTAAATGACCTTGTATGACAGAGAAAAACAGGAATAGCCTTACTTTTGCGAGTTATTGCCAAATTGGCATTTTTGCTATAAAATGAATTCCTTCAGTCAAAACAAGTTCAAACTCCTTTGTACTTCGTATATCTCAATTCTAAGTAGGTTCCATGCATAAAGCTCTTTAAATGACCTTGTAAGAGAAAGAAAAACAGGAAAAGCCTTACTTTTGCGAGTTAAGGCCAAATTGGTATTTTTGCTATAAAATGAATACCTTCAGTCAAAACAAGTTCAAAGTCCTTTGTCCTTCATATATATCATTTCTAAGTAGGTTCCATGCATAAAGCTCTTTAAATGACCTTGTATGACAAAGAAAAACAGGAATAGCCTTACTTTTGCGAGTTATTGCCAATTTGTTATTTTTGCTATAAAATGAATTCCTTCAGTCAAAACAAGTTCAAACTCCTTTGTCCTTCATATATATCAATTCTAAGTAAGTTACATGCATAAAGCTCTTTAAATGACCTTGTATGACAAAGAAAAACAGGAATAGCCTTACTTTTGCGAGTTAAGACAAAATTCGGATATTTCCTTATAAACACCAATTCCTTCAGTCAAAACAAGTTTAAACTCCTTTGTCCTTCATATTCATCCATTCTGAGTAGGTTCCATGCATAAAGCTCTTTACATGACCTTGTATGACAAAGAAAAACAGGAATAGCCTTACTTTTGCGAGTTAAGGCCAAATTGGTATTTTTATTATAAAATGAATTCCTTCAGTCAAAACAAGTTCAAACTCATTTGTCCTTCATATATATATATTCTAAGTAGGTTCCATACATAAAGCTCTTTAAATGACCTTGTATGACAAAGAAAAACAGGAATAGCCTTACTTTTGCGAGTTATTGCCAAATTGGTATTTTTGCTATAAAATGAATTCCTTCAGTCAAAACAAGTTCAAACTCCTTTGTCCTTCATATATATCAATTCTAAGTAGGTTCCATGCATAAAGCTCTTTAAATGACCTTGTATGACAGAGAAAAACAGGAATAGCCTTACTGTTGCGAGTTAAAGCCTAATTGGTATTTTTGCTATAAAATGAATTCCTTAAGTCAAAACAAGTTCAAACTAATTTGTCCTTCATATATATCCATTTCTAAGAAGGTTCCATGCATAAAACTCTTTAAATGACCTTGTTTGAGAAAGAAAAACAGGAAGAGCCTTCTTTTGCGGAATTAAGACGAAATTCGGATTTTTGCTTATAAACACAAATTCCTTCAGTCAAAACAAGTTCAAACTCCTTTGTACTTCGTATATCTAAATTCTAAGTAGGTTCCATGCATAAAGCTCTTTAAATGACCTTGTAAGAGAAAGAAAAACAGGAAAAGCCTTACTTTTGCTAGTTATTGCCAAATTGGTATTTTTGCTATAAAATGAATTCCTTCAGTCAAAACAAGTTCAAACTCCTTTGTCCTTCATATATATCAATTCTAAGTAGGTTCCATGCATAAAGCTCTTTAAATGACCATGTATGACAGAGAAAAACAGGAATAGCCTTACTTTTGCGAGTTAAGACGAAATTCGGATTTTTGCTTATACACCCCAATTCATTTTGTCAAAAAGAGTTCAAACTCCTTTGTCTTTCATATTTATCCATTCTAAGTAAGTTCCATACATAAAACTATTTAAATGACCTTGTATGAGAGAGAAAAACAGGAATAGCCTTACTTTTGCGAGTTAAGGCCAAATTGGTATTTTTGCTATAAAATGAATTCCTTCAGTCAAAACAAGTTCAAACTCCTTTGTACTTCGTATATCTCAATTCTACGTAGGTTCCATGCATAAAGCTCTTTAAATGACCTTGTAAGAGAAAGAAAAACTGGAAAAGCCTTACTTTTGCGAGTTAAGGCCAAATTGGTATTTTTGCTATAAAATGAATTCCTTCAGTCAAAACAAGTTCAAACTCCTTTGTCCTTCATATATATCATTTCTAAGTAGGTTCCATGCATAAAGCTCTTTAAATGACCTTGTATGACTGAGAAAAACAGGAATAGCCTTACTTTTGCGAGTTAAGGCCAAATTGGTATTTTTGCTATAAAATAAATTCCTTCAGTCAAAACAAGTTCAAACTCATTTATACTTCGTATATCTCAATTCTAAGTAGGTTCCATGCATAAAGCTCTTTAAATGACCTTGTAAGAGAAAGAAAAACAGGAATAGCTTTACTTTTGCGACTTGAGGCCAAATTGGTATTTTTGCTATAAAATGAATTCCTTCAGTCAAAACAGGTTCAAACTCCTTTGTCCTTCATATATATCAATTCTAAGTAGGTTCCATGCATAAAGCTCTTTAAATGACCTTGTATGACAGAGAAAAACAGGAATAGCCTTACTTTTGCGAGTTATTGCCAAATTGGCATTTTTGCTATAAAATGAATTCCTTCAGTCAAAACAAGTTCAAACTCCTTTGTACTTCGTATATCTCAATTCTAAGTAGGTTCCATGCATAAAGCTCTTTAAATGACCTTGTAAGAGAAAGAAAAACAGGAAAAGCCTTACTTTTGCGAGTTAAGGCCAAATTGGTATTTTTGCTATAAAATGAATACCTTCAGTCAAAACAAGTTCAAAGTCCTTTGTCCTTCATATATATCATTTCTAAGTAGGTTCCATGCATAAAGCTCTTTAAATGACCTTGTATGACAAAGAAAAACAGGAATAGCCTTACTTTTGCGAGTTATTGCCAATTTGTTATTTTTGCTATAAAATGAATTCCTTCAGTCAAAACAAGTTCAAACTCCTTTGTCCTTCATATATATCAATTCTAAGTAAGTTACATGCATAAAGCTCTTTAAATGACCTTGTATGACAAAGAAAAACAGGAATAGCCTTACTTTTGCGAGTTAAGACAAAATTCGGATATTTCCTTATAAACACCAATTCCTTCAGTCAAAACAAGTTTAAACTCCTTTGTCCTTCATATTCATCCATTCTGAGTAGGTTCCATGCATAAAGCTCTTTACATGACCTTGTATGACAAAGAAAAACAGGAATAGCCTTACTTTTGCGAGTTAAGGCCAAATTGGTATTTTTATTATAAAATGAATTCCTTCAGTCAAAACAAGTTCAAACTCATTTGTCCTTCATATATATATATTCTAAGTAGGTTCCATACATAAAGCTCTTTAAATGACCTTGTATGACAAAGAAAAACAGGAATAGCCTTACTTTTGCGAGTTATTGCCAAATTGGTATTTTTGCTATAAAATGAATTCCTTCAGTCAAAACAAGTTCAAACTCCTTTGTCCTTCATATATATCAATTCTAAGTAGGTTCCATGCATAAAGCTCTTTAAATGACCTTGTATGACAGAGAAAAACAGGAATAGCCTTACTGTTGCGAGTTAAAGCCTAATTGGTATTTTTGCTATAAAATGAATTCCTTAAGTCAAAACAAGTTCAAACTAATTTGTCCTTCATATATATCCATTTCTAAGAAGGTTCCATGCATAAAACTCTTTAAATGACCTTGTTTGAGAAAGAAAAACAGGAAGAGCCTTCTTTTGCGGAATTAAGACGAAATTCGGATTTTTGCTTATAAACACAAATTCCTTCAGTCAAAACAAGTTCAAACTCCTTTGTACTTCGTATATCTAAATTCTAAGTAGGTTCCATGCATAAAGCTCTTTAAATGACCTTGTAAGAGAAAGAAAAACAGGAAAAGCCTTACTTTTGCTAGTTATTGCCAAATTGGTATTTTTGCTATAAAATGAATTCCTTCAGTCAAAACAAGTTCAAACTCCTTTGTCCTTCATATATATCAATTCTAAGTAGGTTCCATGCATAAAGCTCTTTAAATGACCATGTATGACAGAGAAAAACAGGAATAGCCTTACTTTTGCGAGTTAAGACGAAATTCGGATTTTTGCTTATACACCCCAATTCATTTTGTCAAAAAGAGTTCAAACTCCTTTGTCTTTCATATTTATCCATTCTAAGTAAGTTCCATACATAAAACTATTTAAATGACCTTGTATGAGAGAGAAAAACAGGAATAGCCTTACTTTTGCGAGTTAAGGCCAAATTGGTATTTTTGCTATAAAATGAATTCCTTCAGTCAAAACAAGTTCAAACTCCTTTGTACTTCGTATATCTCAATTCTACGTAGGTTCCATGCATAAAGCTCTTTAAATGACCTTGTAAGAGAAAGAAAAACAGGAAAAGCCTTACTTTTGCGAGTTATTGCCAAATTGGTATTTTTGCTATAAAATGAATTCCTTCAGTCAAAACAAGTTCAAACTCCTTTGTCCTTCATATATATCAATTCTAAGTAGGTTCCATGCATAAAGCTCTTTAAATGACCTTGTATGACAGAGAAAAACAGGAATAGCCTTACTGTTGCGAGTTAAAGCCTAATTGGTATTTTTGCTATAAAATGAATTCCTTAAGTCAAAACAAGTTCAAACTAATTTGTCCTTCATATATATCCATTTCTAAGAAGGTTCCATGCATAAAACTCTTTAAATGACCTTGTTTGAGAAAGAAAAACAGGAAGAGCCTTCTTTTGCGGAATTAAGACGAAATTCGGATTTTTGCTTATAAACACAAATTCCTTCAGTCAAAACAAGTTCAAACTCCTTTGTACTTCGTATATCTAAATTCTAAGTAGGTTCCATGCATAAAGCTCTTTAAATGACCTTGTAAGAGAAAGAAAAACAGGAAAAGCCTTACTTTTGCGAGTTAAGGCCAAATTGGTATTTTTGCTATAAAATGAATACCTTCAGTCAAAACAAGTTCAAAGTCCTTTGTCCTTCATATATATCATTTCTAAGTAGGTTCCATGCATAAAGCTCTTTAAATGACCTTGTATGACAAAGAAAAACAGGAATAGCCTTACTTTTGCGAGTTATTGCCAATTTGTTATTTTTGCTATAAAATGAATTCCTTCAGTCAAAACAAGTTCAAACTCCTTTGTCCTTCATATATATCAATTCTAAGTAAGTTACATGCATAAAGCTCTTTAAATGACCTTGTATGACAAAGAAAAACAGGAATAGCCTTACTTTTGCGAGTTAAGACAAAATTCGGATATTTCCTTATAAACACCAATTCCTTCAGTCAAAACAAGTTTAAACTCCTTTGTCCTTCATATTCATCCATTCTGAGTAGGTTCCATGCATAAAGCTCTTTACATGACCTTGTATGACAAAGAAAAACAGGAATAGCCTTACTTTTGCGAGTTAAGGCCAAATTGGTATTTTTATTATAAAATGAATTCCTTCAGTCAAAACAAGTTCAAACTCATTTGTCCTTCATATATATATATTCTAAGTAGGTTCCATACATAAAGCTCTTTAAATGACCTTGTATGACAAAGAAAAACAGGAATAGCCTTACTTTTGCGAGTTATTGCCAAATTGGTATTTTTGCTATAAAATGAATTCCTTCAGTCAAAACAAGTTCAAACTCCTTTGTCCTTCATATATATCAATTCTAAGTAGGTTCCATGCATAAAGCTCTTTAAATGACCTTGTATGACAGAGAAAAACAGGAATAGCCTTACTGTTGCGAGTTAAAGCCTAATTGGTATTTTTGCTATAAAATGAATTCCTTAAGTCAAAACAAGTTCAAACTAATTTGTCCTTCATATATATCCATTTCTAAGAAGGTTCCATGCATAAAACTCTTTAAATGACCTTGTTTGAGAAAGAAAAACAGGAAGAGCCTTCTTTTGCGGAATTAAGACGAAATTCGGATTTTTGCTTATAAACACAAATTCCTTCAGTCAAAACAAGTTCAAACTCCTTTGTACTTCGTATATCTAAATTCTAAGTAGGTTCCATGCATAAAGCTCTTTAAATGACCTTGTAAGAGAAAGAAAAACAGGAAAAGCCTTACTTTTGCTAGTTATTGCCAAATTGGTATTTTTGCTATAAAATGAATTCCTTCAGTCAAAACAAGTTCAAACTCCTTTGTCCTTCATATATATCAATTCTAAGTAGGTTCCATGCATAAAGCTCTTTAAATGACCATGTATGACAGAGAAAAACAGGAATAGCCTTACTTTTGCGAGTTAAGACGAAATTCGGATTTTTGCTTATACACCCCAATTCATTTTGTCAAAAAGAGTTCAAACTCCTTTGTCTTTCATATTTATCCATTCTAAGTAAGTTCCATACATAAAACTATTTAAATGACCTTGTATGAGAGAGAAAAACAGGAATAGCCTTACTTTTGCGAGTTAAGGCCAAATTGGTATTTTTGCTATAAAATGAATTCCTTCAGTCAAAACAAGTTCAAACTCCTTTGTACTTCGTATATCTCAATTCTACGTAGGTTCCATGCATAAAGCTCTTTAAATGACCTTGTAAGAGAAAGAAAAACAGGAAAAGCCTTACTTTTGCGAGTTAAGGCCAAATTGGTATTTTTGCTATAAAATGAATTCCTTCAGTCAAAACAAGTTCAAAGTCCTTTGTCCTTCATATATATCATTTCTAAGTAGGTTCCATGCATAAAGCTCTTTAAATGACCTTGTATGACAAAGAAAAACAGGAATAGCCTTACTTTTGCGAGTTATTGCCAAATTGTTATTTTTGCTATAAAATGAATTCCTTCAGTCAAAACAAGTTCAAACTCCTTTGTACTTCGTATATCTCAATTCTAAGTAGGTTCCATGCATAAAGCTCTTTAAATGACCTTGTAAGAGAAAGAAAAACAGGAAAAGCCTTACTTTTGCGAGTTAAGGCCAAATTGGTATTTTTGCTATAAAATGAATTCCTTCAGTCAAAACAAGTTCAAAGTCCTTTGTCCTTCATATATATCATTTCTAAGTAGGTTCCATGCATAAAGCTCTTTAAATGACCTTGTATGACAGAGAAAAACAGGAATAGCCTTACTTTTGCGAGTTATTGCCAAATTGTTATTTTTGCTATAAAATGAATTCCTTCAGTCAAAACAAGTTCAAACTCCTTTGTCCTTCATATATATCAATTCTAAGTAAGTTACATGCATAAAGCTCTTTAAATGACCTTGTATGACAAAGAAAAACAGGAATAGCCTTACTTTTGCGAGTTAAGACAAAATTCGGATATTTCCTTATAAACACCAATTCCTTCAGTCAAAACAAGTTTAAACTCCTTTGTCCTTCATATTCATCCATTCTGAGTAGGTTCCATGCATAAAGCTCTTTACATGACCTTGTATGACAAAGAAAAACAGGAATAGCCTTACTTTTGCGAGTTAAGGCCAAATTGGTATTTTTATTATAAAATGAATTCCTTCAGTCAAAACAAGTTCAAACTCATTTGTCCTTCATATATATCAATTCTAAGTAGGTTCCATACATAAAGCTCTTTAAATGACCTTGTATGACAAAGAAAAACAGGAATAGCCTTACTTTTGCGAGTTATTGCCAAATTGGTATTTTTGCTATAAAATGAATTCCTTCAGTCAAAACAAGTTCAAACTCCTTTGTCCTTCATATATATCAATTCTAAGTAGGTTCCATGCATAAAGCTCTTTAAATGACCTTGTATGACAGAGAAAAACAGGAATAGCCTTACTATTGCGAGTTAAAGCCTAATTGGTATTTTTGCTATAAAATGAATTCCTTAAGTCAAAACAAGTTCAAACTAATTTGTCCTTCATATATATCCATTTCTAAGAAGGTTCCATGCATAAAACTCTTTAAATGACCTTGTTTGAGAAAGAAAAACAGGAAGAGCCTTCTTTTGCGGAATTAAGATGAAATTCGGATTTTTGCTTATAAACACAAATTCCTTCAGTCAAAACAAGTTCAAACTCCTTTGTACTTCGTATATCTAAATTCTAAGTAGGTTCCATGCATAAAGCTCTTTAAATGACCTTGTAAGAGAAAGAAAAACAGGAAAAGCCTTACTTTTGCGAGTTATTGCCAAATTGGTATTTTTGCTATAAAATGAATTCCTTCAGTCAAAACAAGTTCAAACTCCTTTGTCCTTCATATATATCAATTCGAAGTAGGTTCCATGCATAAAGCTCTTTAAATGACCTTGTATGACAGAGAAAAACAGGAATAGCCTTACTTTTGCGAGTTAAGACGAAATACGGATTTTTGCTTATAAACCCCAATTCATTTAGTCAAAAAGAGTTCAAACTCCTTTGTCCTTCATATTTATCCATTCTAAGTAAGTTCCATGCATAAAACTCTTTAAATGACCTTGTATGACAGAGAAAAACAGGAATAGCCTTACTTTTGCAAGTTAAGGCCAAATTGGTATTTTTGCTATAAAATGAATTCCTTCAGTCAAAACAAGTTCAAACTCATTTGTCCTACATATATATCAATTCTGAGTAGGTTCCATGCATAAAGCTCTTTAAATGACCTTGTATGACAAAGAAAAACAGGAATAGCCTTACTTTTGCGAGTTATTGCCAAATTGTTATTTTTGCTATAAAATGAATTCCTTCAGTCAAAACAAGTTCAAACTCCTTTGTCCTTCATATATATCAATTCTAAGTAAGTTACATGCATAAAGCTCTTTACATGACCTTGTATGACAAAGAAAAACAGGAATAGCCTTACTTTTGCGAGTTAAGACAAAATTCGGATATTTCCTTATTAACACCAATTCCTTCAGTCAAAACAAGTTTAAACTCCTTTGTCCTTCATATTCATCCATTCTGAGTAGGTTCCATGCATAAAGCTCTTTACATGACCTTGTATGACAAAGAAAAACAGGAATAGCCTTACTTTTGCGAGTTAAGGCCAAAATGGTATTTTTATTATAAAATGAATTCCTTCAGTCAAAACAAGTTCAAACTCCTTTGTACTTCGTATATATCAATTCTAAGTAGGTTCCATGCATAAAGCTCTCTAAATGACCTTGTATGACAGAGAAAAACAGGAATAGCCTTACTTTTGCGAGTTAAAGCCAAATTGGTATTTTTGCTATAAAATGAATTCCTTCAGTCAAAACAAGTTCAAACTCCTTTGTCCTTCATATATATCAATTCTAAGTAGGTTCCATGCATAAAGCTCTTTAAATGACCTTGTATGACAAAGAAAAACAGGAATAGCCTTACTTTTGCGAGTTATTGCCAAATTGGTATTTTTGCTATAAAATGAATTCCTTCAGTCAAAACAAGTTCAAACTCCTTTGTCCTTCATATATATAAATTCTAAGTAGGTTCCATGCATAAAGCTCTTTAAATGACCTTGTATGACAGAGAAAAACAGGAATAGCCTTACTTTTGCGAGTTAAGACGAAATTCGGATTTTTCCTTATAAACACCAATTCCTTCAGTCAAAACAAGTTTAAACTCCTTTGTCCTTCATATTCATCCATTCTGAGTAGGTTCCATGCATAAAGCTCTTTACATGACCTTGTATGACAAAGAAAAACAGGAATAGCCTTACTTTTGCGAGTTAAGGCCAACTTGTTTTTTTTGCTATAAAATGAATTCCTTCAGTCAAAACAAGTTTAAACTCCTTTGTCCTTCATATATATCAATTCTAAGTAAGTTCCATGCATAAAGCTCTTTAAAGGACCTTGTATGACAAAGAAAAACAGGAATAGCCTTACTTTAGCGAGTTAAGGCCAAATTGGTATTTTTGCTATAAAATGAATTCCTTCAGTCAAAACAAGTTCAAACTCCTTTGTCCTTCATATATATCCATTTCTAAGAAGGTTCCATGCATAAAACTCTTTAAATGACCTTGTTTGAGAAAGAAAAACAGGAAGAGCCTTCTTTTGCGGAATTAAGATGAAATTCGGATTTTTGCTTATAAACACAAATTCCTTCAGTCAAAACAAGTTCAAACTCCTTTGTACTTCGTATATCTAAATTCTAAGTAGGTTCCATGCATAAAGCTCTTTAAATGACCTTGTAAGAGAAAGAAAAACAGGAAAAGCCTTACTTTTGCGAGTTATTGCCAAATTGGTATTTTTGCTATAAAATGAATTCCTTCAGTCAAAACAAGTTCAAACTTCTTTGTCCTTCATATATATCAATTCGAAGTAGGTTCCATGCATAAAGCTCTTTAAATGACCTTGTATGACAGAGAAAAACAGGAATAGCCTTACTTTTGCGAGTTAAGACGAAATACGGATTTTTGCTTATAAACCCCAATTCATTTAGTCAAAAAGAGTTCAAACTCCTTTGTCCTTCATATTTATCCATTCTAAGTAAGTTCCATGCATAAAACTCTTTAAATGACCTTGTATGACAGAGAAAAACAGGAATAGCCTTACTTTTGCAAGTTAAGGCCAAATTGGTATTTTTGCTATAAAATGAATTCCTTCAGTCAAAACAAGTTCAAACTCATTTGTCCTACATATATATCAATTCTGAGTAGGTTCCATGCATAAAGCTCTTTAAATGACCTTGTATGACAAAGAAAAACAGGAATAGCCTTACTTTTGCGAGTTATTGCCAAATTGTTATTTTTGCTATAAAATGAATTCCTTCAGTCAAAACAAGTTCAAACTCCTTTGTCCTTCATATATATCAATTCTAAGTAAGTTACATGCATAAAGCTCTTTACATGACCTTGTATGACAAAGAAAAACAGGAATAGCCTTACTTTTGCGAGTTAAGACAAAATTCGGATATTTCCTTATAAACACCAATTCCTTCAGTCAAAACAAGTTTAAACTCCTTTGTCCTTCATATTCATCCATTCTGAGTAGGTTCCATGCATAAAGCTCTTTACATGACCTTGTATGACAAAGAAAAACAGGAATAGCCTTACTTTTGCGAGTTAAGGCCAAAATGGTATTTTTATTATAAAATGAATTCCTTCAGTCAAAACAAGTTCAAACTCCTTTGTACTTCGTATATATCAATTCTAAGTAGGTTCCATGCATAAAGCTCTCTAAATGACCTTGTATGACAGAGAAAAACAGGAATAGCCTTACTTTTGCGAGTTAAGGCCAAATTGGTATTTTTGCTATAAAATGAATTCCTTCAGTCAAAACAAGTTCAAACTCCTTTGTCCTTCATATATATCAATTCTAAGTAGGTTCCATGCATAAAGCTCTTTAAATGACCTTGTATGACAAAGAAAAACAGGAATAGCCTTACTTTTGCGAGTTATTGCCAAATTGGTATTTTTGCTATAAAATGAATTCCTTCAGTCAAAACAAGTTCAAACTCCTTTGTCCTTCATATATATAAATTCTAAGTAGGTTCCATGCATAAAGCTCTTTAAATGACCTTGTATGACAAAGAAAAACAGGAATAGCCTTACTTTTGCGAGTTATTGCCAAATTGGTATTTTTGCTATAAAATGAATTCCTTCAGTCAAAACAAGTTCAAACTCCTTTGTCCTTCATATATATCAATTCTAAGTAAGTTACATGCATAAAGCTCTTTAAATGACCTTGTATGACAAAGAAAAACAGGAATAGCCTTACTTTTGCGAGTTAAGACAAAATTCGGATATTTCCTCATAAACACCAATTCCTTCAGTCAAAACAAGTTTAAACTCCTTTGTCCTTCATATTCATCCATTCTGAGTAGGTTCCATGCATAAAGCTCTTTACATGACCTTGTATGACAAAGAAAAACAGGAATAGCCTTACTTTTGCGAGTTAAGGCCAAATTGGTATTTTTATTATAAAATGAATTCCTTCAGTCAAAACAAGTTCAAACTCATTTGTCCTTAATATATATCAATTCTAAGTAGGTTCCAAGCATAAAGCTCTTTAAATGACCTTGTATGACAAAGAAAAACAGGAATAGCCTTACTTTTGCGAGTTATTGCCAAATTGGTTTTTTTGCTATAAAATGAATTCCTTCAGTCAAAACAAGTTCAAACTCCTTTGTCCTTCATATATATCAATTCTAAGTAGGTTCCATGCATAAAGCTCTTTAAATGACCTTGTATGACAAAGAAAAACAGGAATAGCCTTACTTTTGCGAGTTATTTCAAATTGGTATATTTGCTTTAAAATGAATTCCTTCAGTCAAAACAAGTTCACTCCTTTGTCCTTCATATATATCAATTCTAAGTAGGTGGTTCCATGCATAAAGCTCTTTAAATGACCTTGTATGACAGAGAAAAACAGGAATAGCCTTACTTTTGCGAGTTAAGACGAAATTCGGATTTTTCCTTATAAACCCCAATTCCTTCAGTCAAAACAAGTTTAAACTCCTTTGTCCTTCATATTCATCCATTCTGAGTAGGTTCCATGCATAAAGCTCTTTACATGACCTTGTATGACAAAGAAAAACAGGAATAGCCTTACTTTTGCGAGTTAAGGCCAAATTGGTTTTTTTGCTATAAAATGAATTCCTTCAGTCAAAACAAGTTTAAACTCCTTTGTCCTTCATATCTATCTATTCTAAGTAAGTTCAATGCATAAAGCTCTTTAAAGGACCTTGTATGACAAAGAAAAACAGGAATAGCCTTACTTTAGCGAGTTAAGGCCAAATTGGTATTTTTGCTATAAAATGAATTCCTTTAGACAAAACAAGTTCAAACTCCTTTGTCCTTCATATATATCAATTCTAAGTAGGTTCCAAGCATAAAGCTCTTTAAATGACCTTGTATGACAAATAAAAACAGGAATAGCCTTACTTTTGCGAGTTATTGCCAAATTGGTATTTTTGCTATAAAATGAATTCCTTCAGTCAAAACAAGTTCAAACTCCTTTGTCCTTCATATATATCAATTCTAAGTAGGTTCCATGCATAAAGCTCTTTAAAGGACCTTGTATGACAAAGAAAAACAGGAATAGCCTTACTTTAGCGAGTTAAGGCCAAATTGGTATTTTTGCTATAAAATGAATTCCTTCAGTCAAAACAAGTTCAAACTCCTTTGTCCTTCATATATATCAATTCGAAGTAGGTTCCATGCATAAAGCTCTTTAAATGACCTTGTATGACAGAGAAAAACAGGAATAGCCTTACTTTTGCGAGTTAAGACGAAATACGGATTTTTGCTTATAAACCCCAATTCATTTAGTCAAAAAGAGTTCAAACTCCTTTGTCCTTCATATTTATCCATTCTAAGTAAGTTCCATGCATAAAACTCTTTAAATGACCTTGTATGACAGAGAAAAACAGGAATAGCCTTACTTTTGCAAGTTAAGGCCAAATTGGTATTTTTGCTATAAAATGAATTCCTTCAGTCAAAACAAGTTCAAACTCCTTTTTACTTCGTATATCTCAATTCTAAGTAGGTTCAATGCATAAAGCTCTTTAAATGACCTTGTAAGAGAAAGAAAAACAGGAATAGCTTTACTTTTGCGAGTTAAGGCCAAATTGGTATTTTTACTATAAAATGAATTCCTTCAGTCAAAACAAGTTCAAACTCATTTGTCCTACATATATATAAATTCTGAGTAGGTTCCATGCATAAAGCTCTTTAAATGACTTTGTATGACAAAGAAAAACAGGAATAGCCTTACTTTTGCGAGTTATTTCCAAATTGGTATATTTGCTTTAAAATGAATTCCTTCAGTCAAAACAAGTTCAAACTCCTTTGTCCTTCATATATATCAATTCTAAGTAGGTTCCATGCATAAAGCTCCTTAAATGACCTTGTATGACAGAGAAAAACAGGAATAGCCTTACTTTTGCGAGTTAAGACGAAATTTGGATTTTTGCTTATAAACCCCAATTCATTTAGTCAAAAAGAGTTCAAACTCCTTTGTCCTTCATATTTATCCATTCTAAGTAAGTTCCATACATAAAACTCTTTAAATGACCTTGTATGAGAGAGAAAAACAGGAATAGCCTTACTTTTGCGAGTTAAGGCCAAATTGGTATTTTTGCTATAAAATGAATTCCTTCAGTCAAAACAAGTTCAAACTCCTTTGTCCTTCATATATATCATTTCTAAGTAGGTTCCATGCATAAAGCTCTTTAAATGACCTTGTATGACAAAGAAAAACAGGAATAGCCTTACTTTTGCGAGTTATTGACAAATTGGTATTTTTGCTATAAAATGAATTCCTTCAGTCAAAACAAGTTCAAACTCATTTGTCCTACATATATATAAATTCTGAGTAGGTTCCATGCATAAAGCTCTTTAAATGACCTTGTATGACAAAGAAAAACAGGAATAGCCTTACTTTTGCGAGTTATTTCCAAATTGGTATATTTGCTTTAAAATGAATTCCTTCAGTCAAAACAAGTTCAAACTCCTTTGTCCTTCATATATATCAATTCTAAGTAGGTTCCATGCATAAAGCTCTTTAAATGACCTTGTATGACAGAGAAAAACAGGAATAGCCTTACTTTTGCGAGTTAAGACGAAATTCGGATTTTTGCTTATAAACCCCAATTCATTTAGACAAAAAGAGTTCAAACTCCTTTGTCCTTCATATTCATCCATTCTGAGTAGGTTTCAAGCATAAAGCTCTTTACATGACCTTGTATGACAAAGAAAAACAGGAATAGCCTTACTTTTGCGAGTTATTGCCAAATTGGTATTTTTGCTATAAAATGAATTCCTTCAGTCAAAACAAGTTCAAACTCCTTTGTACTTCGTATATCTCAATTCTAAGTAGGTTCCATGCATAAAGCTCTTTAAATGACCTTGTAAGAGAAAGAAAAACTGGAAAAGCCTTACTTTTGCGAGTTAAGGCCAAATTGGTATTTTTGCTATAAAATGAATTCCTTCAGTCAAAACAAGTTCAAACTCCTTTGTCCTTCATATATATCATTTCTAAGTAGGTTCCATGCATAAAGCTCTTTAAATGACCTTGTATGACTGAGAAAAACAGGAATAGCCTTACTTTTGCGAGTTAAGGCCAAATTGGTATTTTTGCTATAAAATAAATTCCTTCAGTCAAAACAAGTTCAAACTCATTTATACTTCGTATATCTCAATTCTAAGTAGGTTCCATGCATAAAGCTCTTTAAATGACCTTGTAAGAGAAAGAAAAACAGGAATAGCTTTACTTTTGCGACTTGAGGCCAAATTGGTATTTTTGCTATAAAATGAATTCCTTCAGTCAAAACAGGTTCAAACTCCTTTGTCCTTCATATATATCAATTCTAAGTAGGTTCCATGCATAAAGCTCTTTAAATGACCTTGTATGACAGAGAAAAACAGGAATAGCCTTACTTTTGCGAGTTATTGCCAAATTGGCATTTTTGCTATAAAATGAATTCCTTCAGTCAAAACAAGTTCAAACTCCTTTGTACTTCGTATATCTCAATTCTAAGTAGGTTCCATGCATAAAGCTCTTTAAATGACCTTGTAAGAGAAAGAAAAACAGGAAAAGCCTTACTTTTGCGAGTTAAGGCCAAATTGGTATTTTTGCTATAAAATGAATTCCTTCAGTCAAAACAAGTTCAAAGTCCTTTGTCCTTCATATATATCAATTCGAAGTAGGTTCCATGCATAAAGCTCTTTAAATGACCTTGTATGACAGAGAAAAACAGGAATAGCCTTACTTTTGCGAGTTAAGACGAAATACGGATTTTTGCTTATAAACCCCAATTCATTTAGTCAAAAAGAGTTCAAACTCCTTTGTCCTTCATATTTATCCATTCTAAGTAAGTTCCATGCATAAAACTCTTTAAATGACCTTGTATGACAGAGAAAAACAGGAATAGCCTTACTTTTGCAAGTTAAGGCCAAATTGGTATTTTTGCTATAAAATGAATTCCTTCAGTCAAAACAAGTTCAAACTCCTTTGTCCTTCATATATATCATTTCTAAGTAGGTTCCATGCATAAAGCTCTTTAAATGACCTTGTATGACAAAGAAAAACAGGAATAGCCTTACTTTTGCGAGTTATTGACAAATTGGTATTTTTGCTATAAAATGAATTCCTTCAGTCAAAACAAGTTCAAACTCATTTGTCCTACATATATATAAATTCTGAGTAGGTTCCATGCATAAAGCTCTTTAAATGACCTTGTATGACAAAGAAAAACAGGAATAGCCTTACTTTTGCGAGTTATTTCCAAATTGGTATATTTGCTTTAAAATGAATTCCTTCAGTCAAAACAAGTTCAAACTCCTTTGTCCTTCATATATATATCAATTCTAAGTAGGTTCCATGCATAAAGCTCCTTAAATGACCTTGTATGACAGAGAAAAACAGGAATAGCCTTACTTTTGCGAGTTAAGACGAAATTTGGATTTTTGCTTATAAACCCCAATTCATTTAGTCAAAAAGAGTTCAAACTCCTTTGTCCTTCATATTTATCCATTCTAAGTAGGTTCCATACATAAAACTCTTTAAATGACCTTGTATGAGAGAGAAAAACAGGAATAGCCTTACTTTTGCGAGTTAAGGCCAAATTGGTATTTTTGCTATAAAATGAATTCCTTCAGTCAAAACAAGTTCAAACTCCTTTGTCCTTCATATATATCATTTCTAAGTAGGTTCCATGCATAAAGCTCTTTAAATGACCTTGTATGACAAAGAAAAACAGGAATAGCCTTACTTTTGCGAGTTATTGACAAATTGGTATTTTTGCTATAAAATGAATTCCTTCAGTCAAAACAAGTTCAAACTCATTTGTCCTACATATATATAAATTCTGAGTAGGTTCCATGCATAAAGCTCTTTAAATGACCTTGTATGACAAAGAAAAACAGGAATAGCCTTACTTTTGCGAGTTATTTCCAAATTGGTATATTTGCTTTAAAATGAATTCCTTCAGTCAAAACAAGTTCAAACTCCTTTGTCCTTCATATATATCAATTCTAAGTAGGTTCCATGCATAAAGCTCTTTAAATGACCTTGTATGACAGAGAAAAACAGGAATAGCCTTACTTTTGCGAGTTAAGACGAAATTCGGATTTTTGCTTATAAACCCCAATTCATTTAGACAAAAAGAGTTCAAACTCCTTTGTCCTTCATATTCATCCATTCTGAGTAGGTTTCAAGCATAAAGCTCTTTACATGACCTTGTATGACAAAGAAAAACAGGAATAGCCTTACTTTTGCGAGTTATTGCCAAATTGGTATTGTTGCTATAAAATGAATTCCTTCAGTCAAAACAAGTTCAAACTCCTTTGTACTTCGTATATCTCAATTCTAAGTAGGTTCCATGCATAAAGCTCTTTAAATGACCTTGTAAGAGAAAGAAAAACTGGAAAAGCCTTACTTTTGCGAGTTAAGGCCAAATTGGTATTTTTGCTATAAAATGAATTCCTTCAGTCAAAACAAGTTCAAACTCCTTTGTCCTTCATATATATCATTTCTAAGTAGGTTCCATGCATAAAGCTCTTTAAATGACCTTGTATGACTGAGAAAAACAGGAATAGCCTTACTTTTGCGAGTTAAGGCCAAATTGGTATTTTTGCTATAAAATAAATTCCTTCAGTCAAAACAAGTTCAAACTCATTTATACTTCGTATATCTCAATTCTAAGTAGGTTCCATGCATAAAGCTCTTTAAATGACCTTGTAAGAGAAAGAAAAACAGGAATAGCTTTACTTTTGCGACTTGAGGCCAAATTGGTATTTTTGCTATAAAATGAATTCCTTCAGTCAAAACAGGTTCAAACTCCTTTGTCCTTCATATATATCAATTCTAAGTAGGTTCCATGCATAAAGCTCTTTAAATGACCTTGTATGACAGAGAAAAACAGGAATAGCCTTACTTTTGCGAGTTATTGCCAAATTGGCATTTTTGCTATAAAATGAATTCCTTCAGTCAAAACAAGTTCAAACTCCTTTGTACTTCGTATATCTCAATTCTAAGTAGGTTCCATGCATAAAGCTCTTTAAATGACCTTGTAAGAGAAAGAAAAACAGGAAAAGCCTTACTTTTGCGAGTTAAGGCCAAATTGGTATTTTTGCTATAAAATGAATACCTTCAGTCAAAACAAGTTCAAAGTCCTTTGTCCTTCATATATATCATTTCTAAGTAGGTTCCATGCATAAAGCTCTTTAAATGACCTTGTATGACAAAGAAAAACAGGAATAGCCTTACTTTTGCGAGTTATTGCCAATTTGTTATTTTTGCTATAAAATGAATTCCTTCAGTCAAAACAAGTTCAAACTCCTTTGTCCTTCATATATATCAATTCTAAGTAAGTTACATGCATAAAGCTCTTTAAATGACCTTGTATGACAAAGAAAAACAGGAATAGCCTTACTTTTGCGAGTTAAGACAAAATTCGGATATTTCTTTATAAACACCAATTCCTTCAGTCAAAACAAGTTTAAACTCCTTTGTCCTTCATATTCATCCATTCTGAGTAGGTTCCATGCATAAAGCTCTTTACATGACCTTGTATGACAAAGAAAAACAGGAATAGCCTTACTTTTGCGAGTTAAGGCCAAATTGGTATTTTTATTATAAAATGAATTCCTTCAGTCAAAACAAGTTCAAACTCATTTGTCCTTCATATATATCAATTCTAAGTAGGTTCCATGCATAAAGCTCTTTAAATGACCTTGTATGACAGAGAAAAACAGGAATAGCCTTACTGTTGCGAGTTAAAGCCTAATTGGTATTTTTGCTATAAAATGAATTCCTTAAGTCAAAACAAGTTCAAACTAATTTTTCCTTCATATATATCCATTTCTAAGAAGGTTCCATGCATAAAACTCTTTAAATGACCTTGTTTGAGAAAGAAAAACAGGAAGAGCCTTCTTTTGCGGAATTAAGACGAAATTCGGATTTTTGCTTATAAACACAAATTCCTTCAGTCAAAACAAGTTCAAACTCCTTTGTACTTCGTATATCTAAATTCTAAGTAGGTTCCATGCATAAAGCTCTTTAAATGACCTTGTAAGAGAAAGAAAAACAGGAAAAGCCTTACTTTTGCTAGTTATTGCCAAATTGGTATTTTTGCTATAAAATGAATTCCTTCAGTCAAAACAAGTTCAAACTCCTTTGTCCTTCATATATATCAATTCTAAGTAGGTTCCATGCATAAAGCTCTTTAAATGACCATGTATGACAGAAAAAAACAGGAATAGCCTTACTTTTGCGAGTTAAGACGAAATTCGGATTTTTGCTTATACACCCCAATTCATTTTGTCAAAAAGAGTTCAAACTCCTTTGTCCTTCATATTTATCCATTCTAAGTAAGTTCCATGCATAAAACTCTTTAAATGACCTTGTATGACAGAGAAAAACAGGAATAGCCTTACTTTTGCAAGTTAAGGCCAAATTGGTATTTTTGCTATAAAATGAATTCCTTCAGTCAAAACAAGTTCAAACTCCTTTTTACTTCGTATATCTCAATTCTAAGTAGGTTCAATGCATAAAGCTCTTTAAATGACCTTGTAAGAGAAAGAAAAACAGGAATAGCTTTACTTTTGCGAGTTAAGGCCAAATTGGTATTTTTACTATAAAATGAATTCCTTCAGTCAAAACAAGTTCAAACTCCTTTGTCCTTCATATATATCAATTCTAAGTAGGTTCCATGCATAAAGCTCTTTAAATGACCTTGTATGACAGAGAAAAACAGGAATAGCCTTACTTTTGCGAGTTAAGACGAAATTTGGATTTTTGCTTATAAACCCCAATTCATTTAGTCAAAAAGAGTTCAAACTCCTTTGTCCTTCATATTTATCCATTCTAAGTAAGTTCCATTCATAAAACTCTTTAAATGACCTTGTATGAGAGAGAAAAACAGGAATAGCCTTACTTTTGCGAGTTAAGGCCAAATTGGTATTTTTGCTATAAAATGAATTCCTTCAGTCAAAACAAGTTCAAACTCCTTTGTCCTTCATATATATCATTTCTAAGTAGGTTCCATGCATAAAGCTCTTTAAATGACCTTGTATGACAAAGAAAAACAGGAATAGCCTTACTTTTGCGAGTTATTGACAAATTGGTATTTTTGCTATAAAATGAATTCCTTCAGTCAAAACAAGTTCAAACTCATTTGTCCTACATATATATAAATTCTGAGTAGGTTCCATGCATAAAGCTCTTTAAATGACCTTGTATGACAAAGAAAAACAGGAATAGCCTTACTTTTGCGAGTTATTTCCAAATTGGTATATTTGCTTTAAAATGAATTCCTTCAGTCAAAACAAGTTCAAACTCCTTTGTCCTTCATATATATATCAATTCTAAGTAGGTTCCATGCATAAAGCTCCTTAAATGACCTTGTATGACAGAGAAAAACAGGAATAGCCTTACTTTTGCGAGTTAAGACGAAATTTGGATTTTTGCTTATAAACCCCAATTCATTTAGTCAAAAAGAGTTCAAACTCCTTTGTCCTTCATATTTATCCATTCTAAGTAGGTTCCATACATAAAACTCTTTAAATGACCTTGTATGAGAGAGAAAAACAGGAATAGCCTTACTTTTGCGAGTTAAGGCCAAATTGGTATTTTTGCTATAAAATGAATTCCTTCAGTCAAAACAAGTTCAAACTCCTTTGTCCTTCATATATATCATTTCTAAGTAGGTTCCATGCATAAAGCTCTTTAAATGACCTTGTATGACAAAGAAAAACAGGAATAGCCTTACTTTTGCGAGTTATTGACAAATTGGTATTTTTGCTATAAAATGAATTCCTTCAGTCAAAACAAGTTCAAACTCATTTGTCCTACATATATATAAATTCTGAGTAGGTTCCATGCATAAAGCTCTTTAAATGACCTTGTATGACAAAGAAAAACAGGAATAGCCTTACTTTTGCGAGTTATTTCCAAATTGGTATATTTGCTTTAAAATGAATTCCTTCAGTCAAAACAAGTTCAAACTCCTTTGTCCTTCATATATATCAATTCTAAGTAGGTTCCATGCATAAAGCTCTTTAAATGACCTTGTATGACAGAGAAAAACAGGAATAGCCTTACTTTTGCGAGTTAAGACGAAATTCGGATTTTTGCTTATAAACCCCAATTCATTTAGACAAAAAGAGTTCAAACTCCTTTGTCCTTCATATTCATCCATTCTGAGTAGGTTTCAAGCATAAAGCTCTTTACATGACCTTGTATGACAAAGAAAAACAGGAATAGCCTTACTTTTGCGAGTTATTGCCAAATTGGTATTGTTGCTATAAAATGAATTCCTTCAGTCAAAACAAGTTCAAACTCCTTTGTACTTCGTATATCTCAATTCTAAGTAGGTTCCATGCATAAAGCTCTTTAAATGACCTTGTAAGAGAAAGAAAAACTGGAAAAGCCTTACTTTTGCGAGTTAAGGCCAAATTGGTATTTTTGCTATAAAATGAATTCCTTCAGTCAAAACAAGTTCAAACTCCTTTGTCCTTCATATATATCATTTCTAAGTAGGTTCCATGCATAAAGCTCTTTAAATGACCTTGTATGACTGAGAAAAACAGGAATAGCCTTACTTTTGCGAGTTAAGGCCAAATTGGTATTTTTGCTATAAAATAAATTCCTTCAGTCAAAACAAGTTCAAACTCATTTATACTTCGTATATCTCAATTCTAAGTAGGTTCCATGCATAAAGCTCTTTAAATGACCTTGTAAGAGAAAGAAAAACAGGAATAGCTTTACTTTTGCGACTTGAGGCCAAATTGGTATTTTTGCTATAAAATGAATTCCTTCAGTCAAAACAGGTTCAAACTCCTTTGTCCTTCATATATATCAATTCTAAGTAGGTTCCATGCATAAAGCTCTTTAAATGACCTTGTATGACAGAGAAAAACAGGAATAGCCTTACTTTTGCGAGTTATTGCCAAATTGGCATTTTTGCTATAAAATGAATTCCTTCAGTCAAAACAAGTTCAAACTCCTTTGTACTTCGTATATCTCAATTCTAAGTAGGTTCCATGCATAAAGCTCTTTAAATGACCTTGTAAGAGAAAGAAAAACAGGAAAAGCCTTACTTTTGCGAGTTAAGGCCAAATTGGTATTTTTGCTATAAAATGAATACCTTCAGTCAAAACAAGTTCAAAGTCCTTTGTCCTTCATATATATCATTTCTAAGTAGGTTCCATGCATAAAGCTCTTTAAATGACCTTGTATGACAAAGAAAAACAGGAATAGCCTTACTTTTGCGAGTTATTGCCAATTTGTTATTTTTGCTATAAAATGAATTCCTTCAGTCAAAACAAGTTCAAACTCCTTTGTCCTTCATATATATCAATTCTAAGTAAGTTACATGCATAAAGCTCTTTAAATGACCTTGTATGACAAAGAAAAACAGGAATAGCCTTACTTTTGCGAGTTAAGACAAAATTCGGATATTTCCTTATAAACACCAATTCCTTCAGTCAAAACAAGTTTAAACTCCTTTGTCCTTCATATTCATCCATTCTGAGTAGGTTCCATGCATAAAGCTCTTTACATGACCTTGTATGACAAAGAAAAACAGGAATAGCCTTACTTTTGCGAGTTAAGGCCAAATTGGTATTTTTATTATAAAATGAATTCCTTCAGTCAAAACAAGTTCAAACTCATTTGTCCTTCATATATATCAATTCTAAGTAGGTTCCATGCATAAAGCTCTTTAAATGACCTTGTATGACAGAGAAAAACAGGAATAGCCTTACTGTTGCGAGTTAAAGCCTAATTGGTATTTTTGCTATAAAATGAATTCCTTAAGTCAAAACAAGTTCAAACTAATTTTTCCTTCATATATATCCATTTCTAAGAAGGTTCCATGCATAAAACTCTTTAAATGACCTTGTTTGAGAAAGAAAAACAGGAAGAGCCTTCTTTTGCGGAATTAAGACGAAATTCGGATTTTTGCTTATAAACACAAATTCCTTCAGTCAAAACAAGTTCAAACTCCTTTGTACTTCGTATATCTAAATTCTAAGTAGGTTCCATGCATAAAGCTCTTTAAATGACCTTGTAAGAGAAAGAAAAACAGGAAAAGCCTTACTTTTGCTAGTTATTGCCAAATTGGTATTTTTGCTATAAAATGAATTCCTTCAGTCAAAACAAGTTCAAACTCCTTTGTCCTTCATATATATCAATTCTAAGTAGGTTCCATGCATAAAGCTCTTTAAATGACCATGTATGACAGAAAAAAACAGGAATAGCCTTACTTTTGCGAGTTAAGACGAAATTCGGATTTTTGCTTATACACCCCAATTCATTTTGTCAAAAAGAGTTCAAACTCCTTTGTCTTTCATATTTATCCATTCTAAGTAAGTTCCATACATAAAACTATTTAAATGACCTTGTATGAGAGAGAAAAACAGGAATAGCCTTACTTTTGCGAGTTAAGGCCAAATTGGTATTTTTGCTATAAAATGAATTCCTTCAGTCAAAACAAGTTCAAACTCCTTTGTACTTCGTATATCTCAATTCTACGTAGGTTCCATGCATAAAGCTCTTTAAATGACCTTGTAAGAGAAAGAAAAACAGGAAAAGCCTTACTTTTGCGAGTTATTGCCAAATTGGTATTTTTGCTATAAAATGAATTCCTTCAGTCAAAACAAGTTCAAACTCCTTTGTCCTTCATATATATCAATTCTAAGTAGGTTCCATGCATAAAGCTCTTTAAATGACCTTGTATGACAGAGAAAAACAGGAATAGCCTTACTGTTGCGAGTTAAAGCCTAATTGGTATTTTTGCTATAAAATGAATTCCTTAAGTCAAAACAAGTTCAAACTAATTTGTCCTTCATATATATCCATTTCTAAGAAGGTTCCATGCATAAAACTCTTTAAATGACCTTGTTTGAGAAAGAAAAACAGGAAGAGCCTTCTTTTGCGGAATTAAGACGAAATTCGGATTTTTGCTTATAAAC
The DNA here is from genome assembly GCF_027942865.1 of Odontesthes bonariensis. Lineage (NCBI taxonomy): Eukaryota > Metazoa > Chordata > Actinopteri > Atheriniformes > Atherinopsidae > Odontesthes > Odontesthes bonariensis. Next base: position 41,384,047 of record NC_134507.1, read on the forward strand.
ACAAATTCCTTCAGTCAAAACAAGTTCAAACTCCTTTGTACTTCGTATATCTAAATTCTAAGTAGGTTCCATGCATAAAGCTCTTTAAATGACCTTGTAAGAGAAAGAAAAACAGGAAAAGCCTTACTTTTGCTAGTTATTGCCAAATTGGTATTTTTGCTATAAAATGAATTCCTTCAGTCAAAACAAGTTCAAACTCCTTTGTCCTTCATATATATCAATTCTAAGTAGGTTCCATGCATAAAGCTCTTTAAATGACCATGTATGACAGAGAAAAACAGGAATAGCCTTACTTTTGCGAGTTAAGACGAAATTCGGATTTTTGCTTATACACCCCAATTCATTTTGTCAAAAAGAGTTCAAACTCCTTTGTCTTTCATATTTATCCATTCTAAGTAAGTTCCATACATAAAACTATTTAAATGACCTTGTATGAGAGAGAAAAACAGGAATAGCCTTACTTTTGCGAGTTAAGGCCAAATTGGTATTTTTGCTATAAAATGAATTCCTTCAGTCAAAACAAGTTCAAACTCCTTTGTACTTCGTATATCTCAATTCTACGTAGGTTCCATGCATAAAGCTCTTTAAATGACCTTGTAAGAGAAAGAAAAACAGGAAAAGCCTTACTTTTGCGAGTTAAGGCCAAATTGGTATTTTTGCTATAAAATGAATTCCTTCAGTCAAAACAAGTTCAAAGTCCTTTGTCCTTCATATATATCATTTCTAAGTAGGTTCCATGCATAAAGCTCTTTAAATGACCTTGTATGACAGAGAAAAACAGGAATAGCCTTACTTTTGCGAGTTATTGCCAAATTGTTATTTTTGCTATAAAATGAATTCCTTCAGTCAAAACAAGTTCAAACTCCTTTGTCCTTCATATATATCAATTCTAAGTAAGTTACATGCATAAAGCTCTTTAAATGACCTTGTATGACAAAGAAAAACAGGAATAGCCTTACTTTTGCGAGTTAAGACAAAATTCGGATATTTCCTTATAAACACCAATTCCTTCAGTCAAAACAAGTTTAAACTCCTTTGTCCTTCATATTCATCCATTCTGAGTAGGTTCCATGCATAAAGCTCTTTACATGACCTTGTATGACAAAGAAAAACAGGAATAGCCTTACTTTTGCGAGTTAAGGCCAAATTGGTATTTTTATTATAAAATGAATTCCTTCAGTCAAAACAAGTTCAAACTCATTTGTCCTTCATATATATCAATTCTAAGTAGGTTCCATACATAAAGCTCTTTAAATGACCTTGTATGACAAAGAAAAACAGGAATAGCCTTACTTTTGCGAGTTATTGCCAAATTGGTATTTTTGCTATAAAATGAATTCCTTCAGTCAAAACAAGTTCAAACTCCTTTGTCCTTCATATATATCAATTCTAAGTAGGTTCCATGCATAAAGCTCTTTAAATGACCTTGTATGACAGAGAAAAACAGGAATAGCCTTACTATTGCGAGTTAAAGCCTAATTGGTATTTTTGCTATAAAATGAATTCCTTAGGTCAAAACAAGTTCAAACTAATTTGTCCTTCATATATATCTATTTCTAAGAAGGTTCCATGCATAAAACTCTTTAAATGACCTTGTTTGAGAAAGAAAAACAGGAAGAGCCTTCTTTTGCGGAATTAAGATGAAATTCGGATTTTTGCTTATAAACACAAATTCCTTCAGTCAAAACAAGTTCAAACTCCTTTGTACTTCGTATATCTAAATTCTAAGTAGGTTCCATGCATAAAGCTCTTTAAATGACCTTGTAAGAGAAAGAAAAACAGGAAAAGCCTTACTTTTGCGAGTTATTGCCAAATTGGTATTTTTGCTATAAAATGAATTCCTTCAGTCAAAACAAGTTCAAACTCCTTTGTCCTTCATATATATCAATTCGAAGTAGGTTCCATGCATAAAGCTCTTTAAATGACCTTGTATGACAGAGAAAAACAGGAATAGCCTTACTTTTGCGAGTTAAGACGAAATACGGATTTTTGCTTATAAACCCCAATTCATTTAGTCAAAAAGAGTTCAAACTCCTTTGTCCTTCATATTTATCCATTCTAAGTAAGTTCCATGCATAAAACTCTTTAAATGACCTTGTATGACAGAGAAAAACAGGAATAGCCTTACTTTTGCAAGTTAAGGCCAAATTGGTATTTTTGCTATAAAATGAATTCCTTCAGTCAAAACAAGTTCAAACTCATTTGTCCTACATATATATCAATTCTGAGTAGGTTCCATGCATAAAGCTCTTTAAATGACCTCGTATGACAAAGAAAAACAGGAATAGCCTTACTTTTGCGAGTTATTGCCAAATTGTTATTTTTGCTATAAAATGAATTCCTTCAGTCAAAACAAGTTCAAACTCCTTTGTCCTTCATATATATCAATTCTAAGTAAGTTACATGCATAAAGCTCTTTACATGACCTTGTATGACAAAGAAAAACAGGAATAGCCTTACTTTTGCGAGTTAAGACAAAATTCGGATATTTCCTTATTAACACCAATTCCTTCAGTCAAAACAAGTTTAAACTCCTTTGTCCTTCATATTCATCCATTCTGAGTAGGTTCCATGCATAAAGCTCTTTACATGACCTTGTATGACAAAGAAAAACAGGAATAGCCTTACTTTTGCGAGTTAAGGCCAAAATGGTATTTTTATTATAAAATGAATTCCTTCAGTCAAAACAAGTTCAAACTCCTTTGTACTTCGTATATATCAATTCTAAGTAGGTTCCATGCATAAAGCTCTCTAAATGACCTTGTATGACAGAGAAAAACAGGAATAGCCTTACTTTTGCGAGTTAAAGCCAAATTGGTATTTTTGCTATAAAATGAATTCCTTCAGTCAAAACAAGTTCAAACTCCTTTGTCCTTCATATATATCAATTCTAAGTAGGTTCCATGCATAAAGCTCTTTAAATGACCTTGTATGACAAAGAAAAACAGGAATAGCCTTACTTTTGCGAGTTATTGCCAAATTGGTATTTTTGCTATAAAATGAATTCCTTCAGTCAAAACAAGTTCAAACTCCTTTGTCCTTCATATATATAAATTCTAAGTAGGTTCCATGCATAAAGCTCTTTAAATGACCTTGTATGACAGAGAAAAACAGGAATAGCCTTACTTTTGCGAGTTAAGACGAAATTCGGATTTTTCCTTATAAACACCAATTCCTTCAGTCAAAACAAGTTTAAACTCCTTTGTCCTTCATATTCATCCATTCTGAGTAGGTTCCATGCATAAAGCTCTTTACATGACCTTGTATGACAAAGAAAAACAGGAATAGCCTTACTTTTGCGAGTTAAGGCCAACTTGTTTTTTTTGCTATAAAATGAATTCCTTCAGTCAAAACAAGTTTAAACTCCTTTGTCCTTCATATATATCAATTCTAAGTAAGTTCCATGCATAAAGCTCTTTAAAGGACCTTGTATGACAAAGAAAAACAGGAATAGCCTTACTTTAGCGAGTTAAGGCCAAATTGGTATTTTTGCTATAAAATGAATTCCTTCAGTCAAAACAAGTTCAAACTCCTTTGTCCTTCATATATATCAATTCTAAGTAGGTTCCATGCATAAAGCTCTTTAAATGACCTTGTATGACAAAGAAAAACAGGAATAGCCTTACTTTTGCGAGTTAATGCCAAATTGGTATTTTTGCTATAAAATGAATTCCTTCAGTCAAAACAAGTTCAAACTCATTTGTCCTTCATATATATAAATTCTGAGTAGGTTCCATGCATAAAGCTCTTTAAATGACCTTGTATGACAAAGAAAAACAGGAATAGCCTTACTTTTGCGAGTTAAGACGAAATTCGGATTTTTCCTTATAAACACCAATTCCTTCAGTCAAAACAAGTTTAAACTCCTTTGTCCTTCATATTCATCCATTCTGAGTAGGTTCCAAGCATAAAGCTCTTTACATGACCTTGTATGACAAAGAAAAACAGGAATAGCCTTACTTTTGCGAGTTATTGCCAAATTTGTATTTTTGCTATAAAATGAATTCCTTCAGTCAAAACAAGTTCAAACTCATTTGTCCTTCATATATATTAATTCTGAGTAGGTTCCATACATAAAGCTCTTTAAATGACCTTGTATGACAAAGAAAAACAGGAATAGCCTTACTTTTGCGAGTTATTGCCAAATTGGTATTTTTGCTATAAAATGAATTCCTTCAGTCAAAACAAGTTCAAACTCCTTTGTCCTTCATATATATCAATTCTAAGTAGGTTCCATGCATAAAGCTCTTTAAATGACCTTGTATGACAGAGAAAAACAGGAATAGCCTTACTATTGCGAGTTAAAGCCTAATTGGTATTTTTGCTATAAAATGAATTCCTTAAGTCAAAACAAGTTCAAACTAATTTGTCCTTCATATATATCCATTTCTAAGAAGGTTCCATGCATAAAACTCTTTAAATGACCTTGTTTGAGAAAGAAAAACAGGAAGAGCCTTCTTTTGCGGAATTAAGATGAAATTCGGATTTTTGCTTATAAACACAAATTCCTTCAGTCAAAACAAGTTCAAACTCCTTTGTACTTCGTATATCTAAATTCTAAGTAGGTTCCATGCATAAAGCTCTTTAAATGACCTTGTAAGAGAAAGAAAAACAGGAAAAGCCTTACTTTTGCGAGTTATTGCCAAATTGGTATTTTTGCTATAAAATGAATTCCTTCAGTCAAAACAAGTTCAAACTTCTTTGTCCTTCATATATATCAATTCGAAGTAGGTTCCATGCATAAAGCTCTTTAAATGACCTTGTATGACAGAGAAAAACAGGAATAGCCTTACTTTTGCGAGTTAAGACGAAATACGGATTTTTGCTTATAAACCCCAATTCATTTAGTCAAAAAGAGTTCAAACTCCTTTGTCCTTCATATTTATCCATTCTAAGTAAGTTCCATGCATAAAACTCTTTAAATGACCTTGTATGACAGAGAAAAACAGGAATAGCCTTACTTTTGCAAGTTAAGGCCAAATTGGTATTTTTGCTATAAAATGAATTCCTTCAGTCAAAACAAGTTCAAACTCATTTGTCCTACATATATATCAATTCTGAGTAGGTTCCATGCATAAAGCTCTTTAAATGACCTTGTATGACAAAGAAAAACAGGAATAGCCTTACTTTTGCGAGTTATTGCCAAATTGTTATTTTTGCTATAAAATGAATTCCTTCAGTCAAAACAAGTTCAAACTCCTTTGTCCTTCATATATATCAATTCTAAGTAAGTTACATGCATAAAGCTCTTTACATGACCTTGTATGACAAAGAAAAACAGGAATAGCCTTACTTTTGCGAGTTAAGACAAAATTCGGATATTTCCTTATAAACACCAATTCCTTCAGTCAAAACAAGTTTAAACTCCTTTGTCCTTCATATTCATCCATTCTGAGTAGGTTCCATGCATAAAGCTCTTTACATGACCTTGTATGACAAAGAAAAACAGGAATAGCCTTACTTTTGCGAGTTAAGGCCAAAATGGTATTTTTATTATAAAATGAATTCCTTCAGTCAAAACAAGTTCAAACTCCTTTGTACTTCGTATATATCAATTCTAAGTAGGTTCCATGCATAAAGCTCTCTAAATGACCTTGTATGACAGAGAAAAACAGGAATAGCCTTACTTTTGCGAGTTAAGGCCAAATTGGTATTTTTGCTATAAAATGAATTCCTTCAGTCAAAACAAGTTCAAACTCCTTTGTCCTTCATATATATCAATTCTAAGTAGGTTCCATGCATAAAGCTCTTTAAATGACCTTGTATGACAAAGAAAAACAGGAATAGCCTTACTTTTGCGAGTTATTGCCAAATTGGTATTTTTGCTATAAAATGAATTCCTTCAGTCAAAACAAGTTCAAACTCCTTTGTCCTTCATATATATAAATTCTAAGTAGGTTCCATGCATAAAGCTCTTTAAATGACCTTGTATGACAGAGAAAAACAGGAATAGCCTTACTTTTGCGAGTTAAGACGAAATTCGGATTTTTCCTTATAAACACCAATTCCTTCAGTCAAAACAAGTTTAAACTCCTTTGTCCTTCATATTCATCCATTCTGAGTAGGTTCCATGCATAAAGCTCTTTACATGACCTTGTATGACAAAGAAAAACAGGAATAGCCTTACTTTTGCGAGTTAAGGCCAACTTGTTTTTTTTGCTATAAAATGAATTCCTTCAGTCAAAACAAGTTTAAACTCCTTTGTCCTTCATATATATCAATTCTAAGTAAGTTCCATGCATAAAGCTCTTTAAAGGACCTTGTATGACAAAGAAAAACAGGAATAGCCTTACTTTAGCGAGTTAAGGCCAAATTGGTATTTTTGCTATAAAATGAATTCCTTCAGTCAAAACAAGTTCAAACTCCTTTGTCCTTCATATATATCAATTCTAAGTAGGTTCCATGCATAAAGCTCTTTAAATGACCTTGTATGACAAAGAAAAACAGGAATAGCCTTACTTTTGCGAGTTATTGCCAAATTGGTATTTTTGCTATAAAATGAATTCCTTCAGTCAAAACAAGTTCAAACTCATTTGTCCTTCATATATATAAATTCTGAGTAGGTTCCATGCATAAAGCTCTTTAAATGACCTTGTATGACAAAGAAAAACAGGAATAGCCTTACTTTTGCGAGTTATTGCCAAATTGGTATTTTTGCTATAAAATGAATTCCTTCAGTCAAAACAAGTTCAAACTAATTTGTCCTTCATATATATCCATTTCTAAGAAGGTTCCATGCATAAAACTCTTTAAATGACCTTGTTTGAGAAAGAAAAACAGGAAGAGCCTTCTTTTGCGGAATTAAGATGAAATTCGGATTTTTGCTTATAAACACAAATTCCTTCAGTCAAAACAAGTTCAAACTCCTTTGTACTTCGTATATCTAAATTCTAAGTAGGTTCCATGCATAAAGCTCTTTAAATGACCTTGTAAGAGAAAGAAAAACAGGAAAAGCCTTACTTTTGCGAGTTATTGCCAAATTGGTATTTTTGCTATAAAATGAATTCCTTCAGTCAAAACAAGTTCAAACTCCTTTGTCCTTCATATATATCAATTCGAAGTAGGTTCCATGCATAAAGCTCTTTAAATGACCTTGTATGACAGAGAAAAACAGGAATAGCCTTACTTTTGCGAGTTAAGACGAAATACGGATTTTTGCTTATAAACCCCAATTCATTTAGTCAAAAAGAGTTCAAACTCCTTTGTCCTTCATATTTATCCATTCTAAGTAAGTTCCATGCATAAAACTCTTTAAATGACCTTGTATGACAGAGAAAAACAGGAATAGCCTTACTTTTGCAAGTTAAGGCCAAATTGGTATTTTTGCTATAAAATGAATTCCTTCAGTCAAAACAAGTTCAAACTCATTTGTCCTACATATATATCAATTCTGAGTAGGTTCCATGCATAAAGCTCTTTAAATGACCTTGTATGACAAAGAAAAACAGGAATAGCCTTACTTTTGCGAGTTATTGCCAAATTGTTATTTTTGCTATAAAATGAATTCCTTCAGTCAAAACAAGTTCAAACTCCTTTGTCCTTCATATATATCAATTCTAAGTAAGTTACATGCATAAAGCTCTTTACATGACCTTGTATGACAAAGAAAAACAGGAATAGCCTTACTTTTGCGAGTTAAGACAAAATTCGGATATTTCCTTATTAACACCAATTCCTTCAGTCAAAACAAGTTTAAACTCCTTTGTCCTTCATATTCATCCATTCTGAGTAGGTTCCATGCATAAAGCTCTTTACATGACCTTGTATGACAAAGAAAAACAGGAATAGCCTTACTTTTGCGAGTTAAGGCCAAAATGGTATTTTTATTATAAAATGAATTCCTTCAGTCAAAACAAGTTCAAACTCCTTTGTACTTCGTATATATCAATTCTAAGTAGGTTCCATGCATAAAGCTCTTTACATGACCTTGTATGACAAAGAAAAACAGGAATAGCCTTACTTTTGCGAGTTAAGGCCAACTTGTTTTTTTTGCTATAAAATGAATTCCTTCAGTCAAAACAAGTTTAAACTCCTTTGTCCTTCATATATATCAATTCTAAGTAAGTTCCATGCATAAAGCTCTTTAAAGGACCTTGTATGACAAAGAAAAACAGGAATAGCCTTACTTTAGCGAGTTAAGGCCAAATTGGTATTTTTGCTATAAAATGAATTCCTTCAGTCAAAACAAGTTCAAACTCCTTTGTCCTTCATATATATCAATTCTAAGTAGGTTCCATGCATAAAGCTCTTTAAATGACCTTGTATGACAAAGAAAAACAGGAATAGCCTTACTTTTGCGAGTTAATGCCAAATTGGTATTTTTGCTATAAAATGAATTCCTTCAGTCAAAACAAGTTCAAACTCATTTGTCCTTCATATATATAAATTCTGAGTAGGTTCCATGCATAAAGCTCTTTAAATGACCTTGTATGACAAAGAAAAACAGGAATAGCCTTACTTTTGCGAGTTAAGACGAAATTCGGATTTTTCCTTATAAACACCAATTCCTTCAGTCAAAACAAGTTTAAACTCCTTTGTCCTTCATATTCATCCATTCTGAGTAGGTTCCAAGCATAAAGCTCTTTACATGACCTTGTATGACAAAGAAAAACAGGAATAGCCTTACTTTTGCGAGTTATTGCCAAATTTGTATTTTTGCTATAAAATGAATTCCTTCAGTCAAAACAAGTTCAAACTCATTTGTCCTTCATATATATTAATTCTGAGTAGGTTCCATACATAAAGCTCTTTAAATGACCTTGTATGACAAAGAAAAACAGGAATAGCCTTACTTTTGCGAGTTATTGCCAAATTGGTATTTTTGCTATAAAATGAATTCCTTCAGTCAAAACAAGTTCAAACTCCTTTGTCCTTCATATATATCAATTCTAAGTAGGTTCCATGCATAAAGCTCTTTAAATGACCTTGTATGACAGAGAAAAACAGGAATAGCCTTACTATTGCGAGTTAAAGCCTAATTGGTATTTTTGCTATAAAATGAATTCCTTAAGTCAAAACAAGTTCAAACTAATTTGTCCTTCATATATATCCATTTCTAAGAAGGTTCCATGCATAAAACTCTTTAAATGACCTTGTTTGAGAAAGAAAAACAGGAAGAGCCTTCTTTTGCGGAATTAAGATGAAATTCGGATTTTTGCTTATAAACACAAATTCCTTCAGTCAAAACAAGTTCAAACTCCTTTGTACTTCGTATATCTAAATTCTAAGTAGGTTCCATGCATAAAGCTCTTTAAATGACCTTGTAAGAGAAAGAAAAACAGGAAAAGCCTTACTTTTGCGAGTTATTGCCAAATTGGTATTTTTGCTATAAAATGAATTCCTTCAGTCAAAACAAGTTCAAACTTCTTTGTCCTTCATATATATCAATTCGAAGTAGGTTCCATGCATAAAGCTCTTTAAATGACCTTGTATGACAGAGAAAAACAGGAATAGCCTTACTTTTGCGAGTTAAGACGAAATACGGATTTTTGCTTATAAACCCCAATTCATTTAGTCAAAAAGAGTTCAAACTCCTTTGTACTTCGTATATATCAATTCTAAGTAGGTTCCATGCATAAAGCTCTCTAAATGACCTTGTATGACAGAGAAAAACAGGAATAGCCTTACTTTTGCGAGTTAAGGCCAAATTGGTATTTTTGCTATAAAATGAATTCCTTCAGTCAAAACAAGTTCAAACTCCTTTGTCCTTCATATATATCAATTCTAAGTAGGTTCCATGCATAAAGCTCTTTAAATGACCTTGTATGACAAAGAAAAACAGGAATAGCCTTACTTTTGCGAGTTATTGCCAAATTGGTATTTTTGCTATAAAATGAATTCCTTCAGTCAAAACAAGTTCAAACTCCTTTGTCCTTCATATATATAAATTCTAAGTAGGTTCCATGCATAAAGCTCTTTAAATGACCTTGTATGACAGAGAAAAACAGGAATAGCCTTACTTTTGCGAGTTAAGACGAAATTCGGATTTTTCCTTATAAACACCAATTCCTTCAGTCAAAACAAGTTTAAACTCCTTTGTCCTTCATATTCATCCATTCTGAGTAGGTTCCATGCATAAAGCTCTTTACATGACCTTGTATGACAAAGAAAAACAGGAATAGCCTTACTTTTGCGAGTTAAGGCCAACTTGTTTTTTTTGCTATAAAATGAATTCCTTCAGTCAAAACAAGTTTAAACTCCTTTGTCCTTCATATATATCAATTCTAAGTAAGTTCCATGCATAAAGCTCTTTAAAGGACCTTGTATGACAAAGAAAAACAGGAATAGCCTTACTTTAGCGAGTTAAGGCCAAATTGGTATTTTTGCTATAAAATGAATTCCTTCAGTCAAAACAAGTTCAAACTCCTTTGTCCTTCATATATATCAATTCTAAGTAGGTTCCATGCATAAAGCTCTTTAAATGACCTTGTATGACAAAGAAAAACAGGAATAGCCTTACTTTTGCGAGTTATTGCCAAATTGGTATTTTTGCTATAAAATGAATTCCTTCAGTCAAAACAAGTTCAAACTCATTTGTCCTTCATATATATAAATTCTGAGTAGGTTCCATGCATAAAGCTCTTTAAATGACCTTGTATGACAAAGAAAAACAGGAATAGCCTTACTTTTGCGAGTTAAGACGAAATTCGGATTTTTCCTTATAAACACCAATTCCTTCAGTCAAAACAAGTTTAAACTCCTTTGTCCTTCATATTCATCCATTCTGAGTAGGTTCCAAGCATAAAGCTCTTTACATGACCTTGTATGACAAAGAAAAACAGGAATAGCCTTACTTTTGCGAGTTATTGCCAAATTTGTATTTTTGCTATAAAATGAATTCCTTCAGTCAAAACAAGTTCAAACTCCTTTGTCCTTCATATATATCAATTCTAAGTAGGTTCCATGCATAAAGCTCTTTAAAGGACCTTGTATAACAAAGAAAAACAGGAATAGCCTTACTTTAGCGAGTTAAGGCCAAATTGGTATTTTTGCTATAAAATGAATTCCTTCAGTCAAAACAAGTTCAAACTCCTTTGTCCTTCATATATATAAATTCTAAGTAGGTTCCATGCATAAAGCTTTTTAAATGACCTTGTATGACAAAGAAAAACAGGAATAGCCTTACTTTTGCGAGTTATTGCCAAATTGGTATTTTTGCTATAAAATGAATTCCTTCAGTCAAAACAAGTTCAAACTCCTTTGTCCTTCATATATATCAATTCTAAGTAGGTTCCATGCATAAAGCTCTTTAAATGACCTTGTATGACAGAGAAAAACAGGAATAGCCTTACTTTTGCGAGTTAAGACGAAATACGGATTTTTGCTTATAAACCCCAATTCATTTAGTCAAAAAGAGTTCAAACTCCTTTGTCCTTCATATTTATCCATTCTAAGTAAGTTCCATGCATAAAACTCTTTAAATGACCTTGTATGACAGAGAAAAACAGGAATAGCCTTACTTTTGCAAGTTAAGGCCAAATTGGTATTTTTGCTATAAAATGAATTCCTTCAGTCAAAACAAGTTCAAACTCCTTTTTACTTCGTATATCTTAATTCTAAGTAGGTTCAATGCATAAAGCTCTTTAAATGACCTTGTAAGAGAAAGAAAAACAGGAATAGCTTTACTTTTGCGAGTTAAGGCCAAATTGGTATTTTTACTATAAAATGAATTCCTTCAGTCAAAACAAGTTCAAACTCCTTTGTCCTTCATATATATCAATTCTAAGTAGGTTCCATGCATAAAGCTCTTTAAATGACCTTGTATGACAGAGAAAAACAGGAATAGCCTTACTTTTGCGAGTTAAGACGAAATTTGGATTTTTGCTTATAAACCCCAATTCATTTAGTCAAAAAGAGTTCAAACTCCTTTGTCCTTCATATTTATCCATTCTAAGTAAGTTCCATACATAAAACTCTTTAAATGACCTTGTATGAGAGAGAAAAACAGGAATAGCCTTACTTTTGCGAGTTAAGGCCAAATTGGTATTTTTGCTATAAAATGAATTCCTTCAATCAAAACAAGTTCAAACTCCTTTGTCCTTCATATATATCATTTCTAAGTAGGTTCCATGCATAAAGCTCTTTAAATGACCTTGTATGACAAAGAAAAACAGGAATAGCCTTACTTTTGCGAGTTATTGACAAATTGGTATTTTTGCTATAAAATGAATTCCTTCAGTCAAAACAAGTTCAAACTCATTTGTCCTACATATATATAAATTCTGAGTAGGTTCCATGCATAAAGCTCTTTAAATGACCTTGTATGACAAAGAAAAACAGGTATAGCCTTACTTTTGCGAGTTATTGCCAAATTGGTATTTTTGCTATAAAATGAATTCCTTCAGTCAAAACAAGTTCAAACTCATTTGTCCTACATATATATCAATTCTGAGTAGGTTCCATGCATAAAGCTCTTTAAATGACCTTGTATGACAAAGAAAAACAGGAATAGCCTTACTTTTGCGAGTTATTGCCAAATTGTTATTTTTGCTATAAAATGAATTCCTTCAGTCAAAACAAGTTAAAACTCCTTTGTCCTTCATATATATCAATTCTAAGTAAGTTACATGCATAAAGCTCTTTACATGACCTTGTATGACAAAGAAAAACAGGAATAGCCTTACTTTTGCGAGTTAAGACAAAATTCGGATATTTCCTTATAAACACCAATTCCTTCAGTCAAAACAAGTTTAAACTCCTTTGTCCTTCATATTCATCCATTCTGAGTAGGTTCCATGCATAAAGCTCTTTACATGACCTTGTATGACAAAGAAAAACAGGAATAGCCTTACTTTTGCGAGTTAAGGCCAAATTGGTATTTTTATTATAAAATGAATTCCTTCAGTCAAAACAAGTTCAAACTCCTTTGTACTTCGTATATATCAATTCTAAGTAGGTTCCATGCATAAAGCTCTCTAAATGACCTTGTATGACAGAGAAAAACAGGAATAGCCTTACTTTTGCGAGTTAAGGCCAAATTGGTATTTTTGCTATAAAATGAATTCCTTCAGTCAAAACAAGTTCAAACTCCTTTGTCCTTCATATATATCAATTCTAAGTAGGTTCCATGCATAAAGCTCTTTAAATGACCTTGTATGACAAAGAAAAATAGGAATAGCCTTACTTTTGCGAGTTATTGCCAAATTGTTATTTTTGCTATAAAATGAATTCCTTCAGTCAAAACAAGTTCAAACTCCTTTGTCCTTCATATATATCAATTCTAAGTAGGTTCCATGCATAAAGCTCTTTAAATGACCTTGTATGACAGAGAAAAACAGGAATAGCCTTACTTTTGCGAGTTAAGACGAAATTTGGATTTTTGCTTATAAACCCCAATTCATTTAGTCAAAAAGAGTTCAAACTCCTTTGTCCTTCATATTTATCCATTCTAAGTAAGTTCCATACATAAAACTCTTTAAATGACCTTGTATGAGAGAGAAAAACAGGAATAGCCTTACTTTTGCGAGTTAAGGCCAAATTGGTATTTTTGCTATAAAATGAATTCCTTCAGTCAAAACAAGTTCAAACTCCTTTGTCCTTCATATATATCATTTCTAAGTAGGTTCCATGCATAAAGCTCTTTAAATGACCTTGTATGACAAAGAAAAACAGGAATAGCCTTACTTTTGCGAGTTATTGCCAAATTGGTATTTTTGCTATAAAATGAATTCCTTCAGTCAAAACAAGTTCAAACTCATTTGTCCTACATATATATCAATTCTGAGTAGGTTCCATGCATAAAGCTCTTTAAATGACCTTGTATGACAAAGAAAAACAGGAATAGCCTTACTTTTGCGAGTTATTGCCAAATTGTTATTTTTGCTATAAAATGAATTCCTTCAGTCAAAACAAGTTCAAACTCCTTTGTCCTTCATATATATCAATTGTAAGTAAGTTACATGCATAAAGCTCTTTACATGACCTTGTATGACAAAGAAAAACAGGAATAGCCTTACTTTTGCGAGTTAAGACAAAATTCGGATATTTCCTTATAAACACCAATTCCTTCAGTCAAAACAAGTTTAAACTCCTTTGTCCTTCATATTCATCCATTCTGAGTAGGTTCCATGCATAAAGCTCTTTACCTGACCTTGTATGACAAAGAAAAACAGGAATAGCCTTACTTTTGCGAGTTAAGGCCAAATTGGTATTTTTATTATAAAATGAATTCCTTCAGTCAAAACAAGTTCAAACTCCTTTGTACTTCGTATATATCAATTCTAAGTAGGTTCCATGCATAAAGCTCTCTAAATGACCTTGTATGACAGAGAAAAACAGGAATAGCCTTACTTTTGCGAGTTAAGGCCAAATTGGTATTTTTGCTATAAAATGAATTCCTTCAGTCAAAACAAGTTCAAACTCCTTTGTCCTTCATATATATCAATTCTAAGTAGGTTCCATGCATAAAGCTCTTTAAATGACCTTGTATGACAAAGAAAAACAGGAATAGCCTTACTTTTGCGAGTTATTGCCAAATTGTTATTTTTGCTATAAAATGAATTCCTTCAGTCAAAACAAGTTCAAACTCCTTTTTACGTCGTATATCTCAATTCTAAGTAGGTTCAATGCATAAAGCTCTTTAAATGACCTTGAAAGAGAAAGAAAAACAGGAATAGCTTTACTTTTGCGAGTTAAGGCCAAATTGGTATTTTTACTATAAAATGAATTCCTTCAGTCAAAACAAGTTCAAACTCCTTTGTCCTTCATATATATCATTTCTAAGTAGGTTCCATGCATAAAGCTCTTTAAATGACCTTGTATGACAAAGAAAAACAGGAATAGCCTTACTTTTGCGAGTTATTGCCAAATTGGTATTTTTGCTATAAAATGAATTCCTTCAGTCAAAACAAGTTCAAACTCATTTGTCCTACATATATATCAATTCTGAGTAGGTTCCATGCATAAAGCTCTTTAAATGACCTTGTATGACAAAGAAAAACAGGAATAGCCTTACTTTTGCGAGTTATTGCCAAATTGTTATTTTTGCTATAAAATGAATTCCTTCAGTCAAAACAAGTTCAAACTCCTTTGTCCTTCATATATATCAATTGTAAGTAAGTTACATGCATAAAGCTCTTTACATGACCTTGTATGACAAAGAAAAACAGGAATAGCCTTACTTTTGCGAGTTAAGACAAAATTCGGATATTTCCTTATAAACACCAATTCCTTCAGTCAAAACAAGTTTAAACTCCTTTGTCCTTCATATTCATCCATTCTGAGTAGGTTCCATGCATAAAGCTCTTTACCTGACCTTGTATGACAAAGAAAAACAGGAATAGCCTTACTTTTGCGAGTTAAGGCCAAATTGGTATTTTTATTATAAAATGAATTCCTTCAGTCAAAACAAGTTCAAACTCCTTTGTACTTCGTATATATCAATTCTAAGTAGGTTCCATGCATAAAGCTCTCTAAATGACCTTGTATGACAGAGAAAAACAGGAATAGCCTTACTTTTGCGAGTTAAGGCCAAATTGGTATTTTTGCTATAAAATGAATTCCTTCAGTCAAAACAAG
Source organism: Odontesthes bonariensis (assembly GCF_027942865.1). NCBI lineage: Eukaryota > Metazoa > Chordata > Actinopteri > Atheriniformes > Atherinopsidae > Odontesthes > Odontesthes bonariensis. The sequence continues at coordinate 41,399,563 of NC_134507.1, forward strand.
TTCAAACTCCTTTGTCCTTCATATATATCAATTCTAAGTAGGTTCCATGCATAAAGCTCTTTAAATGACCTTGTATGACAAAGAAAAACAGGAATAGCCTTACTTTTGCGAGTTATTGCCAAATTGTTATTTTTGCTATAAAATGAATTCCTTCAGTCAAAACAAGTTCAAACTCCTTTTTACGTCGTATATCTCAATTCTAAGTAGGTTCAATGCATAAAGCTCTTTAAATGACCTTGAAAGAGAAAGAAAAACAGGAATAGCTTTACTTTTGCGAGTTAAGGCCAAATTGGTATTTTTACTATAAAATGAATTCCTTCAGTCAAAACAAGTTCAAACTCCTTTGTCCTTCATATATATCAATTCTAAGTAGGTTCCATGCATAAAGCTCTTTAAATGACCTTGTATGACAGAGAAAAACAGGAATAGCCTTACTTTTGCGAGTTAAGACGAAATTTGGATTTTTGCTTATAAACCCCAATTCATTTAGTCAAAAAGAGTTCAAACTCCTTTGTCCTTCATATTTATCCATTCTAAGTAAGTTCCATACATAAAACTCTTTAAATGACCTTGTATGAGAGAGAAAAACAGGAATAGCCTTACTTTTGCGAGTTAAGGCCAAATTGGTATTTTTGCTATAAAATGAATTCCTTCAGTCAAAACAAGTTCAAACTCCTTTGTCCTTCATATATATCATTTCTAAGTAGGTTCCATGCATAAAGCTTTTTAAATGACCTTGTATGACAAAGAAAAACAGGAATAGCCTTACTTTTGCGAGTTATTGACAAATTGGTATTTTTGCTATAAAATGAATTCCTTCAGTCAAAACAAGTTCAAACTCATTTGTCCTACATATATATAAATTCTGAGTAGGTTCCATGCATAAAGCTCTTTAAATGACCTTGTATGACAAAGAAAAACAGGAATAGCCTTACTTTTGCGAGTTAAGACGAAATTCGGATTTTTCCTTATAAACACCAATTCCTTCAGTCAAAACAAGTTTAAACTCCTTTGTCCTTCATATTCATCCATTCTGAGTAGAATCCAAGCATAAAGCTCTTTACATGACCTTGTATGACAAAGAAAAACAGGAATAGCCTTACTTTTGCGAGTTATTGCCAAATTGGTATTTTTGCTATAAAATGAATTCCTTCAGTCAAAACAAGTTCAAACTCCTTTGTCCTTCATATATATCAATTCTAAGTAAGTTACATGCATAAAGCTCTTTACATGACCTTGTATGACAAAGAAAAACAGGAATAGCCTTACTTTTGCGAGTTAAGACAAAATTCGGATATTTCCTTATAAACACCAATTCCTTCAGTCAAAACAAGTTTAAACTCCTTTGTCCTTCATATTCATCCATTCTGAGTAGGTTCCATGCATAAAGCTCTTTACATGACCTTGTATGACAAAGAAAAACAGGAATAGCCTTACTTTTGCGAGTTAAGGCCAAATTGGTATTTTTGCTATAAAATGAATTCCTTCAGTCAAAACAAGTTCAAACTCCTTTGTCCTTCATATATATCAATTCTAAGTAGGTTCCATGCATAAAGCTCTTTAAATGACCTTGTATGACAAAGAAAAACAGGAATAGCCTTACTTTTGCGAGTTATTGCCAAATTGGTATTTTTGCTATAAAATGAATTCCATCAGTCAAAACAAGTTCAAACTCCTTTGTCCTTCATATATATAAATTCTAAGTAGGTTCCATGCATAAAACTCTTTAAATGACCTTGTTTGAGAAAGAAAAACAGGAAGAGCCTTCTTTTGCGGAATTAAGACGAAATTCGGATTTTTGCTTATAAACACAAATTCCTTCAGTCAAAACAAGTTCAAACTCCTTTGTACTTCGTATATCTAAATTCTAAGTAGGTTCCATGCATAAAGCTCTTTAAATGACCTTGTAAGAGAAAGAAAAACAGGAAAAGCCTTACTTTTGCGAGTTATTGCCAAATTGGTATTTTTGCTATAAAATGAATTCCTTCAGTCAAAACAAGTTCAAACTCCTTTGTCCTTCATATATATCAATTCGAAGTAGGTTCCATGCATAAAGCTCTTTAAATGACCTTGCATGACAGAGAAAAACAGGAATAGCCTTACTTTTGCGAGTTAAGACGAAATACGGATTTTTGCTTATAAACCCCAATTCATTTAGTCAAAAAGAGTTCAAACTCCTTTGTCCTTCATATTTATCCATTCTAAGTAAGTTCCATGCATAAAACTCTTTAAATGACCTTGTATGACGGAGAAAAACAGGAATAGCCTTACTTTTGCAAGTTAAGGCCAAATTGGTATTTTTGCTATAAAATGAATTCCTTCAGTCAAAACAAGTTCAAACTCCTTTTTACTTCGTATATCTCAATTCTAAGTAGGTTCAATGCATAAAGCTCTTTAAATGACATTGAAAGAGAAAGAAAAACAGGAATAGCTTTACTTTTGCGAGTTAAGGCCAAATTGGTATTTTTACTATAAAATGAATTCCTTCAGTCAAAACAAGTTCAAACTCCTTTGTCCTTCATATATATCAATTCTAAGTAGGTTCCATGCATAAAGCTCTTTAAATGACCTTGTATGACAGAGAAAAACAGGAATAGCCTTACTTTTGCGAGTTAAGACGAAATTTGGATTTTTGCTTATAAACCCCAATTCATTTAGTCAAAAAGAGTTCAAACTCCTTTGTCCTTCATATTTATCCATTCTAAGTAAGTTCCATACATAAAACTCTTTAAATGACCTTGTATGAGAGAGAAAAACAGGAATAGCCTTACTTTTGCGAGTTAAGGCCAAATTGGTATTTTTGCTATAAAATGAATTCCTTCAGTCAAAACAAGTTCAAACTCCTTTGTCCTTCATATATATCAATTCTAAGTAGGTTCCATGCATAAAGCTCTTTAAATGACCTTGTATGACAAAGAAAAACAGGAATAGCCTTACTTTTGCGAGTTATTGCCAAATTGGTATGTTTGCTATAAAATGAATTCCATCAGTCAAAACAAGTTCAAACTCCTTTGTCCTTCATATATATAAATTCTAAGTAGGTTCCATGCATAAAGCTCTTTAAATGACCTTGTATGACAGAGAAAAACAGGAATAGCCTTACTTTTGCGAGTTAAGACGAAATTCGGATTTTTCCTTATAAACACCAATTCCTTCAGTCAAAACAAGTTTAAACTCCTTTGTCCTTCATATTCATCCATTCTGAGTAGGTTCCATGCATAAAGCTCTTTACATGACCTTGTATGACAAAGAAAAACAGGAATAGCCTTACTTTTGCGAGTTAAGGCCAACTTGTTTTTTTTGCTATAAAATGAATTCCTTCAGTCAAAACAAGTTTAAACTCCTTTGTCCTTCATATATATCAATTCTAAGTAAGTTCCATGCATAAAGCTCTTTAAAGGACCTTGTATGACAAAGAAAAACAGGAATAGCCTTACTTTAGCGAGTTAAGGCCAAATTGGTATTTTTGCTATAAAATGAATTCCTTCAGTCAAAACAAGTTCAAACTCCTTTGTCCTTCATATATATCAATTCTAAGTAGGTTCCATGCATAAAGCTCTTTAAATGACCTTGTATGACAAAGAAAAACAGGAATAGCCTTACTTTTGCGAGTTATTGCCAAATTGGTATTTTTGCTATAAAATGAATTCCTTCAGTCAAAACAAGTTCAAACTCATTTGTCCTTCATATATATAAATTCTGAGTAGGTTCCATGCATAAAGCTCTTTAAATGACCTTGTATGACAAAGAAAAACAGGAATAGCCTTACTTTTGCGAGTTAAGACGAAATTCGGATTTTTCCTTATAAACACCAATTCCTTCAGTCAAAACAAGTTTAAACTCCTTTGTCCTTCATATTCATCCATTCTGAGTAGGTTCCAAGCATAAAGCTCTTTACATGACCTTGTATGACAAAGAAAAACAGGAATAGCCTTACTTTTGCGAGTTATTGCCAAATTTGTATTTTTGCTATAAAATGAATTCCTTCAGTCAAAACAAGTTCAAACTCATTTGTCCTTCATATATATTAATTCTGAGTAGGTTCCATACATAAAGCTCTTTAAATGACCTTGTGTGACAAAGAAAAACAGGAATAGCCTTACTTTTGCGAGTTATTGCCAAATTGGTATTTTTGCTATAAAATGAATTCCTTCAGTCAAAACAAGTTCAAACTCCTTTGTCCTTCATATATATCAATTCTAAGTAGGTTCCATGCATAAAGCTCTTTAAAGGACCTTGTATGACAAAGAAAAACAGGAATAGCCTTACTTTAGCGAGTTAAGGCCAAATTGGTATTTTTGCTATAAAATGAATTCCTTCAGTCAAAACAAGTTCAAACTCCTTTGTCCTTCATATATATCATTTCTAAGTAGGTTCCATGCATAAAGCTCTTTACATGACCTTGTATGACAAAGAAAAACAGGAATAGCCTTACTTTTGCGAGTTAAGACAAAATTCGGATATTTCCTTATAAACACCAATTCCTTCAGTCAAAACAAGTTTAAACTCCTTTGTCCTTCATATTCATCCATTCTGAGTAGGTTCCATGCATAAAGCTCTTTACATGACCTTGTATGACAAAGAAAAACAGGAATAGCCTTACTTTTGCGAGTTAAGGCCAAAATGGTATTTTTATTATAAAATGAATTCCTTCAGTCAAAACAAGTTCAAACTCCTTTGTACTTCGTATATATCAATTCTAAGTAGGTTCCATGCATAAAGCTCTCTAAATGACCTTGTATGACAGAGAAAAACAGGAATAGCCTTACTTTTGCGAGTTAAGGCCAAATTGGTATTTTTGCTATAAAATGAATTCCTTCAGTCAAAACAAGTTCAAACTCCTTTGTCCTTCATATATATCAATTCTAAGTAGGTTCCATGCATAAAGCTCTTTAAATGACCTTGTATGACAAAGAAAAACAGGAATAGCCTTACTTTTGCGAGTTATTGCCACATTGGTATTTTTGCTATAAAATGAATTCCATCAGTCAAAACAAGTTCAAACTCCTTTGTCCTTCATATTCATCCATTCTGAGTAGAATCCAAGCATAAAGCTCTTTACATGACCTTGTATGACAGAGAAAAACAGGAATAGCCTTACTTTTGCGAGTTAAGACGAAATTCGGATTTTTCCTTATAAACACCAATTCCTTCAGTCAAAACAAGTTTAAACTCCTTTGTCCTTCATATTCATCCATTCTGAGTAGAATCCAAGCATAAAGCTCTTTACATGACCTTGTATGACAGAGAAAAACAGGAATAGCCTTACTTTTGCGAGTTAAGACGAAATTCGGATTTTTCCTTATAAACACCAATTCCTTCAGTCAAAACAAGTTTAAACTCCTTTGTCCTTCATATTCAACCATTCTGAGTAGGTTCCATGCATAAAGCTCTTTACATGACCTTGTATGACAAAGAAAAACAGGAATAGCCTTACTTTTGCGAGTTAAGGCCAACTTGTTTTTTTTGCTATAAAATGAATTCCTTCAGTCAAAACAAGTTTAAACTCCTTTGTCCTTCATATATATCAATTCTAAGTAAGTTCCATGCATAAAGCTCTTTAAAGGACCTTGTATGACAAAGAAAAACAGGAATCGCCTTACTTTAGCGAGTTAAAGCCTAATTGGTATTTTTGCTATAAAATGAATTCCTTAAGTCAAAACAAGTTCAAACTAATTTGTCCTTCATATATATCCATTTCTAAGAAGGTTCCATGCATAAAACTCTTTAAATGACCTTGTTTGAGAAAGAAAAACAGGAAGAGCCTTCTTTTGCGGAATTAAGACGAAATTCGGATTTTTGCTTATAAACACAAATTCCTTCAGTCAAAACAAGTTCAAACTCCTTTGTACTTCGTATATCTAAATTCTAAGTAGGTTCCATGCATAAAGCTCTTTAAATGACCTTGTAAGAGAAAGAAAAACAGGAAAAGCCTTACTTTTGCGAGTTATTGCCAAATTGGTATTTTTGCTATAAAATGAATTCCTTCAGTCAAAACAAGTTCAAACTCCTTTGTCCTTCATATATATCAATTCGAAGTAGGTTCCATGCATAAAGCTCTTTAAATGACCTTGCATGACAGAGAAAAACAGGAATAGCCTTACTTTTGCGAGTTAAGACGAAATACGGATTTTTGCTTATAAACCCCAATTCATTTAGTCAAAAAGAGTTCAAACTCCTTTGTCCTTCATATTTATCCATTCTAAGTAAGTTCCATGCATAAAACTCTTTAAATGACCTTGTATGACGGAGAAAAACAGGAATAGCCTTACTTTTGCAAGTTAAGGCCAAATTGGTATTTTTGCTATAAAATGAATTCCTTCAGTCAAAACAAGTTCAAACTCCTTTTTACTTCGTATATCTCAATTCTAAGTAGGTTCAATGCATAAAGCTCTTTAAATGACCTTGAAAGAGAAAGAAAAACAGGAATAGCTTTACTTTTGCGAGTTAAGGCCAAATTGGTATTTTTACTATAAAATGAATTCCTTCAGTCAAAACAAGTTCAAACTCCTTTGTCCTTCATATATATCAATTCTAAGTAGGTTCCATGCATAAAGCTCTTTAAATGACCTTGTATGACAGAGAAAAACAGGAATAGCCTTACTTTTGCGAGTTAAGACGAAATTTGGATTTTTGCTTATAAACCCCAATTCATTTAGTCAAAAAGAGTTCAAACTCCTTTGTCCTTCATATTTATCCATTCTAAGTAAGTTCCATACATAAAACTCTTTAAATGACCTTGTATGAGAGAGAAAAACAGGAATAGCCTTACTTTTGCAAGTTAAGGCCAAATTGGTATTTTTGCTATAAAATGAATTCCTTCAGTCAAAACAAGTTCAAACTCCTTTGTCCTTCATATATATCAATTCTAAGTAGGTTCCATGCATAAAGCTCTTTAAATGACCTTGTATGACAAAGAAAAACAGGAATAGCCTTACTTTTGCGAGTTAAGGCCAACTTGTTTTTTTTGCTATAAAATGAATTCCTTCAGTCAAAACAAGTTTAAACTCCTTTGTCCTTCATATATATCAATTCTAAGTAAGTTCCATGCATAAAGCTCTTTAAAGGACCTTGTATGACAAAGAAAAACAGGAATAGCCTTACTTTAGCGAGTTAAGGCCAAATTGGTATTTTTGCTATAAAATGAATTCCTTCAGTCAAAACAAGTTCAAACTCCTTTGTCCTTCATATATATCAATTCTAAGTAGGTTCCATGCATAAAGCTCTTTAAATGACCTTGTATGACAAAGAAAAACAGGAATAGCCTTACTTTTGCGAGTTATTGCCAAATTGGTATTTTTGCTATAAAATGAATTCCTTCAGTCAAAACAAGTTCAAACTCATTTGTCCTTCATATATATAAATTCTGAGTAGGTTCCATGCATAAAGCTCTTTAAATGACCTTGTATGACAAAGAAAAACAGGAATAGCCTTACTTTTGCGAGTTAAGACGAAATTCGGATTTTTCCTTATAAACACCAATTCCTTCAGTCAAAACAAGTTTAAACTCCTTTGTCCTTCATATTCATCCATTCTGAGTAGGTTCCAAGCATAAAGCTCTTTACATGACCTTGTATGACAAAGAAAAACAGGAATAGCCTTACTTTTGCGAGTTATTGCCAAATTTGTATTTTTGCTATAAAATGAATTCCTTCAGTCAAAACAAGTTCAAACTCATTTGTCCTTCATATATATTAATTCTGAGTAGGTTCCATACATAAAGCTCTTTAAATGACCCTGTGTGACAAAGAAAAACAGGAATAGCCTTACTTTTGCGAGTTATTGCCAAATTGGTATTTTTGCTATAAAATGAATTCCTTCAGTCAAAACAAGTTCAAACTAATTTGTCCTTCATATATATCCATTTCTAAGAAGGTTCCATGCATAAAACTCTTTAAATGACCTTGTATGACAGAGAAAAACAGGAATAGCCTTACTTTTGCGAGTTAAGACGAAATTCGGATTTTTCCTTATAAACACCAATTCCTTCAGTCAAAACAAGTTTAAACTCCTTTGTCCTTCATATTCATCCATTCTGAGTAGGTTCCATGCATAAAGCTCTTTACATGACCTTGTATGACAAAGAAAAACAGGAATAGCCTTACTTTTGCGAGTTAAGGCCAACTTGTTTTTTTTGCTATAAAATGAATTCCTTCAGTCAAAACAAGTTTAAACTCCTTTGTCCTTCATATATATCAATTCTAAGTAAGTTCCATGCATAAAGCTCTTTAAAGGACCTTGTATGACAAAGAAAAACAGGAATAGCCTTACTTTAGCGAGTTAAGGCCAAATTGGTATTTTTGCTATAAAATGAATTCCTTCAGTCAAAACAAGTTCAAACTCCTTTGTCCTTCATATATATCAATTCTAAGTAGGTTCCATGCATAAAGCTCTTTAAATGACCTTGTATGACAAAGAAAAACAGGAATAGCCTTACTTTTGCGAGTTATTGCCAAATTGGTATTTTTGCTATAAAATGAATTCCTTCAGTCAAAACAAGTTCAAACTCATTTGTCCTTCATATATATAAATTCTGAGTAGGTTCCATGCATAAAGCTCTTTAAATGACCTTGTATGACAAAGAAAAACAGGAATAGCCTTACTTTTGCGAGTTAAGACGAAATTCGGATTTTTCCTTATAAACCCCAATTCATTTAGTCAAAAAGAGTTCAAACTCCTTTGTCCTTCATATTTATCCATTCTAAGTAAGTTCCATGCATAAAACTCTTTAAATGACCTTGTATGACAGAGAAAAACAGGAATAGCCTTACTTTTGCAAGTTAAGGCCAAATTGGTATTTTTGCTATAAAATGAATTCCTTCAGTCAAAACAAGTTCAAACTCCTTTTTACTTCGTATATCTCAATTCTAAGTAGGTTCAATGCATAAAGCTCTTTAAATGACCTTGTAAGAGAAAGAAAAACAGGAATAGCTTTACTTTTGCGAGTTGAGGCCAAATTGGTATTTTTACTATAAAATGAATTCCTTCAGTCAAAACAAGTTCAAACTCCTTTGTCCTTCATATATATCAATTCTAAGTAGGTTCCATGCATAAAGCTCTTTAAATGACCTTGTATGACAGAGAAAAACAGGAATAGCCTTACTTTTGCGAGTTAAGACGAAATTTGGATTTTTGCTTATAAACCCCAATTCATTTAGTCAAAACAAGTTCAAACTCCTTTGTCCTTCATATATATCAATTCTAAGTAGGTTCCATGCATAAAGCTCTTTAAATGACCTTGTATGACAGAGAAAAACAGGAATAGCCTTACATTTGCGAGTTAAGGCCAAATTGGTATTTTTGCTATAAAATGAATTCCTTCTGTCAAAACAAGTTCAAACTCCTTTGTCCTTCATATATATCATTTCTAAGTAGGTTCCATGCATAAAGCTCTTTAAATGACCTTGTATGACAAAGAAAAACAGGAATAGCCTTACTTTTGCGAATTATTGACAAATTGGTATTTTTGCTATAAAATTAATTCCTTCAGTCAAAACAAGTTCAAACTCATTTGTCCTACATATATATAAATTCTGAGTAGGTTCCATGCATAAAGCTCTTTACATGACCTTGTATGACAAAGAAAAACAGGAATAGCCTTACTTTTGCGAGTTAAGGCCAAATTGGTATTTTTATTATAAAATGAATTCCTTCAGTCAAAACAAGTTCAAACTCCTTTGTACTTCGTATATATCAATTCTAAGTAGGTTCCATGCATAAAGCTCTCTAAATGACCTTGTATGACAGAGAAAAACAGGAATAGCCTTACTTTTGCGAGTTAAGGCCAAATTGGTATTTTTGCTATAAAATGAATTCCTTCAGTCAAAACAAGTTCAAACTCCTTTGTCCTTCATATATATCAATTCTAAGTAGGTTCCATGCATAAAGCTCTTTAAATGACCTTGTATGACAAAGAAAAACAGGAATAGCCTTACTTTTGAAAGTTATTGCCAAATTGGTATTTTTGCTATAAAATGAATTCCTTCAGTCAAAACAAGTTCAAACTCCTTTGTCCTTCATATATATAAATTCTAAGTAGGTTCCATGCATAAAGCTCTTTAAATGACCTTGTATGACAGAGAAAAACAGGAATAGCCTTACTTTTGCGAGTTAAAGCCTAATTGGTATTTTTGCTATAAAATGAATTCCTTAAGTCAAAACAAGTTCAAACTAATTTGTCCTTCATATATATCCATTTCTAAGAAGGTTCCATGCATAAAACTCTTTAAATGACCTTGTTTGAGAACGAAAAACAGGAAGAGCCTTCTTTTGAGGAATTAAGACGAAATTCGGATTTTTGCTTATAAACACCAATTCCTTCAGTCAAAACAAGTTTAAACTCCTTTGTCCTTCATATTCATCCATTCTGAGTAGGTTCCAAGCATAAAGCTCTTTACATGACCATGTATGACAAAGAAAAACAGGAATAGCCTTACTTTTGCGAGTTATTGCCAAATTGGTATTTTTGCTATAAAATGAATTCCTTCAGTCAAAACAAGTTCAAACTCATTTGTCCTTCATATATATTAATTCTGAGTAGGTTCCATACATAAAGCTCTTTAAATGACCTTGTATGACAAAGAAAAACAGGAATAGCCTTACTTTTGCGAGTTAAGACGAAATTCGGATTTTTCCTTATAAACACCAATTCCTTCAGTCAAAACAAGTTTAAACTCCTTTGTCCTTCATATTCATCCATTCTGAGTAGGTTCCATGCATAAAGCTCTTTACATGACCTTGTATGACAAAGAAAAACAGGAATAGCCTTACTTTAGCGAGTTAAGGCCAAATTGGTATTTTTGCTATAAAATGAATTCCTTCAGTCAAAACAAGTTCAAACTCCTTTGTCCTTCATATATATCAATTCTAAGTAGGTTCCATGCATAAAGCTCTTTAAATGACCTTGTATGACAAAGAAAAACAGGAATAGCCTTACTTTTGCGAGTTAAGACGAAATTCGGATTTTTCCTTATAAACACCAATTCCTTCAGTCAAAACAAGTTTAAACTCCTTTGTCCTTCATATTCATCCATTCTGAGTAGGTTCCAAGCATAAAGCTCTTTACATGACCTTGTATGACAAAGAAAAACAGGAATAGCCTTACTTTTGCGAGTTATTGCCAAATTGGTATTTTTGCTATAAAATGAATTCCTTCAGTCAAAACAAGTTCAAACTCCTTTGTCCTTCATATATATCAATTCTAAGTAGGTTCTATGCATAAAGCTCTTTAAAGGACCTTGTATGACAAAGAAAAACAGGAATAGCCTTACTTTAGCGAGTTAAGGCCAAATTGGTATTTTTGCTATAAAATGAATTCCTTCAGTCAAAACAAGTTCAAACTCCTTTGTCCTTCATATATATCAATTCTAAGTAGGTTCCATGCATAAAGCTTTTTAAATGACCTTGTATGACAAAGAAAAACAGGAATAGCCTTACTTTTGCGAGTTATTGCCAAATTGGTATTTTTGCTATAAAATGAATTCCTTCAGTCAAAACAAGTTCAAACTCCTTTTTACTTCGTATATCTCAATTCTAAGTAGGTTCAATGCATAAAGCTCTTTAAATGACCTTGTAAGAGAAAGAAAAACAGGAATAGCTTTACTTTTGCGAGTTAAGGCCAAATTGGTATTTTTACTATAAAATGAATTCCTTCAGTCAAAACAAGTTTAAACTCCTTTGTCCTTCATATATATCAATTCTAAGTAAGTTCCATGCATAAAGCTCTTTAAAGGACCTTGTATGACAAAGAAAAACAGGAATAGCCTTACTTTAGCGAGTTAAGGCCAAATTGGTATTTTTGCTATAAAATGAATTCCTTCAGTCAAAACAAGTTCAAACTCCTTTGTCCTTCATATATATAAATTCTAAGTAGGTTCCATGCATAAAGCTCTTTAAATGACCTTGTATGACAGAGAAAAACAGGAATAGCCTTACTTTTGCGAGTTAAAGCCTAATTGGTATTTTTGCTATAAAATGAATTCCTTAAGTCAAAACAAGTTCAAACTAATTTGTCCTTCATATATATCCATTTCTAAGAAGGTTCCATGCATAAAACTCTTTAAATGACCTTGTTTGAGAACGAAAAACAGGAAGAGCCTTCTTTTGAGGAATTAAGACGAAATTCGGATTTTTGCTTATAAACACCAATTCCTTCAGTCAAAACAAGTTTAAACTCCTTTGTCCTTCATATTCATCCATTCTGAGTAGGTTCCAAGCATAAAGCTCTTTACATGACCTTGTATGACAAAGAAAAACAGGAATAGCCTTACTTTTGCGAGTTGTTGCCAAATTGGTATTTTTGCTATAAAATGAATTCCTTCAGTCAAAACAAGTTCAAACTCATTTGTCCTTCATATATATTAATTCTGAGTAGGTTCCATACATAAAGCTCTTTAAATGACCTTGTATGACAAAGAAAAACAGGAATAGCCTTACTTTTGCGAGTTAAGACGAAATTCGGATTTTTCCTTATAAACACCAATTCCTTCAGTCAAAACAAGTTTAAACTCCTTTGTCCTTCATATTCATCCATTCTGAGTAGGTTCCATGCATAAAGCTCTTTACATGACCTTGTATGACAAAGAAAAACAGGAATAGCCTTACTTTTGCGAGTTATTGCCAAATTGGTATTTTTGCTATAAAATGAATTCCTTCAGTCAAAACAAGTTCAAACTCCTTTGTCCTTCATATATATCAATTCTAAGTAGGTTCCATGCATAAAGCTCTTTAAATGACCTTGTATGACAGAGAAAAACAGGAATAGCCTTACTTTTGCGAGTTAAGACGAAATACGGATTTTTGCTTATAAACCCCAATTCATTTAGTCAAAAAGAGTTCAAACTCCTTTGTCCTTCATATTTATCCATTCTAAGTAAGTTCCATGCATAAAACTCTTTAAATGACCTTGTATGACAGAGAAAAACAGGAATAGCCTTACTTTTGCAAGTTAAGGCCAAATTGGTATTTTTGCTATAAAATGAATTCCTTCAGTCAAAACAAGTTCAAACTCCTTTTTACTTCGTATATCTCAATTCTAAGTAGGTTCCATGCATAAAGCTCTTTAAATGACCTTGTAAGAGAAAGAAAAACAGGAATAGCTTTACTTTTGCGAGTTAAGGCCAAATTGGTATTTTTGCTATAAAATGAATTCCTTCAGTCAAAACAAGTTTAAACTCCTTTGTCCTTCATATATATCAATTCTAAGTAAGTTCCATGCATAAAGCTCTTTAAAGGACCTTGTATGACAAAGAAAAACAGGAATAGCCTTACTTTAGCGAGTTAAGGCCAAATTGGTATTTTTGCTATAAAATGAATTCCTTCAGTCAAAACAAGTTCAAACTCATTTGTCCTTCATATATATTAATTCTGAGTAGGTTCCATACATAAAGCTCTTTAAATGACCTTGTATGACAAAGAAAAACAGGAATAGCCTTACTTTTGCGAGTTAAGACGAAATTCGGATTTTTCCTTATAAACACCAATTCCTTCAGTCAAAACAAGTTTAAACTCCTTTGTCCTTCATATTCATCCATTCTGAGTAGGTTCCATGCATAAAGCTCTTTACATGACCTTGTATGACAAAGAAAAACAGGAATAGCCTTACTTTTGCGAGTTAAGGCCAACTTGTTTTTTTTGCTATAAAATGAATTCCTTCAGTCAAAACAAGTTTAAACTCCTTTGTCCTTCATATATATCAATTCTAAGTAAGTTCCATGCATAAAGCTCTTTAAATGACCTTGTATGACAAAGAAAAACAGGAATAGCCTTACTTTTGCGAGTTAAGACGAAATTCGGATTTTTCCTTATAAACACCAATTCCTTCAGTCAAAACAAGTTTAAACTCCTTTGTCCTTCATATTCATCCATTCTGAGTAGGTTCCAAGCATAAAGCTCTTTACATGACCTTGTATGACAAAGAAAAACAGGAATAGCCTTACTTTTGCGAGTTATTGCCAAATTGGTATTTTTGCTATAAAATGAATTCCTTCAGTCAAAACAAGTTCAAACTCCTTTGTCCTTCATATATATCAATTCTAAGTAGGTTCCATGCATAAAGCTCTTTAAAGGACCTTGTATGACAAAGAAAAACAGGAATAGCCTTACTTTAGCGAGTTAAGGCCAAATTGGTATTTTTGCTATAAAATGAATTCCTTCAGTCAAAACAAGTTCAAACTAATTTGTCCTTCATATATATCCATTTCTAAGAAGGTTCCATGCATAAAACTCTTTAAATGACCTTGTTTGAGAACGAAAAACAGGAAGAGCCTTCTTTTGAGGAATTAAGACGAAATTCGGATTTTTGCTTATAAACACCAATTCCTTCAGTCAAAACAAGTTTAAACTCCTTTGTCCTTCATATTCATCCATTCTGAGTAGGTTCCAAGCATAAAGCTCTTTACATGACCTTGTATGACAAAGAAAAACAGGAATAGCCTTACTTTTGCGAGTTATTGCCAAATTGGTATTTTTGCTATAAAATGAATTCCTTCAGTCAAAACAAGTTCAAACTCATTTGTCCTTCATATATATTAATTCTGAGTAGGTTCCATACATAAAGCTCTTTAAATGACCTTGTATGACAAAGAAAAACAGGAATAGCCTTACTTTTGCGAGTTAAGACGAAATTCGGATTTTTCCTTATAAACACCAATTCCTTCAGTCAAAACAAGTTTAAACTCCTTTGTCCTTCATATTCATCCATTCTGAGTAGGTTCCATGCATAAAGCTCTTTACATGACCTTGTATGACAAAGAAAAACAGGAATAGCCTTACTTTAGCGAGTTAAGGCCAAATTGGTATTTTTGCTATAAAATGAATTCCTTCAGTCAAAACAAGTTCAAACTCCTTTGTCCTTCATATATATCAATTCTAAGTAGGTTCCATGCATAAAGCTCTTTAAATGACCTTGTATGACAAAGAAAAACAGGAATAGCCTTACTTTTGCGAGTTAAGACGAAATTCGGATTTTTTCTTATAAACACCAATTCCTTCAGTCAAAACAAGTTTAAACTCCTTTGTCCTTCATATTCATCCATTCTGAGTAGGTTCCAAGCATAAAGCTCTTTACATGACCTTGTATGACAAAGAAAAACAGGAATAGCCTTACTTTTGCGAGTTATTGCCAAATTGGTATTTTTGCTATAAAATGAATTCCTTCAGTCAAAACAAGTTCAAACTCCTTTGTCCTTCATATATATCAATTCTAAGTAGGTTCTATGCATAAAGCTCTTTAAAGGACCTTGTATGACAAAGAAAAACAGGAATAGCCTTACTTTAGCGAGTTAAGGCCAAATTGGTATTTTTGCTATAAAATGAATTCCTTCAGTCAAAACAAGTTCAAACTCCTTTGTCCTTCATATATATCAATTCTAAGTAGGTTCCATGCATAAAGCTTTTTAAATGACCTTGTATGACAAAGAAAAACAGGAATAGCCTTACTTTTGCGAGTTATTGCCAAATTGGTATTTTTGCTATAAAATGAATTCCTTCAGTCAAAACAAGTTCAAACTCCTTTGTCCTTCAAATATATCAATTCTAAGTAGGTTCCATGCATAAAGCTCTTTAAATGACCTTGTATGACAGAGAAAAACAGGAATAGCCTTACTTTTGCGAGTTAAGACGAAATACGGATTTTTGCTTATAAACCCCAATTCATTTAGTCAAAAAGAGTTCAAACTCCTTTGTCCTTCAT
Organism: Odontesthes bonariensis; assembly: GCF_027942865.1. Taxonomy (NCBI): domain Eukaryota; kingdom Metazoa; phylum Chordata; class Actinopteri; order Atheriniformes; family Atherinopsidae; genus Odontesthes; species Odontesthes bonariensis. The sequence continues at coordinate 41,415,254 of NC_134507.1, forward strand.
ATTTATCCATTCTAAGTAAATTCCATGCATAAAACTCTTTAAATGACCTTGTATGACAGAGAAAAACAGGAATAGCCTTACTTTTGCAAGTTAAGGCCAAATTGGTATTTTTGCTATAAAATGAATTCCTTCAGTCAAAACAAGTTCAAACTCCTTTTTACTTCGTATATCTCAATTCTAAGTAGGTTCAATGCATAAAGCTCTTTAAATGACCTTGTAAGAGAAAGAAAAACAGGAATAGCTTTACTTTTGCGAGTTAAGGCCAAATTGGTATTTTTACTATAAAATGAATTCCTTCAGTCAAAACAAGTTTAAACTCCTTTGTCCTTCATATATATCAATTCTAAGTAAGTTCCATGCATAAAGCTCTTTAAAGGACCTTGTATGACAAAGAAAAACAGGAATAGCCTTACTTTAGCGAGTTAAGGCCAAATTGGTATTTTTGCTATAAAATGAATTCCTTCAGTCAAAACAAGTTCAAACTCCTTTGTCCTTCATATATATAAATTCTAAGTAGGTTCCATGCATAAAGCTCTTTAAATGACCTTGTATGACAGAGAAAAACAGGAATAGCCTTACTTTTGCGAGTTAAAGCCTAATTGGTATTTTTGCTATAAAATGAATTCCTTAAGTCAAAACAAGTTCAAACTAATTTGTCCTTCATATATATCCATTTCTAAGAAGGTTCCATGCATAAAACTCTTTAAATGACCTTGTTTGAGAACGAAAAACAGGAAGAGCCTTCTTTTGAGGAATTAAGACGAAATTCGGATTTTTGCTTATAAACACCAATTCCTTCAGTCAAAACAAGTTTAAACTCCTTTGTCCTTCATATTCATCCATTCTGAGTAGGTTCCAAGCATAAAGCTCTTTACATGACCTTGTATGACAAAGAAAAACAGGAATAGCCTTACTTTTGCGAGTTATTGCCAAATTGGTATTTTTGCTATAAAATGAATTCCTTCAGTCAAAACAAGTTCAAACTAATTTGTCCTTCATATATATCCATTTCTAAGAAGGTTCCATGCATAAAACTCTTTAAATGACCTTGTTTGAGAAAGAAAAACAGGAATAGCCTTACTTTTGCGAGTTAAGACGAAATTCGGATTTTTCCTTATAAACACCAATTCCTTCAGTCAAAACAAGTTTAAACTCCTTTGTCCTTCATATTCATCCATTCTGAGTAGGTTCCATGCATAAAGCTCTTTAAATGACCTTGTAAGAGAAAGAAAAACAGGAATAGCTTTACTTTTGCGAGTTATTGCCAAATTGGTATTTTTGCTATAAAATGAATTCCTTCAGTCAAAACAGGTTCAAACTCCTTTGTCCTTCATATATATCAATTCTAAGTAGGTTCCATGCATAAAGCTCTTTAAATGACCTTGTATGACAAAGAAAAACAGGAATAGCCTTACTTTTTCGAGTTGTTGCCAAATTGGTATATTTTCTTTAAAATGAATTCCTTCAGTCAAAACAAGTTCAAACTCCTTTGTCCTTCATATATATCAATTCTAAGTAGGTTCCATGCATAAAGCTCTTTAAATGACCTTGTATGACAGAGAAAAACAGGAATAGCCTTACTTTTGCGAGTTAAGACGAAATTCGGATTTTTGATTATAAACCCCAATTCATTTAGACAAAAAGAGTTCAAACTCCTTTGTCCTTCATATTCATCCATTCTGAGTAGGTTCAAAGCATAAAGCTCTTTACATGACCTTGTATGACAAAGAAAAACAGGAATAGCCTTACTTTTGCGAGTTAAGGCCAAATTGGTAGTTTTGCTATAAAATGAATTCCTTCAGTCAAAACAAGTTCAAACTCCTTTGTACTTCGTATATCTCAATTCTAAGTAGGTTCCATGCATAAAGCTCTTTAAATGACCTTGTAAGAGAAAGAAAAACTGGAAAAGCCTTACTTTTGCGAGTTAAGGCCAAATTGGTATTTTTGCTATAAAATGAATTCCTTCAGTCAAAACAAGTTCAAACTCCTTTGTACTTCGTATATCTCAATTCTAAGTAGGTTCCATGCATAAAACTCTTTAAATGACCTTGTTTGAGAAAGAAAAACAGGAATAGCCTTACTTTTGCGAGTTAAGACGAAATTCGGATTTTTCCTTATAAACACCAATTCCTTCAGTCAAAACAAGTTTAAACTCCTTTGTCCTTCATATTCATCCATTCTGAGTAGGTTCCATGCATAAAGCTCTTTAAATGACCTTGTAAGAGAAAGAAAAACAGGAATAGCTTTACTTTTGCGACTTGAGGCCAAATTGGTATTTTTGCTATAAAATGAATTCCTTCAGTCAAAACAGGTTCAAACTCCTTTGTCCTTCATATATATCAATTCTAAGTAGGTTCCATGCATAAAGCTCTTTAAATGACCTTGTATGACAAAGAAAAACAGGAATAGCCTTACTTTTTCGAGTTGTTGCCAAATTGGTATATTTTCTTTAAAATGAATTCCTTCAGTCAAAACAAGTTCAAACTCCTTTGTCCTTCATATATATCAATTCTAAGTAGGTTCCATGCATAAAGCTCTTTAAATGACCTTGTATGACAGAGAAAAACAGGAATAGCCTTACTTTTGCGAGTTAAGACGAAATTCGGATTTTTGATTATAAACCCCAATTCATTTAGACAAAAAGAGTTCAAACTCCTTTGTCCTTCATATTCATCCATTCTGAGTAGGTTCAAAGCATAAAGCTCTTTACATGACCTTGTATGACAAAGAAAAACAGGAATAGCCTTACTTTTGCGAGTTAAGGCCAAATTGGTAGTTTTGCTATAAAATGAATTCCTTCAGTCAAAACAAGTTCAAACTCCTTTGTACTTCGTATATCTCAATTCTAAGTAGGTTCCATGCATAAAGCTCTTTAAATGACCTTGTAAGAGAAAGAAAAACTGGAAAAGCCTTACTTTTGCGAGTTAAGGCCAAATTGGTATTTTTGCTATAAAATGAATTCCTTCAGTCAAAACAGGTTCAAACTCCTTTGTCCTTCATATACATCAATTCTAAGTAGGTTCCATGCATAAAGCTCTTTAAATGACCTTGTATGACAAAGAAAAACAGGAATAGCCTTACTTTTGCGAGTTATTGCCAAATTGGTATTTTTGCTATAAAATGAATTCCTTCAGTCAAAACAAGTTCAAACTCCTTTGTACTTCGTATATCTCAATTCTAAGTAGGTTCCATGCATAAAGCTCTTTAAATGACTTTGTAAGAGAAAGAAAAACAGGAAAAGCCTTACTTTTGCGAGTTAAGACAAAATTCGGATATTTCCTTATAAACACCAATTCCTTCAGTCAAAACAAGTTTAAACTCCTTTGTCCTTCATATTCATCCATTCTGAGTAGGTTCCATGCATAAAGCTCTTTACATGACCTTGTATGACAAAGAAAAACAGGAATAGCCTTACTTTTGCGAGTTAAGGCCAAATTGGTATTTTTATTATAAAATGAATTCCTTCAGTCAAAACAAGTTCAAACTCATTTGTCCTTCATATATATCAATTCTAAGTAGGTTCCATGCATAAAGCTCTTTAAATGACCTTGTATGACAAAGAAAAACAGGAATAGCCTTACTTTTGCGAGTTATTGCCAAATTGGTATATTTGCTTTAAAATGAATTCCTTCAGTCAAAACAAGTTCAAACTCCTTTTTCCTTCATATATATCAATTCTAAGTAGGTTCCATGCATAAAGCTCTTTAAATGACCTTGTATGACAGAGAAAAACAGGAATAGCCTTACTTTTGCGAGTTAAGACGAAATTCGGATTTTTGCTTATAAACCCCAATTCATTTAGACAAAAAGAGTTCAAACTCCTTTGTCCTTCATATTCATCCATTCTGAGTAGGTTCCAAGCATAAAGCTCTATACATGACCTTGTATGACAAAGAAAAACAGGAATAGCCTTACTTTTGCGAGTTAAGGCCAAATTGGTATTTTTGCTATAAAATGAATTCCTTCAGTCAAAACAAGTTCAAACTCCTTTGTACTTCGTATATCTCAATTCTAAGTAGGTTCCATGCATAAAGCTCTTTAAATGACCTTGTAAGAGAAAGAAAAACTGGAAAAGCCTTACTTTTGCGAGTTAAGGCCAAATTGGTATTTTTGCTATAAAATGAATTCCTTCAGTCAAAACAAGTTCAAACTCCTTTGTCCTTCATATATATCATTTCTAAGTAGGTTCCATGCATAAAGCTCTTTAAATGACCTTATATGACTGAGAAAAACAGGAATAGCCTTACTTTTGCGAGTTAAGGCCAAATTGGTATTTTTGCTATAAAATAAATTCCTTCAGTCAAAACAAGTTCAAACTCCTTTGTCCTTCATATATATCAATTCTAAGTAAGTTACATGCATAAAGCTCTTTACATGACCTTGTATGACAAAGAAAAACAGGAATAGCCTTACTTTTGCGAGTTAAGACAAAATTCGGATATTTCCTTATAAACACCAATTCCTTCAGTCAAAACAAGTTTAAACTCCTTTGTCCTTCATATTCATCCATTCTGAGTAGGTTCCATGCATAAAGCTCTTTACATGACCTTGTATGACAAAGAAAAACAGGAATAGCCTTACTTTTGCGAGTTAAGGCCAAATTGGTATTTTTATTATAAAATGAATTCCTTCAGTCAAAACAAGTTCAAACTCCTTTGTACTTCGTATATATCAATTCTAAGTAGGTTCCATGCATAAAGCTCTCTAAATGACCTTGTATGACAGAGAAAAACAGGAATAGCCTTACTTTTGCGAGTTAAGGCCAAATTGGTATTTTTGCTATAAAATGAATTCCTTCAGTCAAAACAAGTTCAAACTCCTTTGTCCTTCATATATATCAATTCTAAGTAGGTTCCATGCATAAAGCTCTTTAAATGACCTTGTATGACAAAGAAAAACAGGAATAGCCTTACTTTTGCGAGTTATTGCCAAATTGGTATTTTTGCTATAAAATGAATTCCTTCAGTCAAAACAAGTTCAAACTCCTTTGTCCTTCATATATATAAATTCTAAGTAGGTTCCATGCATAAAGCTCTTTAAATGACCTTGTATGACAGAGAAAAACAGGAATAGCCTTACTTTTGCGAGTTAAAGCCTAATTGGTATTTTTGCTATAAAATGAATTCCTTAAGTCAAAACAAGTTCAAACTAATTTGTCCTTCATATATATCCATTTCTAAGAAGGTTCCATGCATAAAACTCTTTAAATGACCTTGTTTGAGAAAGAAAAACAGGAAGAGCCTTCTTTTGAGGAATTAAGACGAAATTCGGATTTTTGCTTATAAACACCAATTCCTTCAGTCAAAACAAGTTTAAACTCCTTTGTCCTTCATATTCATCCATTCTGAGTAGGTTCCAAGCATAAAGCTCTTTACATGACCTTGTATGACAAAGAAAAACAGGAATAGCCTTACTTTTGCGAGTTATTGCCAAATTGGTATTTTTGCTATAAAATGAATTCCTTAAGTCAAAACAAGTTCAAACTACTTTGTCCTTCATATTCATCCATTCTGAGTAGGTTCCATGCATAAAGCTCTTTAAAGGACCTTGTATGACAAAGAAAAACAGGAATAGCCTTACTTTTGCGAGTTAAGGCCAACTTGTTTTTTTTGCTATAAAATGAATTCCTTCAGTCAAAACAAGTTTAAACTCCTTTGTCCTTCATATATATCAATTCTAAGTAAGTTCCATGCATAAAGCTCTTTAAAGGACCTTGTATGACAAAGAAAAACAGGAATAGCCTTACTTTAGCGAGTTAAGGCCAAATTGGTATTTTTGCTATAAAATGAATTCCTTCAGTCAAAACAAGTTCAAACTCCTTTGTCCTTCATATATATCAATTCTAAGTAGGTTCCATGCATAAAGCTCTTTAAATGACCTTGTATGAGAGAGAAAAACAGGAATAGCCTTACTTTTGCGAGTTAAGGCCAAATTGGTATTTTTGCTATAAAATGAATTCCTTGTCAAAACAAGTTCAAACTCATTTGTCCTTCATATATATCAATTCTGAGTAGGTTCCATGCATAAAGCTCTTTAAATGACCTTGTATGACAAAGAAAAACAGGAATAGCCTTACTTTTGCGAGTTAAGACGAAATTCGGATTTTTCCTTATAAACACCAATTCCTTCAGTCAAAACAAGTTTAAACTCCTTTGTCCTTCATATTCATCCATTCTGAGTAGGTTCCAAGCATAAAGCTCTTTACATGACCTTGTATGACAAAGAAAAACAGGAATAGCCTTACTTTTGCGAGTTATTGCCAAATTGGTATTTTTGCTATAAAATGAATTCCTTGTCAAAACAAGTTCAAACTCATTTGTCCTTCATATATATCAATTCTGAGTAGGTTCCATGCATAAAGCTCTTTAAATGACCTTGTATGACAAAGAAAAACAGGAATAGCCTTACTTTTGCGAGTTAAGACGAAATTCGGATTTTTCCTTATAAACACCAATTCCTTCAGTCAAAACAAGTTTAAACTCCTTTGTCCTTCATATTCATCCATTCTGAGTAGGTTTCAAGCATAAAGCTCTTTACATGACCTTGTATGACAAAGAAAAACAGGAATAGCCTTACTTTTGCGAGTTAAGGCCAAATTGGTATTTTTATTATAAAATGAATTCCTTCAGTCAAAACAAGTTCAAACTCATTTGTCCTTCATATATATCAATTCTAAGTAGGTTCCATGCATAAAGCTCTTTAAATGACCTTTTATGACAAAGAAAAACAGGAATAGCCTTACTTTTGCGAGTTATTGCCAAATTGGTATTTTTGCTATAAAATGAATTCCTTCAGTCAAAACAAGTTCAAACTCCTTTGTCCTTCATATATATCAATTCTAAGTAGGTTCCATGCATAAAGCTCTTTAAATGACCTTGTATGACAGAGAAAAACAGGAATAGCCTTACTTTTGCGAGTTAAAGCCTAATTGGTATTTTTGCTATAAAATGAATTCCTTAAGTCAAAACAAGTTCAAACTACTTTGTCCTTCATATATATCCATTTCTAAGAAGGTTCCATGCATAAAACTCTTTAAATGACCTTGTTTGAGAAAGAAAAACAGGAAGAGCCTTCTTTTGAGGAATTAAGACGAAATTCGGATTTTTGCTTATAAACACCAATTCCTTCAGTCAAAACAAGTTTAAACTCCTTTGTCCTTCATATTCATCCATTCTGAGTAGGTTCCAAGCATAAAGCTCTTTACATGACCTTGTATGACAAAGAAAAACAGGAATAGCCTTACTTTTGCGAGTTATTGCCAAATTGGTATTTTTGCTATAAAATGAATTCCTTCAGTCAAAACAAGTTCAAACTCATTTGTCCTTCATATATATTAATTCTGAGTAGGTTCCATACATAAAGCTCTTTAAATGACCTTGTATGACAAAGAAAAACAGGAATAGCCTTACTTTTGCGAGTTAAGGCCAACTTGTTTTTTTTGCTATGAAATGAATTCCTTCAGTCAAAACAAGTTTAAACTCCTTTGTCCTTCATATATATCAATTCTAAGTAAGTTCCATGCATAAAGCTCTTTAAAGGACCTTGTATGACAAAGAAAACAGGAATAGCCTTACTTTAGCGAGTTAAGGCCAAATTGGTATTTTTGCTATAAAATGAATTCCTTCAGTCAAAACAAGTTCAAACTCCTTTGTCCTTCATATATATCAATTCTAAGTAGGTTCCATGCATAAAGCTCTTTAAATGACCTTGTATGACAGAGAAAAACAGGAATAGCCTTACTTTTGCGAGTTAAGACGAAATTCGGATTTTTGCTTATAAACACACATTCCTTCAGTCAAAACAAGTTCAAACTCCTTTGTACTTCGTATATCTAAATTCTAAGTAGGTTCCATGCATAAAGCTCTTTAAATGACCTTGTAAGAGAAAGAAAAACAGGAAAAGCCTTACTTTTGCGAGTTAAGGCCAAATTGGTATTTTTGCTATAAAATGAATTCTTTCAGTCAAAACAAGTTCAAACTCCTTTTTCCTTCATATATATCAATTCTAAGTAGGTTCCATGCATAAAGCTCTTTAAATGACCTTGTATGACAGAGAAAAACAGGAATAGCCTTACTTTTGCGAGTTAAGACGAAATTCGGATTTTTGCTTATAAACCCCAATTCATTTTGTCAAAAAGAGTTCAAACTCCTTTGTCTTTCATATTTATCCATTCTAAGTAAGTTCCATACATAAAACTCTTTAAATGACCTTGTATGAGAGAGAAAAACAGGAATAGCCTTACTTTTGCGAGTTAAGGCCAAATTGGTATTTTTGCTATAAAATGAATTCCTTCAGTCAAAACAAGTTCAAACTCCTTTGTACTTCGTATATCTCAATTCTAAGTAGGTTCCATGCATAAAGCTCTTTAAATGACCTTGTAAGAGAAAGAAAAACAGGAAAAGCCTTACTTTTGCGAGTTAAGGCCAAATTGGTATTTTTGCTATAAAATGAATTCCTTCAGTCAAAACAAGTTCAAAGTCCTTTGTCCTTCATATATATCATTTCTAAGTAGGTTCCATGCATAAAGCTCTTTAAATGACCTTGTATGACAAAGAAAAACAGGAATAGCCTTACTTTTGCGAGTTATTGCCAAGTTGTTATTTTTGCTATAAAATGAATTCCTTCAGTCAAAACAAGTTCAAACTCCTTTGTCCTTCATATATATCAATTCTAAGTAAGTTACATGCATAAAGCTCTTTAAATGACCTTGTATGACAAAGAAAAACAGGAATAGCCTTACTTTTGCGAGTTAAGACAAAATTCGGATATTTCCTTATAAACACCAATTCCTTAAGTCAAAACAAGTTTAAACTCCTTTGTCCTTCATATTCATCCATTCTGAGTAGGTTCCATGCATAAAGCTCTTTACATGACCTTGTATGACAAAGAAAAACAGGAATAGCCTTACTTTTGCGAGTTAAGGCCAAATTGGTATTTTTATTATAAAATGAATTCCTTCAGTCAAAACAAGTTCAAACTCCTTTGTCCTTCATATATATCAATTCTAAGTAAGTTCCATGCATAAAGCTCTTTAAAGGACCTTGTATGACAAAGAAAAACAGGAATAGCCTTACTTTTGCGAGTTAAGGCCAAATTGGTATTTTTGCTATAAAATGAATTCCTTGTCAAAACAAGTTCAAACTCATTTGTCCTTCATATATATCAATTCTGAGTAGGTTCCATGCATAAAGCTCTTTAAATGACCTTGTATGACAAAGAAAAACAGGAATAGCCTTACTTTTGCGAGTTAAGACGAAATTCGGATTTTTCCTTATAAACACCAATTCCTTCAGTCAAAACAAGTTTAAACTCCTTTGTCCTTCATATTCATCCATTCTGAGTAGGTTCCAAGCATAAAGCTCTTTACATGACCTTGTATGACAAAGAAAAACAGGAATAGCCTTACTTTTGCGAGTTATTGCCAAATTGGTATTTTTGCTATAAAATGAATTCCTTGTCAAAACAAGTTCAAACTCATTTGTCCTTCATATATATCAATTCTGAGTAGGTTCCATGCATAAAGCTCTTTAAATGACCTTGTATGACAAAGAAAAACAGGAATAGCCTTACTTTTGCGAGTTAAGACGAAATTCGGATTTTTCCTTATAAACACCAATTCCTTCAGTCAAAACAAGTTTAAACTCCTTTGTCCTTCATATTCATCCATTCTGAGTAGGTTTCAAGCATAAAGCTCTTTACATGACCTTGTATGACAAAGAAAAACAGGAATAGCCTTACTTTTGCGAGTTAAGGCCAAATTGGTATTTTTATTATAAAATGAATTCCTTCAGTCAAAACAAGTTCAAACTCATTTGTCCTTCATATATATCAATTCTAAGTAGGTTCCATGCATAAAGCTCTTTAAATGACCTTTTATGACAAAGAAAAACAGGAATAGCCTTACTTTTGCGAGTTATTGCCAAATTGGTATTTTTGCTATAAAATGAATTCCTTCAGTCAAAACAAGTTCAAACTCCTTTGTCCTTCATATATATCAATTCTAAGTAGGTTCCATGCATAAAGCTCTTTAAATGACCTTGTATGACAGAGAAAAACAGGAATAGCCTTACTTTTGCGAGTTAAAGCCTAATTGGTATTTTTGCTATAAAATGAATTCCTTAAGTCAAAACAAGTTCAAACTACTTTGTCCTTCATATATATCCATTTCTAAGAAGGTTCCATGCATAAAACTCTTTAAATGACCTTGTTTGAGAAAGAAAAACAGGAAGAGCCTTCTTTTGAGGAATTAAGACGAAATTCGGATTTTTGCTTATAAACACCAATTCCTTCAGTCAAAACAAGTTTAAACTCCTTTGTCCTTCATATTCATCCATTCTGAGTAGGTTCCAAGCATAAAGCTCTTTACATGACCTTGTATGACAAAGAAAAACAGGAATAGCCTTACTTTTGCGAGTTATTGCCAAATTGGTATTTTTGCTATAAAATGAATTCCTTCAGTCAAAACAAGTTCAAACTCATTTGTCCTTCATATATATTAATTCTGAGTAGGTTCCATACATAAAGCTCTTTAAATGACCTTGTATGACAAAGAAAAACAGGAATAGCCTTACTTTTGCGAGTTAAGGCCAACTTGTTTTTTTTGCTATGAAATGAATTCCTTCAGTCAAAACAAGTTTAAACTCCTTTGTCCTTCATATATATCAATTCTAAGTAAGTTCCATGCATAAAGCTCTTTAAAGGACCTTGTATGACAAAGAAAACAGGAATAGCCTTACTTTAGCGAGTTAAGGCCAAATTGGTATTTTTGCTATAAAATGAATTCCTTCAGTCAAAACAAGTTCAAACTCCTTTGTCCTTCATATATATCAATTCTAAGTAGGTTCCATGCATAAAGCTCTTTAAATGACCTTGTATGACAGAGAAAAACAGGAATAGCCTTACTTTTGCGAGTTAAGACGAAATTCGGATTTTTGCTTATAAACACAAATTCCTTCAGTCAAAACAAGTTCAAACTCCTTTGTACTTCGTATATCTAAATTCTAAGTAGGTTCCATGCATAAAGCTCTTTAAATGACCTTGTAAGAGAAAGAAAAACAGGAAAAGCCTTACTTTTGCGAGTTAAGGCCAAATTGGTATTTTTGCTATAAAATGAATTCTTTCAGTCAAAACAAGTTCAAACTCCTTTTTCCTTCATATATATCAATTCTAAGTAGGTTCCATGCATAAAGCTCTTTAAATGACCTTGTATGACAGAGAAAAACAGGAATAGCCTTACTTTTGCGAGTTAAGACGAAATTCGGATTTTTGCTTATAAACCCCAATTCATTTTGTCAAAAAGAGTTCAAACTCCTTTGTCTTTCATATTTATCCATTCTAAGTAAGTTCCATACATAAAACTCTTTAAATGACCTTGTATGAGAGAGAAAAACAGGAATAGCCTTACTTTTGCGAGTTAAGGCCAAATTGGTATTTTTGCTATAAAATGAATTCCTTCAGTCAAAACAAGTTCAAACTCCTTTGTACTTCGTATATCTCAATTCTAAGTAGGTTCCATGCATAAAGCTCTTTAAATGACCTTGTAAGAGAAAGAAAAACAGGAAAAGCCTTACTTTTGCGAGTTAAGGCCAAATTGGTATTTTTGCTATAAAATGAATTCCTTCAGTCAAAACAAGTTCAAAGTCCTTTGTCCTTCATATATATCATTTCTAAGTAGGTTCCATGCATAAAGCTCTTTAAATGACCTTGTATGACAAAGAAAAACAGGAATAGCCTTACTTTTGCGAGTTATTGCCAAGTTGTTATTTTTGCTATAAAATGAATTCCTTCAGTCAAAACAAGTTCAAACTCCTTTGTCCTTCATATATATCAATTCTAAGTAAGTTACATGCATAAAGCTCTTTAAATGACCTTGTATGACAAAGAAAAACAGGAATAGCCTTACTTTTGCGAGTTAAGACAAAATTCGGATATTTCCTTATAAACACCAATTCCTTAAGTCAAAACAAGTTTAAACTCCTTTGTCCTTCATATTCATCCATTCTGAGTAGGTTCCATGCATAAAGCTCTTTACATGACCTTGTATGACAAAGAAAAACAGGAATAGCCTTACTTTTGCGAGTTAAGGCCAAATTGGTATTTTTATTATAAAATGAATTCCTTCAGTCAAAACAAGTTCAAACTCCTTTGTCCTTCATATATATCAATTCTAAGTAAGTTCCATGCATAAAGCTCTTTAAAGGACCTTGTATGACAAAGAAAAACAGGAATAGCCTTACTTTAGCGAGTTAAGGCCAAATTGGTATTTTTGCTATAAAATGAATTCCTTCAGTCAAAACAAGTTTAAACTCCTTTGTCCTTCATATATATCAATTCTAAGTAGGTTCCATGCATAAAGCTCTTTAAATGACCTTGTATGAGAGAGAAAAACAGGAATAGCCTTACTTTTGCGAGTTAAGGCCAAATTGGTATTTTTGCTATAAAATGAATTCCTTCAGTCAAAACAAGTTTAAACTCCTTTGTCCTTCATATATATCAATTCTAAGTAGGTTCCATGCATAAAGCTCTTTAAAGGACCTTGTATGACAAAGAAAAACAGGAATAGCCTTACTTTAGCGAGTTAAGGCCAAATTGGTATTTTTGCTATAAAATGAATTCCTTCAGTCAAAACAAGTTTAAACTCCTTTGTCCTTCATATATATCAATTCTAAGTAGGTTCCATGCATAAAGCTCTTTAAATGACCTTGTATGAGAGAGAAAAACAGGAATAGCCTTACTTTTGCGAGTTAAGGCCAAATTGGTATTTTTGCTATAAAATGAATTCCTTGTCAAAACAAGTTCAAACTCATTTGTCCTTCATATATATCAATTCTGAGTAGGTTCCATGCATAAAGCTCTTTAAATGACCTTGTATGACAAAGAAAAACAGGAATAGCCTTACTTTTGCGAGTTAAGACGAAATTCGGATTTTTCCTTATAAACACCAATTCCTTCAGTCAAAACAAGTTTAAACTCCTTTGTCCTTCATATTCATCCATTCTGAGTAGGTTCCAAGCATAAAGCTCTTTACATGACCTTGTATGACAAAGAAAAACAGGAATAGCCTTACTTTTGCGAGTTATTGCCAAATTGTTATTTTTGCTATTAAATGAATTCCTTCAGTCAAAACAAGTTCAAACTCATTTGTCCTTCATATATATTAATTCTGAGTAGGTTCCATACATAAAGCTCTTTAAATGACCTTGTATGACAAAGAAAAACAGGAATAGCCTTACTTTTGCGAGTTAAGACAAAATTCGGATTTTTCCTTATAAACACCAATTCCTTCAGTCAAAACAAGTTTAAACTCCTTTGTCCTTCATATTCATCCATTCTGAGTAGGTTCCATGCATAATGCTCTTTACATGACCTTGTATGACAAAGAAAAACAGGAATAGCCTTACTTTTGCGAGTTAAGACGAAATTCGGATTTTTGCTTATAAACCCCAATTCATTTTGTCAAAAAGAGTTCAAACTCCTTTGTCTTTCATATTTATCCATTCTAAGTAAGTTCCATACATAAAACTCTTTAAATGACCTTGTATGAGAGAGAAAAACAGGAATAGCCTTACTTTTGCGAGTTAAGGCCAAATTGGTATTTTTGCTATAAAATGAATTCCTTCAGTCAAAACAAGTTCAAACTCCTTTGTACTTCGTATATCTCAATTCTAAGTAGGTTCCATGCATAAAGCTCTTTAAATGACCTTGTAAGAGAAAGAAAAACAGGAAAAGCCTTACTTTTGCGAGTTAAGGCCAAATTGGTATTTTTGCTATAAAATGAATTCCTTCAGTCAAAACAAGTTCAAAGTCCTTTGTCCTTCATATATATCATTTCTAAGTAGGTTCCATGCATAAAGCTCTTTAAATGACCTTGTATGACAAAGAAAAACAGGAATAGCCTTACTTTTGCGAGTTATTGCCAAATTGGTATTTTTGCTATAAAATGAATTCCTTCAGTCAAAACAAGTTCAAACTCCTTTGTCCTTCATATATATCAATTCTAAGTAAGTTACATGCATAAAGCTCTTTAAATGACCTTGTATGACAAAGAAAAACAGGAATAGCCTTACTTTTGCGAGTTAAGACAAAATTCGGATATTTCCTTATAAACACCAATTCCTTCAGTCAAAACAAGTTTAAACTCCTTTGTCCTTCGATATTCATCCATTCTGAGTAGGTTCCATGCATAAAGCTCTTTACATGACCTTGTATGACAAAGAAAAACAGGAATAGCCTTACTTTTGCGAGTTAAGGCCAAATTGGTATTTTTATTATAAAATGAATTCCTTCAGTCAAAACAAGTTCAAACTCCTTTGTCCTTCATATATATCAATTCTAAGTAGGTTCCATGCATAAAGCTCTTTAAATGACCTTGTATGAGAGAGAAAAACAGGAATAGCCTTACTTTTGCGAGTTAAGGCCAAATTGGTATTTTTGCTATAAAATGAATTCCTTGTCAAAACAAGTTCAAACTCATTTGTCCTTCATATATATCAATTCTGAGTAGGTTCCATGCATAAAGCTCTTTAAATGACCTTGTATGACAAAGAAAAACAGGAATAGCCTTACTTTTGCGAGTTAAGACGAAATTCGGATTTTTCCTTATAAACACCAATTCCTTCAGTCAAAACAAGTTTAAACTCCTTTGTCCTTCATATTCATCCATTCTGAGTAGGTTCCAAGCATAAAGCTCTTTACATGACCTTGTATGACAAAGAAAAACAGGAATAGCCTTACTTTTGCGAGTTATTGCCAAATTGGTATTTTTGCTATAAAATGAATTCCTTCAGTCAAAACAAGTTCAAACTCATTTGTCCTTCATATATATTAATTCTGAGTAGGTTCCATACATAAAGCTCTTTAAATGACCTTGTATGACAAAGAAAAACAGGAATAGCCTTACTTTTGCGAGTTAAGACAAAATTCGGATTTTTCCTTATAAACACCAATTCCTTCAGTCAAAACAAGTTTAAACTCCTTTGTCCTTCATATTCATCCATTCTGAGTAGGTTCCATGCATAATGCTCTTTACATGACCTTGTATGACAAAGAAAAACAGGAATAGCCTTACTTTTGCGAGTTAAGACGAAATTCGGATTTTTGCTTATAAACCCCAATTCATTTTGTCAAAAAGAGTTCAAACTCCTTTGTCTTTCATATTTATCCATTCTAAGTAAGTTCCATACATAAAACTCTTTAAATGACCTTGTATGAGAGAGAAAAACAGGAATAGCCTTACTTTTGCGAGTTAAGGCCAAATTGGTATTTTTGCTATAAAATGAATTCCTTCAGTCAAAACAAGTTCAAACTCCTTTGTCCTTCATATATATCAATTCTAAGTAAGTTCCATGCATAAAGCTCTTTAAAGGACCTTGTATGACAAAGAAAAACAGGAATAGCCTTACTTTAGCGAGTTAAGGCCAAATTGGTATTTTTGCTATAAAATGAATTCCTTCAGTCAAAACAAGTTTAAACTCCTTTGTCCTTCATATATATCAATTCTAAGTAGGTTCCATGCATAAAGCTCTTTAAATGACCTTGTATGAGAGAGAAAAACAGGAATAGCCTTACTTTTGCGAGTTAAGGCCAAATTGGTATTTTTGCTATAAAATGAATTCCTTGTCAAAACAAGTTCAAACTCATTTGTCCTTCATATATATCAATTCTGAGTAGGTTCCATGCATAAAGCTCTTTAAATGACCTTGTATGACAAAGAAAAACAGGAATAGCCTTACTTTTGCGAGTTAAGACGAAATTCGGATTTTTCCTTATAAACACCAATTCCTTCAGTCAAAACAAGTTTAAACTCCTTTGTCCTTCATATTCATCCATTCTGAGTGGGTTCCAAGCATAAAGCTCTTTACATGACCTTGTATGACAAAGAAAAACAGGAATAGCCTTACTTTTGCGAGTTATTGCCAAATTGTTATTTTTGCTATTAAATGAATTCCTTCAGTCAAAACAAGTTCAAACTCATTTGTCCTTCATATATATTAATTCTGAGTAGGTTCCATACATAAAGCTCTTTAAATGACCTTGTATGACAAAGAAAAACAGGAATAGCCTTACTTTTGCGAGTTAAGACAAAATTCGGATTTTTCCTTATAAACACCAATTCCTTCAGTCAAAACAAGTTTAAACTCCTTTGTCCTTCATATTCATCCATTCTGAGTAGGTTCCATGCATAATGCTCTTTACATGACCTTGTATGACAAAGAAAAACAGGAATAGCCTTACTTTTGCGAGTTAAGACGAAATTCGGATTTTTGCTTATAAACCCCAATTCATTTTGTCAAAAAGAGTTCAAACTCCTTTGTCTTTCATATTTATCCATTCTAAGTAAGTTCCATACATAAAACTCTTTAAATGACCTTGTATGAGAGAGAAAAACAGGAATAGCCTTACTTTTGCGAGTTAAGGCCAAATTGGTATTTTTGCTATAAAATGAATTCCTTCAGTCAAAACAAGTTCAAACTCCTTTGTACTTCGTATATCTCAATTCTAAGTAGGTTCCATGCATAAAGCTCTTTAAATGACCTTGTAAGAGAAAGAAAAACAGGAAAAGCCTTACTTTTGCGAGTTAAGGCCAAATTGGTATTTTTGCTATAAAATGAATTCCTTCAGTCAAAACAAGTTCAAAGTCCTTTGTCCTTCATATATATCATTTCTAAGTAGGTTCCATGCATAAAGCTCTTTAAATGACCTTGTATGACAAAGAAAAACAGGAATAGCCTTACTTTTGCGAGTTATTGCCAAATTGGTATTTTTGCTATAAAATGAATTCCTTCAGTCAAAACAAGTTCAAACTCCTTTGTCCTTCATATATATCAATTCTAAGTAAGTTACATGCATAAAGCTCTTTAAATGACCTTGTATGACAAAGAAAAACAGGAATAGCCTTACTTTTGCGAGTTAAGACAAAATTCGGATATTTCCTTATAAACACCAATTCCTTCAGTCAAAACAAGTTTAAACTCCTTTGTCCTTCGATATTCATCCATTCTGAGTAGGTTCCATGCATAAAGCTCTTTACATGACCTTGTATGACAAAGAAAAACAGGAATAGCCTTACTTTTGCGAGTTAAGGCCAAATTGGTATTTTTATTATAAAATGAATTCCTTCAGTCAAAACAAGTTCAAACTCCTTTGTCCTTCATATATATAAATTCTGAGTAGGTTCCATGCATAAAGCTCTTTAAATGACCTTGTATGACAAAGAAAAACAGGAATAGCCTTACTTTTGCGAGTTAAGACGAAATTCGGATTTTTCCTTATAAACACCAATTCCTTCAGTCAAAACAAGTTTAAACTCCTTTGTCCTTCATATTCATCCATTCTGAGTAGGTTCCAAGCATAAAGCTCTTTACATGACCTTGTATGACAAAGAAAAACAGGAATAGCCTTACTTTTGCGAGTTATTGCCAAATTTGTATTTTTGCTATAAAATGAATTCCTTCAGTCAAAACAAGTTCAAACTCCTTTGTCCTTCATATATATCAATTCTAAGTAGGTTCCATGCATAAAGCTCTTTAAATCACCTTGTATGAGAGAGAAAAACAGGAATAGCCTTACTTTTGCGAGTTAAGGCCAAATTGGTATTTTTGCTATAAAATGAATTCCTTGTCAAAACAAGTTCAAACTCATTTGTCCTTCATATATATCAATTCTGAGTAGGTTCCATGCATAAAGCTCTTTAAATGACCTTGTATGACAAAGAAAAACAGGAATAGCCTTACTTTTGCGAGTTAAGACGAAATTCGGATTTTTCCTTATAAACACCAATTCCTTCAGTCAAAACAAGTTTAAACTCCTTTGTCCTTCATATTCATCCATTCTGAGTAGGTTCCATGCATAATGCTCTTTACATGACCTTGTATGACAAAGAAAAACAGGAATAGCCTTACTTTTGCGAGTTAAGACGAAATTCGGATTTTTGCTTATAAACCCCAATTCATTTTGTCAAAAAGAGTTCAAACTCCTTTGTCTTTCATATTTATCCATTCTAAGTAAGTTCCATACATAAAACTCTTTAAATGACCTTGTATGAGAGAGAAAAACAGGAATAGCCTTACTTTTGCGAGTTAAGGCCAAATTGGTATTTTTGCTATAAAATGAATTCCTTCAGTCAAAACAAGTTCAAACTCCTTTGTACTTCGTATATCTCAATTCTAAGTAGGTTCCATGCATAAAGCTCTTTAAATGACCTTGTAAGAGAAAGAAAAACAGGAAAAGCCTTACTTTTGCGAGTTAAGGCCAAATTGGTATTTTTGCTATAAAATGAATTCCTTCAGTCAAAACAAGTTCAAAGTCCTTTGTCCTTCATATATATCATTTCTAAGTAGGTTCCATGCATAAAGCTCTTTAAATGACCTTGTATGACAAAGAAAAACAGGAATAGCCTTACTTTTGCGAGTTATTGCCAAATTGGTATTTTTGCTATAAAATGAATTCCTTCAGTCAAAACAAGTTCAAACTCCTTTGTCCTTCATATATATCAATTCTAAGTAAGTTACATGCATAAAGCTCTTTAAATGACCTTGTATGACAAAGAAAAACAGGAATAGCCTTACTTTTGCGAGTTAAGACAAAATTCGGATATTTCCTTATAAACACCAATTCCTTCAGTCAAAACAAGTTTAAACTCCTTTGTCCTTCATATTCATCCATTCTGAGTAGGTTCCATGCATAAAGCTCTTTACATGACCTTGTATGACAAAGAAAAACAGGAATAGCCTTACTTTTGCGAGTTAAGGCCAAATTGGTATTTTTATTATAAAATGAATTCCTTCAGTCAAAACAAGTTCAAACTCCTTTGTCCTTCATATATATCAATTCTAAGTAAGTTCCATGCATAAAGCTCTTTAAAGGACTTTGTATGACAAAGAAAAACAGGAATAGCCTTACTTTAGCGAGTTAAGGCCAAATTGGTATTTTTGCTATAAAATGAATTCCTTCAGTCAAAACAAGTTTAAACTCCTTTGTCCTTCATATATATCAATTCTAAGTAGGTTCCTGGCATAAAGCTCTTTAAATGACCTTGTATGAGAGAGAAAAACAGGAATAGCCTTACTTTTGCGAGTTAAGGCCAAATTGGTATTTTTGCTATAAAATGAATTCCTTGTCAAAACAAGTTCAAACTCATTTGTCCTTCATATATATCAATTCTGAGTAGGTTCCATGCATAAAGCTCTTTAAATGACCTTGTATGACAAAGAAAAACAGGAATAGCCTTACTTTTGCGAGTTAAGACGAAATTCGGATTTTTCCTTATAAACACCAATTCCTTCAGTCAAAACAAGTTTAAACTCCTTTGTCCTTCATATTCATCCATTCTGAGTAGGTTCCAAGCATAAAGCTCTTTACATGACCTTGTATGACAAAGAAAAACAGGAATAGCCTTACTTTTGCGAGTTATTGCCAAATTGTTATTTTTGCTATTAAATGAATTCCTTCAGTCAAAACAAGTTCAAACTCATTTGTCCTTCATATATATTAATTCTGAGTAGGTTCCATACATAAAGCTCTTTAAATGACCTTGTATGACAAAGAAAAACAGGAATAGCCTTACTTTTGCGAGTTAAGACAAAATTCGGATTTTTCCTTATAAACACCAATTCCTTCAGTCAAAACAAGTTTAAACTCCTTTGTCCTTCATATTCATCCATTCTGAGTAGGTTCCATGCATAATGCTCTTTACATGACCTTGTATGACAAAGAAAAACAGAAATAGCCTTACTTTTGCGAGTTAAGACGAAATTCGGATTTTTGCTTATAAACCCCAATTCATTTTGTCAAAAAGAGTTCAAACTCCTTTGTCTTTCATATTTATCCATTCTAAGTAAGTTCCATACATAAAACTCTTTAAATGACCTTGTATGAGAGAGAAAAACAGGAATAGCCTTACTTTTGCGAGTTAAGGCCAAATTGGTATTTTTGCTATAAAATGAATTCCTTCAGTCAAAACAAGTTCAAACTCCTTTGTACTTCGTATATCTCAATTCTAAGTAGGTTCCATGCATAATGCTCTTTACATGACCTTGTATGACAAAGAAAAACAGGAATAGCCTTACTTTTGCGAGTTAAGGCCAACTTGTTTTTTTTGCTATAAAATGAATTCCTTCAGTCAAAACAAGTTTAAACTCCTTTGTCCTTCATATATATCAATTCTAAGTAAGTTCCATGCATAAAGCTCTTTAAAGGACCTTGTATGACAAAGAAAAACAGGAATAGCCTTACTTTAGCGAGTTAAGGCCAAATTGGTATTTTTGCTATAAAATGAATTCCTTCAGTCAAAACAAGTTCAAACTCCTTTGTCCTTCATATATATTAATTCTGAGTAGGTTCCATGCATAATGCTCTTTACATGACCTTGTATGACAAAGAAAAACAGGAATAGCCTTACTTTTGCGAGTTAAGACGAAATTCGGATTTTTGCTTATAAACCCCAATTCATTTTGTCAAAAAGAGTTCAAACTCCTTTGTCTTTCATATTTATCCATTCTAAGTAAGTTCCATACATAAAACTCTTTAAATGACCTTGTATGAGAGAGAAAAACAGGAATAGCCTTACTTTTGCGAGTTAAGGCCAAATTGGTATTTTTGCTATAAAATGAATTCCTTCAGTCAAAACAAGTTCAAACTCCTTTGTACTTCGTATATCTCAATTCTAAGTAGGTTCCATGCATAAAGCTCTTTAAATGACCTTGTAAGAGAAAGAAAAACAGGAAAAGCCTTACTTTTGCGAGTTAAGGCCAAATTGGTATTTTTGCTATAAAATGAATTCCTTCAGTCAAAACAAGTTCAAAGTCCTTTGTCCTTCATATATATCATTTCTAAGTAGGTTCCATGCATAAAGCTCTTTAAATGACCTTGTATGACAAAGAAAAACAGGAATAGCCTTACTTTTGCGAGTTATTGCCAAATTGGTATTTTTGCTATAAAATGAATTCCTTCAGTCAAAACAAGTTCAAACTCCTTTGTCCTTCATATATATCAATTCTAAGTAAGTTACATGCATAAAGCTCTTTAAATGACCTTGTATGACAAAGAAAAACAGGAATAGCCTTACTTTTGCGAGTTAAGACAAAATTCGGATTTTTCCTTATAAACACCAATTCCTTCAGTCAAAACAAGTTTAAACTCCTTTGTCCTTCATATTCATCCATTCTGAGTAGGTTCCATGCATAATGCTCTTTACATGACCTTGTATGACAAAGAAAAACAGGAATAGCCTTACTTTTGCGAGTTAAGACGAAATTCGGATTTTTGCTTATAAACCCCAATTCATTTTGTCAAAAAGAGTTCAAACTCCTTTGTCTTTCATATTTATCCATTCTAAGTAAGTTCCATACATAAAACTCTTTAAATGACCTTGTATGAGAGAGAAAAACAGGAATAGCCTTACTTTTGCGAGTTAAGGCCAAATTGGTATTTTTGCTATAAAATGAATTCCTTCAGTCAAAACAAGTTCAAACTCCTTTGTACTTCGTATATCTCAATTCTAAGTAGGTTCCATGCATAATGCTCTTTACATGACCTTGTATGACAAAGAAAAACAGGAATAGCCTTACTTTTGCGAGTTAAGGCCAACTTGTTTTTTTTGCTATAAAATGAATTCCTTCAGTCAAAACAAGTTTAAACTCCTTTGTCCTTCATATATATCAATTCTAAGTAAGTTCCATGCATAAAGCTCTTTAAAGGACCTTGTATGACAAAGAAAAACAGGAATAGCCTTACTTTAGCGAGTTAAGGCCAAATTGGTATTTTTGCTATAAAATGAATTCCTTCAGTCAAAACAAGTTCAAACTCCTTTGTCCTTCATATATATTAATTCTGAGTAGGTTCCATGCATAATGCTCTTTACATGACCTTGTATGACAAAGAAAAACAGGAATAGCCTTACTTTTGCGAGTTAAGACGAAATTCGGATTTTTGCTTATAAACCCCAATTCATTTTGTCAAAAAGAGTTCAAACTCCTTTGTCTTTCATATTTATCCATTCTAAGTAAGTTCCATACATAAAACTCTTTAAATGACCTTGTATGAGAGAGAAAAACAGGAATAGCCTTACTTTTGCGAGTTAAGGCCAAATTGGTATTTTTGCTATAAAATGAATTCCTTCAGTCAAAACAAGTTCAAACTCCTTTGTACTTCGTATATCTCAATTCTAAGTAGGTTCCATGCATAAAGCTCTTTAAATGACCTTGTAAGAGAAAGAAAAACAGGAAAAGCCTTACTTTTGCGAGTTAAGGCCAAATTGGTATTTTTGCTATAAAATGAATTCCTTCAGTCAAAACAAGTTCAAAGTCCTTTGTCCTTCATATATATCATTTCTAAGTAGGTTCCATGCATAAAGCTCTTTAAATGACCTTGTATGACAAAGAAAAACAGGAATAGCCTTACTTTTGCGAGTTATTGCCAAATTGGTATTTTTGCTATAAAATGAATTCCTTCAGTCAAAACAAGTTCAAACTCCTTTGTCCTTCATATATATCAATTCTAAGTAAGTTACATGCATAAAGCTCTTTAAATGACCTTGTATGACAAAGAAAAACAGGAATAGCCTTACTTTTGCGAGTTAAGACAAAATTCGGATATTTCCTTATAAACACCAATTCCTTCAGTCAAAACAAGTTTAAACTCCTTTGTCCTTCATATTCATCCATTCTGAGTAGGTTCCATGCATAAAGCTCTTTACATGACCTTGTATGACAAAGAAAAACAGGAATAGCCTTACTTTTGCGAGTTAAGGCCAAATTGGTATTTTTATTATAAAATGAATTCCTTCAGTCAAAACAAGTTCAAACTCCTTTGTCCTTCATATATATCAATTCTAAGTAAGTTCCATGCATAAAGCTCTTTAAAGGACCTTGTATGACAAAGAAAAACAGGAATAGCCTTACTTTAGCGAGTTAAGGCCAAATTGGTATTTTTGCTATAAAATGAATTCCTTCAGTCAAAACAAGTTTAAACTCCTTTGTCCTTCATATATATCAATTCTAAGTAGGTTCCATGCATAAAGCTCTTTAAATGACCTTGTATGAGAGAGAAAAACAGGAATAGCCTTACTTTTGCGAGTTAAGGCCAAATTGGTATTTTTGCTATAAAATGAATTCCTTGTCAAAACAAGTTCAAACTCATTTGTCCTTCATATATATCAATTCTGAGTAGGTTCCATGCATAAAGCTCTTTAAATGACCTTGTATGACAAAGAAAAACAGGAATAGCCTTACTTTTGCGAGTTAAGACGAAATTCGGATTTTTCCTTATAAACACCAATTCCTTCAGTCAAAACAAGTTTAAACTCCTTTGTCCTTCATATTCATCCATTCTGAGTAGGTTCCAAGCATAAAGCTCTTTACATGACCTTGTATGACAAAGAAAAACAGGAATAGCCTTACTTTTGCGAGTTATTGCCAAATTGGTATTTTTGCTATAAAATGAATTCCTTCAGTCAAAACAAGTTCAAACTCATTTGTCCTTCATATATATTAATTCTGAGTAGGTTCCATACATAAAGCTCTTTAAATGACCTTGTATGACAAAGAAAAACAGGAATAGCCTTACTTTTGCGAGTTAAGACAAAATTCGGATTTTTCCTTATAAACACCAATTCCTTCAGTCAAAACAAGTTTAAACTCCTTTGTCCTTCATATTCATCCATTCTGAGTAGGTTCCATGCATAATGCTCTTTACATGACCTTGTATGACAAAGAAAAACAGGAATAGCCTTACTTTTGCGAGTTAAGACGAAATTCGGATTTTTGCTTATAAACCCCAATTCATTTTGTCAAAAAGAGTTCAAACTCCTTTGTCTTTCATATTTATCCATTCTAAGTAAGTTCCATACATAAAACTCTTTAAATGACCTTGTATGAGAGAGAAAAACAGGAATAGCCTTACTTTTGCGAGTTAAGGCCAAATTGGTATTTTTGCTATAAAATGAATTCCTTCAGTCAAAACAAGTTCAAACTCCTTTGTACTTCGTATATCTCAATTCTAAGTAGGTTCCATGCATAAAGCTCTTTAAATGACCTTGTAAGAGAAAGAAAAACAGGAAAAGCCTTACTTTTGCGAGTTAAGGCCAAATTGGTATTTTTATTATAAAATGAATCCCTTCAGTCAAAACAAGTTCAAACTCCCTTGTCCTTCATATATATCAATTCTAAGTAAGTTCCATGCATAAAGCTCTTTAAAGGACCTTGTATGACAAAGAAAAAAAGGAATAGCCTTACTTTTGCGAGTTAAGGCCAAATTGGTATTTTTATTATAAAATGAATTCCTTCAGTCAAAACAAGTTCAAACTCCTTTGTCCTTCATATATATCAATTCTAAGTAAGTTCCATGCATAAAGCTCTTTAAAGGACCTTGTATGACAAAGAAAAACAGGAATAGCCTTACTTTAGCGAGTTAAGGCCAAATTGGTATTTTTGCTATAAAATGAATTCCTTCAGTCAAAACAAGTTTAAACTCCTTTGTCCTTCATATATATCAATTCTAAGTAGGTTCCATGCATAAAGCTCTTTAAATGACCTTGTATGAGAGAGAAAAACAGGAATAGCCTTACTTTTGCGAGTTAAGGCCAAATTGGTATTTTTGCTATAAAATGAATTCCTTGTCAAAACAAGTTCAAACTCATTTGTCCTTCATATATATCAATTCTGAGTAGGTTCCATGCATAAAGCTCTTTAAATGACCTTGTGTGACAAAGAAAAACAGGAATAGCCTTACTTTTGCGAGTTAAGACGAAATTCGGATTTTTCCTTATAAACACCAATTCCTTCAGTCAAAACAAGTTTAAACTCCTTTGTCCTTCATATTCATCCATTCTGAGTAGGTTCCAAGCATAAAGCTCTTTACATGACCTTGTATGACAAAGAAAAACAGGAATAGCCTTACTTTTGCGAGTTATTGCCAAATTGGTATTTTTGCTATAAAATGAATTCCTTCAGTCAAAACAAGTTCAAACTCATTTGTCCTTCATATATATTAATTCTGAGTAGGTTCCATACATAAAGCTCTTTAAATGACCTTGTATGACAAAGAAAAACAGGAATAGCCTTACTTTTGCGAGTTAAGACGAAATTCGGATTTTTCCTTATAAACACCAATTCCTTCAGTCAAAACAAGTTTAAACTCCTTTGTCCTTCATATTCATCCATTCTGAGTAGGTTCCATGCATAAAGCTCTTTACATGACCTTGTATGACAAAGAAAAACAGGAATAGCCTTACTTTTGCGAGTTAAGGCCAACTTGTGTTTTTTGCTATAAAATGAATTCCTTCAGTCAAAACAAGTTTAAACTCCTTTGTCCTTCATATATATCAATTCTAAGTAAGTTCCATGCATAAAGCTCTTTAAAGGACCTTGTATGACAAAGAAAAACAGGAATAGCCTTACTTTAGCGAGTTAAGGCCAAATTGGTATTTTTGCTATAAAATGAAATCCTTCAGTCAAAACAAGTTCAAACTCCTTTGTCCTTCATATATATCAATTCTAAGTAGGTTCCATGCATAAAGCTCTTTAAATGACCTTGTATGAGAGAGAAAAACAGGAATAGCCTTACTTTTGCGAGTTAAGGCCAAATTGGTATTTTTGCTATAAAATGAATTCCTTGTCAAAACAAGTTCAAACTCATTTGTCCTTCATATATATAAATTCTGAGTAGGTTCCATGCATAAAGCTCTTTAAATGACCTTGTATGACAAAGAAAAACAGGAATAGCCTTACTTTTGCGAGTTAAGACGAAATTCGGATTTTTCCTTATAAACACCAATTCCTTCAGTCAAAACAAGTTTAAACTCCTTTGTCCTTCATATTCATCCATTCTGAGTAGGTTCCAAGCATAAAGCTCTTTACATGACCTTGTATGACAAAGAAAAACAGGAATAGCCTTACTTTTGCGAGTTATTGCCAAATTTGTATTTTTGCTATAAAATGAATTCCTTCAGTCAAAACAAGTTCAAACTCCTTTGTCCTTCATATATATCAATTCTAAGTAGGTTCCATGCATAAAGCTCTTTAAATCACCTTGTATGAGAGAGAAAAACAGGAATAGCCTTACTTTTGCGAGTTAAGGCCAAATTGGTATTTTTGCTATAAAATGAATTCCTTGTCAAAACAAGTTCAAACTCATTTGTCCTTCATATATATCAATTCTGAGTAGGTTCCATGCATAAAGCTCTTTAAATGACCTTGTATGACAAAGAAAAACAGGAATAGCCTTACTTTTGCGAGTTAAGACGAAATTCGGATTTTTCCTTATAAACACCAATTCCTTCAGTCAAAACAAGTTTAAACTCCTTTGTCCTTCATATTCATCCATTCTGAGTAGGTTTCAAGCATAAAGCTCTTTACATGACCTTGTATGACAAAGAAAAACAGGAATAGCCTTACTTTTGCGAGTTATTGCCAAATTGGTATTTTTGCTATAAAATGAATTCCTTCAGTCAAAACAAGTTCAAACTCATTTGTCCTTCATATATATTAATTCTGAGTAGGTTCCATACATAAAGCTCTTTAAATGACCTTGTATGACAAAGAAAAACAGGAATAGCCTTACTTTTGCGAGTTAAGACAAAATTCGGATTTTTCCTTATAAACACCAATTCCTTCAGTCAAAACAAGTTTAAACTCCTTTGTCCTTCATATTCATCCATTCTGAGTAGGTTCCATGCATAATGCTCTTTACATGACCTTGTATGACAAAGAAAAACAGGAATAGCCTTACTTTTGCGAGTTAAGGCCAAATTGGTATTTTTATTATAAAATGAATTCCTTCAGTCAAAACAAGTTCAAACTCATTTGTCCTTCATATATATCAATTCTAAGTAGGTTCCATGCATAAAGCTCTTTAAATGACCTTGTATGACAAAGAAAAACAGGAATAGCCTTACTTTTGCGAGTTATTGCCAAATTGGTATTTTTGCTATAAAATGAATTCCTTCAGTCAAAACAAGTTCAAACTCCTTTGTCCTTCATATATATCAATTCTAAGTAGGTTCCATGCATAAAGCTCTTTAAATGACCTTGTATGACAGAGAAAAACAGGAATAGCCTTACTATTGCGAGTTAAAGCCTAATTGGTATTTTTGCTATAAAATGAATTCCTTAAGTCAAAACAAGTTCAAACTAATTTGTCCTTCATATATATCCATTTCTAAGAAGGTTCCATGCATAAAACTCTTTAAATGACCTTGTTTGAGAAAGAAAAACAGGAAGAGCCTTCTTTTGCGGAATTAAGACGAAATTCGGATTTTTGCTTATAAACACAAATTCCTTCAGTCAAAACAAGTTCAAACTCCTTTGTACTTCGTATATCTAAATTCTAAGTAGGTTCCATGCATAAAGCTCTTTAAATGACCTTGTAAGACAAAGAAAAACAGGAAAAGCCTTACTTTTGCGAGTTAAGGCCAAATTGGTATTTTTGCTATAAAATGAATTCTTTCAGTCAAAACAAGTTCAAACTCCTTTGTCCTTCATATATATCAATTCTAAGTAGGTTCCATGCATAAAGCTCTTTAAATGACCTTGTATGACAGAGAAAAACAGGAATAGCCTTACTTTTGCGAGTTAAGACGAAATTCGGGTTTTTGCTTATAAACCCCAATTCATTTTGTCAAAAAGAGTTCAAACTCCTTTGTCTTTCATATTTATCCATTCTAAGTAGGTTCCATGCATAAAGCTCTTTAAATGACCTTGTATGACAAAGAAAAACAGGAATAGCCTTACTTTTGCGAGTTAAGACAAAATTCGGATTTTTCCTTATAAACACCAATTCCTTCAGTCAAAACAAGTTTAAACTCCTTTGTCCTTCATATTCATCCATTCTGAGTAGGTTCCATGCATAATGCTCTTTACATGACCTTGTATGACAAAGAAAAACAGGAATAGCCTTACTTTTGCGAGTTAAGGCCAAATTGGTATTTTTATTATAAAATGAATTCCTTCAGTCAAAACAAGTTCAAACTCATTTGTCCTTCATATATATCAATTCTAAGTAGGTTCCATGCATAAAGCTCTTTAAATGACCTTGTATGACAGAGAAAAACAGGAATAGCCTTACTTTTGCGAGTTAAAGCCTAATTGGTATTTTTGCTATAAAATGAATTCCTTAAGTCAAAACAAGTTCAAACTAATTTGTCCTTCATATATATCCATTTCTAAGAAGGTTCCATGCATAAAACTCTTTAAATGACCTTGTTTGAGAAAGAAAAACAGGAAGAGCCTTCTTTTGAGGAATTAAGACGAAATTCGGATTTTTGCTTATAAACACCAATTCCTTCAGTCAAAACAAGTTTAAACTCCTTTGTCCTTCATATTCATCCATTCTGAGTAGGTTCCAAGCATAAAGCTCTTTACATGACCTTGTATGACAAAGAAAAACAGGAATAGCCTTACTTTTGCGAGTTAAGGCCAAATTGGTATTTTTGCTATAAAATGAATTCCTTGTCAAAACAAGTTCAAACTCATTTGTCCTTCATATATATCAATTCTGAGTAGGTTCCATGCATAAAGCTCTTTAAATGACCTTGTATGACAAAGAAAAACAGGAATAGCCTTACTTTTGCGAGTTATTGCCAAATTGGTATTTTTGCTATAAAATGAATTCCTTCAGTCAAAACAAGTTCAAACTCATTTGTCCTTCATATATATTAATTCTGAGTAGGTTCCATACATAAAGCTCTTTAAATGACCTTGTATGACAAAGAAAAACAGGAATAGCCTTACTTTTGCGAGTTAAGACAAAATTCGGATTTTTCCTTATAAACACCAATTCCTTCAGTCAAAACAAGTTTAAACTCCTTTGTCCTTCATATTCATCCATTCTGAGTAGGTTCCATGCATAATGCTCTTTACATGACCTTGTATGACAAAGAAAAACAGGAATAGCCTTACTTTTGCGAGTTAAGACGAAATTCGGATTTTTGCTTATAAACCCCAATTCATTTTGTCAAAAAGAGTTCAAACTCCTTTGTCTTTCATATTTATCCATTCTAAGTAAGTTCCATACATAAAACTCTTTAAATGACCTTGTATGAGAGAGAAAAACAGGAATAGCCTTACTTTTGCGAGTTAAGGCCAAATTGGTATTTTTGCTATAAAATGAATTCCTTCAGTCAAAACAAGTTCAAACTCCTTTGTACTTCGTATATCTCAATTCTAAGTAGGTTCCATGCATAAAGCTCTTTAAATGACCTTGTAAGAGAAAGAAAAACAGGAAAAGCCTTACTTTTGCGAGTTAAGGCCAAATTGGTATTTTTGCTATAAAATGAATTCCTTCAGTCAAAACAAGTTCAAAGTCCTTTGTCCTTCATATATATCATTTCTAAGTAGGTTCCATGCATAAAGCTCTTTAAATGACCTTGTATGACAAAGAAAAACAGGAATAGCCTTACTTTTGCGAGTTAAGACAAAATTCGGATATTTCCTTATAAACACCAATTCCTTCAGTCAAAACAAGTTTAAACTCCTTTGTCCTTCATATTCATCCATTCTGAGTAGGTTCCATGCATAAAGCTCTTTACATGACCTTGTATGACAAAGAAAAACAGGAATAGCCTTACTTTTGCGAGTTAAGGCCAAATTGGTATTTTTATTATAAAATGAATTCCTTCAGTCAAAACAAGTTCAAACTCCTTTGTCCTTCATATATATCAATTCTAAGTAAGTTCCATGCATAAAGCTCTTTAAAGGACCTTGTATGACAAAGAAAAACAGGAATAGCCTTACTTTAGCGAGTTAAGGCCAAATTGGTATTTTTGCTATAAAATGAATTCCTTCAGTCAAAACAAGTTTAAACTCCTTTGTTCTTCATATATATCAATTCTAAGTAGGTTCCATGCATAAAGCTCTTTAAATGACCTTGTATGAGAGAGAAAAACAGGAATAGCCTTACTTTTGCGAGTTAAGGCCAAATTGGTATTTTTGCTATAAAATGAATTCCTTGTCAAAACAAGTTCAAACTCATTTGTCCTTCATATATATCAATTCTGAGTAGGTTCCATGCATAAAGCTCTTTAAATGACCTTGTATGACAAAGAAAAACAGGAATAGCCTTACTTTTGCGAGTTAAGACGAAATTCGGATTTTTCCTTATAAACACCAATTCCTTCAGTCAAAACAAGTTTAAACTCCTTTGTCCTTCATATTCATCCATTCTGAGTAGGTTCCAAGCATAAAGCTCTTTACATGACCTTGTATGACAAAGAAAAACAGGAATAGCCTTACTTTTGCGAGTTATTGCCAAATTGGTATTTTTGCTATAAAATGAATTCCTTCAGTCAAAACAAGTTCAAACTCATTTGTCCTTCATATATATTAATTCTGAGTAGGTTCCATACATAAAGCTCTTTAAATGACCTTGTATGACAAAGAAAAACAGGAATAGCCTTACTTTTGCGAGTTAAGACAAAATTCGGATTTTTCCTTATAAACACCAATTCCTTCAGTCAAAACAAGTTTAAACTCCTTTGTCCTTCATATTCATCCATTCTGAGTAGGTTCCATGCATAATGCTCTTTACATGACCTTGTATGACAAAGAAAAACAGGAATAGCCTTACTTTTGCGAGTTAAGACGAAATTCGGATTTTTGCTTATAAACCCCAATTCATTTTGTCAAAAAGAGTTCAAACTCCTTTGTCTTTCATATTTATCCATTCTAAGTAAGTTCCATACATAAAACTCTTTAAATGACCTTGTATGAGAGAGAAAAACAGGAATAGCCTTACTTTTGCGAGTTAAGGCCAAATTGGTATTTTTGCTATAAAATGAATTCCTTCAGTCAAAACAAGTTCAAACTCCTTTGTACTTCGTATATCTCAATTCTAAGTAGGTTCCATGCATAAAGCTCTTTAAATGACCTTGTAAGAGAAAGAAAAACAGGAAAAGCCTTACTTTTGCGAGTTAAGGCCAAATTGGTATTTTTATTATAAAATGAATCCCTTCAGTCAAAACAAGTTCAAACTCCTTTGTCCTTCATATATATCAATTCTAAGTAAGTTCCATGCATAAAGCTCTTTAAAGGACCTTGTATGACAAAGAAAAACAGGAATAGCCTTACTTTAGCGAGTTAAGGCCAAATTGGTATTTTTGCTATAAAATGAATTCCTTGTCAAAACAAGTTCAAACTCATTTGTCCTTCATATATATCAATTCTGAGTAGGTTCCATGCATAAAGCTCTTTAAATGACCTTGTATGACAAAGAAAAACAGGAATAGCCTTACTTTTGCGAGTAAAGACGAAATTCGGATTTTTCCTTATAAACACCAATTCCTTCAGTCAAAACAAGTTTAAACTCCTTTGTCCTTCATATTCATCCATTCTGAGTAGGTTCCAAGCATAAAGCTCTTTACATGACCTTGTATGACAAAGAAAAACAGGAATAGCCTTACTTTTGCGAGTTATTGCCAAATTGGTATTTTTGCTATAAAATGAATTCCTTCAGTCAAAACAAGTTCAAACTCCTTTGTCCTTCATATATATCAATTCTAAGTAAGTTACATGCATAAAGCTCTTTAAATGACCTTGTATGACAAAGAAAAACAGGAATAGCCTTACTTTTGCGAGTTAAGACAAAATTCGGATATTTCCTTATAAACACCAATTCCTTCAGTCAAAACAAGTTTAAACTCCTTTGTCCTTCATATTCATCCATTCTGAGTAGGTTCCATGCATAAAGCTCTTTACATGACCTTGTATGACAAAGAAAAAAAGGAATAGCCTTACTTTTGCGAGTTAAGGCCAAATTGGTATTTTTATTATAAAATGAATTCCTTCAGTCAAAACAAGTTCAAACTCCTTTGTCCTTCATATATATCAATTCTAAGTAAGTTCCATGCATAAAGCTCTTTAAAGGACCTTGTATGACAAAGAAAAACAGGAATAGCCTTACTTTAGCGAGTTAAGGCCAAATTGGTATTTTTGCTATAAAATGAATTCCTTCAGTCAAAACAAGTTTAAACTCCTTTGTCCTTCATATATATCAATTCTAAGTAGGTTCCATGCATAAAGCTCTTTAAATGACCTTGTATGAGAGAGAAAAACAGGAATAGCCTTACTTTTGCGAGTTAAGGCCAAATTGGTATTTTTGCTATAAAATGAATTCCTTGTCAAAACAAGTTCAAACTCATTTGTCCTTCATATATATCAATTCTGAGTAGGTTCCATGCATAAAGCTCTTTAAATGACCTTGTGTGACAAAGAAAAACAGGAATAGCCTTACTTTTGCGAGTTAAGACGAAATTCGGATTTTTCCTTATAAACACCAATTCCTTCAGTCAAAACAAGTTTAAACTCCTTTGTCCTTCATATTCATCCATTCTGAGTAGGTTCCAAGCATAAAGCTCTTTACATGACCTTGTATGACAAAGAAAAACAGGAATAGCCTTACTTTTGCGAGTTATTGCCAAATTGGTATTTTTGCTATAAAATGAATTCCTTCAGTCAAAACAAGTTCAAACTCATTTGTCCTTCATATATATTAATTCTGAGTAGGTTCCATACATAAAGCTCTTTAAATGACCTTGTATGACAAAGAAAAACAGGAATAGCCTTACTTTTGCGAGTTAAGACGAAATTCGGATTTTTCCTTATAAACACCAATTCCTTCAGTCAAAACAAGTTTAAACTCCTTTGTCCTTCATATTCATCCATTCTGAGTAGGTTCCATGCATAAAGCTCTTTACATGACCTTGTATGACAAAGAAAAACAGGAATAGCCTTACTTTTGCGAGTTAAGGCCAACTTGTGTTTTTTGCTATAAAATGAATTCCTTCAGTCAAAACAAGTTTAAACTCCTTTGTCCTTCATATATATCAATTCTAAGTAAGTTCCATGCATAAAGCTCTTTAAAGGACCTTGTATGACAAAGAAAAACAGGAATAGCCTTACTTTAGCGAGTTAAGGCCAAATTGGTATTTTTGCTATAAAATGAAATCCTTCAGTCAAAACAAGTTCAAACTCCTTTGTCCTTCATATATATCAATTCTAAGTAGGTTCCATGCATAAAGCTCTTTAAATGACCTTGTATGAGAGAGAAAAACAGGAATAGCCTTACTTTTGCGAGTTAAGGCCAAATTGGTATTTTTGCTATAAAATGAATTCCTTGTCAAAACAAGTTCAAACTCATTTGTCCTTCATATATATAAATTCTGAGTAGGTTCCATGCATAAAGCTCTTTAAATGACCTTGTATGACAAAGAAAAACAGGAATAGCCTTACTTTTGCGAGTTAAGACGAAATTCGGATTTTTCCTTATAAACACCAATTCCTTCAGTCAAAACAAGTTTAAACTCCTTTGTCCTTCATATTCATCCATTCTGAGTAGGTTCCAAGCATAAAGCTCTTTACATGACCTTGTATGACAAAGAAAAACAGGAATAGCCTTACTTTTGCGAGTTATTGCCAAATTTGTATTTTTGCTATAAAATGAATTCCTTCAGTCAAAACAAGTTCAAACTCCTTTGTCCTTCATATATATCAATTCTAAGTAGGTTCCATGCATAAAGCTCTTTAAATCACCTTGTATGAGAGAGAAAAACAGGAATAGCCTTACTTTTGCGAGTTAAGGCCAAATTGGTATTTTTGCTATAAAATGAATTCCTTGTCAAAACAAGTTCAAACTCATTTGTCCTTCATATATATCAATTCTGAGTAGGTTCCATGCATAAAGCTCTTTAAATGACCTTGTATGACAAAGAAAAACAGGAATAGCCTTACTTTTGCGAGTTAAGACGAAATTCGGATTTTTCCTTATAAACACCAATTCCTTCAGTCAAAACAAGTTTAAACTCCTTTGTCCTTCATATTCATCCATTCTGAGTAGGTTTCAAGCATAAAGCTCTTTACATGACCTTGTATGACAAAGAAAAACAGGAATAGCCTTACTTTTGCGAGTTATTGCCAAATTGGTATTTTTGCTATAAAATGAATTCCTTCAGTCAAAACAAGTTCAAACTCATTTGTCCTTCATATATATTAATTCTGAGTAGGTTCCATACATAAAGCTCTTTAAATGACCTTGTATGACAAAGAAAAACAGGAATAGCCTTACTTTTGCGAGTTAAGACAAAATTCGGATTTTTCCTTATAAACACCAATTCCTTCAGTCAAAACAAGTTTAAACTCCTTTGTCCTTCATATTCATCCATTCTGAGTAGGTTCCATGCATAATGCTCTTTACATGACCTTGTATGACAAAGAAAAACAGGAATAGCCTTACTTTTGCGAGTTAAGGCCAAATTGGTATTTTTATTATAAAATGAATTCCTTCAGTCAAAACAAGTTCAAACTCATTTGTCCTTCATATATATCAATTCTAAGTAGGTTCCATGCATAAAGCTCTTTAAATGACCTTGTATGACAAAGAAAAACAGGAATAGCCTTACTTTTGCGAGTTATTGCCAAATTGGTATTTTTGCTATAAAATGAATTCCTTCAGTCAAAACAAGTTCAAACTCCTTTGTCCTTCATATATATCAATTCTAAGTAGGTTCCATGCATAAAGCTCTTTAAATGACCTTGTATGACAGAGAAAAACAGGAATAGCCTTACTATTGCGAGTTAAAGCCTAATTGGTATTTTTGCTATAAAATGAATTCCTTAAGTCAAAACAAGTTCAAACTAATTTGTCCTTCATATATATCCATTTCTAAGAAGGTTCCATGCATAAAACTCTTTAAATGACCTTGTTTGAGAAAGAAAAACAGGAAGAGCCTTCTTTTGCGGAATTAAGACGAAATTCGGATTTTTGCTTATAAACACAAATTCCTTCAGTCAAAACAAGTTCAAACTCCTTTGTACTTCGTATATCTAAATTCTAAGTAGGTTCCATGCATAAAGCTCTTTAAATGACCTTGTAAGACAAAGAAAAACAGGAAAAGCCTTACTTTTGCGAGTTAAGGCCAAATTGGTATTTTTGCTATAAAATGAATTCTTTCAGTCAAAACAAGTTCAAACTCCTTTGTCCTTCATATATATCAATTCTAAGTAGGTTCCATGCATAAAGCTCTTTAAATGACCTTGTATGACAGAGAAAAACAGGAATAGCCTTACTTTTGCGAGTTAAGACGAAATTCGGGTTTTTGCTTATAAACCCCAATTCATTTTGTCAAAAAGAGTTCAAACTCCTTTGTCTTTCATATTTATCCATTCTAAGTAGGTTCCATGCATAAAGCTCTTTAAATGACCTTGTATGACAGAGAAAAACAGGAATAGCCTTACTTTTGCGAGTTAAAGCCTAATTGGTATTTTTGCTATAAAATGAATTCCTCAAGTCAAAACAAGTTCAAACTAATTTGTCCTTCATATATATCCATTTCTAAGAAGGTTCCATGCATAAAACTCTTTAAATGACCTTGTTTGAGAAAGAAAAACAGGAAGAGCCTTCTTTT
Source organism: Odontesthes bonariensis (assembly GCF_027942865.1). Classification (NCBI taxonomy): domain Eukaryota; kingdom Metazoa; phylum Chordata; class Actinopteri; order Atheriniformes; family Atherinopsidae; genus Odontesthes; species Odontesthes bonariensis. The sequence continues at coordinate 41,450,643 of NC_134507.1, forward strand.
GAGGAATTAAGACGAAATTCGGATTTTTGCTTATAAACACCAATTCCTTCAGTCAAAACAAGTTTAAACTCCTTTGTCCTTCATATTCATCCATTCTGAGTAGGTTCCAAGCATAAAGCTCTTTACATGACCTTGTATGACAAAGAAAAACAGGAATAGCCTTACTTTTGCGAGTTAAGGCCAAATTGGTATTTTTGCTATAAAATGAATTCCTTGTCAAAACAAGTTCAAACTCATTTGTCCTTCATATATATCAATTCTGAGTAGGTTCCATGCATAAAGCTCTTTAAATGACCTTGTATGACAAAGAAAAACAGGAATAGCCTTACTTTTGCGAGTTATTGCCAAATTGGTATTTTTGCTATAAAATGAATTCCTTCAGTCAAAACAAGTTCAAACTCATTTGTCCTTCATATATATTAATTCTGAGTAGGTTCCATACATAAAGCTCTTTAAATGACCTTGTATGACAAAGAAAAACAGGAATAGCCTTACTTTTGCGAGTTAAGACAAAATTCGGATTTTTCCTTATAAACACCAATTCCTTCAGTCAAAACAAGTTTAAACTCCTTTGTCCTTCATATTCATCCATTCTGAGTAGGTTCCATGCATAATGCTCTTTACATGACCTTGTATGACAAAGAAAAACAGGAATAGCCTTACTCTTGCGAGTTAAGGCCAAATTGGTATTTTTATTATAAAATGAATTCCTTCAGTCAAAACAAGTTCAAACTCATTTGTCCTTCATATATATCAATTCTAAGTAGGTTCCATGCATAAAGCTCTTTAAATGACCTTGTATGACAAAGAAAAACAGGAATAGCCTTACTTTTGCGAGTTATTGCCAAATTGGTATTTTTGCTATAAAATGAATTCCTTCAGTCAAAACAAGTTCAATCTCCTTTGTCCTTCATATATATCAATTCTAAGTAGGTTCCATGCATAAAGCTCTTTAAATGACCTTGTATGAGAGAGAAAAACAGGAATAGCCTTACTTTTGCGAGTTAAGGCCAAATTGGTATTTTTGCTATAAAATGAATTCCTTGTCAAAACAAGTTCAAACTCATTTGTCCTTCATATATATCAATTCTGAGTAGGTTCCATGCATAAAGCTCTTTAAATGACCTTGTATGACAAAGAAAAACAGGAATAGCCTTACTTTTGCGAGTTAAGACGAAATTCGGATTTTTCCTTATAAACACCAATTCCTTCAGTCAAAACAAGTTTAAACTCCTTTGTCCTTGATATTCATCCATTCTGAGTAGGTTCCAAGCATAAAAGCTCTTTACATGACCTTGTATGACAAAGAAAAACAGGAATAGCCTTACTTTTGCGAGTTATTGCCAAATTGGTATTTTTGCTATAAAATGAATTCCTTCAGTCAAAACAAGTTCAAACTCATTTGTCCTTCATATATATTAATTCTGAGTAGGTTCCATACATAAAGCTCTTTAAATGACCTTGTATGACAAAGAAAAACAGGAATAGCCTTACTTTTGCGAGTTAAGACGAAATTCGGATTTTTCCTTATAAACACCAATTCCTTCAGTCAAAACAAGTTTAAACTCCTTTGTCCTTCATATTCATCCATTCTGAGTAGGTTCCATGCATAAAGCTCTTTACATGACCTTGTATGACAAAGAAAAACAGGAATAGCCTTACTTTTGCGAGTTAAGGCCAACTTGTTTTTTTTGCTATAAAATGAATTCCTTCAGTCAAAACAAGTTTAAACTCCTTTGTCCTTCATATATATCAATTCTAAGTAAGTTCCATGCATAAAGCTCTTTAAAGGACCTTGTATGACAAAGAAAAACAGGAATAGCCTTACTTTAGCGAGTTAGGGCCAAATTGGTATTTTTGCTATAAAATGAATTCCTTCAGTCAAAACAAGTTCAAACTCCTTTGTCCTTCATATATATCAATTCTAAGTAGGTTCCATGCATAAAGCTCTTTAAATGACCTTGTATGAGAGAGAAAAACAGGAATAGCCTTACTTTTGCGAGTTAAGGCCAAATTGGTATTTTTGCTATAAAATGAATTCCTTGTCAAAACAAGTTCAAACTCATTTGTCCTTCATATATATAAATTCTGAGTAGGTTCCATGCATAAAGCTCTTTAAATGACCTTGTATGACAAAGAAAAACAGGAAAAGCCTTACTTTTGCGAGTTAAGGCCAAATTGGTATTTTTGCTATAAAATGAATTCTTTCAGTCAAAACAAGTTCAAACTCCTTTGTCCTTCATATATATCAATTCTAAGTAGGTTCCATGCATAAAGCTCTTTAAATGACCTTGTATGACAGAGAAAAACAGGAATAGCCTTACTTTTGCGAGTTAAGACGAAATTCGGGTTTTTGCTTATAAACCCCAATTCATTTTGTCAAAAAGAGTTCAAACTCCTTTGTCTTTCATATTTATCCATTCTAAGTAGGTTCCATGCATAAAGCTCTTTAAATGACCTTGTATGACAAAGAAAAACAGGAATAGCCTTACTTTTGCGAGTTAAGACAAAATTCGGATTTTTCCTTATAAACACCAATTCCTTCAGTCAAAACAAGTTTAAACTCCTTTGTCCTTCATATTCATCCATTCTGAGTAGGTTCCATGCATAATGCTCTTTACATGACCTTGTATGACAAAGAAAAACAGGAATAGCCTTACTTTTGCGAGTTAAGGCCAAATTGGTATTTTTATTATAAAATGAATTCCTTCAGTCAAAACAAGTTCAAACTCATTTGTCCTTCATATATATCAATTCTAAGTAGGTTCCATGCATAAAGCTCTTTAAATGACCTTGTATGACAGAGAAAAACAGGAATAGCCTTACTTTTGCGAGTTAAAGCCTAATTGGTATTTTTGCTATAAAATGAATTCCTTAAGTCAAAACAAGTTCAAACTAATTTGTCCTTCATATATATCCATTTCTAAGAAGGTTCCATGCATAAAACTCTTTAAATGACCTTGTTTGAGAAAGAAAAACAGGAAGAGCCTTCTTTTGAGGAATTAAGACGAAATTCGGATTTTTGCTTATAAACACCAATTCCTTCAGTCAAAACAAGTTTAAACTCCTTTGTCCTTCATATTCATCCATTCTGAGTAGGTTCCAAGCATAAAGCTCTTTACATGACCTTGTATGACAAAGAAAAACAGGAATAGCCTTACTTTTGCGAGTTAAGGCCAAATTGGTATTTTTGCTATAAAATGAATTCCTTGTCAAAACAAGTTCAAACTCATTTGTCCTTCATATATATCAATTCTGAGTAGGTTCCATGCATAAAGCCTCTTTAAATGACCTTGTATGAGAAAGAAAAACAGGAATAGCCTTCTTTTGCGGAATTAAGACGAAATTCGGATTTTTGCCTATAAACACCAATTCCTTCAGTCAAAACAAGTTCAAACTCCTATGTCCTTCATATATATCCATTCTAAGTAGGTTCCATGCATAAACCTCTTTAAATGATCTTGTATGAGAAAGATAAACAGGAATAGCCTTACTTTTGCGAGTTAAAGCCAAATTGGTATTTTTGCTATAAAATGAATTCCTTCAGTCAAAACAAGTTCAAACTAATTTGTCCTTCATATATATCGATTCTAAGTAGGTTCCATGCATAAACCTCTTTAAATGATCTTGTATGAGAAAGAAAAACAGGAATAGCCTTACTTTTGCGAGTTAAAGCCAAATTGGTATTTTTGCTATAAAATGAATTCCTTCAGTCAAAACAATTTCAAACTCCTAAGTCCTTCATATATATCAATTCTAAGTAGGTTCCATGCATAAACCTCTTTAAATGACCTTGTATGAGAAAGAAAAACAGGAATAGCCTTCTTTTGCGGAATTAAGACGAAATTCGGATTTTTGCCTATAAACACCAATTCCTTCAGTCAAAACAAGTTCAAACTCCTATGTCCTTCATATATATCCATTCTAAGAAGGTTCCATACATAAAACTCTTTAAATGAACTTGTATGTGAAAGAAAAACAGGAATGGCCTTACTTTTGCGATTTAAAGCCAAATTGGTATTTTTGCTATAAAATGAATTCCTTCAGTCAAAACAAGTTCAAACTAGTTTGTCCGTCATATATATCAATTCTAAGTTGGTTCCATGCATAAACCTCTTTAAATGACCTTGTATGTGAAAGAAAAACAGGAATAGCCTTACTTTTGCGAGTTAAGCCCAATTTGGTATTTTTGCTATAAAATGAATTCCTTCAGTCAAAACAAGTTCAAACTCCAAAGTCCTTCATATATATCCATTCTAAGAAGGTTCCATACATAAAACTCTTTAAATGACCTTGTATGTGAAAGAAAAACAGGAATGGCCTTACTTTTGCGATATAAAGCCAAATTGGTATTTTTGCTATAAAATGAATTCCTTCAGTCAAAACAAGTTCAAACTAGTTTGTCCGTCATATATATCAATTCTAAGAAGGTTCCATGCATAAACCTCTTTAAATGACCTTGTATGTGAAAGAAAAACAGGAATAGCCTTACTTTTGCGAGTTAAGCCCAATTTGGTATTTTTGCTATAAAATGAATTCCTTCAGTCAAAACAAGTTCAAACTCCAAAGTCCTTCATATATATCAATTCTAAGTAGGTTCCATGCATAAACCTCTTTAAATGATCTTGTATGAGAAAGATAAACAGGAATAGCCTTACTTTTGCGAGTTAAGCCCAAATTGGTATTTTTGCTATAAAATGAATTCCTTCAGTCAAAACAAGTTCAAACTAATTTGTCCTTCATATATATCGATTCTAAGTAGGTTCCATGCATAAACCTCTTTAAATGATCTTGTATGAGAAAGAAAAACAGGAATAGCCTTACTTTTGCGATTTAAGCCCAAATTGGTATTTTTGCTATAAAATGAATTCCTTCAGTCAAAACAAGTTCAAACTCCTAAGTCCTTCATATATATCAATTCTAAGTAGGTTCCATGCATAAACCTCTTTAAATGACCTTGTATGAGAAAGAAAAACAGGAATAGCCTTCTTTTGCGGAATTAAGACGAAATTCGGATTTTTGCCTATAAACACCAATTCCTTCAGTCAAAACAAGTTCAAACTCCTATGTCCTTCATATATATCCATTCTAAGAAGGTTCCATACATAAACCTCTTTAAATGACCTTGTATGTGAAAGAAAAATGGGAATAGCCTTACTTTTGCGATTTAAAGCCAAAGTGGTAT